>NC_138548.1:140075580-140792623 GCF_964273705.1 Natrix helvetica
GCTAAGCAAGACAGTTATTAAATAACATTTGCCCTTCCCTTTTTAGCCACAGTTGTGAAGTGTGTCACTGCAGTTGTTAAGGGAATCATTCAGTCACTAAGCAGATCTGGCTTCTCCTATTGACTTTGCTTGTCCAAAGGTTGCAAAAAGTATTCACATGACAGTTGAAAAACTATAAACTTTCTCTAAATTCACTAAAACTGAATCCCATTTTCCATATCAGACAAATATCTACACCTATCTGTTGAAGTAAGGAGTGATTTGCCTGTCTGAGCTTTTCTACATATCACTCTTGACCCTTCCCTTGTCTGCTTTGCAAATCAACTCCCATGCTAAATGGCTATCAGAATATTACATATAATGAAGGATAATGGAATATAGTGGAGGATGCACTAGTTCATCAAAAGAAATGTTGCCAATGCATTCCTTCTTTGATAATGATAAACACTGGATCTTGATTCTCTCTCTCTCTCTCTCTCTCTCTCTCTCTCTCTCTCTCTCTCTTCTCTTTCTTTCTTTCTTTCTTTCTTTCTTCCTTCTATGTCCCCCTACCTCCTTTCCTCCTGTCCTCCCTCCCTTGTCCCTCCCTCCCTTGTCCCTCCCTCCTTCCTTTCTACCTACATTTTTGAACTACCATTTTTACAATAGTATGTTAAAATATAAAAATTTAGAATCTAGAAGGAGGCAGGCATAATGAAAGACTGTTAAAAACTACTTAAAAGGGGAAAGGGTGGGGGGAGGCTCTCGGGGCACCAACCAGCCCCACAACTGCGTTCTCCTCTGGGTACCCAATACAAGGCTGCAGAGCCATATTTTGAATCCTTTTTAGAAGGCCAGGAGAGTTGCTGAGTATTCCACAAGATTGAGGTACCCACGTGTAATTTGGAAGGGGGGGATTATTCACAACCCCCTTTATATTGACAGCATTTGAAGCTTCTTATGGCAGAAAGAAAAAAGAACAATTGGGCTGTAGATCCTATGAAGTACAAGAAGTACAACCCAAGATCTGCCCATAAGCGGTTATGGTAGCAAACTTATCAGATTACTACCATAACCGCTTATGGGCAGATCTTGGGTTGTACTTCTTGTACTTCATAGGATCTACAGCCCAATTGTTCTTTTTCTTTCTGCCATAAGAAGCTTCAAATGCTGTCAATATAAAGGGGGTTGTGAATAATCCCCCCTTCCAAATACACGTGGGTACCTCAATCTTGTGGAATACTCAGCAACTCTCCTGGCCTTCTAAAAAGGATTCAAAATATGGCTCTGCAGCCTTGTATTGGGTACCCAGAGGAGAACGCAGTTGTGGGGCTGGTTGGTGCCCCGAGAGCCTCCCCCCCACCCTTTCCCCTTTTAAGTAGTTTTTAACAGTCTTTCATTATGCCTGCCTCCTTCTAGATTCTAAATTTTTATATTTTAACATACTATTGTAAAAATGGTAGTTCAAAAATGTAGGTAGAAAGGAAGGGAGGGAGGGACAAGGGAGGGAGGGACAAGGGAGGGAGGACAGGAGGAAAGGAGGTAGGGGGACATAGAAGGAAGAAAGAAAGAAAGAAAGAAAGAAAGAGAGAGAGAGAGAGAGAGAGAGAGAGAGAGAGAGAGAGAGAGAGAGAGAGAATCAAGATCCATTGTTTATCATTATCAAAGAAGGAATGCATTGGCAACATTTCTTTTGATGAACTAGTGCATCCTCCACTATATTCCATTATCCTTCATTATATGTAATATTCTGATAGCCATTTAGCATGGGAGTTGATTTGCAAAGCAGACAAGGGAAGGGTCAAGAGTGATATGTAGAAAAGCTCAGACAGGCAAATCAACTCCTTACTTCAACAGATAGGTGTAGATATTTGTCTGATATGGAAAATGGGATTCAGTTTTAGTGAATTTAGAGAAAGTTTATAGTTTTTCAACTGTCATGTGAATACTTTTTGCAACCTTTGGACAAGCAAAGTCAATAGGAGAAGCCAGATCTGCTTAGTGACTGAATGATTCCCTTAACAACTGCAGTGACACACTTCACAACTGTGGCTAAAAAGGGAAGGGCAAATGTTATTTAATAACTGTCTTGCTTAGCAATGGAAATTTTGGACTTAGTTATGGTTGTAAGTCAAGGACTATCTGTATTTCTTTCCTCAACAAGGCAGGCAGGCAAAGCTTTAGCAATTCTCTTCTATGTGACACATTTTTCTTCTTTTTCTTTTTCACAAGTGAGGCATAGTAGTGCAATATGGCGATGAAATTTACTTGCAGTGTTAAAAGATGAGCCATAAACAAAACAAGTAAAAACATGTTTATTGCCCAAGGGGTGGCTTCTGAAGTCACAGTTGCAATGAAAGAAACTAAAACAGATATTTAGCATTCCCAGCTAGATGCTAAAAAGTTTTCGACAATACAGATCTAAGTGAAAAATCACTATTCAGAGAGCTGCTTTGTAAAAGGGCTGAAAGTGATGCAAAATGAATCACAGTTAGAAGGATGTCTTATTAGGAGGCTAAATGTATTCGCCGAAGTCAAATGAAACCTCTATACAGCTTTCTCTCTTCAGCGACTGCCGTGCAGACAAAGAAATATCTTGTATTATTTCTAACCATCCTCAATCAGTTTGAAGAAACACAACTTGTTTCTCAGAACTCATTTTAAAAAGAAGCAAAATTCAGTAAACTCTCCACTGTGGTGTCATTACATTTATTAGATCATGAAGTGACTAAGATTCTCTCTCTCTCTCTCTCTCCCCTCCCTCCCTCCCTCTTCTCTGTCTCTCTCTTTCCCCCTTCCTCCCTCTCTCTCTCTCCTCTCTCTCCCCTCCCTCTCTCTGTCTCTCTCTCTGTGTCTCTCTGTATGAGAGAGACAGAGACAGAGAGGAAGGAAGGAAAGAAGAAAGAAAGAAAGAAAGAAAGAAAGAAAGAAAGAAAGAAAGAAAGAAAGAAAGAAAGAAAGAAGATACAGAGACAATAGTCTTTTGCTGTCCAATCATTTTTCTAATGGATTCTGCCCTGTATGGATTTCCATTATAGGTGAAAACCACGCAAGAAGTGGCAATAAGGAGCCATCCTCTCATTTCAGGCCAGAAAATAAGGACTGCAACATGATGGACAATTAAGGCAACCCCATCTGCCCTCTCCTACAGCACAGTCAATTCGGAAACATTACTCAGAGAACTAGAAGATAAATTATCTGAGAGGAGCATAGCAAAATAAAACCCTAATTCAGAAGAAAGAAAACATTTGAGAAATTGCAGAGCATATTTCAGCACAGTATTTTCTCTATTATTTACCATAAGTGGATGTTATTTGCAATGCCATAGTAACATAGTTTTGATTCACATGTTTGCTGGTGAGATAGAGGGGAGAAACAAAATGGTTTACTATTTCCCAAAGGCAGATATTACTTTTTTCCAGCAATGCCACTGAACAGACAAGAGTGTGTGCTGATATAATGATCTGGGTCATAGGGACTTAACAAACAGTTGCCAACTGACCCAGCTGGTAAGGTCTCCAATTTGGGTGCAAAACCCTTTTCTCAAGAATGTTTAAACCAAGCTGAGGGGCTTCCAGGTATTTGCCATGTAGAAGTTTCCACAATAACTTATTGTTGGCAGCCGTACTGGCTGAAACTGTCGTTTTCTTCTTCAGGAGGTTCACAGTTCTGTTCTGAGTAAAATATTATTTATTTATTTATTTATTTGGTTTAGTTTTTTAGAGGCATAATCATAAGACTCTTGGTGCTTGACAGTAATATATCTATATAATGTCCAGTATACAAATAAATAGCCATAAAATCATTTTTAAACATTACAATTTCAGTCATTTAGTGTCTTAAATCACTAAAGTCCCTCCAGGTAGCACCATTTTCAAGGGTTTCCTGAAGCCAGCACTGTGTTTACACATTACACAATTTTTGAGCAGGAAACGATTCATGAGAGCAGCCGCTTTATCCTTCATCGCTTAAATTTTAAAACCTGCCCATCGTACTCCAAGATTAGTCCTGTAAAATCCTGTTCAATATACATTCAAATAAATGAAGGTAAATATACGTGTCCCAGGATAATGTATGCTGGATCCAGTTTGGCTCAGTCACTGGGACCAGAGGTTTAGTCTTCTGAGCTTTCAGACTCATGCTGGGATCCATCCTCAGGGAATGTAGAACAAGAAACAATGGAAATAAATGAAGGAGAGAAGCAACTTAGAACTAAGGAGAAATTTCCTGACAGTTAGAACAATTAATCAGTGGAACAACTTGCTTCCAGAAGTTGTGAATGCTCCAACACTGGAAGTTTTTAAGAAGAGGTTGGATAACCATTTGTCTGAAGTGGTGTAGGGTTTCCTACCTAGGCAGGGGTTTCGACTAGAAGACCTCCAAGGTCCCTTCCAACTCTGTTATTCTATTCTAACTTCTCTCTAACACACAGAGAAGAAGCTAGAGAGAAGCTCCCTGAGGATGGGCTCCAGCACAACTCCGAAAGCTCTCTGGTCCCAGTGACCGAGCCAGACTGGATCCTGTAAACATTTAAATGTATATATGGAAGTGAGAAGCAGTCAAACATCAAAAAGAGGTAGAATGGGGGAAAGGTGAAAATGATTTAAACCAGAAGCACTGTAGCTTCATTGACTAAAACCCATCATTTAGCGTTTCACAGGTTTATGATACAGAGGCATGACATTTGGTATTAAATCACCCCTTACTGGTGCAATATGGGATCTGTTTTATATCATAGTAGAAATTCCAGTGTGTTTTCCTATGAAAATTGTATACATTGTTTCCTTGCATAGCAGGCTGTCCTTTGAAAACAATGAACAAACATTTGCTATTTTATACTTGTTCAAAAATATATCCAACCATCTGCCAGCCTGCTACTAAGGAAAGATAAAAAACTTCAACCTCTACCAGTCCTTGCACAGGACTATGCAGGAAAGATTTATTACTTGCTGAATGTCTAGATCAAAATTGAAATGTTATTTGCTGCTTAAAGATTCCAAATGTAGATTCTTTGGGTCTTTTCTCTCTCCGCTTTATAGGAAAGAAGATAGATATTTCCTCTCATGTGGTGTAAGCTAACATTAAACAGCTGAACAATTAAATAAGCAAGGCACTCCAAGTCCACCATGGTTTCATTGACACTGGCAGTAGTGTTCTCACAATCATGAGAATTTAATATAGGCCACCAAAGAGAGCAGAAATGAAAACAATGGTCACACAATTGAATGCTTAACTTAGCCAATTCAAATAAAACAAGTGTATAACAGAAAAAGAATGTTGGAAAATGAGAGCAACAGATGCCGCTCCAGCCAAGATTTTGTGGACTCCCCAAGATACACAAAATAGGAGTCCCCCTCAGACCTATCATAGCATATGAGATACCCCTACCTGCAACCTGGCTTAATGATTGGCACAATGCTTAATTATCCTGATCCCACCCTTGAAGATCACGGTCACATCATCCACACCAATTTTTGACGTGTATTTGCCTTCATTCGTGAGAATTCCAACTTGAAATTGTGTCTGATCCCTTGAGAAATGTTCAATAATATGTACATTTCTATCCGGTTGATTTTCCATTAAACAATTTATTTCTCTGACGTGACTTTCTATTCTGCAATTGTCCAATGAACTTTCATCTCTGCCTTCAATACTGTATCAGTTGTAATTGGGGGAAAAAGAAAGTAATCCACTGCATGGCAAGCCTGCATGGCAAACCCCCATAGAATCATGGAACATTCCTTTCACAGGAGATTGCAGGATTTCATGATACTTAAATCAACATAGCTAGGTGTATGGCTATTCCAGACACACAGGAGGTTATTATATGATGCAATCACACCTCTAAATAATAATTAGTGTTAACAATAAATTAATATTTTCTTGGCCTCTTCTTCTGGTGAGCATCATGGAAAGCTGACATCCTACTGGTAATGGGGCCACATTTATGAAGGGATTTGTGTCTGGATGCTAGATCCAGATCTGTGAAATTGCTCCAGAGAAAGAGAGATCACATGACTTTGGACACCATTGCTTATGAGGAGACCACAAAAAAAGTCATTTTTGTGGTTGACTTATAAATTGAGTGGCGGGAGTCAAGGATATAAAGTTCATTTCCATAACACGGCCATTTAAGGACAGAAAGTTCTACTGAACCTCATTTATTAATCACTGTTTGGATTAAATGGATTTATTTTGTTAAACTGTACCAGAAAAGATAAGACCTTTGCAGACAGCAAGATTTTACTATGCTTATGAGGTGTTATGCCTTCTCCTTGGAAAAAATAATTTACATGTGATTTTTAAAAGCTTTGAAAAAAACATTATTTTTGAATTGATTAACAATAGTTTATGGGTCTAAGTGGATTTGGAATTATAGATTTGAATTAATTAGAAAAATTATTCCCAAAGAATTGGTGAATGTTTGAGATTTTTTTTAAAATAACAAACATGATAATGGACCTTCAAGATTTGACATTAGAAATATTGCTTTTGTTAATAAAGAAATAAAGAATGATATAAAAAAACCCTTAATAGATATTTTTGAATACTGGTCTTCAAAATTACTTGATATAGTAGAACATGTGTCAATAAAGTTGCAGAAGAAAAAAGGGCTATAATGGATAATTTTGAAATTAAATTGCTACTGGACTTACATGTGTCACACAATATGACAGATATGGAGAAAGATGTACTGGATACACAAATGAAACTGACAGATGCCTCCCTCCCTAAAGGAGATATATAATTATTAAACCAGAAAAGTGACTTGGATAACTTTTTCTTACTGGATCTATAAATAAGCTCTCTTAAAGTCTTGAAAGATTTATGAGAAGTGACCAAAAACATTACTTATTGGATGTACAAAGAGGTCTGTTAAAGTTTTGAAAGATTCTTGGTTGGTTTGGTTTAAAAAAAAAACAATGAACATAAAACAAGTCCTGGGATTATATTTGATGAATTAAAAATTAAGATTCTTAAAAATTCAAGGAAGGAATACAAGGTTATCTTATTCAATCAAGGTTCAAATAGAAAATTAGTTGTATCTGGTTTCCATTACAGGAATTGCTGACAAAGAACAAATGATGAGACTTTAGTTAAGAGATGAATTATAATGTCAAGAGAGTGGGGGGATGTTTTATTTAGATATGGTGATGAGCAACTAAAGTTGTTTTTACTTGCTGGAATGAAGAGGAAAATTACTTCTTATTTTCTTTTTGTTACACTTTCCCCCTTTTTCTACCTTTCTTTTTGTATTTGTCTTTTGTATCAGCATTTCTTCTTTTTTATTCTTAATAAAATTATTTGAAAAAAAGAAAAGAAACCAATATATGCTTAACTCTAAATCCTTCTAGCATTAATACTCAAATCGTTAGTTCACCTTGTAGTAACTCCACCAAACGGCAGCCTAGAATTTTTTCCCCTGGTTGTTCATGTCTAAAAATTTAAACTTAGTCCTTCCTTTTTTCGGTGCAACATTGGCTCCCTAGCTCCCCTGACAACGTCAGCTACCAATGTTTCTAGTTCCTAGCCCAATTAAGTTATGAAGCTACTTCTAATATAAGATAATCACATCTATCCAATTATATGCACCAATTAGATGCTAAAGCTTCCACCTCCTGCACCATCCCATCTGATCAGAAAGTCCTCCTCTGCAGCAGATTTGGAAGGCATAAGGGAATTCAGCAAGAATCCATCTTGCCAGTTGTTGCCAGTCAGCTGGCAAATGGCCAGCATTGGAAACAACCTGATGCATTTGTGCAGTCAGTTGTTTCCTAAAACGAACATATTTGTGGAAACATAATTTCTAAGAAAATGTGAAATAGCTTATGCTGGTCAGCTCCTGGAGCATAATACTGTACATTCTAACTTTGTGGCTGTATCGGTTTGCTGCAACCATTCACTTTAGACTGCAGTATCTGGCCCTGTTTTCAAAGCACATATTACATTTACTCCTTTCCAAAAAGAGAGTGTGTAACATCAAACACTTTATCTTGAGCAAGTATTATTTGTATGATGACATCTTTGCAAACAAATGCTACCTAAATGCAACTCTTATTTTTGTCCCTTTCTCTGGCCATTGATATTGATCAATTAGGGCTTTTAATGTAGTTACATTTCTGTGATTTCCTTTCAGCATATAGTGAAATGCACTTAATAACTAATTTATAGCTGTTAACATTTGATATATATATTCCACACGCTTCAGGAGTAGTCCCAATATTAGAATCACAGGACCTTAAGAAGCAAAAGAGCACTAACCATCCAAATGCAATTAAGATTTGGTTTGCTCCATGTAAAATATATATATGCTAACATGTAGCTTTTATGCCTAATATTCTGATTTGCGGGCTGATCATTAAGGCCACAGATTTTCTACCTTCTTCGTGAGGAATGCATACTGGAATGTGAATGAACATGCTGAGAAAAATTAAATCAGTAAGTTCATCCACAAATGCTTGGGTGTCACATTGACTTCAATGTGACACTCAGATTGAAGTCTACTGGGTTTATATTTGGGTTGACAAGTATAAGGCTGCACTGAAATTTTTATTTGCTACATCCTACTATATAGAACTTTGTCAATTTTGCACAGTTTTGGTAACTTCATGAAATTCATTAGTTTCTCCTCTTTTTTTACAAAAATACGTAACTTTACTATTTCCTAGAATACAAGAGACATTTGGATACCAATGCATATTTATGCGCAAATCAGGCTATGAATCTATGTTCATCTAGAACAGGGCTAGCTGGTGAATTCTGGGAGTTGAAGTTCACAAGTTTTAAAGTTGCCAAGGTTGAACAACCCTAATCTAGAAGTACAAATCAATGGGTTCAGCAAGAATTAAGTAATGAGCCCCATAGCTTTCTGAATGTGCTGCATGTCCCACTGCATTCAGTTCCAAGTAAATCAGTGTAAGACCGCAACCTTAGTAGTTTTTAATGCACTGTGTTCTACAATTTTGCAGATTAATCATTCAATCCAGCCTTTTCTAGATTTAATGAAATACTGATTTGTGGCTGAATGGCTGGAACAAACAAGAATAGTGTAGAATCGTAAAATAATGCTATAGAAAAAATATACCCAAAGAAAAATTCTGATTGCAGTTGAAAAGTATTTTTCAGTTATACATTTATCACACTGTAAAGAAATACTTTGATACAAGAGCAGGGCTATATTTCTCCCACCCTTCTTCACTGCAATACTAGAGGTGTATATCACACATCTGGAATGTTCACATGTGGAAAAAATGTAGTAAAGGGCACTAATAAACTCGTGTCAGTCAAGACTATTTGCAAAATGATAAGGCCATCAATATACCTTCAAATTCAGATATTTCTACACACTCTTAGCCATAAATCAATTAACAAGCCACCATCAAGCCAGCTATGCTCCATTTCATTTCAACTTAGTTTACCAATATATGACTAAAATCAGACCCAGGACTATTCAGAATTTTAAAAATTCATAACTTGTGGTATTCTCAGCTGAATAAAATGCAAGAAACTAGGGATAATAATCAAGCAGCCTTTATCTCTGCTATGAGGTTCCTCTTGTGTATTCAAAACTCTTTTTAGTACAAAAAGTACTAAAAACCTTACCAAACTTCTAAATCATCATTCCCAGTTCCTCATATTTACCCCACACATCTCACTATCCCAAGTGAAAAAAACTAGAAATGACAATGCAAGCTGCAGACAAATAATTCTGATGGAAGACTCAGGAGTCATTCATTATAAAAGAAAAAAGTCACATAGGAAACATATCAGAGTATTAATATTTAAATTAGTGGTAATCATATTGTTCCACAAAGATATCTATAAGCAGATACACACATTCTCTCAAACACACACACACACACCTAAAGACATACACATTCCAATCCACAAAAATGAGGTGCCACACAGTACCTTGATCATCTTCGTAGGCTGACATTTCACCTGATGGGACACTGTTGCAGTTTGATTCATGTTTCAGCACTTTGGACAGCGCAAATCCAAGGAGTTGTGCTACAGCAAAAGACTCCGAAATCCAGTCTCCCTCCTTAGACTTTTGATGTTGCTCCTTCTGCAGTAGTAGATTACCACTCTGAAATCTGGGCTGCTGTTAGCTTTAAAGCCAGATATTCATTTCTTTCTTTCTCAATGTTTGCGAAGCCAGTGTGTAGAAAGAGCTCAAATGCTGCTTCTTGTTCCTACTCCTCCTCAGCACTGAGAATGTGACAGCTCCTCAGTGCAGCCAATGATATCTGCTCTCCATCCGATTGAAAATAACAGAAAACTGCATCAGTATTTACTGCAGCCCAGTCGCTTAAAGAGGCACACTCTTCCTCTCCCAGGAATGTATCTAACTCAGAAGGTAATTATATATCTCCCTTTGAAGTCTAGCTGCATAAACACACACACAAACACACACACACACACACACACACACACACGGAGATGGAGGTTATAGTGTTTTCATTTTTGTTTCAGTCTCTGTACATTGTCATTTTTAAAAGTAACCAGAGCTTTGTATGCACTGATTTTTCATAAGTGGTTTATCATATCTTCCCTCCTAATTCACTTTTTTAAAAATGAAATGAAACTACCTGTTTTCTGTGATCTATTTTTAAAGTAGTAGTAGTAGTAGTAATAGTTGTTGT
The DNA here is from genome assembly GCF_964273705.1 of Natrix helvetica. Taxonomy (NCBI): domain Eukaryota; kingdom Metazoa; phylum Chordata; class Lepidosauria; order Squamata; family Natricidae; genus Natrix; species Natrix helvetica. Next base: position 140,086,206 of record NC_138548.1, read on the forward strand.
TGTTGTGAGTGGGTATTCATAGTGTAAGACCAGATATAGCAATAGCCATCTATTTCTATATGTATTTTCCTTTCTTTCTCCAGTTCCTTCTAAAATACAGAATTGATTATCACTAGCATGGTTAAAATGTCTAAAAACATTATACACTACTTATACCTGAAACCTTAAGCTGATACACTCACAGTGGGGAAATTAATAGTAAAGTTTATTGTAGGATTATCTTTGCAGTGTCCCTATTTGGATTCAATCAAGTTACCAGAGTCTTGAATTTCCTCACTTATGAAAATCAAATAAATGTATTAATCTCTGCTTCATACAGAAATTTTTCTGTATGGGTATTTTGTATCATTTGTCCACCTGATAATTATATTCACAGTCATTAACAGTGATTAATGTTCACGTTAATGCGGACAATTGTTCCAGACTTTTTGGGTCAGTTGTTGTTATGAACAAATGAATTTAAACATACAGTATTTGGGCCATGATCTCAGCATATACCTGCTGTGTTTTCCATTGAACCTGAACAATGGCATATTTTCCATGTCTACTCAAATAATAACCTCTTTTGACATCAAAATTATTTTCTGACCTCAAGGTTAAAAAGAAAAATCTGTTCAAACAGAGGAATTTGTTCTCACCTCACCAAAAGTGGCCTGACCTTTGCATAGTCTACTCTAACATTTCTAGAATTAGTTATACCATGTAATAGGAATCGTGCATTTTGACTGTGATGTCATGGTGCAACTATTTCCAGGAATATCAGAATAACCTGTTCCTGTATGGAAGTCTTCTGATATGGTCAAAGGTTAGAATAGCATACTTTGGAATCAGAAGTCTTTGCCCTTGACATTATTTTATACAACTTTGTTCAATATTAGAACTGTGCCTGCTTATAGACAGCTCCAACTAAAACTGGCATTCATTTACAAAAATAAATTGCATAATGAAGGCAAACATATGATACATAAATTCTACAGAACATCCAGTTTCTAATTCTTTCTCAATATATTTAATAGTATGCTGCTCAGAATCCCTCTTTGAGGGAGCTAGGGAGTTCAGAAGTGTGAAAAATAAATAAATAACATCAAATAATAAAATATTTATTATGAGAGAACTTAAAAATATGTCATTCACAAAATCAAATGGTTGTCTTCTTTTATACTTGTTCATTTTTGATGGGAAACGTGCCATTGTATTTATTTATTTATTTATTTATTTATTTATTTATTTATTTATTTCTTAGCGCTTATAGACCGCCCCCTCTCCCAAAAGGGACTCGGGGCGGTGTACAGTCCATATCAGAAATACATCGTAAGTAACTATAAAATTTAGACAATTCAAATTATTAGGTAGATAGATACATAAATAAGAGGAGGATAAAAAGATATACAGAACTGTAATGCTAAGTAAATAATTTAAAATGTACAAAATTTAAAACCCCAATATCCTATAAAATTAAGTTTAAAAGAACAATCCCTCTAAAAACCAGTAAGAAATATGTATGCCAGGAGGTAGACGTTATAATTATGCCAGGCCAGCCAGTCGGAACAGGTGTGTCTTCAATTTCTGTCGGAAGGAGCGGAAGTCAGTGGTGGTTCTAATGTCGGGGGGGAGGTCATTCCAGAGGGTTGGGCCCATCACAGAGAAGGCCCTACTCCTCGGTGTCGCCCGTTGGCATTGCCTAGTGGACGGCACCAGGAGAAGCCCCTCCCTGTGAGAGCGAATTGGCCGCAGGGATGTGTGTGGGAGGATGCGATCCCGCAGGTAGCTAGGCCCTATGCCATGGAGCGCTTTAAAGATGGTGGTCAGAACCTTGAAACGCACCCGAAAGACCACAGGCAGCCAGTGCAGCTCGCGCAGGAGCGGTGTTACGTGGGAGTACCTGGTACTCCCCATGACTACCCGCGCGGCTGCGTTCTGGACTAGCTGCAGTCTTCGGGCGCATCCCAAGGGAAGCCCCATGTAGAGAGCATTACAGTAGTCCAGGCGAGACGTCACCAGTGCATGAGTGACCGTGCGTAGGGCATCCCGGTCCAGAAGGGGGCGCAATTGGCGCACCAGGCGAACCTGGTGGAACGCCCCCCTTGCCACGGCTGCCACATGGTCGTCCATTGACAGCCGGGCATCTAGGAGGACGCCCAAATTGCGCGCCCGTTCCATAGGGGGCAATTGTTCGCCCCCTATGGCCAGCGATGGAGTCAGGTGGCTGAACCGAGGTGCCGGTAGCCACAGCCACTCAGTCTTGGAAGGGTTGAGTTTGAGTCTGTTGTCCCCCATCCAGACCCCGACGGCTTCCAAACACCGGGACATCACTTCGACAGCCTCGTTGGGGTGGCTTGGGGTTGAGATGTACAGCTGAGTATCATCAGCGTACAGATGATACTCAACCCCAAAACCACGGATGATCTCGCCCAGCAGCTTCACGTATGCGTTGAACAGAAGGGGCGAGAGGACCGACCCCTGCGGCACCCCACAAGAGAGTGGCCTCAGGGTCGACCTCTGCCCCCCTGTCAACACACATTGCATCCGGCCGGAGAGGTAGGAGCCGAACCACCGTAAAACGGTGCCTCCGACTCCCATCCCCTCCAGCCGGCGCAATAGGATACCATGGTTGATGGTATCAAAAGCCGCTGAGAGGTCTAATAGGACCAGGATAGAGGAACAACCTCTATCTCTGGCCCTCCAGAGATCATCAACCAACGCGACCAAGGCTGTCTCTGTGCTGTGACCGGGTCGGAAGCCGGACTGGCGTGTGTCTAGATATTCGGATTCATCAAGGTGACGTGGAAATTGCTGCGCCACCACATTCTCAATGTTTGTCATTTACTGATAAATTATGGGATGTATGTAAAAGAAAGACATTTGTGTACAAAAGAATAACGACAGTTTGAGTTAAGATTTTAAACATGAGCAATATTTAAAATCTCAGGGGAAATGGCTTCATAGCAATATTTTGTAACTGATATTTAAGTGAGTTTTCTTGAGCAAAGAAACTTCTAATAGAAACTAGGAAGAGAAAATTATAATTCACCAAAAATGTTGTTTTAACTTCTGAATCTTGCATTAGAGCAACATTTATAGCACACTACAGTATGTGCTTTAATTTATCCTGGGCAGTTGTATTATGAACCGTTGTTCTATAAATAGCCATTATTAATAATATTATAATTACTATTTGTACCCTGAATTTGGTTGCACTTTGATCTATTCAACACTTTGCCACCCCCAGCCATATGTAGATATATGCAATTTAGGTCATTTGTGGAAAATTTTGTAATACTTTTTTATATATAAAAAAAATCAGATGCTTCTTATTTCTTTTCTTTCCTGCAATCACCTAAAAGTGCTAAATTTCTACAGATTATTTTCCAGACTTTTCTAAGATGGGTAGTTTTTATGAAGTTTTCAACAGAAATCTATAGCATGTGTTAATTAATTATGTACCAATTCAGCAACTGGAACGGAGAGCATTACCCAAAGTAATTAGTGCTTGATTGTTTAAACTATTGCACTTGGGTTCAAAAACTAGGTTTTTTTAATACAAGATAACACTATCTGAACGCATTTTCCAATTGAATAGTCTCACATTGATGCTTGTTAATTTATAGATTATTTCTGTAAATTTAGGACAAAAGTGGTTTACATTGAATATAGGATATGTTGAACATTCAGCATAAACATACAGTAAAGGAGAAGATCGCTGGGGTAGAGACAGCATTTATATTAATATTATTAATCAGCAATGAAGCACAAGAACCAATGTCAGTGTCGTGGTTAAGGTGCTAGACTAGGAATGGGGGACAGGGACTACAATTCTATTTGTTGGGCCAGTCATTCTGTCAGCATTCCTAAAAAGACCAACTCCAATGAAACTCCAAGACAGGCGTTTTCTCAAAGCTCCCATTTATTAGAGTAGGTATACAGGTACATCTGGGAAAACCGAAACTGAGATTTTTGGGCTTTCCCTCAGTAAGTCAAAAGTCCAAACCCATCCCCTGCACCCATCAGTCCATCACCTCATCTAATCCTAATCCATCCCAACTCGAGACATCACTCCAACCACTCCCCCTCCAATTGCAGGAATACCATGACCTTGACCAAAAAGAAGAATGCTATTTTATCTCTACTAAATCCCGCCTCCTACTTTCCCAGGCATTCCCCACTCACCTAGCTACATCCACAGGAAAAGGTAGGAATTTTTTAAGGATTTTTCTCTATCTACCCCCTCCCTCCCTTTGCCAGTTACCCCTGTTTCCCCTCTTTCTCCTCCGTCACCACCTCTTTCCATGGCAGTTGGTCCAGAGTCCAGAAGCAAGTTGACTAAAGTTTTTGGCGGCCCCCAGCCAGCTGCCACTGTTGGGAAGCAGCTGACTGGCAAAGAAGCCTCCCAGACACCACCTCTTTGAAAGCCGCTTTACAAAGCAGCTCTCAAAGAGGCAGCAGCTGGCCTAGGCTGCTGAAAAGTCCTCCAGTTGCTGAAAAAGCTGCTGCCTTCGCCACCATGTTTTCATGCGTGCGCATCCCATTACCTTGCAGTATGCAGTCCAAGCAGTATGCAAAGCATTGGGGTGAGTGAGTGGTGACCGGGTGGGCAGGGTGAGCAACCGGCAACAGAGCGACTGGTTCGGGGGCATGGTCAACCCGCCATCGCTTCCAGTTCTCCAAACTGGGCAAAATTTCCACCACCAGTTCAGGCAAACCAGTGCGGATCGGCTGAGTAGCACCTCTATCCCAGATCAACTCTTTATCAACTCCAGTTTTTGAACGCCAGCTTAAATTTTCTGCATAATAATATTAAGAACACAGATTGTGTGTCTGGGAGCAACTTGTTTCGTGGAAAAGAACCTCTGGCAAAGAATATTTTTCTCCTGATGTAGAAAAAACATAATTTAATATTTTACAAATGGCATTCAGAGAAGCAAATGAAAATTGACCCCAAGAATTTGGGTAAACTTGATGTGTATGAGGGCCAGGGCGAACATTATGGGTGTCCTTATAACCTATTTTATGTTTTTCACAAACAAATTTTCTGTGCAAATTCCCATCCCTAAGGCTCACGAAAGCCTTGAAGACTTTCAAGCATAATATTTCCACAAGGGGGAATAGACAAAAATGTACAGGATGATCAATAATTTGCTGGCATTGTTTTTGGGCAGACTTCTACAAAATGTTAATTTATCTATCCCTTGGAACTGTAAATTTCACTGATTAACCTTTCAGTCTTATCTGATCCAAACTAATTAGTGTATAAGCCTAACAAGTGTAATTGGGGATGATAATGACTCTATAAATGCTTCATTTATGATTACAAAATATTATATGAACAAACCCAATCAATAGAACAGGATTTTATAAACTACTCATGAAAATCTTATGCAGAGCTGCCTTAGGGCTCATTCCTTAACTAATGTCATTCACTCTGAACCTTTTTTTACCTTTATGTTCCTCTTAATTCTCTGTGGTGCAAGTAATCTTCAGTAATGGCTGCTTAACTAAATTCAATCCCAAAATTAGCATTTCTGATTCACTTCCTAGTGTCTACGACAGATAGTCCTTGATTTATGACCACAGTTGAGCCCAAAATGTATGTTGTTGACCTGAAACATTTGTTCAATGAGTTTACCCCATTTACAACCTTTCTTGCCACCGTTGTTAAGTGAATCACTGCAGTTCATAAGTTAGTAACCTGGTTGTTAAGTGAATCTGGATTCCCCATTGAGTTTGCTTATCAGAAGGTTGCGAAAGGGGATAACATGTCCTTGGGACACAACAATGGTCATAAATGTGAATCAATTACCAAGTGTCTGGATTTTGCTCACATGATCATGAGGATGCTGCCAAGCTTGTAACTATGAAAAGCAGTCGTAAGTCTCATTTTAGTACATTTGTAACTTGAATGGTCACTAAAGAAACTGTCGTAAGTCAAGGACTAGCTGTACTCCATTTTTCTTTCCATTTGGAGAGAAACATGATTATGTTTCATAGCATTTTGCCTGCACGTTGATAGTAATTCAAAAAACATTCAGAAGAGTGTAAAATCCCTAAAGATATGGCTAGATTGAATAGAATATGGGAATACAATCAAATATATAATAATGTGAATGTAATATAATTCAATATGTGCTACTAAGGCCCTTGACTAAAGCCTGGCAACACCTTTACAAGAGATGTTTTGCAATAAATGGCCACGCATACAAAGCATCTCTTTTGGAAAAGGTCAATCAGCTGCATCCTTTCTCCCAGGAAACAAAATGGCTGTGCTGGCAAATACAGGTAGACTCACCAGGGAGCAGCTTCATAAACAGCTATGAGAGCCTGGCCAAGGACTTGGCTAAATGGTTCAAAATTAGAAGTTTCATTTGCACACCCATATAATGAGAAGCATCTCTTTGGGTCAGCTTTGCAAGGTAGTCTAGTCAAGAAGCACACCCAGTAAGAATAACTCTACATTTACCATAAGGTTACATTAACATATTCTTGCAAGTACATCTTCACCCCCTTACGTTTACAGTTCAAGAAACTAAGGAAGATGTTTGAGATGTTTGACATGCCCCCATTCCTTCTGAAGACTCCACTGTCTCTTATCTGACCATTGTCTAGTCTGTGGCTCTTCCTCCTGCCACTCATAATTCTCAAAGATGAGGTCTTAAAGTTGCCAAACACTGATTAAACTGTGTGGTTTAAAGCCATGCCGTTAAAGCAAATCGAAGCAGCTGCAGATGGAAATGGAAGCTGTGACTGCAGCCATCTCATTAGAAAGGCTGTTCCCCAAAGCATCTGATGAATATTCCAATTTTCCTATATCCATTTGTTAATCCCTTGGTTCCTAGAAGTGTTCCCTTGCAACCTGGGAAGCTTCATCCTGCATCAGTTGCTCCCTTACACTAGCAGCCAAAGTTAAAAATGCTATCATGTTATCATCTCATGGGGGTGATCATTAAGGACATAAACAAACAAACACTCTCCAGAATACTGTTCTTATACTGAAAGTTATTCGTGTTTGCTAGTTTCTCCTTCTGAAAGCTTGTCACATGCACTATGCGATCCTTCTGGAGGCTGGTTCAGTTGGCTAGGTTAAGGCTAGTAACCAAGATAGTTCTTGCGATAATTCACAAGGCCCCTTCTCCAAATCATACAAAGTTGAGAAGGAAACTTCTGAATGATCACAAGAATTGGACCTGCTTGCCAGAAGAGTGGAAAAGAGCTGATGTGGTTCCAAGCTTTAAAAAGGGTGGGGGAGTATATCTGGGGAAACTACAGACCAATCAGCCTGACATCAATATCTGGGAAAAACCTGGGAAAAGTAACAAAGCACTAGGTTTGTGAGCACCTAGAAATGAACAAGATGATTATTAGATGCCAGCATGAGTTTGTTAAGTACGGGTCATGACAAACAAACTTTATTCATCTTCTGTGATAAAGTAACTAAATCAGTGGGCCAAGTAAATGCAATGGAAATAGTATATTTGGATTTCAGTAGGGCATTTGGCCCACTTCTTAATAAGAGAACATTGTGAGAGAGAGAGTACTACTACCAGATAGATTTGCAGTTGGCTGACCTACCGCACTTAATGTGTGGTCCTAAATAGAACTACATCTACGGAGGGAAGTAGACAGTAGGGTTCCCCAAATATCTGTCTTGGGCAAAACACTCTTCAACAACTTCATGAATGACCTAGATGAGAAGACAGAAGGAGTGCTCATCAAATTTGCAAATGTCACAAAACTGGGGGGAATTGCTAACACATTGGAAGATAGACTCAAATTTCAGAAGGATCTTGACAGACTTGAGCATGGGGCCCTACCCAACAAGATTCAATTCAGTGGTTCAATTCAGTTATGCAGTTAGGCAGGAAAAACCAGATACACAGGGACAGGACAGGCAATACCTGGCTGAACAGTAGTGCTTATGATAGGGATCTATGTATCTTGGTGAAGCAGCGCTTCAGTATAAGTCAGTAGTGTCTTACAGCTGCCAAAAAAAGTTAATCCATTTGTGGGTTGCATCAACCATTAGATAGTAGCAAGATCAAGGGAAGTGATAGTATAATTCTGTACACACTGGTGAGGCTGTGTGTAATTCTGCACCTAGTTCTAATTACCAAAATACAAAAAAGAGACAGAAGCCTTAGAAAGAGTGCAGAGAAAAACAACAAAAGTGATAAGGAATCTGAGGCTAAATATTATAAAGAATGGCTAAAGGAATTGTGTATGTTTAACTTCATGAAGAGAAGGCTGAAGGGATGCAGTTTCCAATATAAAGTGCTACCACAGGAGAGTGGGCCTTGATTAATTCTCCATAGCATCTGAGGGTAGGACAAGAAGCAATGAGTGGAAGCTCATCAGAGGGAGCTCTAGCCTGGAAATTAAGAGGAATTACCTGACAGTGAGACTATTGTGCAATGGAACACAGATATAGTATCATGTCTTGAATACCTAGAAGATCCACATAATATTAAATATTACAGCTAAAAGGTTGCTCTTTGCTTTTACATAAATGTAGATTATCAGATCTTCAACATACAGTAAATCTATAATCAAATAAATTAAGTTTCACCTGATCAGGATTTACTTTTGACTGACCACTTGGACAAATGTATGCCATCTCACTCTGCCTCTAAATTCATATTGTAGCTCTACCAAACGTATTCACATAGTCTCTTTGATTCCATTCTTCCCTTTCATTCTCCTTTCTTCCATTTTTCCCCTGCTTGTCAAGCATGATCATTTTCCTCAGTTCATCATACCATCAGATCATAAGCTTTCAAGAAGATCAATATTTTGATATGATAAGAGGGTTCAGTAGCTCCAATGATCTTGAAAACTGTGCTTGCAGGAGAGTCAAAGGGAGTGAGGCAGTGGGATTCAAATAATTAGATAACTGCTTCTCCGGCCTAATGATTTCTTCCAACAACCAGTTCACCAAACTGCTCAGAAAGTTAACAACCTGTTCTCCCAAAGTGGTGCAAACTGGCTGAATCCCACCACTGGAGTGAGGGAAGCCAAAAGTTTGGGGAGGACTTCTGAAGATATGGGGGAAGTTGACAGATCTAGGAAAGAACTCTAAAATCCAGTGAAGAAGGAGGCATTGGAAGTCAGTTTCTATATTATTGTCAAGAAAATGTGTGAACAAAATTGTCCTTAAATAAGATAACCATAGATTTTTTTTCCCAATGGCCTATGGCTTATAATAGTTTGGAAGTTTAAAATGAAACTTTTAAGATCAGAAATAATGATGCCTGCAATGTTCAGTCATGCTCTAAAAACTATGGAAATTGCCACTCAAGATGACTGTTCTGAGCTGTAAGCTGTAAATATTTGTTCAGTCTATATGTGATTTGGCTCTACAAGCTAGAATTCATGTACCTACAGTTTGCCTTGGGCTGAAGAAGGATCTGTACACAAAAATACTCAGCAAGTACAGCTTCTACAGTTGCTTGATATAGATCCTCATGGTGAATTTATACTTAGAATTTATGAATTTGGCTCAAATTTGGGCAGTACGTAGTTAAAAAACTGGACATAATATTAAATAAATTTATGACAAATGTGGACACCATTCTAATTCCAATGCATCCTTGAATCTATAATGCAATCATAAATCAATACTTAAATGCTATTGTTATTGAGAACAGTATGTTCAATGACCCAGTGAAACAAACTGGTCAGACAGGAGGAATTACTTTAACAAAAGCTAGGAAGGGAGGGAGGGAGAGAGGGTGGGAGGAAGGTAAAAATACTCATTTATGTTTGGCCTTGCATAAGTTGATTCTACAGATCATCTTATGTTTTGTCAAGCTATTAGGAATTGCTACCTTTATCTATTAAATAACCTTGTATAATGATACTTGTCTTGTACATCTGACTGGAGGGAAGTGGGTTTTTGTTAAGTGGCAGTTTCATAAAATGAATTGATTTTCTTCTTTTTTTTTACATGTGGCATATATTTTTTAAAAACATTACTATACTGTCTCCCAACAAAGAGATTGGCTCTGAAAAAAAGTCTTCAAATTTTGTAATATAAACAACTGCTAAAGAGAAGAATGATGCATCATTCTGAGATAGTAGGAAAATTGCACAAACAATGGACATGCTGTTGTTTTCTCACTGAAAGATAAACCATCACCTAGCCATCTCTCGGGCATTTGAAGATTCACAATTAAAATATTTTTAAAATACTGCATTTTCCCTGATTACTCTATCATCTGTCTGTCTGTCTGTCTAACTATCTGCAATATTTTTAAATATTTAATATTATGTGCGTGTATTTGTGAATGTGTATACACACACATTAACACATTTCATATTCTATGAGTTTTTTTTTCATTTCTGTATTTCAGAAACAAATGAATCTAATGAAGCAGTATGATTCTATAAGGGCCTGTATCTGTTGAATTAGATTAGAATTTCCTTTTACCAATTCCCTATCTTTTTATAAAACTGCCTTTTTGGTGTTGTATAGCTCATTAACGAGCTTTTGGACTCATCCTCACTGGAATTTGTCTAATCTGTGGGTCCCAATGGAAAATAACCCAAGCCAAAAGTCTGGAGTTCATGTAAAAGATGAGCTTTAAATGTTGCAGAAGGCATATACCTTCATGCAATGCTGACCTTTAAATAACCTTTCCCCCTAAAAAAGGAATAACAAAAGAGAGTAGTCATTTTCAGCTGTTCTATACAGTCCTTCTTCCCATTGCTAAGTGTAGCTATTGTGAAAAGCAAAAGATCAAATCCATTATTAAGTCACGTGAGCCTGCCAGAAGGACAGGTTGTATTTACCTTTTACCATAAAATGAATAAAAGTCAAGTTTTTCATGGAGTTTTTTTTTCACTTTCTTTCTTTCCTATTTCCAGAATGTTAAAGGCCAACATCTGCAGCAGAAAACCCCCAAGTCTAATAAAGAGAATTTGTTAGCATTGAAACTCGTAGTGGTTTCCTCTGGGGAGAGATGGAGTTGCCTGTCTTCTTTGCTTAGCTTTTAAGTTAGTCAGCAATGGCTCGCTGGACCTAAAAAGACCAGCTGCAGATGTGAGACTTGTTATGGTTGTTATCACATCTTCCATATGCTTCAGCCAAAGCTTCTTCGTGATCGTTGTACTTAGGGGCGATTTCCATCACAGTTGATAAAGATGTCTGTGGATCATTACCAGATGCAAGCTAAGAACTTTACCTTCAAAAGCTTCAAGATATCACCTCTTAAGGTTATGATGTTCTTGTTCCCTGATTTGCATCCGGTCCTTGCTCTAGGAGTGCTGTATACAATGCTTTGTCCTATTGGTGGGGCTGAGAAAGAGCAACAGGTCCAAAATCAAGCAGCTGATTTTTCATGGCGGAAAAGTGGATTTGAATCCCCAACAAGCACCAACAAGATGGGTCTCACTGAACATTATCTGATTTATTTCATTGTAATACTGAATGCACATAGGGATGTGGAGGCTCAGTGGCTAAGACAGTATACTTGTCTATCATAAAGGTCGGTAGTTCGGTGGTTAAAATCCCTAGTGCCGCGTAACGGAGTGAGCTCCCATTCCTTGTCCCAGCTTCTGCCAACCTAGCAGTTTGAAAGCACGTAAAAATGCAAGTAGAAAAATAGGAACCACCTTTGGTGGGAAGGTAACAGTGTTCCATGCACCTTCAGTGCTTAGTCATGCCAGCCACATGACCACGGAGACATCTTCGGACACCAATAGCTCTTCGGCTTTGAAACAGAGATGAGCACCACCCCCTAGAGTCAGGAACGAATAACACATATGTGCAAGGGGAACCTTTACCTTTACCTTTAATACTGAATGTATCCCTGTTTAGTTATTGAAAAAGAACCATGAAAGAAAAGCAGATCATTCCTGTCTCAAGTTCTAAACAGGCATTGCTTCAGACACTTATCTTAATTTGGGAATTAGCTTACTTGGCCAAAAGCTCACAGACACAATTCTGTAAAATTAGTCTCTTTATTGCAGACAAGAACAATAAACAATATACAGAGAAGATTTCTCTTTTAAAGTACACTGATGTCCTAGGCTTTTTCCCGGTCAATGAATCATGAGTTGATCTCTTGGAAATGTAGTCTTTCCCTTACAAATAATCTCTATGGCTTCATTTTTTATTCTCTACCTTAGGCATCTCTCCCAAATGTTAATCATTCCCTAAGTCAGTGTCCCCCAACCCTGGCCACTTGGAGATGTGGGATTTCAACCTCAAGTGGACAAAGAAGTTGAGGTGTTTTTTTTTAATGGAACTTTGATGTTATACATGCTGACAGCAGCAAGAATAAACTATGCGCAAATATGGAAAGATACTTTGATTTGCAAATGCTAATTAAGCAGGAAGCTAGTTAATATTGTGAATAAGTGAATAACAAGTTCAGCAGGGTGTCAATCCCATCCCTTTTGGCCATCCAGCTAATAATTCCAATAATTCCTAGAGGGTGGGTTCTGTCTTCAGGAGGAATAGAGAAAGGGTTTTTCTGTATCACAAACCTGTAATTTCATAGTCAACATTTAATTGCTTTGATTGTATGTTCTCCTTGTGAAAATTTTTTGCCTCTGCTCCAAGCAATTCGCCTTGTGTATTCCTTGGAAGACTCAGCCTAGACTGACTTTGATGTTATAACAGCAAAACACTCTATGCCCAAACATAGAAAGATGCTTTGATTCCCACAATGGACGAATGGCTGAAAAAGTTGATGGAGTTAGCAGAGATGGCTAAATCGACTGCTTTGTTTTTTTAAAAAATACAATTAAATTTGTTTCTACTTTTGGTTTTTTGGTTTTGGACTTTGTGCTGGAGGTGGAAAAAAACAAAACACTTTGATTTTGTGTTTTGCCAATTAGATTGGTTTTTGCTGTTACAGAAATGGCTAGTATATATTATTATGATGCAAAAGTAAAAAGTTGAGGCTGTATGTTATTACCAAAAAAGTAAGAAGTCAATGCTTTTCTTTTTCTTTTCCATTTTACCCTACACCTTTTCCTCTTTTCCTTCTCCTTTCCTATTATTCTCATTTTCCTTGTATTTTTGTATTTTACATTTTGATAAACTAATATCAGGAAGACTCGGCCTAGTTGAACTCAGAATTTTCTTCTAACAATTCCTTATATCTAAAGGATATCGTAATGGATTGCTGCCAAGTCTCTTGTTTTCCTTAACCTACAAAACCTTCCAGCGCTTATTAGTTGAGGACTGCAGCCATTCTCTAACATTTCCCATCTCGTAACAGTCTATGACAGGCTTGTGTTGTCATAGTAAAAGATCTTCAGATTAAAATGAAGACTTGGCTTCTCATCCAAGAAGCTCCTTCAGTTCTGACTGAATGGTGGTAGTGGGGAGTGGGACAGAACCAAATAAGCTTCTTGGATGAGAAGTGAAAGTCTTCAAGGAAAAACAAAGTTTTGAAAAAGCACTTTGGGGATAACCTGGATGATTGAGAATCTCCATAAGCAAGATGTGTGCAAGCATCACAAAACTAAGAATAATTTCATCACGTTGTCCAAAGATTGGCCCTGAAAGTTTATTGTATTTTTAATACACCCATTTGTCCCTGGCTAGTAGTGTTTGCCTTCCACCCATTTTCTCTCACTCTCTTTCAGATCCTAGACAGGAAATGGCTACGAAGTGAAATGGCTACTTCACTTTGACAGCTGATAGAGACAACTATATTAATCTCAAAGATATGCAGCAAATATCCAATTGGGAGATACCTAAGATTCTGAAAAAAAGGAAACCATATCATTGTTCTCGTTTTCTTCTTCTTTCTCCAAAAGAAAATGTGAAAAAACAACAAACAGTTAGTAAGTGAAGAACACCAGACTCTCCACAAGGAAAAGCACCATTGTTCATAGAAAAACTAGGACTTTGAGTTGATTTATTGTGACCGAAGAATTTAAATCAAACGGTAAATGTAACAGTAAGAACCAGAAGAGACTTTTTTTTTTGCGCTTAGGGTAAGGAACTGGAACAAATGGAATTTGTCTAAGTAGGATTTAAAGGGAAAGAGCAATAAGCTGAATAACATTAGCCAGTTCTTTGAAGTACTATATTGCAGAGGGCATTTAAAGGAGTATAAATAGTAAAAAGGAAAGGCGACAGCCCATCTTCCCATTTGCAGAGTCTTATTACAAGCCAATCACTTTTTATTGGTTGCAAATAGCACTTCAGTTTATTATAGCAAAGTATCTGCCAAGGACACCTAAAATAAAAACAAAAGGAAATGGTTGCCATACACACCTTATTGTTCAGCATATCTCTTAATATGGAATGATTTCACCAAATGAGCTTTGAAAATCTAAAGTGCTGGAGGGTGACACTATTAAGCAGGAGGCATAAGCAGTAAATCTGCATTCTCAAGAAGTACTAAAAAAAGTGAAAGAGTAAGATTGTTTTAGAAGGGTGGAAGGAGAGGAAAACAAACAAAGGAACATGAAAATTGTGTTTACAGAGAAGGTTTCCTTAACTTTGAATTTGCAGGTAGTCCTTGACTTATATCCACAATTGAATGTTAAGCAAGAAATTTGTTAAGTGTGAGCTTTGCCTCATTTTACAAGTTTTCTTGTTACAATTGTTAAGAGAAATCACTGCAGTTGTTAACAGAGGTGAATCTGGATTCCCCATTTGACTTTGCTTGTCCGCAGGTCACAAAAAGTGATCACATGATCCTGGGACGCTGTAAGCGCCATTGGCCAAGCATCTGAATTTTGATCACGCGACCATGAGGATGAGGCAATGGTTGCAAGTGTGAAAAATGGCCATAAGTCACTTTTATCAGAGCCATTGTAATGAATGGTTGTAAGTCAGAGATTACCTGCAATTCCTTCCCATAGTCATGGTCAGCATGGATAGCAATAATGGAGTAACAGTCCAGCACATCTATTGTTAAGCTGGTTAGTGAATATCAAAGAAAGCTAGTTGTCTCTTTTTTTCTCTGACTCTCTGTGTCTCTCTCTCCCTCTTTTAATATGCATCTCTTTCACTATTACACACACACACACACACACACACACACACCTATTATATTTCAAAATGCTCTCATTTTTCCCCTTTCTTCTTTCTCTTGAGCTTTTGACCCTCTGTTTCCATCCCCTTTCTTTTCTCTGTCTTTCAAAGGTGGAGGAGGTTTGACAATTGGCTTATGATGGCTTGCTCAGCTTGCCCTCCCAAAGCCTTATTTTACTTATTAATAAACAATGTATGTACAATATTAATTTCTAGCAATGGCTTTCAGGAGACAGAGAATGCAGCTGGAGACCAATAGATATGTTATGTGAAATGTTCAAATACATTAATGATATACAAAACCCCTGCAGATTTTTCACAAAGATGTGGCCAAGCCAGCATACGTTTTCTAGCTCAAAATGAAATGAAATGAAGAACTATTAAAACTGGGGAAAACAGGAAAAGAGAAAATTATTTGTTATAAATAGTTCCTTCTAGCAAATGCCTTGCGTGGGTGATATAAATGGCCAGCCTACAAGGCAGCTGTGGCAAAAAAAAAAGTAACATTCCTTAGAGGTTTGAACATTATTTGTTCAGAATAAATGTAGCAGGTCAAGCTCTTCCTAATCAAATTCAGATAAGTTGAATTCTATATCTAATGGGTATAGAATAACTTATGTACCCATTAAGTCACATTCAGAGAACCCAGTGTGGCATTGTGTCCCATTATAGGTTTGTCCCACTATTTTCTACTCATATTTTAGACTCCCAGGGATTCCATCATTCCTGTCTTTAGATTTAGTGGATCTCTTCAGTGTGGTAGTAAACTCATAAATGGACTTCTGGAAAAAATATATAGCTGGAATCTGGAAGTCTTGCTAAATTTTAATTCTGTCATTGCCACAATGGTTAAAAATGTAAAAAAAATGCAAACTGCTAAAGGATGCATATATATATATTTTGTTGGTTTTGGATTCGCTTTTAGTGAAACTAGTATTTGTTTTCCGTTGATGAAAATATTCTCATGGTAAGCCAATAATAAAAGAATTCCTTATGGCCATTTCAATTCCGCAGTGCACATTTTCCATGTAAATTAGAGGTATGCATCATTTATTTTAAGAGTACACCATATGGTATACATTGGAGAAGGGGAAAATGATCTCTTTATAAAGATAAAGAAATATATAAGTAGGGGAGGATGATTTCCCTCCTCCTGAGTCTGCATAGAGTGGCAATTTGGAGATGGAGTAGGACTTAATGATGGAACCCACATTGATGGCCAGACCTCCCTGATATCTCCAGATAAGACTGGAAAAACTTTTACCTGAAATCTTTCAAAACCTACCGTCAATGATTGGGAATATAGATTCTATGATTTGTTGACCCATATTTTGTTGAATGAACCATAATTTGCTCGGATTCCACAATGTACTAAACCATAAATCTTTGTTTACAAACCAAACTGATTTGGCTCACCTAGCATGATAAACCCAAACCAAGTAAAGCACACTGCATTTCAGTACAGTCATACCTTGGTACTCAATTGCTTTAAAACTCATTGAATTTGGTGCTCAACTCATTTTGATTAAAATTTTTATCCCGGTATTCGTCATTTGTTTGGTATTCAATGTGTAAGCTAGAACTTGTTGGTGTTTGTTCCCTCGTGACTCATTACCCAAGGCTGTCTTAACACATGGGCCTGATGGGCATTTGCCCATGGGCTCCACAAGCATAGGGGGCCCATACTAATCTATGTATGTTAACCCTTCGATGCACCTTGTATCATATAAATACAGCAACATATTTATTACATTTTACTTCATTTTTAAATTAATACTAACATGCAAATATATGTTTAATTTTATCAACCATTTACATTTTTATTCCTGTGAATAGTTGTCATAGGGGCCTCAGTACACTGCTTTGTCTGGGAGCCCATAATGCTGTTAAGACAGCCCTGTCGCTACCCTTCCCAGCTGAAGCAAAGAGCCACAGATTAGTCAAGTGGTAGCTCTTGCCGTGTGCACATCCCCTTGAGGTCTTCTCTTCGTTTCTACTGTCATTTCGTTTATTTTTCCACATTAAATTTATTTACATTATTCCTCATGGGAAAAATTTGTTTAGTATCGTTGTTGGTACTCGTCGCACCTGCCAGAGCCAATTATCTACAAGTACCAAAGTACCTCTGTATATTGTATGAATTAAGTGAGGGTCAATATTTGAGTGAAGGAATAATTGTAGAATTAATTACAGGATAAAACTTTGTTTCTTTGTTCCTCTGCTTCCTTTTAAAAATATAAATAGTAGATTCACACACACACACACACACACACACACACACACACACACAGAGAGAGAGACACTTCAACTTTGTCTTTCAGCAGCAAGTTTTCATTTCTTCTGGCACATGTGATATGTGAATGAACCACATGATGTAGCTTGAGAGTAAGAACTGCTTTTCATCATCATCAGGATAAATCACATGACTGAATTCTGCCCAATAAGTAGTTAATGTCCTGTAGTGAATCATAACAACAAAATATTGTTCTTTGTTTCCTTAATTCATCTTTTTGTGGATGGGGGACACGTTTGGAAATTTGGAAATATATTAAGCCATTCCTCAAAATGACTGCTATGAAGGGTTTACCTGGTCAAAACAACTACCCTGGCACAGGTGGCTAGAACAAAATACATATCTGCCAGCAGACAGATTGGCAAGGCTGCTTCCTGCCACCCTGTCCCTCCAGATTCTCAGTATATTCTCTGCTGCTTGCCTTTGTCTTCTCCCCAACCCCCAGTCCAGCAGGTAGATATGCTAACAAGCAGCATTGGACTGACGCCACACAGTATTTTTATTTTCTAAATGCCAATAGAGCCTACTTGGAAAATAAAGATGATTTCTGTGTTTTACTTTGCAGCACACCTGCTTCCCATTTATTTATTTATGTTTAAGGAATGTGCAATACTTCCTTGTTGATAAGACCTCTCCAGATTAATTTGTTGTTTCTAGAGGTTGGGAGCCAGATTTTAAGAGGAGTTTATTCATAAACAAGAAATCATTCAGACTCTTTCTTTTTTCTTTCTTTCTTTCATTTCTTTTTTCTTTCTTTCTTGTCCTTTTTTCTTTCATTCTCTCTTTCCCTCTTTTATTCTTTTCTGTGATCATCTCCCAGTCTTTCATTTTTCACCACTGTATTACCTCTCTAAATCCATGGAGAGCTAACTCTGATGACCATCCTTCTTGGTACGCTCCACTTGGGGAGCTTGCTCTTATTCTTCTCTTGGTCTCCCCAAATTTGTCTCTCCATATATTGTATTAGTATATCACTCCGTGTAATGGAATGACCTCCTCTTACTTGTCCCAGCTTCTGCCAACCTAGCAGTTTGAAAGCATGTAAAAATGCAAATAAAAAATAGGGACCATCTTTGGTGGGAAAGTAACAGAGTTCTGTTCACCTTTGGTGTTTAGTCATGCCAGCCACATGACCACAGAGACGTCTTCGGACAGCACTGGCTCTTTGGCTTTGAAACAGAGATGAGTACCGCGGCCCCCTAGAGTTGGGAACAACTAGCACATATGTGCAAAGGAACCTTTACCTTATACTGTGTTAGTATCTTCTTCTCTGCAGCTTGGGTTCCTAAACCCATCCTCCTGTAGGACCTTCTTCCCTCTCCTTAAAGCTAGGATTGCGCTCTTATTTTCTCTTTTTTATTTCCTACACACTTTGAAAATAAAGATATGCTGATGGAGCAGGAAGCTTGGTGGGTATCAAAGGAAGTATATGAGTGCAATAGCATTCATCGGTCACTGAAAAGAAAAGAGAAAAATGTAAAGAAAGGAGAAAAGGGAAGGAAGAGGAAAACACAAGACAATGAAACTTTGCCTCTAATAATTAGGAAAAAGAGATAATTTCTTCTGATATGTAGTGTCTTATGATAGAAAAAGAGACACGTTTCTTTTCTATTTTCCTTAGCACCTGGTCACCCAGGACAAGAAGGAAAAGTTTGGCCAAATGTTGAAATACACATTTGCTATAATATTAATTTTTTTTATCAGTTGATAAAATTCCATTCCTATATGTTCTTGTTTAGTAATAATACTCTACTCAATGAAGCTCACTTTAATTAAAATAAGTAATGCGTTGGCTATGGGTTTTTGTGATCCCAGAAAATGCTGCAATTTTTGGACAGCAAATGCGAAAAAACATAGAGGAGAAAGTTATTTTATCCTCCAATGCTACTTGAACTTTTTTTTTGGTGAGAAACAAATCTACATGTAGATTTTTATTCTGCTGGTGAAAAATCCTCCAGAGGATCTCTGCTGGAGAAAAAGGATTGGAGGAGTTTTCCCCCTCTGCTTCCATCACACAGTTTCCTGATATTTAGGGGAAATCAGCAAAACTCCTATTGGAAATGGGGTTACCTTACAAAGATTGCTTTTCCCCAGCTTCAGCTAATTGAAAAACTAGGTTGAATCATAAGTTTTTGGCCTGATGGAAAGAACCCTTTCACTTTGTTCAAACATAATCAAGCAAAACAAACTGAGTCGATTTTAGACAGATTAGATGATACACCTGGGGGCGGGGGGGGGAGAGGATTTTGTGGTTTTTAGCCATAGAAAGAAGTCAAGGGAAAACTACTTCTGAAAATTGTGTGAAGTAAATTTCAAGGACTTGCGCCAGTGGTCACCAAAAGTGAAGGCTGACTCAACATGCAAGTGCACACACACACACACACAAAGGTTATGTACAGAGGTGGGTTACTTCCAGTTCAGCCCGGTTCAACTGAACCAGTCGTGGAATTCAGGCCTGGGTCGCAGAACCGGCAGCAACCCAGGCCTGCCATGTCCCTGAACCGGTTCCCTCACTGCCACTGGACCACCGCCATTTTGTTTTTTAGTGACTGCATGTGCACAGTTCACTGTAAATTGCTCTGTGCATGTGCAAAGAACAATTTGCATTGAACAGCACACAAGTGCACAGCGGTTGCACGTGGGTTGTGAACCGGTAGTAAAACCAGCAGCAACCCACCCCTGGTTATGTGCCTCCCAAATTATCTCTGCTAGATAGCTAATTTTTGAGGTTCTAAGTACTT
This sequence comes from Natrix helvetica, assembly GCF_964273705.1. Taxonomy (NCBI): domain Eukaryota; kingdom Metazoa; phylum Chordata; class Lepidosauria; order Squamata; family Natricidae; genus Natrix; species Natrix helvetica. The sequence goes on from NC_138548.1 coordinate 140,106,229, forward strand.
TGGCTCTGCTCATCCTAATAAATATGAAAATATGAGTTTATAAATCACACCAAACCATAGTTTATTTGAATATATTTTTTATTGAATAAGCCATTTACTTATTTATAAGCTGCTTTGGTTGAATAACTCGAAGAACAATACTCAAGCCAACTCAACAATAGTACAATAGCTTAATAATAGGCTATAAAATGTGCAGCACAACAGTCACAGTATTATAATATTGTATAATTAATTCCTGGTGCCAGCAGTTATACCCCATTTAATCCAAAAGGTCTTTCAGAGCAGCCAAATTCTGGAAAACTATGGGACTACCCCAGGGGTGAGGTTGCTATTCCAGAGTACAGAGCACCCATTAAGTCAAATGCATATTTATGTGTGCTTCAGGTTACGTTTTCTAGTCACACAGAGAAGTGTCAGCCTCTATACTATATTGGTGTTTTTCTGTGCCAGGCTGTCAGTCAAACTATGATGCTGATCGCTGTAGAAAGTCTTTCATATAATTCCTACAAACCAGCTTGCACACTGACAAATGTGATTCAAGAAACACCGCTCAGAACAACTGAAGACTGCTTACCTAAGTTATAAGAACCCTTTGTTTTAGTCATAATGATAAATTACACTTTAGAAGCCCATTTACTAAGTGTTCACACTGTCCTCCGTGCTGTACTACTGATGTTCAGAAAACAGAATGGAAAGCCATAAATCACATCGCAGCAAATACCTTTTCTCCCTAATTCAAAACACGTCCATTTTTTAAGTGGAAAACCAAATTCCCAATAAACAGCAAGTGGCATGCATTTGTCAGAAGATCTACATCAAATTTAAATCAATACCAGAATATGTTTTTCTTTACAAAAGTAAAGATATCCTGTTTCATTCATCCATTTGATTCAATTGGCAACAGTCAAGTGCCAAGGCTTGCTATTCTCTAAGCTTTACCAGTCTGCCCCATAGCCTGGAGTTTCCTGGTGGCTACATATCTGTGCATTAACCAGAGCCCAGGATCAAGTTTAGCTCCTGGATTTAGAGAATGTTACCCAGATTGCCATCTCTTAAAAGCCAGAGGATGTAAAAATCCCATGGCATAGCAAAAGTTTATCCACTTAAACAATATTAAGAGAGTCAGTTTGATGTAACGGTTAAGGCACGAACCTGAAAACCAGGACAAATGAGTTCTAGTGCAAACCTTAGGCATGAAAGCCAGCTGGGTGACTTAGGTAACTTTTGGGCAGACATTCTCTCTTAGCCCAACTCACCTCACAGAGTTGTTGTTGGAAAAGACAGGGAGGAAAGAGTATAAGGCATGTTCACTGTTTTGTTTTACATATAAAAAACAATAAAGGTGGGAAATAAATAATCAATCAAATCAGCTGAATTCAAGTCAATGGCATAGCTATTTTCCAGTTTACTACAAAACAGTCATGGCAGTTTATTACACAATTACTTGCATCCAACAGGACATAAATCAACCAACCTACCTACCTTCCTTCCTTCCTTCCTTCCTTCCTTCCTTCCTTCCTTCCTTCCTTTTATTAACTTATGTGAGGAAAAAATGAAATGAAGTTTACCATTTAAAAAATTGTCGATTCCTTTTTCCCTTGCTACATTGCAGCAGCTGTCTTTGTGCTGTTTCTAGAACAGTTACACAAAGTTCACCCTACAACCAATTTTGCATAAACAGATGTTGCACAACTGCACATATTTTATGCATGGAAGTCAAAAGGAAGAATATTTGTAAAATATTCTGCAAGGCAGCCTTCTTTCCTTTCTATGGGGTGGGAAGCAAACCTACCATCCATTTTTCACTTGAACAATTGGCTTCACGCTCAGTATTTTGATTGGTTATCTATGTAGAACATTCCCATGGCTCAAAATGGTAGCCTCCAATGATTCCATGGTCCTCTACAGTTTCCTAAATTGCAGAGTCTTTGTAATGTTCAAAACCACCAAATCTGGGCAGCCAATAGGCAAGAGAGCATTGGAGTTTTCTATACCACTTTGCTATCATAAAGTGGTCACTATTTGTGAGCTGCAGAGTGCACACAGTGGCACCGGAAGCCCTCATCCTTATGGTTACTCCAGTTCCATCGCTATTTTTTTATTTTATTTTTAAATATAATAATATACAATATAATATAATATAATATAATACAATACAATACAATACAATACAATAGTAGAGTTGGAAGGGACCTTGGACCGTTTCAGTCAAATAGCTATCCAAGATCTTCTTAAAGATTTCCAGTGTTGGGGCATTCACAACTTCTGGAGGCAAGCTGTTCCACTGATTAATTGTTCTAACTGTCAGGAAATTTCTCCTCAGTTCTAAGGTGCTTCTCTCCTTGATTAGTTTCCACCCATTGCTTCTTGTTCTGCCCTCAGGTGCCTTGGAGAATAGTTTGACTCCCTCTTCTTTGTGGCAACCCCTGAGATATTGGAACAATGCTATCATGTCTCCCCTAGTCCTTCTTTCTCTTAAGCTAAACATACCCAGTTCCTTCAACCGTTCTTCATATGTTTTAGTCTCCAGTCCCCTAATCATCTTTGTTGCTCTTCTCTGCACTCTTTCTAGAGTCTCCACATCTTTTTTACATTGTGGCGACCAGAACTGAATGCAGTATTCCAAGTGTGGCCTTACCAAGGCATTATAAAGTGGTATTAACACTTCACGTGATCTTGATTCTATCCCTCTGTTGATGCAGCCTAGAACTGTGTTGGCTTTTTTGGCAGCTGCTGCACACTGCTGGCTCATATTTAAATGGTTGTCCACTAGGACTCCAAGATCCCTTTCACAGTTACTACTACTGAGCAAGGTATCATCTATACTGTACCTGTGCATTCCGTTTTTGTTGCCTAAATGTACAACCTTACTCTTTTCACCATTGAATTTCATTTTGTTAGATAGTGCCCAATGTTCAAGTTTGTCAAGATCCTTCTGTATCTTAAGCCTATCTTCTGGAGTGTTGGCTATTCCTGCCAGCTTGGTGTCATCTGCAAATTTGATGAGTTCCCCATTTATTCCCTCATCCAAATCATTGATGAAGATGTTGAAGAGTACTGGGCCTAAAACAGAGCCTTGGGGTACTCCACTGCATACTTCCCTCCATGTAGATGCAGTTCCATTGAGGACTACACGTTGAGTGCGGTTGGTCAGCCAGTTACGAATCCATCTGGTGGTGATGCTGTCTAACCCACATTCTTCTACTTTATCTAGTAGTAGGTTATGGTCTACCTTATCAAAAGCCTTACTGAAGTCCAAGTAAACTATATTGACGGCATTCCTCTGGGATTCGAACCAGGGCTGTATTACATATTAGGCAGTTGTGTTAGCCACTAAGCCACAGGCTCTCCTCCTTATCAGCTGAGCCAGGGAAATAGGTATGTATTTGTGTTACAACCCCTGGTATGCCCAAATATGGGAGGGAGCTCACTACTCCCTCTTTCTGTCGTTCGGCTCATTACAGAAGAAGTCTGTAATGAGCCAAACGACAAAAAGAGGGAGTAGTGAGCTCCCTCCCATATTTGGGCATACCAGGGGTTGTAACACACACACACACACATACATACATACATACATACATACATACATACATACATACATATATGGAAGTTGAAGCTGAGGCAGTTTAGATCAGGTCCAATGACCATGTGGACCTGGCCTAACAGCCAGGACTTCCAGAACTCCTATCACTTAGCGGCAGAGTCATATGATGTTTTCCTTAACAACTTTTGCATTTAACAATGAAAATTCTGGTCCCAATTAGAGTCATAACCTGAGGATCAAAGGTGGTATTCAGCAGGTTCTGACCAGTTCTGGAGAACCGGTAGTGGAAATTTTGAGTAGTTCAGAGAACTGGTAAATACCAAATCTCACTGGCCCTGCCCCATCTATTCTCTGCCTCCCGAGTCCCAGCTGATTGGAAGGGAAGGGGGATTTTGTAGTAACCTTCCCCTGGAGTGGGGAAGGAATGGAAATTTTACAATATCCTTCCCCTGCCGCACCACCAAGCCACGCCCACCAAGTCATGCCACACCCACCAAACCACGCCCAAAGAGCTGGTAGTAAAAAAAATTGAATCCCATCACTGCTGGGGATGACATGTTAAGGTGACCAACTTTTTTACAATGAAAAGGAGGACAAAACACGTTCTATTGTCCAAAATGCTAAGTGGACCAACTTTTTTACAATGAAAAGGAGGACAAATAAATTGGAAAAAATATATCGTAAATAAAAGAAATATTTTATTCATTGCAACAATAATACACTAAAATATGATATATGCATAATAAAAACATTTGCAACATTTTATATTGTAATTATGCTTACATGCCTGTTAATTATTATTTAAATGAGTACTTTTCCATTGAATTAATATTTTTTGTCAATGTACTATCTTCTAACAATATATTGGAAATATCTGAACAAGAAATATCCTTCATATTGAATTTTACAGCAAGTGCTGCAGCTAGAGTATCAACATTCAATCTCGATTTCTCACTTGTCGAAAAATCATTGGCAATTGAAAAAAACTCTTTCAACTACTGCATTAGTTCCAGGGCAGCACAACGTAAATTGAACAAGTATAAATAAATGTTCACATGGAATATGTTCATTTTTGAAATGGCTGAAAATATCCACCCATCTTTTATCAATTTCAACATGTTGATTTTCCCATTGTATTAATTTTTCAGAATTTAAATATACATTCAGTCTTCTAATTTCTTCAAAGAGACAATTGTCGTCTATTTTAATGTCTAGCATTTCTTTAGATAAAAATTCAACACAAGATTCAATATCTGTTCAATATACTTGCGATGAAGTAAAAAAAAAACACCATTAAAAACTGTTTAATAAAATACGTCACATAACGTGCAACAGATTAGCCTTCAAATATCAAAAAGGAGGACACGTAGGAGGACACTTTTCGAGGGAGGACAGAACTTACAAAAGAAGGACTGTCCTCCCTAAAGGAGGACGGTTGGTCACCTTATGACATGTAGGTTCTTACTTGTGCTCAAATTCATTCATAAGCTTCCTCAAATAGCACTCTACCATCCCTTCTACCAGTTCACCTCCTGAGGTTTCTCAGAAAACCAAGGATCAAGATTGATGCAAGAAAGAGACCTTATAATGTGCCAGTTCCAGAGAGAGAAATTATCATCTCAATCAAATGCTTACCAAATCTTAAGAAAAACTCCAAGTTCTACAATCCTTTCCAGTGGCCAGTCAATCTTTCCACATATTCTTCTACATTTCCCTCTATTTGGAGCCACTTAGTGCTCTTCCCAAAACTTAAAAAAAATTCCTAAACTTTAGGCTGTCAAAAACAAAGCAGCTCTTCAGGGGCCATCTTGCCCCTCTTTTAAAATCACAATGGAGGCCTTTTATTAGTCCTAGCTAGTCCTAATGCCAACTTGCCTCTTTTTTAAAACCACAATGGAAGACTTTCACTAGTCCTTCTGTTATGACTATGGAGAACTGCTCTCATTAATCTTTTTTCATTCTTAATTCAGTATGTGCTGATAAGTGGCTTACCTCACTACATTATCACATTCCTATTTGAATAGCTTTACTAGGACAGATGTGAATGATGATACAAAGTATACTGTAAGTGCTATCACTAGCATATTATTGTAGATTCTAACAGCACTTCAAGCACTATCAGCACCAATTGTTAGAGCTATAAATTGGTGTGTAATTTAGTAATTCAGCTGAACTAAATATTCAGCTTGAAGGATCAGCGGAAGAATAACTAACACCAATAAAAATGTACTTATTGAAGGAAAACTGAGAATGAGACACTCAGCTTAGTCCATAGCCCACTGCTTCCTGCAAAGAGACATAAGTTTTTGTTATATATTTCATAATATATAACTTTCATAATATTAAACAGGCCTTCTAAATCCCCCAATTGTGAATCTGATCACTCACTCTTCATTGTTTTACAAATGAGAGTTTAACTGCATAATGATTTGACTTGAACCATTTATTGCTCAAGAAATGCTAACTTATGTTGATAGACACACCACAACCTGTTGAATCTCTATTCAACTGTAATTGTATAGAACTCTTGTGACAAGTGTGCTCAAGAATCCACTTGCTTCCCGGAATTTTGGAAGTTGCTGAGAAGAAATACAAAAGAAATCACAGCCAATTATAGGTGTGTTTCTCTACTGATTGAAAACAATCTGCTTCCAGAAAACAATCAACATTTTCTTCCCAAATTTATCTGTTTTATTCTTTGTAGTCCATCATTTTATTGCTGCTGGAGAATTCCTGGCCATATATCTGGCCCTATCCTGTAATCTCCAGAATGTCCTCTTTCTTTCCTAATTTTCCTTTCTTTTGTTTCATCTGCCTTTTATAAATATCCAGATGTAAAATATGTGTGTCCACATGTTACAGCAGAGATACTAATCTAGCAATGCTTCTCTTCCCGGAAGCCTAAAGAGCTTGGAATTTAATGGTGAGCAACCTGAATCCAGTTGATCACGAGTTCCTTATAGCTCATTGGTGGGTTTCTGGTACCAGAATATTGCATTGCCAACACTCAGCAACATGTGGCTGGAGGTTGGCCCTGCAAATCTAGGAAATGCTGTAAGAAGATAACTAATGGTTATGGCTCAACAGATACACAAAGCAGCCTTTCTCCCAGGCTATGCTAGAGGGAAAGAAAGGCCACAGTGTCACTCCATTGACTTAGCTGAAATAACAGAAACTTTGTCTTTATTTATTTAATTCCCTACATTCCTGTTAGTCACACTAATAAAGTCAATGATCTCCCACTACTTTACGGTGCAGATGGCTGCCATCACATCCAGGTAACATTTAAAAATTGTGCATAAGAATTCCTTTTTTTCCTCCTAACTCCTTTTTCCTTTTGTGGTGTATCTTTTTTGGTTGTAAACCTAAGGACAGGGACTGTCATTATTATTATTATTATTATTATTATTATTATTATTATTATTATTATTATTATTATTATCATCATCATCATCATCATCATCATCATCATCATCATCATTATACGATTGTATCACACCGGCCAGTTGTTTCGCCGGATTTGGCATTAATTACTAGTCGGGGGCCTAGGACGTCGTAATATGTGTGCAGATCCAAGCAGTGCGGCCTTTTGCATTTGACTGATGACGATTTAGTCAATTTTTAACTGTTTTAAATGTAATTCCAGTGCTTTTGGAATAGCACCCAGTGTGCCGATTACCACTGGAATTACCACTGCTGGTTTGTGCCATAATCGTTGGATTTCGATTTTTAAGTCCTGGTATTTCGCGATTATTATTATTATTATTATTATTATTATTATTATTATTATTATTATTATTATTATTATTATTATTATTATTATTATTATTATTATTATTATTATTATTATTATGTAAACCACTCTGGGAGCATTCGCAGCTGAAAGAGTTGTTTATAAATACTATAAACGAATAAAAGGATGTTCAGTCACTTGCTGGCTTCAGCATCAATTGCTAATATCGCACATCAAACACTGAGGGAGAAATGTCCTTTCACTTTATATTGCTGCTAGGCAGGACAGCGGTATGAGTGACGGAGAAAGGTAGAGGCAGTTTCCATCTATCTTGTTCCAGCTCAAGTCTGTGATGATAGGAGACAGTTTGATAAAGTATAGCCTTGTGGGGTTAAGACTCAGGACCGTGGAGACCAGCTCAAGGGACTGCTGCTTTGAAAACGGTTTTGCATTTTTGCCCGACATTTTCATTGAACTAATAGTTTGTCATTTTTTCAATTGGGATTCGTTAAACCTAGTATTGACAAAATGTCATCCGTATTGATTAACCAGCAGTGCTTCTCCATTCAGTTTCATGCCCATGAGGATTTGGGAAACAGAATCTTGGCGGTCACTCTTAGTTTTAGTGTAAAAGCTACAGTGTATTGTTAAAATGGTGGAAATGGTGGATTAGGCATTTTAAAATAAAAATCAGGTTAATGAAAGAGGAGAAAACTTAATTATCTGTTGCTTCTTCTCATCAGTAGGTTGCCCCGTAGCTGCTTTGAGGTTAGGCATTTTCAGTCAGGCTTAGTTGCACTTGGCTAACTGTGTTAAGATGTAACTGGCATGTCTGGACTTCTGCTAGAAAAACAAACAGTGATTAGACTGAATCTCACCAGATGCAAACTTTAAATATATGCCTGCCTAAGGGTAACAGCTTTAGAAAAAATTAGTTTGCCTAGGCTACCTTCCACTCACCATTTCAATCATATTTCTCCATTATAAGTTAAAGTAATAGTCAAAAGCAGGGATGAAATCCAGCAGGTTCTGAAGAAGCAGGGATGAAAGCAGGGATGAAATCCAGCAGGTTCTGAAGAAGCAGTAGCAGAAATTTTGAGTCGTTCCGAGAACAAGCAAATACCACCTTTGGCTGGCCCCAGAGTAGGGTGGGAATGGAGATTTTGCAATATCCTTCCCCCTGGAGTGGAGAGGGAATGGGTGTTTTGTAGTATCCTTTTCTTGGAAAGGGGAGGGAATGGGTATTTTGCAGTATCCTTCTCTTGGAAAGGGGAGGGAATGGGGATTTTGCAGTATCCTTCTCTTGGAAAGGGGAGGGAATGGGGATTTTGCAGTATCCTTCTCTTGGAAAGGGGAGGGAATGGGGATTTTGCAGTATCCTTCTCCCAGGAGTGGGGAGGGAATGGGGATTTTGCAGTATCCTTCTCCCAGGAGTGGGGAGGGAATGGGGATTTTGCAGTATCCTTCCCTTGGAGTGGGAAGGGAATGGGGATTTTACAGCATACTTCCTCTTGATTGGGCTGAGAATGGAGATTTTGCAGTATCCTTTCCCTGGAGTGGGGTGGGAATGGAGATTTTGCAGTATCCATCCACTGCCACTCACACCAAGCCATGCCCACAGAACCGGTACTAATTGCATTTCATCACTGGTTAAAAGTATTCCCCATTATTGATGAAAGTCTCAAAATGAAAATGGAGGGAGATAATTATTTATAGATAATTTTCCTTTGGCTGATGGTGGTGGCCCAGACTTTGCTCAATTATTTAAATATTTGTAGCTTTGTTTCTATTTCCCCTTTCTCTACACCATAGAGTGATTTTTCCCAATACTGCCCCTCATCTCAATGGAATACAAGATTAAATCTTCCATTTTTCCTTCGTTCAAGTTTTAGAACTTTGCTAGTTAGCTAAGGGAAGAAGCTGAGGAAAAACTAGCAACAAAGACCTACCTTCAAATAACAGCTCTGAAATAGTGGTGGAGCATGAGCGCTGTTTGCCATAATGTGAATTGAAAGTATTATTTACTCTTCTTGCAGTTGTAAAACTGGAAACAATGAGATGAAAATTGAGGTGGATGAAATTATAAATGCTTAGTTAACTGAGTTTTCAATCCTATCTTTATTTACCTCAGAGTAAATCTTACTGTACCCAAAGATATGTAATTCTGACTAAACAAATGGCTGCTCTGTAATCCAGCAATCCTATATTATTTAGGAATCAATCTCATAGAGATCAATGTGAATGTCTTCTGAGTAGAACATGCTTTGGAATGTGTTGGAGATGTAATAGATGTTTCTATTTAATACAGGTTTCTGGTGTTTAAGCCACCTTTATGAGCTCTGTATTTTAAACAACAAACCCTGCTGTTCTAAAGGATCGAAAGAAACTGGTTACATGGCTGAACTAATCTAAAGGAAGACATCCAAATGACCATACTTCAGAATCCGTTTGCCTGATATTTTTAAGGAGAAAAAAAGAATATATTGAAATGACTTTTCTGCTGGAACTTTCTTCTAATGGCCTGTGCAGGATGGAAAATTGCTTCTGTGGTCCTCAGTAAATAGCTTTGCAGTTGATTATATAATCATCCCCCCCACCCAAAAAAATAATACTGTTTTGCTCCATGTTAACTTTGTTTCCAGCTTTATGTAATTAATTAGGTAAGTGTTCGGAGACCTCCATTTTACACCATTTAGTTAATAAGGAATGAATGTTTAATGGCTGCTCCTTTCAGACTATTTAACTTAATGAGAGAATTTGCAAGAAAAGGAAGGAGGATCAATTTAGCATGTAGTAAGTTGCAATAGGAAAAAAAAACCTCACTGTCAGGGGAAATAACACATGCACTCATTTATTATTCAAATACACCACAATTCCCATGCTAAGAAGTTGGACTGTTGCATAATCAGAATATACACAATTCATTAGGCCAACAGCTTTTCCATCAGCCCCCATCAAAACAAACAAAAGAAATAAAATAAAAAACAGAACAAAATCTGAATCTTAAATCTGATACAGTCTGCCTAGCAAAACCTAGTTTACCTAAATAGTAAAATCATTCTTTTCCTGAGACAGAGATGAATAAGGTATGCATTAAGTGATGGTCATCTGAAGAAAATTCATCTACTACATTTGAACTGCCCTTACTTAGTATTTCAAGAGAAAACAAGTGTGTTAAAATTCCCTATATACGGTGGGCTAATACCAGAATGAGATATTTTCTAGTGGCATTAATTTAGTTACCAAAAGATATTAATTAATGCAGTTATTGTCAGGCACAAAAGATCAGGGAACACATTAAGTTCCAATTAAACTAATGTATTGCTCATACCTATGCACAAGAATCTAGTCAACTAACAGCACTATTTTGGCACTAGATAAGGGTTTACAGATTTTAAGAAGGGTTAGTGCATTTGTGGCTATGTAGCCATTCTAGGATACTTCCTCTTTTGACTCTGCTCCCAAACTCTCCTATAGTTATTAAATTAATAACAACATTAACATTATCTGTGCTGATCATTAAAAAAATATGTAAATCAAAGTTTTAAGGTATTAATATATTGATTAAGGTAATTAAATTTTATGGTAGCTGTGGGTTTTTGAAGGTTCTTTCCCCCCCCTAAACTCTCTCTTAGGCAAATAGATAAAAGCCAAAAAGAAGAAGAGGAGATTTGAGGCACTTTTATGAGCAATTCCACTCCCAGCTGGATTCTTATACTGTGCAAGGAAGTTGTCAAAGCATGGAATTAAGGTATATTGAGTGCAACAAAGTTGGGCTGAACAATAGCAGCATAATTTCCAGGTGCTAAAATCTTCCTTGTTTTCATTCTATCAGAGATATATGATATCCCTTGGATGATGAAAAACCTGAACAGAACTCCGCTAGATACAAAAGCTGAACTAATGTGATATGCTAGCTAAGTATCAAAGAGGACAGTAATATCTAGTGGTGGGATGGAAATCAGTCGGAGAAAATTATCTAAATCACCCGATCCAAAATCTTGTTTTCTAAGAGTGATTTCTTCACTCATGTTTTTACTCAAATATTTCCCTATGCAAAAGGGGAGATGGGTAATTCAAAATTCCTCACTGAGTTTGTTTTATCCCCCACCCCTCAATCTGTTCTGAGGGCTGAAGAACTACATGAAGTAGGAAAGAAGATATTATTTCTCTTTACAGAAGAAGAGAAAAACTAACTTTACCATTTCTTACAGCAATCAGATCTAAGCCACAAATTTTCAGACAAGTAATGTATTAAGGGTTGTTCATTCAGATTTGATCATTCTACCTTTTCTACAATTAACAGATTCCCATAGTCCCATAGAAGAAACCATTCCTAAGTGCCTAATCAGAATGAAAGACCAAATCTGTGAATCACACAGTAGCAAATCACTCCCTCTCAGCATCATACAGCAAGCTACATTTCATGGTAATTGAACAGAAAGAGATTTCAATATAGTATGAAATGGTTGTTACAGCTTTAAAAGGGGGAAGGTGGTACAAAGTCTCTACTGGGCACCATAATCCCTTGATACTAATTGCAGCCCAAGTCAGTAAGCTTGTAGGCAACATGCATTCCACTTCCTTGTCACAGATTATATTTTATTATTTTATGACCATAAATAGAATATCAAATGAGGCAAAGGATAAGTTCATCATTAAGAAATGTTCAGAAACTGTCAGTGAGGAGCAGCGGTGAGTTGCCAATTTTGTTACTATTGGTTTGGGCATGGTCTCGCGTGGGATGCTTCTGCGCATGCGGGCCAAACCAGCCAATCTGAGCCAAACCGGCAGCAACCCACCTCTGGTAAGGAGTATCAGAAAAATTTACGGCAATCATTTCTTTTTCAATGTTTTCTATAATGTATTAGAGTAAATGTATATCTCTGAGTAGGGTTTATGATAGCTATTCCATTCCTGGATCTATGACAATTCGCAATTGCCAACTTGCCATGGCAAACTCACCATGGCAAACTTGCCAAGGCACAACTCACCACACCCAACTCATCATGGGACAACTCACTGCAGCACAAGGTTTATACTAATATCAAAGAAATGGTAGAAGAGAATAATTAAAGAAAGGAGGGACAAAATGAAATGTGAATGACAATATATATATATATATATATATATATATATATATATATATATATATATATATATATATATATATATATATATATATATATATATATATATATATATATATATATATATCCCTTTATTTATTTATCAGTACAAATACAACATATATATATATATATATATATATATATATATATATATATATATATATATATATATATATATATATATATATATATATTTGTGTTACAACCCCTGGTATGCCTAAATATGGGAGGAAGGTCACTACTCCCTCTTTCTGTCCTTCGGCTTCATCACAGAAGACCATGCAGGCAGAAAACCATATTTTTATTTTTAATGTTGCCTTTTATATTTATGTTGTATTTGTACTGATAAATAAATAAAGGGAGACTAGTATAGATCTATTTCGAGCTAATTAGCTCTCATCAGCTAGCCATACCCTTACAGGTTCAAATCCCAGTAAGGGTATGGCTAGCTGATGAGAGCTAATTAGCTCGAAATAGATCTATACTAGTCTCCCTTTATTTATTTATCAGTACAAATACAACATATATATATATATATATATATATATATATATATATATATATATATATATATATATATATATATATATATATATATATATATATATATATATATATATATATATATATATATATATATATATATATATATATATATAAAATAATTAAAATGAATTGCAAGTTGACCTGCAGTGAATTGGTTGTGGTGAGTTGGCCATGGCAAGTTGACTACATTGAGTTGACTATGGCAAGTTGTCCCATTCCATTCCCAAGCCTCTAGGTCAGATTGAAGCAATCGTGATTCTGTGTCTGCTAGAGAGCAGACAACCTGGCTCAGCAGAAAGAATGTGCCCATAGAGGAAAAACTAAAATTACGAATAGAATTTTGGTAAAGTTATACAAGTATTCTTGAATCCAGTTTTTATGTGAAAGAAGATAAACCTTATTTAGGAAATAACCTAAAGGGAGGAAAGTCTGAATTACATGAGTCCATCATCAGTCAATAGTGTCTTCTCCTTCATTATGGAAAGGAAGTCAAGTGAGAATTTGTATAGTTTAGAGTCAGAAGAAAAAGAGGCGTAAACTGGAAAGCAGAGTAAGTAGTGAATGTCTGGAAACTAGCAGTCCAATTGGTTCCAGACTTATTATACAGAGATAAGTGAATAAAGTATGGAAAGAAGGGAGAGTTCCACTGCTCATCATCTCTATATGTTGTGTTCCATGGTCAATAAGTTTAGAGGTGCAGAAAGCCAATGAATGCAAAGTTGAATTCCAAAAATATCAAGCAAAGTATTAAGAAGCAAGGCATAATCAGAATGGGCTGAAAAAAAAGAAGTAATGTAAATATTATGCTCTTATCTCTAAGAAAATGAACTGTAATTGGATATAATCGGAAGCCTGAGAAGCAACAAACTGGAGTGGTGCCATGTGGAGAGACCTCGGATACAGGTTGAAGTAGAATAGTCTGTTGTGACCCATGGGCTGCCAGCAAAGATAGCTGCAGATGAGGAGAAGGTGGAGGAAGAGCCTGAGCCAACTTTGGAGCCTTTGGAAGTCTCCGATAAAGAAACAGCATCAGAGACAGAGACAGGGCCTTCCGTCCTCCCCCAGGTGGAGAGGCAGCTGCCTGAGCTGAGTGAGGGGGAGGAAAAAATGGGGCCCATCCCAGATACATCTCTGAGTAGAGAGGAAAAGAGAGTTGAACAAAGGAAAGCAGTAAGCCGGCTCTTAGGGAGAGGCAGAAGCAGACGATAGCCAGCCCCTCCCTGGCTGAAAAATGAACAGTAGGGGTTCAGGAGTGGCCAGTTGTTACAGACAACCATTTGTTTCTAGTATACAAACAATTTGGATTTCTTGGATAAACCAAGGTTTGTTGGGAGTAATTACATTTGCTTTTTGTTTGTTTGTTTATTCCGGTGAATAAAAGACTGTGGCTGCCCTGTCATAAAAAGGGGTTTGTTTTACTCACAAGTAAACATCTTATCACTACTTGTGAAGGCTAGGTCAGAACATAGTCCTTAAAACCATATTTCAAGAGTGTGTGGTTGTGGGTGCAAGAAATAAGGAATTAGCAGTAATGCCAGCACACAGTCTCTGTATGGTGATGTTGATAATGTTCTCCATGCCGTCGTGCCCAATTTGTGGTGATTCTATGAGCCAAGTCTCCACATCTGAACTTGCACTACTTCTTTGAGTTTTTCTATGGTCTGGTTGGTGTCAGCTTTGATGTCACCATGTTCTTTGGTGGCCTGATTTCATTTTACTACTAACTCGTCCAATTGCTTTCTCCAATTGAATTCCCCACAATACATCATCCCATCATCATATTCATCATCATCACCAATGTCAGAGGTGATATTCTGCCAGTTCGGACCGGTTTACCCGAACTAGTAGTGGAAATCGTGTGTGGCTCCGCCCACCTGCCCCCCATTGACCTCCCATTTAGGCATGTTTTCAAGCCAAAGCGCATGCACGAAAGGCTGAGCACACGTGTGCGCTCACATTTGTGAACCGGTAGGGACGGTAAGTGAATACCACCCCTGACCGATCTATGTTATCATTGTCACCCGTTTTGATTCTACACCATCCTGAAGGTTTATAGACTTGCAAATGGACAGCATTATTAACTCAGCTGTAAGCAAGTCAGCCAGCCTGGTTCAGTGTCCGGAGGCAGTATGAGTAGCATATTCTATCCCACATATAAGACTGACATTTTAAGTTAAAAATCAGCACATCTCAACTTGTGGATGGTAGTCATCTTTGTATTCACATTGGAAGATTCCCTAGTGATTGTTAAATTACCCAAAGCTGCCAATGTCATTTTAATTTTAGTGTTCAGTAGGAAATGCTTTCCATAGGCTAAATAGACAACAATGCCCAGATAGACCTGTGATTTCCCAAATTCCTCTGGAATGCCATTCTTAGATTGATATTCCACTAGTTGCTCTCTCCCCTGCATTGAATGGGAATGCTAATTTTTAACGACAGATTGGATATTTTTTATTCAAAGGCAGGCAGCTTCTCATTTAAATTCTTGAAGATGTCCCTGGTAAAAGAAAGCTTTACAACCCCAATACGTTGTTAATTTGTAATTTGCCAATTACAGCTTCATTGCTCATCTCTATTTGACATAAGTCCTCAAAGGCCCTCACCTAAAACAATTGTTTAAATGTAGATACCGTATTTCTTCAATATTTTTTCCACAGTAAAGTTGTACACAAATAATTAATTTAGCAACACTGCAATCTCTGCATATTAGTATTCTTTTTATGCTTTGGCCATCTGAACAAGGCACATAATGCAACATTGAGATTACCCTATACTTATAAAAATAATTTTAGCTTTATTATGTCATTACTATTTATGAGTAACTACTTGTAATTGGAGAAGGTTATCATCCATACAATTACCTATTTTACTTTAAATTGATAAGAGTCACGGTTCTTCCATTTGAAATTTAATTTTCCATGTGTACAATACTCACCAAGTAGTCTTCGGTCCCAACATAGACACCAAAGCTTTTAATTTCTCTTTGATGAAGGGAGTCCATCAGATCAATTGCATTACTTCTCTGTACAAAGTCCATAAAAAGTAATAAATTAACTCACCTACAAACTAGCATATATAGTATGTGTTGTTTCTATTCTGCTAATTACAGGGATAATTGGGGGAGAATAGCCCTCTTACTCACTTCTAAAACTTCTCACTGCTAACCTATTAAAAGAGGTTCTGTTTAACTTGAAGGACTTATAGGCAATTCTTGACTTACAATACAATTTATGTTGCTAAGCAAGACAATCGTTAGGTGAGTTGGACCCCATTGTATGATCTTTTGGCCATGGTTGTTAAGTGAATCATGCAAACATTAAGCAAATCTGTCTTCCTCCATTGACTTTGCTGGTTGCAACTTTAGTCATTAAACAAATATTGGTAAGCTGAGGTCTACCTAAATAGGCATGATCACAAAACTTTTCCATTGGTGAAGGCTGTAGAAGATTGATCAGTTCCATATAAGATTACCATTGGAACTGGTTCAGTGATGACCAGCATAATAAACATTCTTATGTCATTTTCATATAGAAAACAGTTAAACATAATACATTACAAATAAAGTTCTATGAGCAGTATTTTTTTTTATCAATGTGATTTTCAATGAAATTAACACAATCAGCGTAGACTTATCAAGCTCAGCTCCACAAATCATGTACATCATAAAATGATCCACACTTAATGACACATACATTAGGTGACTAACAGCTGAAAGGATACATATAGTCCTTTTCATACATAATCTACACGAGGTGAAAGTTCTCCCTGTGATATTTTAGTTGTGATAGCCCATTCCCACCTGCAAAATTAACACAATGCTTCAGCCAATTGCTAAAGAAATTATGAATTAAACTCACATGAACTATAGCTACTTCTTCACTGTCAGTTTAAAACTGGATTTTCAATATACTCACATTTAGTGTAATGGGTGCCTTTAAAAGATTTGTATCAGTAATAAAAGGATGCTCTCAAGGAGCGTACAAGTCTGCACAAATCTTTACTGCTGGTTGCCTTTGAATAACCATGAATGACATTAAATTATATGCATTGATCAAAAACATCTCATAGAAAGCATATTAATCCCCACCCTATGTTACCAGGTGCCAAACATGGATACTTATATAATATAAATGAAAGTTAGTTGCCACAGAAATGAGATATTTGAGGAAAGCTGCTGGAGTGACCAGAAGAGATCAAATCAGAAAAGAGATCATACAAAAACAGCAAATAAAGTGGTTTGCTCTAGTGGAGAGAATGTTTGGGATTCTGTACCATATAAGGCATTTATTTACAAAAAGAGGAGAAGGCCAAAGAACACAAGGGAGACCCAGAAGAAAATGGAGGGACAACATCAAGATACACTACAACAGCATCAAACAACAATGGTTGAGGCTGCCACAAAAGCAAAAACCAGAACTTTGTATCTCCCTCAAAACCTGAAGTGGTAAAAGAGGAAGTAATGAAGAAGAAGAGAAGTTCAAAAACAATGTGGTATCATAGCATGTTTATTTTCTTCCCAGAAACCTTTCTTGGAATTAAACTATAACTATTGGTAAACTCATGTTCAAGTTACTGTAGAGAGATTTACTCTCTTCTGTTTTTATATAGGCAACCTGCTCTTATTGGAATATGAAGAACTCTAATCAATGAGGATTTAATAATCAACTGAGGCATGTAGGGAGTTTAACTAGTGTTATATTCACTGGCAGCATAGAGAGCCCAGCTGCTCTGCCAACGACAGTCACTGCTTGAGGGGAAGTAAAAGAATTTCAGCTCTTTCTCTCCTTGGAGGACATGAACCTCTCTGTGGGAAGCATTTGTCCCTTTGCTCCAAAGAAGCTGCAATGTTCCAGTTCAGAACGCAGTTACCATTAAAAGCGATGGACCGACTTGCCGAAATTCAATCACATTCAGAGGGTTTGGATGCTGTTTTTTTCTTAAGCAGAAGCTATCTGAAATGAGGTGTTCTACATGTTACACACAGAACAGCAGTCTCCATGCAAAAGTCTCCTGGAAACCCTTAGTGCCATGAAATACAGAATGCGTATTCTGCCCCAGGCAGGAAAATCATACAGTGAGCTATGTGATACATTACAGACATAAGTATAAATACCATATGGAGGTTGTTTTCAGTTATAATAAATGTTTCAAATTGATTTCAGTAGGATAGAAATGCAAATAAGAACCTGGAAGAAAACCAAGCTGGAAACCAAACATTCTCTTTTGAGTTTTCCCCATGATTTAAATATTTCCTAATTTATTCAACATACACAGGAATACATTCTAGTCAATCAAACTGGATAAGCAGAATGCAAATGTGCTGTTTCTGGCTTTCCAGCAATAAACCTCATGTTAGTTTTCTGGATCTCCACTGGTAGAAGAGGATATTAAATGTCATGTTTTCCTTGCTGTTTTCTAATTCTTGAAAAAATGAACAACTAGAAATTCTTTCTCTTCCCAGTGGAGAGGCTTCTCCTAATGCTTTGATGTACATGTGCTATACTCTTCGATTACACCGATATATTTTCATTATTTTTGCTATCAGACTAGTGGATGTCTTCAGAGAGGCTTTGGGCTGTACCAATAATGAATGAAGGCAGATATACATACCTCAGATAATGTGGTACGATTCAATCTGGATCGGTCATTGGGATCCGTGGTTTTGTCTTCCAAGTTTTTGGGCTCATCCTGGTGTCCATCTTCATGAACACACTCTGATAGAGAGAAGTTCCTTGAAGATGGGCTCCAGTACAAGTCCAAAAACTCGGAAGACGAAACCACTGATTCTGGTGATCAACCGAGATCGGATCCTGTATCAATAATGTTATTCTTCTAGAATAAAACTTCTTCAACCTAGCAAAGTCCCAACACTTTGATTCTGTCTGCAACATCCACTGTGCAAGCAGTTACATAAGTGTTTTTGCAACTGCTCAGAATTTTATTAGAATATAAATGTCTTATGATAGTTATTTGTGAGGTCAATTCTTGAGCAAGCAGTAGAAAAAGAATGACAAGTCTTTTTTTTATTCCAGTAATATATTGAAAGAAGATAAAAGGATATGTTTTTCATTTGGTGCATAATTTATAATTGAACAGTACAAAAACTAAGAAGACTTGCTAACTTGTTTAGCTTTCAAAGTGGATGAGATAAATTCTCAGAGAATAAAACTGTCAATGGCTGCTAGTCATGATAACTATATATTATATCCCCTATTGGAGCCAGGATGCCTAGAAGCACCATTTGTTTCATGGAAGGCCATAAAAAGGGTCTTAACATCCTCTTCAATGCTATTTACTCTTATTTAGAAACACGTGTTTATCAACTTTTATTCTTTCTGAATAGAGAGCTTCACACTTAAGTAACCTAACACAGCTACATTTGGACTCCAGAAGGATCGTGGCAAAAAATCAACCTTGCATGGGATTTGTGTGACAAATCTAAATCAATACAGTTTCCCATCCTTTTTTATTATTTCCAACCAGTGTTTGGCCAGTCTCGGGTTAGTTTTCTTCTCTGGGCCCCAGCATGGTTTCATATGAGTGTCATCGCCTTGAGCAGTTCGCATCTCTTCTTTGGAAAACAACTCTGTGTTTTGAGAGCTGTCTATTGTTTTGAGAACCTTTTTGTGACTAGTCTGCCTGACTAGCTTGCTTTCAGCTGTTCTCACATACTCCATCTTTCATTCATTTCAGTTTCACTGTGCATGTCTCTTTCACATACCTGCTTTTTTTGTCCTTTGTTCTTTTTTATTCACATTTTTGCCAATTTTTTGTTTAGTTTTGTTCTGGCTATGGCTCTGTTCAATTTTTTTTTCTTTTGGATTTTAATCTTCTGAATAAAATAAAATTGTTCAAAATTATAAATCATGAGACAGAGATCAGAGTGAGTAAGAGAGATGATAGAGAGGGGTGAGAGGGAGGGAAGGAGAGATGTTAGGGAGAAGGAGGGGAAGAGAAAGAGAGGGGGAGGAATGAAAGAGAGAGAGAGAGAGAGAGAGAGAGAGAGAGAGAGAGAGAGAGAGAGAGAGAGAGAGATGCCAAACATCTATACATCAATATGATAATTACATAATAACATGTTAATTCCAGAAAACACAAATGGAATGGCAGTAAGGCATTTATATCCTTGATCCTTTTCATTTAGGTTGGTTATAGTACCAAGTGGATGTTTTTGTGGATGACTTCTGGAGGATCCAGAATGTGGGTGGTGCATCCATCCTTGCTCTTCTTGATCTCTCAGCAGCTTCTGATACCGTTTATAATGGCATCCATCTGTACCAACTTGCAGAGTTAGGAATGGGTGGCACTGTTTTGCATTGGTTCACCTTCTTGCTCCAGAGTGAGTTCCAGTCAATGTTGGGGAAAGGTATAGCCCTAGACCCTTTTTTTATGCACTTCAGGGTTTGGTCCTCTCTCTATATTCCCATTTAACATCTACATGAGCCACTGGATGGTTACTTGTTGGCACAGAAAAAAACTATCAGTATGTTGATAACAGTTATATATCTCCACCCATGGCTGGACAAGTGATGCTACTTAGGCGCTTATCAATGATGGGATTCAAATTTTTTTTACCACTGTTCTGTGGCCGTGGTGTGGCTTTGTGGGCATGACAGGGGAAGGATACTGCAAAATCCCCATTCCCTCCCCATTCCTGGGGGAAGGTTACTGCAAAATTCCCATTCCCTCCCCACCTCACTAACCTGCTTTCCAGCTAGTTCTCCTGATCAGGACAACAAAAGAAGATCAGCTAGAAGGCAGCGGGGGCCACGCCAGCCTATTTGCTGGTTCTCCAAACTACTCAAAATGTCCACTACTGATTCTCAGGAACCTGTCAGAATTGGCTGAATACCATCTCTGGTGCTTACCCAGGGACTGGAGACTGTGAGGATCTGGAAGCAGACAACCCTAGCAAAAAGAAATGGCTTTGAGTTTTGCTCTCTCTACCCCTGGAGATTTTTCATTACTAACTTTCAACAGGATAGCACATCTCTGGGTAGAGTTGGTTTGTATTTGGGGAGTTCTCCTAAACTCATTGCTCCTGCTCAAAGAGCACATGGCTGTCATGGAGAGGGACCAATACACTGACCTATTGCTGGATGAGTAGACTCTGCTAATGGTCACTCATGGGCTAGTCCAGAGTTCCCCAACCTTTCTGGTTTTGTGGACCAGTGGGGGGGGATGCACAAATAGCAGGCAAGCGCGTACATGTGCACAGCTCCATTTGCACAAGTGGTGGGCACACAAACCTGCCACTCACGCAAATGAAACACACGTATTTGTCCACTGCTCACCCAAGTGGGGATTTGTGTATGCACACTCACACACCACTTCTGTGTCCCAGTTCCAAACAGCTCATGACTCTGTAATGGGACATAGCCTGGGGGTTGGCAATCCCTGGCGTAGTCATTTCTTGATTGTGATACTGCAATTCATTCCATATTTGACTGCTTTGAAAAACACTTGAAAGACTCAGCTCGGGCAGAATGCAGTAGTGTTGTGTTCCATGAGCTTCACTAGCTTCTAATATGCTTTTATCTACCTTGTAAAGTGCTGGCTATCACCTTTATTGCACAGGACTAGCTTACGTTTGAGACTTCTGCCCATCCCAACTGATTGGATAGTCCTTGCTGTCAAGTGCCTTCTCTGTTGTGATACCTGATCTACGGAATAGATTCCCAACTGAAATTCAGAGGGTCTCTCCTGCCCTTTCAGAAAGCTGGGAAGCCCTGGTTCTTCTCCCAGATGCTGAGCCAGCATGTCTCTGGAGGTATATACAAGTGTAGTTGTGTTGAGAGTTTATTATGGTATCGAGCTGTTGTATTATTATAGTTATTGTAACTTAGCCATAGTTATACTTCAATTTTTTATTATACCATATGTACGTTTGTGAATAGTTATTAGCTTCCAGGGATATATAGTTAAAATAGGCAACCATACAAATTCTCTATGCAAATAAATAAGTATGTTTCTTATTAATTTCTTATAAACATTGGCTAGATACACAAAGTAGTAGTTGGCCCTTGCTTCTTATCTTTCCATATGTCATGAGTAGAGGGAATGGAGCAGGAATCTGACTTGTTTCTCCATACAACTTTAATTTGTTCCAGTGTATATGGATAGTTTCAAATCTCTATTATAATAACCAATCTAAATGGTGCTTTTCTTCTCTTGGTTTACCCCTTGTCAATCATAAATAAAATCATCCTTTCTTTTAGGAATCTTCAACATTGACTCTACTCTTAGCCCAGCCCCAGGCCTTTTCCTCAACCTAATTCCTGGAAATAATATCAGAATTAATGAATGCAATTGTATAGTCCTAGTGCCTATGTCTATGTATGTCTAAGTATATCTGTATAATCCTAATGCCTAATGTCCCACTGAATTTAGCTTGATTTATTTTAAGCATGAGCTGATGGAACTGGAATCTTGGGCTGTAATGATATACCACATATCATTAGATCAAATTGGATAAGGCTACTATTGAGAGAGCACACAGAACAAAGCAGAATAGTAAGTGATCTTGTTTGTAAATGCATTTTGAAAAGCATTTTCAAGCATTTTGAAAAGCTTTTTCAATATTCTATAATACTTACTTTTCTAATAACTGAGGGATCTGAACCATATCAGAATTCCCCAATGGAAAAGAAACAATGCATACCTTCTGCAGACACACCATATCTGTGTTTGAGCTCCAAGCAACAAAATGAATGTATAAGCTCTGACATATGTAATCCTATTGATTACGGTAGGTTAGTTTTGTAATGATTAGCTCCTGCCTTAGTTATAAAGTACAGTAATACCAACTGAATTAAATAGTAACAAAATAGAAAATATCTCTTCTTTAACTAATAGAGATTAAAATCTGTCCCTGAGAATCAACAGTTATAATTATTCCTATAAATTATGGTTAACTAAATATTGACATTATACCATAGCCGTAACATCTCAAACTTTAGTATGTCTTTCTAAAAATATGTACTTAATTCTATAGTACCTTAATTTTGGTATCATTAGGGTCCTCCTCTCTTTCAGTGGGATATATTGATTGCTTGATGGGAAACATTGTACTTGCAAAGTTTGAAATTCTTACATGATAAGAACAGCTGCAAGAGATATTTTAAAAAAATCTACCATCACATAATAATTAGTAATATATTTTTACTCGTATCATTCAAAAATAAGCATAGTAACTTTTTAGCGCAGTTGTCAGTTATATTATATTATAGGCAGGATGCCAATATTTTAAATATTGGTTTTTTTTTTAGTTGAGTACAAGTCCCAGACTGGACTGTCCCAGACTATAATTTAATTCTACTAAATAAAATACTAAATTGGCAACTTTTGAGTTATTGCACTGTCTTTCTATGCTAAGATGAATCTACTATAAATATATATGTATTACACAGTTTTTCCTAAGTGGAAAACTGGGACTAGTGAGGAAGACTGCCAATTAGTCAGATATTAGATTCCAGTTTGTGATCGCTAGGGGAATATTGAATGTGAGGAAGCCTTTCCGGTCCAGGAATGGACACAATTGACATTCAAGATAAATTTGTGCAAAGTTCCCTTGGTTACAGCTGCCATTCGCTGGGCCCACAAGTCCAGGAGAACCCCAAAATTGCACCCCAATTCAATCCTGGAAAGTGTTACATTGTCCAGAGTCAAAGATGTCAAAATTCCTGACCCCGGGCAGTTAAACACCCATCACCATCCATCTTGCTAGGGTGGAGCCGCAACCATTTTTTCTCTAGTCTCCCCTTAAAGCCTTTAGGCATTGTTCTGACCTGATTCCAAAACATGACAAGATCTTTGTAGTTAATGAAAGTTCTCTGTCAGCCTCTGCTTTGCTGCTTGCTTTCGGCTGTCATTGAAATGGGGAGGGGGGGTGACTTGGTATTTGGGAGGGAAAACTTCAGCACAGGAGTGAATGAAGGGAGTGGTTTTCTCACCATCTACTGCGCATGCTGCAGATAGTGGAATTGCCGCCAAGGCCAACCGTCCGGCATACCAACCTGATGATGGGTTTTGAAGATGCAGCCCACATGACACCTGTGGGGTGTGCGGATTGGATTGGGTGATGGGGTTACTAGGGGCAGGGAGTTGGGTCACATATTGATATCTATGAATAGGTGCGCTTTTGCCTTAGATCTTGCTTTGCCTAGCTGCTACCTACTCATAACCAGTAAAAGTACTCTTAATTCTGAAATATGGAGTTGAGTGGTTTCTTTCTTGGTTACTGATGGAGGCTGCCCTGACATTAAGCAAGGTTTCAGTTTCGCATTCAACCCGGAGTTAACACCTTCCAAGAGGAGTGCAACAAAATCCCAAACTTCAAAAGAATGTCCCACCCAGGCAGCAACCAGGAGGAAGACATGGGAGCAGCTGCATCCTCATGCCCTCTGGAAATGGAGCGAATGGCTGGATTACACTTGGAAGAACAATCCGTTCATCCCAGATGGACATTGGGAGTGGGACAGAAGTATGATTCCGAGGAAACTCCGTTTCGGGTCACCACAAGGAGACAGGGGCGACCAGCCGCTGCGTGGCAGGAGGTTGAGGAGGAGAACCTTATGATGTCCCAGGCCATGAAACTCTTCGAAGAGGCTTGGGAGAGGCGACATTTACATGATCTTCTCCCAGAAACAGAGGAGAGAGCTGCAGAGGGTCTGTTCTGCCCGAGAGAAACTGGGGGCGCGGATAGTGGTGATGATCAGGATGAACGAGCCCCAACCCCAGTAGCAACGGCCGCCAGAGCCATCCCAAGAGGGGGAGGGGGCCCCAGCAGACGCCGGATGGCCAAAGTTCCTCCACTTGGTATGTAATTTGGTGGGGAGTCAAAGAATCTTGGATTTTTCCTTGTTCAAGTATGGAATTACATGCATCAATTTGGCGAAGACTTACCTACAGAAGAAGCCAAAGTAAGAGTCATTACCATGGCATTAGAAGATAAAGCAGCGGCTTGGATGATTGCCCTGCATAACGCTGACTCCCCCCTACTGAGAGACTACAATAGATTTATGGCTGCCCTGAGGAAATGCTTTGATGATCCACTCACAGAGCGAGAAGTTTGAACTAAATTTAAAACCCTCACCCAGGGGAACAGGCCAGTTGCTGAATATATACAAGAATTTTGTGAATTGTCTGCTTATATGAGGGGTTGGTCTGAACAGGCCCTGTTGGATGGCTTCATGGACGGTTGAAACAAAGATATATACCAGAACTGTGTAAACAGGGGGGGGGGCGCACATTGCAGCCCTGGTATGAATTGGCAGCAGATGTGGTAATTGATTTAGCCCGAGACAAGTACCGTGATGACAGTGAAAAAGAGAAGGCTACTCCCCCAAAAAAAACCCGCCAAAGAGCTCCAAAAGGAGGGAAAAGTTGATCTACTAGCAAGCCCCGGGAAGGAGGGGCACATAGCAGCAAACTGCCACACCAAGATAAGACCAAAGCCTTTTGCTGGGGGAGAGAGAAAACCAGACAAACAGCCCGGGAAAAGAAGGGAAACCGCCATGAAAGGGGTGGAGCCTACTGCACAGTTCCATCCTACTCCAGGAGAGGAGGAACCATCCTCCTCATCATAAACCGAAGTGAAACCGAATCTGACGATGAATGCCTGGTAAGCTCCCGATCGGGCCCCATGACTATCCCAGTAGAACTTAAAGTTCCCTCTACTGGAGCACAAGAAAAAATGCTGGCCCTTTTAGATTCGGGATGCAAACGTTGCATCGTTAGCCTGAGGTGGTGGAAAAACTGGGACTGAAATTGAAAACTTTAAAAGTCCCCATTGCTTTTTGCCAGCTGGACGGCTCAATAGCTGGGGGGAGCCCTGCCCATTTTGTAACTGAGCCAATAGACATGTGGATGGGAACTCACCAAGAGACTATAAGTTTTATTATCATGCCAGGAATGGATCGGCCTCTCATACTAGGGTTACCGTGGTTATGGAAGTGGAACCCACACATCAATTGGAGAAAAGAGTGGTTGCACATCCAATCCACTACACCCCCTGCGGGAGAGGGGGGGGCTCCAAAGCCTGTTAACGCTAAACCTAACCTAGCAGCCACAGGGCAAGAAAAAATTGAGAGGGAGGAGAAAATCCCAAAAGAATATTGGGACCTAAATGATGTTTTCAGTGAGAAATCCTCTGATAAATTACCCTCTCACAGCGCAACAGATTGCAGTATTGATATCCTCCCAGGGGTGAAACTTCCAAACCCCCAAATCTACTCAATGACCCCCCATGAAATGGACGAATTACGGAAGTTTATTGACAAAAATTTACAAAGGGGGTTTATTGAACCTGCCAGGCCGTGAGTGGCTGCTCCAGTGTTGTTTAGAGAAAAGAAAGATGGCTCCTTTCGTCTCTGTGTGAACTATAAGAACTTGAATGCAGTGTCTGTACCCAACGTTTACCCCTTCCCTCTGATGAAGGACATGTTGGCCCAATTGGGTAAAGGGAAGATTTTCACGAAATTGGACCTAAGGGAGGCTTATTACAGAGTCAGGATTAAAAAGGGAGATGAATGGAAAACTGCTTTCAACTGCACACTTGGTTGTTTTCAATTCCGAGTACTCCCTTTTGGCCTACAGGGGGCACCAGCAGTCTTCATGCAACTAATAAATGAAGTTTTGCATGACCACCTGTACAAGGGCGTGATAGTCTATCTTGATGACATCCTTATTTACATCGAAACACGTGAAGAACATGTGACATTGGTGCGTTCAGTTCTCAAAAAACTCCACACGGCGGAGCTTTATGCCAAATTGTCTAAATGTGAATTTCATCAGGAAAAAATTGACTACCTTGGTTATTGCATCTCCCACAATGGCATCAAAATGGATCCAGCTAAAGTCCAGGCCGTCACCAAATGGGCTCCCCCCCCCCTGCACCCGCAAACAATTACAGAGTTTCTTGGGATTTGCAAATTTTTATCGTCAATTTATTCCCTCCTTCACCAGCATTGCGCTACCCATTACAAATCTCCTAAAGTCAAAAGGGGAGGTCAAACCAAAACTGGGGATGCCATTGAAATGGACTATGGAATGTCAGGCTGCATTCAAAAAACTAAAGCGGCTGAACTATTTTGAAACATCCGGACATGGATGCACCATTTATCGTTCAAGCTGATGCTAGTGATGTAGTGGTGGGGACAGTGTTACTTCAAAGAAACACTGAAGGGCACCTGCAGCCTTGTGCTTATACCTCCCGAAAAGTGACAGAGAGACGATGGGCTATATGGGAAAAAGAAGCTTTTGCTGTCAGGTGGGCTTGGTGACCTGGCGACATTTCCTTGAGGGAACTAAACACCCTTTTGAGGTATGGACTGATCAAAAAAATCTAGAGGTGTTAAAACCCCCTTAAAAGCTGTCTCCTAAACAAATGCATGGCGCAACATTTCAACCAATTCAATTTCACCCTAAAGTACATCCCTGGAGGGAAAAACTTCGTGGCTGATGCATTATCCAGAGTCCCACAATACAACAGTTCCAAGCTAAGCGTGGTACCTCCAGTCATCTCAGCGAAAAGTCTTACTGCCCCTATGGTTACCAGAAGCCAAAGCAACTCTAATTTGGAGATCACAGTGGACCTCATCTGCAAACTCAAGGAAGGCCTTGAGTCCGATTACTGGTTTAAGGAACATTCAAATGAATGCACCATGAAAGATGGACTGGCTTGGATAGGCACTAAATTGTATGTTCCTGCAAGCATGAAGTCTTTTGTGCTACAACGAGATGATTCCTGCATGGCAGGGCATTTTGGATTTGTGAAAACTCTGCATCTCATTAAAAGACAATTTTGGTGGCTGTCTTTGAAAAAAGACATTGAGTCATATGTGGCCAGTTGCCCCGTATGTGCTGCCGCTAAGCGGCCACCAGGAAAGCCCCAAGGCCTGCTTCAGGGTGTAGATTTCATTGTCGAATTACCGGAGAGTCAAGGAAATACCGTGGTCTTGGTGGTCATGGACTTGTTCTCTAAACAGGTTCATTCTGTGCCTTGTTCCAAGATCCCTTCAGCTAAGTCTTTAGCTAAATTGTTTATTGCACATATATACTGTTTGCATGGGGTGCCGGAGCACATAATATCAGATAGAGGGGTACAGTTCACCTCCCTCTTCTGGAAGGAGTTTTTGAAGTTGATTGGCTCCGCCCAGGGGTTAAGCTCCATCCACCATCCTCAGACTAATGGGGCTTGTGAAAGGACTAACTCTGTTTTGGAGGAGTACCTCTGTTGTTTCATCAATTATCAGCAGGATAATTGGACTGAACAGTTACCACGTTCAGTTAGCGTACAACAACTCTGTGCACAGCAGCACCGGTTTCACCCCTTTTAGAGTTGTGTTTGGGCAGGACTTTGTACCTGTCCCAGAATTACCCTGTGAAAAGCCACAAGTCTTATCCCTCTCCGAGTGGAGTGACCAGCTCCAACAAGTGTGGCCCATAGCCCGAAAGACATAGGAAGCTGCTCATCGAGCACACAAGAAACAAGGTGACAAAAAGAGGGTGAAAGAAAGGGAGTACAAGATTGGGGATCAAGTTTTTCTATCTACCAAATTTCTCCAAACTACCCAAAAGTCGAATAAATTAGGGCCTAAGTATGTTGGTCCATTTCCTATTTTGAAGATCATTAATCCTGTTTCTGTACAGTTGGAATTGCCAAAGTATCTCAACCGTATTTACCCCATGTTTCATGTTAACCTTCTAATACCAGTGCACACTTCCTCTGTTCAGACACCCATACCACCGCCACCTGCCCCTCTTCTCATTGAGGGAGAGCAGCATTTTGAGATCAAAGAGATTTTGGACTCAAGGAAACGTATGAATCAGATTCAATATCTGGTCTCCTGGAAACATTTTTCCCCCTCCGCTGAATGGGTTGATAAATCCCATGTTAGGGCTCCTAGACTATTGCGGAAATTCTACTCTACCTATCCCGATAAACCCTGACTCATGTTGCCATATATATGTCTAATCTGTCTTGTTCCTGTTTTTTTTCTCTACGTTTTTCTTCCAGGGATGATGTCCTTTCCTGACAGAGGGCCGGATGTCAGCCTCTGCTTTGCTGCTTGCTTTCGGCTGACATTGAAACAGATGACATGGTATTTGGGAGGGGAAGCTTCAGCAAAGGAGTGAATGAAGAAGGGAGTGGTTTTCTCACCATCTACTATGCATGCTGCAGATAGTGGAATTGCCGCCAAGGCCAACCATCCGGCATACCAACCTGATGATAGGTTTTGAAGATGCAGCCCACATCACACCTGTGGGGTGTGCGGATTGGATTGGGTGATGGGGTTACTAGAGGGAGGGATTTGGGTCACATATTGCTATCTATGATTATGTGTGCTTTTGCCTCAGATCTTGCTTTGCCTAGCTGCTATCTACTCATAACCAGTAAAAGTACTCTTAATTCTGAAATATGGAGTTGAGTGGTTTCTTTCTTGGTTATTGATGGAGGCTGCCCTGACATTCTCTTTATTAAGAGCGCCAGCAGCTGCTCTTTCACAACAGGCTACAAAGTCTCTAACTCCTTGCTTGCTCCCTTTCCCCTTGAACTGGCCCAACACACCAGGAGTCCCCTCCCCTCTTTCTCTTACCACACTTGCAAAGGAAGTCCTGGAAGGTGCATTCATTTTCTTCCAACAGCAGAAACACACACACATGCTCAGAAGGTACTGCAGATTCCAAGAAGAATTCTGATAATTTTCAGACAGGATTCGGAAATGCAGGCTATCAGTGGCAACCAGCAGGGAGATGATAGTTGTCTGCCACACCTATTCATCTCCATCACCTGCCTTTTATCCCCAGAGCTAGAGTGGGGCTTCACTAGCAGTGGTGGCTCGTCTGTCCCAAGGACCAGCCCATAGATTTCCACTGCTCTCATCTTCTCTGCCTTCTGCACATCCATGCATCAGGCACTGGACCCAGCTGTTCCTCCTCTTCCTCATCAGCCTCCTCCAGACCTGGGAACTGTTGACTCTCTATGGACAGTCCAGGCTCCACCTCTATCTCTATCTCTGACAGCTCCATTCCCTTTTCCCCCTCAGAGCTCTCAGATTGCCTTGATGCTGGCTCTGACTCCCACACAGCCTCCTCATCTGATTCGGCTGCTGAAGGGGCTGGCAACCGACAGGCCAACACAGGCATGGATCCAGCATCTGAACTTGTCCAACATGGGGTAAAGATTTATAATTGGGTATTACATACATGGCAATGTTACTGACACTGAATGATCTCACCCAGCAGTTTCATGTCAGTGATAAATAGCACAGGAAAAAGAGAGAGAGAGATCCCCATGAGGTGCCTCATGTAACAGGGACCTCTCTTCTCCTAACAGTACCAAATGGAAGAACTACTGCAAAACAATGTCTGACCTCTAGAGTCCAGCAGAATACCATGGTCGATGGTATCAAACTCCATTGAGAGATTCCACAAGTGGAACCAATCCTATCTCAGTACTTAGCCCAGCCTAAACCTTGAGTGACATTATTATTCATATTGAAATGGAATTAAAATAGTTGCTTTGTTTTCTGAAAAAGTAAGGGGAAGGGAACTATGGGTTGACCTACATAACATAGTTTATTAGATATTTAGAGTAAGAAACAGCCATTTATATTTGTTTTTTTATATACAGAGAGCGGGGGGGGAGGGAGAGACAAAGAGAGAAAAAACAGAGAGAGAAATTTAGGATAGGTTTTTCATCATAAACCAAATTTACAGTGTATTAAAATTTAGAAATTGAAAGCAACATTTCCATTTTTACTGGAATAGGAAAAAATATTTATTGTTTAAGGGAAAAGTATGATAACGTGCTCTGTCTCACACCTCTCATTTTGCCTTCTGCTGCCTCTTGCAATATTTATTCCAATAGTACTCTGAATGCTATTTTTTAAAAAGTGTAAGAATCCAGTTGGGGGTTGCATTAAATCTGCCCCAGCTGTAGTTACAGATTGGAAAATATCCTAAAGCCTTCCTTTGCATAATAGTTAAAGCCATTACTGGATTTTAGAAGTGACTGTGAATTTTGATGCAAATCAAGGGTCTGTTTGCAAGAGGTAGATGCTCATACACACATGTGGTATGTGAAGAAAGATTTGGGAAAGAGTATATGATGGGATAGAGTAAAACTCTGGAGTCCATGCTGTATGTTGGGTAAACAAGGGTTATGATTTAGGACACCTACATCTTATGTTTAACTTATGTTCATATACATCGTGACAGCCACTCTGAGTTCAAGGCCTCAACCCAGCCCAATAACACAGCTGTTATTGTGGGAAAATAGGAGATAGGTACATTAGGAATATTTGCCATCTTGAACTCACTCTATGTGTGTGTGTGTGTGTGTGTGTGTGTGTGTGTGTGTGTGTATGTATGTCTCTTTCTGTCTGTGTCTGAGTCTGTAGGGAGGGAGGGAGGGAGAAAGGGAGGGAGAGAAAGAGAAGATAAAAATCTATCATCTAAAAGACTCCCTTGATATTTGTAAACGTTGAATTTACAGTATCTAAACACCTTTATTTTATGAAAAGATAAAACAAGACCCTATTTGGAACTACCTGTATTTTAGATTCTACCTTAATAATTTTTAGGACATTGGTTAGGACTTAAATTATTATATTTCGACCGGTTTGACTGGGAATCTAATTGTAGATTACCTATATAATAATAATTCTGATTCCTTTTACTTTGACTAGCTATTCATCCTCAAATAAAATTAAATAATTTATTGAAATAAAATTAAATAATTTATTGAAATAAAATTAAATAATTTATTGAAATAAAATTAAATAATTTATTGAAATAAAATTAAATAATTTATTGAAATAAAATTAAATAATTTATTGAAATAAATTAATTCAAAGACACCATGGAAGCTGAGAAAAGGCTTCTTCAGACTCTGTGGTTCAATTTATGCCTAATGCTGTGTCATTAGTACAAAGTCTTTACCTTTCCTGTCGTTTGAGAAAAGGCTGTGAACGTCTCTGTATAGTGTTCTTTCTTTCTTTCTTTCCTTCCTTCATTTCTTTCTGCCTTCATCCTTTCCCTTAATTCCCTTTCCTTTCCCTTCCCTTCCCTTCCTTTCCTTTCCTTTGTGGAATAAGGGGTGTAAAAGCAAAAGCCATCAAAAGAGTGCAAAGTAGCAGGGCAGACAGTGGTGGTCTACTCAGTCTCCTGCCTAAAATCTTTTCAGACCACTGTTCACAAACCACATGCTAGCTTACTCTGGCCACTAAATTATGAGACCATCTGATGCCAAGAGCCCTTTTTATACTCTCAAATAAAAGCTTTTACTAGCAATCTCTGGAAAAAGTTGGTTACTAAACATCATTGCTTGGATGGGTACTAAAGATCATTAATACTTTAATAGCACTAGCCACTTAGCTCATATCTGAAAGCAAACCACCAAGTGATGTGATAGACCTCTTGCCATGAGAGAAGGAACTAGGGGGTAGCCCGTGGCCTTCAAGTATGCCATAAGTGGTGTATCGAAATAACTTTTAAGAGTTTTTAGCACAGAAGTGCTGGAGCACCTTCCCCAATGCAATATGGCAGGGTCTCTGCTTTCACACTGAAAGAACAGAGACCACTTCAACTGAATATTTATATTTCTTGAAGTAATGTGCATAACACTTTTTTAAAAAATATATCTGCTGCACTTAGTGGTTTCCTTAAGATAACTTCTCCAAATTAAGTTTTGCTGAGACTGGGACTTCCTCCCTCCCTCCTTCCCCCCCTTCCCTTCTTTATTTTTAAAGTCCAACTTCCAATGCCTCTGGGCACTTCACACTATTAAAAGCCAGAGCAATAAAGTCAAAGAACAAAGAGATGTGTGTCCAGAGAAAGAAAATCACAGCAAACAAAACCAAATCTCACAGGGACTCACTGCAATCCTACCCCAAGGCCTTGCAGAATAAACCAAGCTTTCCAGAATGTCATCCAAATGATAAACTGGCCCATGTTTCCACACACAATACAATAAACTGACATTGAGGCATGTTTTAAATGTCACACAAATTTGACTAAGTTTAAATGGTTCACCTGCTTTATTGATCGCCATAACTTTTATTTAATACTTTCTGAAATATAATCACACTCAACCAGCAATATAACCAACATGGCATATGCTGACCATTAGACAAATTAAATTGTAGTGTCAGATCAATACTAAATTTCTTGAAATGGTTTGAGTTGGTAATCCAACTAAGAGAAACAATTAAAATGAAGCACTGGCCTGGGAACACAGCAAGGCAGAAAAAGATTTAGGAAAAAGCCACCCCTCCTGAGGGGAGACAGAACCCGGACAGAATCGATGTGCTCAATAAAAGAAACATGAAGTGATAGCACAGTCTGGGTTTTGCCAAAGTGGGTGCCATACAGGAGTAGCATCAAACAGCAATCATTTTCTTAGCGTCACAGAGATTCCTTGAGGAACAAAATGAGCTCCATCAAGCTGTGTTTTTCCACACATCAAAATGAGCCTTGAGGCTTGCAATCTGATCTACAGAATATAGATATAAGTCATAAATAAGCAATAATATTTCACTTTAAAGATTCATATCTATGGTTCCCCCCTCCCTTTCTCTTTCTCTTTCCTTTTCTTTTATTCCTCACCTAACATGATTACTTAGATTATAGCCGGTCAGAAAGGACAGTATTTTCCTCATGGATTGAATAAAATGTACATGGAAGCCTTCTTTATTTATTTGATTTTTATCCTGCCTGTATTACTTTATAATAATTAAAGGTGGCAAACATACATAATACTGCTTGCTCCTCCTCCTGTTTTCCCTTCAATAATAATCCTGTAAAACAGGTTGAGTTGAGAATGACTGGCCCAACGTCACCCTGATGGCTTTTCTGCCATCCTTCACCAGTACAACAAAATGATCTCTCTTGGGCTTCACCATAAGTCTCATTATTAACTTGATAAATCTCATTTTTAATAATACATCACATAAATCTCATTATTAACTTTTTAGAAGCTATATCTGTAAGCTACATACACCCTACACACAACCTACAGATAAATTCTGTAATATGAGCACTTTTCAATGTAATTACTAAATCGAGACTCCACAGGGATTAAAAATGGAGAATAACATGATAATCTATCAACATTAACAATGCTTTGATACGTGCATATTTCTTAGCATCCTTTGAAGTGATGATTTTATTTATGCAATTAACTTGTTTGACCAAATTCTACTACATATTTTCAGAATGAATATGGCAGGATAAAGAAGACGTCATATCCACCACAATCCAGGTACAAAAACCTGGCCCTATCATATTTCCAAAATAAATATGGCAGCCTGTTTTGCATGAGCTGCTGCATCTGTGTACATTAACACTTCATTTGCATCAGAATTCACCATCACTTCTTAAATTGAGAAAGGCTTAAACTATTATGCAAA
Source organism: Natrix helvetica (assembly GCF_964273705.1). Lineage (NCBI taxonomy): Eukaryota > Metazoa > Chordata > Lepidosauria > Squamata > Natricidae > Natrix > Natrix helvetica. Next base: position 140,140,600 of record NC_138548.1, read on the forward strand.
GCAGGACTGTAAGAAATTTTGCAATCTGTGACATCAGCTGCAGCAGTTTTAACTCTGTTCCTTATTTGACTCTTACATTTGTTTAACCAAAATCTACTAAATATCTTCAAAATGAATATGATAGGATAAAGGAGAAGGCAAGGGCCTATCATTGGTTATACCACATTGTTTAAACTAGTGTCAGCACAAACCAGGTGTCTCACCCAATATTGCTAACACAATGAAATATTATTAGTCAGCTTTTTTCCTGTAGAATTCATGATTCTCAGAGGGAAACCTGTTGTATTAGTTTATTAATTATGGCTGTGTATGACTGGAAAAAGGAAAGAGTGTTATAAGGATGGAATAAACTGCCATATACATAGGTAGAATTTATCTTCAAAGAACTAAATGCAAAAACGTTTGAAGGTTCCATTGGAGAAAACATTTAGAACAGTTTCCAATTTTCTCAGTTTTCATCCTAAAGTCATAAAATATGTGGGATAGTAGTCCATGTAGAATTCAGTCTGACACATTTGTTCATTTTATTTGTTTATATTTCATAGCTCTTAACTGCCTATCTCCCTCAGAGAGCGGGTTCTGTGATGATTCAGGCAAACTTCAAAAAGTGGGATTAAATGTGTAAGAATGGCAATGGTGTCACAGGGCACAAGTTACTGTTTTGGTGCTATTATTATTTGTTCCACTGCCTTAATATGACCTACTTCAGCAATTCACATACAGCTTACCATTGTAGGCCAATTTTTCCCAACATGGTACCTTCCAGATACACCAGGATTCTAACTTCTAAAACTCCCAACTAGCACACATTCTGAAAATCAGTATCCCAAAAGATCTACAAGACTGGAAAGGCTTATCTAAATTCTGGAATCTAGGACAATGGTTCTGTTGTGGCCCAGCAGCGGCCGGCTGAGCTGTTGGTGGACTCTGACAGCTCAGACCATTATGGGACTGCTCTGGAGGATGAGAAAGACTCTGGAGGGTATTTGGAGTCAGAACAGGAACTAGAGAAGCCTGTTGGCCACCAGGTGGCATCTGAGTCAGGGAGCAGTGAGGAGGAACAGAGGGAGGTTGCCCCTGATATGTGTATGCGTAGAATTGATAAGAGAAAGGAACAGCTGTGGAGAAGGCGTCATAGAAGAAAGTAAAGACAGCTGGTTAAGGGTGTGGCCCCTCCCAAAGAGTTTATAGGTGAAGCGATAGGAGGGGAATCTTTGCAGGAAACAACAGTCCATATTACGAGCCGTTGTGGAAGCATTCTATAAGTTTTAATCTTGGGTTATTGAAGATAACTTTCTAGGCTTCTGGCCAAGGGGTGGCTTTATCTATGTAATTAGTCGTGGCAGACAGCCAAGCCTGTGTCTGCATATTCATTGGAATCACATGCCAGAACAGGTTCCCACCTGGTTTTCTCCATACATATTGGGACACAGGAAAGAGAATGCTTGAAGACAGCTTCTGATGTTACACAGACCGACCATAAATATCTTATGTCTTCTTTCTACACTCATGTCTAATATGCAATGGGAATGCATATATTTTTTTCATAATAATATCACTACATTTCTTTACATCTTAATGCAGAAATGCAGAAGTCTTTCCTAGCATCCAAAGATTACCCAAAGACAATACCCTCTATAGAGGTGTGATTCTCATCTCACAAATAATATAGTCAAGTAGACCATTAATTCAGACATCACTCATCAACTATTGGCTGTAAATTAGGACTGACTACGTTATGTTGTTTACAAGTCTCCTGCATTAGTTATGACCTTCTGCTTAGTGAAGAAGGTCCATTATATATCAACTTTTTGTTCAATGTTCCTCTAAAATTAGCTTATGTTCCCACTTCATTTTGTCAAGGTTTTGTAGCTCCATAAAGCTTTTCCCTTTCTTCAAACATCAAATAGTAACAGATGCTAAATGTATATCTGTTCTCAGGATCATTTCTGCCTTTTTCCAGCTGTTTTTTGGGAGCTTTTTATAGGAGTAAAATGTAGAAGTGGGGAACCATCTCTTCTAGTCCCATCATAACACTTAAAAAACAAATCCTCAGAATTTAAATTAGGTTTTTTACTACACCCAGTATGCACTAAATATGTCTAGGGCTAAAATATTAAAATGAAGGTAAAATTAATTATTGATCATCATTCCTTATTCACTGACATTCTTTGTCAATTATTGGCTTGCTAGGTGTCCTCTATTCTATCCCAGAATAGTCACTAATAATTTTTAATGCTTTTCTTTCCCCTTTCCCCATTTAGCAGTTTCTCTTAACTCCTGCTTGTTCAGGTTCAATTGATTGCCTTGAGGCCATTAGAAGCTATATAGTTCTAGAGAGAGGTGTGAAGGAATAAAATGAATGAATGCACCGAGTAACTTCATCAAATATCCTCTGCCTCTAATGCGTAACGTGTTTCCTAGTCAGTATTTTTTTAAAACTTAGCACAAGGATAAACATCTTTACCTCCCTTTTTCGCACATATAGAAAAATGACAGAGAGAGTTTCATGTTCACTTTGAATTTACCACCGTAAGGTACTAGTCACCCTGCAACCTTCTATCACTCTTAATATATGAAAAACAGACTTTTGACACATTTTCTTTCAGTCAATTCTTGACTTCTTCACTTGTCTAAGACACTTCCTGTCAACTACTGGTTAGAGTGACACTTCCCCGAACCCAAATGGCTGATTTTATATGTCTAATACAGTGTTTCTCAAACTTGGCGACTTTAAGTCCTGTGGACTTCAACTCCCAGAATTCCCCAGCCAGCTATGCTGGCTGGGGGATTCTGGGAGTTGAAGTCCACAGGACTTAAAGTCGCCAAGTTTGAGAAACACTGGTCTAATAGAAGAGAAATAAGCATAGATGAAATTGCTTTGTTTTGTTTTTTTAAAAGGGTGATTCCTTTATAATGACTTTATTATCTTCATAAATAAAGTTAGGAGGTATCTTTTTTTCTCAGAACACATATGCACTGCACCCTTAAGCTGCTTTGGACTTATGTTCATGTTGTCTTGACTCCAGCCTGAAGACCAGGGGTGAAATTCAGCAGGTTCTGACAGGTTCTGGAGAACTGGTAGCAGAAATGTTGAGTAGTTTGGAGAACTGGCAAATACCACCTCTGGCTGCCCCAAAGGCTGGGGTGAGAATGGAGATTTTGCAATAACTTTCCCCTGCCACGCCCACCAAGCCACGCCCACAGAAACAGTAGTAAAAAAATGAATTTCACCACTGCTGAAGACACTTTGGTAACAATTTACAAGTATTTGGTCTGGACAGAAAGTCATCCCATACTCCCATTTGGACACTTCTGCTGCTGTCTTGCCCTCTTATTTTTTCTTTTAATACAATACAATACAATACAATACAATACAATACAATAGCAGAGTTGGAAGGGACTTTGGAGGTCTTCTAGTCCAACCCTCTGCCTAGGCAGGAAACCCTATACTGTTTCTGACAAACGGCTATTCCAACTTGTTAGAAGGAGGTGTCTCTAGGAACAATTTACATTTTAGTTTAAGGAACGAGAAAATGTGTGTTCCCACAGCTCTGAAAATACAACAGCATAGCTTCCTTTCCCTATACTGACAAACATCAATAATGATTAAATTAAGCTTAACGTTGCAGCTAGACATTATTTTGCAAGTTCTGTTGGGCAGAGTGAGTTCACATTTGCTGTTGCAACAACAGGGCTTTCAGGTTGTATTTCTAACCAGGAAATTCAATAAGGGCAAGCTAGTCAATAAATAAGGAACTGCCACTTAAATGCCACTTGCTTTCGATTTTGCAAATGGAACAATTGTTCTGTATGGGAAAAACAGGACTATCTGTTCCTTGTTCTGCCAGCACAGCTGGAGCAAAACCATTACAAGATACTAACTAGTTGAGATTGTTAAAAGAAATCTGCCTTTGTCATCAAAACCGTGCTTAAGGTTCAATGAGAATCTTTCCCTCTCTCTCTTGAGTTCCTTTTACTTCTTCCTTGCAATTGTTCAGAAGCTTTTTTTGTATTGCTACTTCTGTCAAGGTAATGTACTTTTAAATTACCTGCATTTTGGATAGTTTGATTAAAGAAGTTTAGAATGCATATCCTTCAGCAAACTCTTAACTTAGAGGTTGTTCTTTCAGCTATGAAGGATTATAAAAACAACTCCTTCCTGACATCTGGCATTTTCAAGCCATGCAAATATGTCTCTGTTACATATAAATGGCTACGAATAGAAATAAATGTTGAGTGAAATGTGTTAGATACTCCCCCCTCTAGTTGTTGCAAGGACAATAGTAGTTTCCAGTCAGGTCCTCTCTTTTCAGGTGGGAACAGAGAGAGAGTTGATTGGCTGAAGCGCTGGCCAGCTCCCCTTTAAAAAGGGAACTGCCAGACCTCTCACTCAGTCGATGCCTGTACTTGACCAAATAAAGAGCTGTTGTTATTTTAGCCTTTTGTGCCTTTCATTACCCAATCTAACACTGGCGACGAAGGTGGGATTGGAAGGCAATTAGGCAGACAAAAGAGTGAAACTCACTAACAAAGAGCTCGGTCACAAGGCAGTGATTCCACCCGGAGTGCAGGAAGGCATCAACCAGCCATTACGAACCCAGAGAGAGTCATGATGGCCACCTATGCTCAACCACCTCCATTCAACCCAGCATCGGACAACTGGGACACTTATCTGCTGTGGTTCGAGATTTTCTTGGAGGCGAATGATCACGGTGGCGTTCCAGAACCTCGGAAAAAGATCCTGTTCCTGGGTTACTGCAGCCCCAAAGTTCTAGAGACCACCAAGAACCTCTCTGCGCCAATGCCGCTACACACCATCTCCTGGACCACCCTCCAGCAAACATTGAAGACGCACTACGCTCCGAAGCCATCCAAGTACGTTCGGCGCTATCACTTCAACATGAGGAACTAGATGGACGGCGAGACAATAAAGAAGTACATCGCCGTGCTCCGGAAAGCCGCAGCCCAGTGGGTCATCTTGGACCGGATCATCATGGGGGTCCGAGACCGGAGCCTACAGGCAAGACTGCTGGCGAGAAGCAACCTCTCCCTCCACGTCGCTCTCAATGAGGCAAGAGCAGCCGAGTCAGCGCAGAAGTCCGTTGAGATCCTCCAGTGCCTCCACACATCCGCTGAGGAAACCAAGAGCACCCGCGTCCACCCTGAGACCATCGAGCAGGAGAGCTCTGAAAGTGACGAAGAGAGCAGCCACCGCATGCACAGTACCCGCGCAGCGCCGGCGTGAAACTTCAAGTCACCCAGCCTGCCCTGTGTCAGCTGCGGAGGCAACCACGCAAGAGCAACCTACCAGTTCCGGGACGCGACATGCCAGTGATGCGAGCAGAGGGGACACCTCGCCAGATTGTGCCGCAGCGAGTTCCCGGCGACAATCGGTCGCCCTGAGAGAGCGGAGAAGGGGGCAAACCGAAGACAACATCCCAGCCAGAGACACCCCCGACGGTCAGAGGCTGATGACCAAGTGGCCAACCTCACCGCATCTGCCCAGGAACACCAGAGCCGCCACCCAAAACTGAACATTACGGTCCCGATAAGGCAAATCCGAATCAGCCGCCCCAGGAAGCTGAAAGTCACAGTCTTCCTCGACGGTGCCCCTTGCAAGATGGAGATAGACACCAGGTCATCTCTCACTATCATCTCATGGGCAGTGCTGAAACAGACAATCCCCACGATGCGGAAGGAGGACCTCAAGAGCCCCGATGTCCACCTCCGCGACTATCAGGGAAACCTGGTTCCCCTCGTGGGGCAAGGCACGTTCACCGTCCGCTACAAGCGGATCACACAAGAAGCTGCAGGCGATCGTGGTGCGGGACAACTTCCAGAGCCTTTTCGGACTAGACTGGTTTCAGGCTCTAGGGATGGTCGTGGCCAAAGTCAACGCCCTAGATGAAGCAGGCCAAGCACCAGCCGCTGCCGCCCCCGGGAACGCCGCAGAAACCATTTTTAGGGAGTTCGAGGACATTTTTGCCTCCGGTCTGGGTGAGTACAAGGGGGACCCCATATCGTTTAGCCTAGACCCCAATGTGGCCCCAATTCAGCTGAAACCCAGGAGAGTGCCTTTCGCCCTCCGACCGAAAATTGACAAAGAAATAGACAAACTGGTGAGCCAGGGGATCCTCGAACCAGTCGATCACGCACGCTGGGAAACGCCAATAGTGACTCCGGTCAAGCCTGACGGGTCTATCAGATTGTGTGCCAATTACAAATGCACAATCAACAAGGGGTTGCAGCAAAGTGCGTACCCCGTACCCGTAGTCCAACATCTGTTGCATTCCCTCGGCCCTGGGAAAATATTTGCAAAACTGGACTTGGTGCAGGCGTACCAGCAGCTGCCAGTAGATGGCGCTACCGCGGATGCCCAGACCATTGTAACGCACAGGGGGGCGTTCAAGTGCAACCGCCTACAATTCGGAGTTAGTATCTCCCTGGGGCTCTTCCAAAGTATCATGGACTGACTGTTGCAGGGGATACCAGGAGTTGTTCCCTATTTTGATGACATATTGGTATCCGCCGCAAACAAAGCGCAACTTTTAAAAAGAGTTCACGCTGTATTGGACAGAATCTGATCGAAGGGCCTCTGTTTAAAAAAGGAAAAGTACAAAATAAAGGTACTCAGGGTGGAGTTCTTAGGCTACATGATCGATGGCTCCGGGATTCACCCGACCAACCAGAAAATCAGGGCCATTAGGGAAGCCCCCACTCCAAAAATCAGACTGAGCTCCAAGCGTTCCTCGGACTCCTTAACTTTTATAGGGTGTTCCTCAAGCAGAAAGTGACAGTTGATGAACCACTACACCGCCTGCTAGGGAAGAACACAGAGTGGACGTGGGGGAAAGCTGAAGCCAAGGCGTTCGCCACAGTGAAGGGACTTTTATCAGCAGACTCCTTCCTGGTCCAATACAGTCAAACCCCGCCACTGGTGCTGACCTGCAACACATCCCCCTTCGGAGTTGGTGCTGTCCTAAGCCACTGGATGCCGAACGGCACAGAAGCCCCCATTGCGTTCTATTCAAGGACGCTGTCCACCGCTGAACGGAACTACAGCCAGCTGGACTGGGAAGCGCTGGCCGCAGTGGCGGCGGTCAAGCGGTTCCACAAATACCTGTATGGCAGAGACTTCGACCTGGTGACGGCCCACAAGCCACTACTGGGACTACTGGCTGGAGACCGCCCGACCCTGGTGTCACTCTCCCCCCGCATGACCCATTGGGCAATCTTCCTGGCAGCATACTCATACCAGCTCATCCACCATCCGGGCACCACATTGGGGCACACAGACGCACTGAGTCGATGCCCCCTACCGGAGCTGCTTGCCAACCTGACACCTGAGGCCGTGGTACTCCTGATCAACTGCCTAGACTCAGGACCCATCTCCTCCAGAGACGTCACACACCATTCCGGAAAGGACCCCATCATCAAGCATATTTTGAACTGGGTGTGGAGGGGGTGGCCCAAGGGACCGGTGGAAACAGAACTCAACCCTTTCATCACGAAACGCGACCAATTGTCCGCCATCCAGGGTTGTCTATTGTGGGGGGACTGGGCGGTCATCCCAAAACAGCTGCGAGTAGCCGTGCTGGAGGCTCTCCACAAGGGTCACCCTGGGATAGTAAGAATGAAGGCGTTGGCACGGAGCTATGTGTGGTAGCCCAATATGGACAGAGACATTCAGGAGTGGGTGGCCACATGTCCCACTTAGACCGACTGCACCCCAACTACTCTTCCAACATGCCTCCCGACTCCACAGGAAAGATCCGGACATTTACCATAGGCGACCCGGTCTACACCCACAATTACACAGAGGGGACCCTGTGGTTACCCGCAACCATTGTCAGAGTTTCGTGCCCGCGATCCTACTCCGTCAGGCTCGAGGATGGACGACTTTGGAGGAGGCACATCGACCAACTCCAGGGACAAGTGGAGAATTCCCCACTCTGGCAAACGCCACCAACACCATCACAGGCCGAGCCGCACCAACCACAGACCACTACGGAGGAACCTAGGGACTTATCTGACTCCGATGGGGCACGGGCGAGTCCTCCCCCAACGGTGCCAGCCGAGGCCTCTGAAAGCTTCCAGGAGTTTCTACCCGACGAGTCCAGAGAAGCAAGAGGTCCGACTGCCCGGCACGGAGAAACCCCACCGTCTGAACTGTGCAGGTCCAGCAGGTCGATCCAGAGGCCCGCCTACCTGCGTGACTATGTCACTCGTTGGATGTTCCATCCTAGAGGGGAGGAGTGTTAGATACTCCCCCCTCTAGTTGTTGCAAGGACAATAGTAGTTTCCAGTCAGGTCCTCTCTTTTCAGGTGGGAACAGAGAGAGACCTGATTGGCTGAAGTGCTGGCCAGCTCCCCTTTAAAAAGGGAGCTCCCCAGACCTCTCACTCAATGGATGCCTGTACTTGACCAAATAAAGAGCTGTTGCTATCTTAGCCTTTTGTGCCTTTCATTACCCAATCTAACAAAATGCCCTACCTGTTCAATAGTAACCACCTCCTCATTTATTTGGGAAGCAATCATATATTTGTACATCAAGAAAAGCTCATTTTATAGTTTATTCATACCTTTCGGTCTTTTTCAGTAGATGTTTACATTTGCATGTATGGAAAAATCAAGAGAATGTTCAGCAATGGTCATTCAAGACTCATTTTCTGTATATTAATCCTGTTGCAATTAAAACAAGGATGGGGATAGGATGGATGAACATTAGGTAAAAGTAGCACAGGGATGACATCTCCTAATATATTGATGCATTTTACCCTGCCTTGAATACTTGCCACAGTAGAAAGGCAGGGTATAAATTGAAGAAATAAATAATTATATTTGTTGAGCCACATTTATGTCCAAAGTCACAACTTGGTAACCAATCTTTTCCTGTACCAGTAATAACTTCGATCATCTGCTGATGTCACCAACCAAGCAAAGCCATTCTGCCCTTGCAAATGCCAATTGGTGCTTCTATCATTGCCTTCCTCTGAGTGAGGAAATCCACATCCCCCTTGAAACGTTTAATTAAACTCAGTAATCTCTTAATGAATTATTATCCGATTAGTTGTAATTATGGAGTCAGTTATAAGCCACATTTATATCATAGCAATTCCAAGCTTTATTTTGTTCACCGAGCACACATGAGCTGTCAAACACTCGTTCGGTTGGAATTCACATTTTAAGTCATGAGTTTTTTAAGAAAATATGATTAGTTGAATAAATCACTATGGGTTTAGCATAATATATGAAACCAAACAGACAACAAGTTGAAATGCAATATTTATCTGCTCCTTTCTGAGACAAGAAATGGAATAACAGCCCTTTGCTTACCACAATGAATGCAAAGATTCATAGCTTATGATTGATGTTGGTTTTCTAATACCAATTATCAAAATAAGGAGCACCATCTTTATAAAAGCACCAGGCCTCTCTTCCATTTTCAAGCCCTTCCATTTTCAATTGTAAGGAACTGGTTAAGGATTTTGGCCTATAATTGTTAGTAAATAGATGTATCCTTTCCCTTCCACAAGTATTTGTATTAAAGTTATTTTAAGGTTTGCTTCTTGATTTAACTGGTTCCTGTCTATGTGGAAGAAAGGTTGAACATGTTGTTAACTCCTGAATGAATGTGTGTGTGTGTGTGTGTGTGTGTGTGTGCGTGCGCGCGCCAGTATTTATGCAAGAGACAAAGAGGAAAGAGAGAATAGAAGAATTATATTAAATAGTGAATTATACAGTGGAGGCAAGAAACCTTATGTATGTTACTGTACTTAAAATGTAAAGTAAACATATATTTTAAAAAATCTAATTAAAAGAAAGTATTTACATATATAAAAGTATATAAAAGTAATTACATTGTTAAGATTATTAAAATTAGACCATATAACAATATATATTATACAGTGGTGGGGTGCCACTTTTTTTTACTACCAGTTCGCTCGTGCACATGTGTGCATTCACATCCACATGTGACACTTCTGTGCATGCGCAGAAGCATCCAGGCGGATGGGCAGAGACTCCCGCCACCGCTACTACCGGTTTGCCCGATCTGGGCCGAACCAGGAGCAACCCACCTCTGATATTATACCATTTCATTTTTAAAATAGACCAAAATTAAAAAGTCAAAAATAAGTAACCCATTCATATCCTGTATCAATTACTTAAAATCAGAAGTCTAACAGTTTTTTTTCCCAATTATATGGAATTATCCTTCCTAATTCTTAAAATCAAACTTCCTAATACAAAACCAGGGTATTTGTTGTTCATGATTTGCTCTCTCTCTTTTCTCTCTCTCTCTCTCTCTCTCTCTCTCTCTCTCTCTCTCTCTCTCTCTCTCTCTCTCCTATTTTTTTGGTGGGTGACATGATTAGAAGTTAGGATAGACAGAAATAGTTTTTTTAACAAAATGTGATATGATTAAAAGCTAGAATAAGTGACAGAAACATGAGAAGGGGGAATACTAATGTATACACTTTATAATAATAAAAGTAATAGCAAGATACAACATAGAATAATTGAATGATGATGGACTGTAATATGTTGTTGTTAGATGTGAAGTCACATCCAACTCATCGCGACCCCATGGACAGCATCTCTCCAGGCCTTCCTGTCCTCTACCATCCTCTGGAGTCCATTTAAGCTCACGCCTACCGCTTCGGTGACTCCATCCAGCCATCACATTCTGTGTCATCCTTTTCTTTTTTTGCCCTCAATCTTTCCCAGCTTTAGTCTCTTCTCCAGTGAGTCCTTTCTTTTCATTAGGTGGCCAAAGTATTTGAGTTTCATCTAATCTAATATAAATGTGTATTATTGCTAGAAATATGTGAATTGATTGAATGTAATAATTATGATTAATTTCATTAGTTCTATTTGTATTAGAATGTGTGACACCCAGGTGCCAAAGTGTTCATGCATTGATTTGATACATATTTTTTTAAAAAACCTCAACATCAAGGTATTTAAATTAGATTAAAGGTTCAAAGATGGTTTGAAATAGAATTGCAATGTAGATACCAGTTGTTTTAATGACCTGACTTAGAATATTGGCAGTTCTAGAGTGAAAATAATAATACTTCCTACCATAGATGCTGGTCATAACTGAAAGACTGGTTGCATATTACATGCACAAAATTGCTTAGCAGCTGCTGTTCATTCAAACTGCAATGCTCCCTTGTGAATAGGCTTCTAAAAGCTGTAAAGGAATGTACCAAGACTTCTTTTTGCTGCAAAGGTAGTCCTCAACACATAGACATTCATTTAACAATGGTTTGGAGTTACAGCGGTGCTGAAAAAAGTGGCCTATGACTCCTCCTCAAAGTTACAACCATCATATCACTGCTGTGGGTCACATGGTTGTATTTTGGGTGCTTGACAATTGACATTTTACAATGGTTGCAACATTGTGGTCACACAATAGTGACTTGCAACTTTTCCAGCCATCTTCTAAGAAGCAAAATCAACGAGAGAAGCCAGATCTGCTTAATGGCCATGTGATTCACTTAACAACTACAATAAAAATGGTTCATAAAATTGGATCAGACATGTGATGACTTGTTTAATGACTGCCTTGCTTAGTGAGCAAGAGTCTGATCCCAGTTGTAGTAATAAGTCAAGAACTACCTGCATTGCTTCCCTTCATTTAATTGAATCCTTTCTGCTTCAAGACGCCTACATAACAAACATAATTTCGTCAACATGTTTCATTCCTCACAGCTGATCATTTCTAATTAATTTCCTTTACTCCTAAAACCTTCACTGATTTTATGGTTCAATTTAGCATCTCCACCACTGTAATCAGGTTAGGAAATCAAATCTGTTTTTAAAGACAAACAACTGAAGATTTTGTAACAAGATGGAAAATCTACAGAAAAACATCTTTGTACATGCTTGTCTTATTTTGATTTTTGACATTAACAAGAACTTATATGGAATAATGAGAACCTAATTATAGGAGTCAGCCTTTAATCTGGAACATTAAACTGATTTGTATGCCTGATTCCCCTTCTTCCTTACTTGCTATAAACCAGGGCTGCTTCACATCGCCATCCCTCTCTCTCCTCTCTCCCCCACCTGTAAATTGTACATGATTTCTTACCAGAATCAAAACAGAAAGAATGTCAGTTAAATCTAAGATAATGATTAAGAGTTTCTTTTCAATTCTCAATTCTCTCAAATTGAGTTCAACTCCTCGTTATTTCATAAACACATGTGTCCATGCAGTTTTCTTGACATCAACAAAGTGGTTGGTAATTGCCTTCTTCCAAAATGTTGTTGTTGTTGTTGTTGTTGTTGTTGTTGTTGTTGTTATTATTATTATTATTATTATTATTATTATTATTATTATTATTATTATTATTATTATTATTATAGAAAATACTTGGTTGATAACAAGGACTCTGGCAGCAACCCATATCAACCATTAACACCAGTCAATGGTATTTGTGATGCATTTTTGAATGTTCAGTTGACTGAGTTTCATGTTTAAATAATAATAACAATAACAACAACAACTTCCCATTACAGTCTACAACCCTGGGATTTCCATTCCACTTTTTACATGACTCTGCTTAAATTTCCAAGTGCCGCCAAGGTCAGCTAAGAGCTGTCATCTAGTATAGCAGCCTGATTTACCCTCAACACATAAAAAGAAGAAGAAAGGAGAGGGTTGTCACAATTCTTATATGCCTTTTTAAAAATGAATATTTATTCATATATCTTATTTTTTATTATTATAACAAAAGTGAACAACAACAAAATAAAATGAAAATCAGATAAACAAAAACGTGTTCACTCAGGATGCAAAGCATCTATGAAGGTTTAAAAAATGCTGAACATGGCGACTTCATCTGTGCAACTAAAGCCCCTCCCCCTTTTTAGCATATGCATATGCAATACATATAAACAAGGCCGAGACCTTCAGTCATGAAGTCGCAGCCAGCTTCTGGATTTCCCTGTGGATGCTCAGTTTCCAAACACAGCATTAAATTTAAACAGCCCTTCCATTACATCATTAGCAAATCAATTCACAAGCCAAGAGAATTCAAGATTGTCAGTCTGAGGTGCACTCTCTTTCCATTATAATAAAGTGATCTTTTCCGCTATACTCTACACTTGGTAAATCCCAAAGTTATTTCTGCAGGAATAAATTTCAAATTCATGGTAAAAACTTCAATGTCACATTCAATCCTATTCTTTGTCTCCCCACCCCCCAAAAAAAAGCATGAACAGATTGATGGATATTAAACCATAACAAAATTATAACCAATGAAAAAGCTCATATTGTATGCATAACTCTCTCCAAAGCTCTACCTATTCAGATTTCCTTATGAAGTCACAGGTCTGTCTGATGTAACTCTTGGCTTCCCACAAACTATTTCTTAAAAAGTATAATCACAAGTCACAAAAACTTGCTGATCCTGAAATTCTAAGTTCTCTATATATTTTTAATCAAATGAAATCAAACTTTACTACAGCCATAAGGCCAGAAAGCAGTGATTTAAAAAAATCCAAAAAGGAAGTGAATCTAATTATATATGTCAATTGATAAGTGTTCTGATCCCCCTCTTCCCCCGCAATCACAGACAGACAGATCCTTGGCAGCAATCCAACACAACTCGACCTTCAGAACCCTCCGGCACTGGCACGCAATAGCAGCTATCCAGCCTGCCACGCTCACAAGACTGTACTCCCACAATAGTTCCTGCGTTGACTTCTGCAAAGGGCGTGTGCACAAGCAGTCCTTTTATAGTCTGGAGAGGAGTCTAATTATCAGCAGCCGAGAGCAATTGCTCCTTATGCCTGTTAGCGCGCCGGTAACGAGCATCTAACAACTCACTGCTGATGTCTGACTCACTGTCCCATGACTCCTCCCCACTGCTCCAAGGCATGACATCAGGAGCCCCCTTCCTTTGGCTTTCACCACTGCTCCATGCCTCAGGCGCCTCCTGGTGGCCGACCAGGCTCTCTGATCCCTGCTCGGAGTCAGAACCCTGCCCAGGGTCCTCCACATCCTCCAGAGCAGACTCATAGGGACTCTCACTGTCGGAGTCTGGTGGCAGCACCAACGGCTCCTGCTGGGCCACAACAGATAAGTATGTATGAATATATAATATGTAGCAAAAAAGTAGAGTAAAATGTAGCAAAAGTACAGGGACAAAAGTGCCATGATTGTAAAATAAGGTAACATAAAAGAACAGTAAGCAACTAAATCAGAATCTTCAGGTATAAATAGAACAGTAGCACATATAAGGGCACAAACCTGGGCACCCTAAGATAATTTCTTGGGTTTTTATCGGATAAGAGGACTGGCAAATAAAAATATATTATTAAACTAATAAGTAGCTCAAAATATCTGCATGAAAAAGGAGCTCTTTATGTCAGGGTTCAAGTAACATCCCCAACGAAAGAAGACTCCGAGGCTAGAAGTTCCGGAAAGTTCCATTTTATTAGAGATGTCATATTGGCACATCTGGGAAAACCCAAATCTGAAAGCTTCCAGATTTTCCCCACCCAAATGAAAGTCCAACCCCATGCCCAGCACCCAGATGTCCAACACATGGCCCAATCAGGCACCGTCCCAACTGAAGACGTCTCCCAGTCATTCCCCTCCAGAGCAAGATGTCCTTGACACTCTGAGAAAGGAATGTTATTATGACACTGTATCTCCCATACTCTATATAATCCTCCTTTCCATTTTCTCCCAGCATTAAAGGTGGCAAGCCTGAAGGCGCAATGCAAAAGATGGCTTCCAGGCCGGACACTCTAAGAAAAAACATTTGGAAGTATCCTTCTTCCTGAAGACCCAGAGGAAGGAAAGAAATAGATTAAATATATTTATGTATGTTTAAGGAAAAATTACCAGAAAGCACCAACATAAGTCTTGAAGAAATTTCCTGACTTTAGGGGAAAATAAATTAAACATGCAATAAAAGTTCACTTGCTGTTAGGAAATTTTATTTTGGAAAAACCAACTAGGGATAAAGTTAATGGCATTGTAAATTTTTATTTTTGTAAGGAATAATTATTTGAGGGCTGGAAGGACTGACAATTCTGTATAAATCTAATCAGCAAGTAAGCAATTAATAACATGAAACTGTCTCGTGTCTTTGGCATGCTTGAAAGGCCTACAATGTGCTGAAGGGTCTATCCTTTAGAAACTGCAGATCGTTTGTAGAGCAATTAATGCTTACTTGGCACGTGGGGAAAGTGTTTTTTTTCCACATAAGCACTTTTAAAAAATAAAAAAAGCAAAAAAAGAGAAAGAATGAACAGATTGTCTTGTCCTTTCCATGAAGTTGTTGAAAAAACTGTCAGAGTCCTTTCCTTATTTAACTCTCCTCAATTAATCTGTTACAGTTCAATGAAAGGAAAGAAAGTAATATGTTCCAGTTAGTTGTGACCCCATTTCGGAAGGACAATCTAAGAAACAGTCTGGTGCTTGTCCCTGGGAAAATGTTCTCCCACTTTTGATAATCTCCTACTTCTGGAGGCAATTAGTGCTATTCTGCATATTTTTGCTTCCACTTCTTGTATAAAAAATACTTTTTTAGCAATAGCAATAGCACTTAGACTTATATACCATTTCATATTCAGAGGTGGATTGCTAATTTTTTTTACTACCAGTTTGGGCACGCTCCTGCATGCGCTCGCGACAATTCTGTGCTTGCTCAGAAGCATCCAGACGGGTGGGTGGAGCCTCCCGCTGCTGCTACTACTGGTTTGACCAAACCAGCAGCAACCCAGCTCTGTTCATATTGCTTTACAGTCCTCTCTAAGTAGTTTACAGAGTCAGCATATTTCCCCCAACAATCTGGGTCTTCATTTTATCGATCTTAGAAGGATGGAAGGCTGAGTCAACCTTGAATTGGTGAGAATCGAACTGCTGTCAGTCAGCAGAATTAGTGTGCAATGCTGCATTCTAACCACTGCACTACCATGTCTCTTTTACATCTCTTTTAAATAAGAAAAATTCAGTGAAGTTCTAATTGGTAGAATTAATATGATGTAGATGCTCAGATGTGAGATAGTTAAGGTGTAGGTGTGTAATTACATAAAGGAGTATTTAGGAGCCTGCAGTCTCTCAAGCTTTCCATGCTTCATTTAGTTTTCAAAGTTTTGAAATAAGTTTCCAAATAAGTTTTCACTAATATTTTTTTTTTTTGCAAAAAAAAAAAAAAGGCCTCCTGATGAACTTTTTCACATGTAGGATGGTCTTTAGCTGGAGAAGTTTCCAAAAATGGAAAACTGCATAGCAGAAAACGCAGTGCATATTTCATTTCATCTGGCAATAATGACAGCTCAAAAACAACACAAAGAGAAAAGCAAAATAAAATCTCTGTAACTAAAGTTGAATATTGTAAGGTATTCATAAAGAAAAATCTAAGAAATCACAAAGCCAATTTTGCAATTGGCAATTTAAGTTGCCCAACATTAAACTGTACACCAAGACTGTGATTTGGGGGCATCATCAACAGTCGGACTGTGCAAAATTTCGAGGGAAGCTTTACTTCAACAAAGGACTAAATAACACATCCTTTCACAGCTGTTTCTCAAGAAACAACACCCTTCTTCTAAAAACTTGGTGTTGTTCATGGACTCATCTAACACGGGATTATGCAGAAATAATTTTCATCTCTTTCTGTCAGCTATTGGAATTCCTCACAGTTTAACATTATTATTGAGTTATAAAATAAGATACAGGCTATAAAAGCAAATAGGAGAACGGTGGGGCGGAAGAGAGGGAAGAGAAGTGAGGAAGGGTAGGAAAAAAAGAAAAAGAAACATTGACTTCTGACTCTCTCTGCTGCTGTAACATAAGGTATTAACATCAAATCACAACTTTTTCTATAAATATCTATCAATCTAATCGGTAAAACCCAAAATCAAAATTTCATTCTTTTCCACTTCAATGACAAAGTTCAGAAACAGTCTCCATGTGGAAGCAAAAGTACTTATATTCTTTGCTTTAATCAAATTAGTCAATTTTGCCATTTCAGCCAACTCCATCGACCATTCGTCATGCTAGGAATTTAAGTGTCCTTCCATTTTTGTGCATACAATAGTCCTGCTGCTGTCAACATACATAGCAACAAAGTTCTATTTTTTTTCCTCCACATCTTTTTCCATTAGGCCCAAAAGGAACCTATTGTAATTCCTGAATGAGGCCCAGGACAATGCGGAAAATTGTAGAGGAAGTAAACATGTAGAGTAAAATTGTAGAAGAAGTTCTGGTGTGAAGCATCTCATTGAAAATAAGTGGGATTCTTTCTACAACCCTAACCCACAACTCAACAAGATGGTCAGGAGAGAGAAAACATAAGGGTTGGATTTCTGTATTCCAATTAAAAAAAAAAAACCAAACACATAATTTCATCTAAAATGAAAAGAGATTAAATGATCCGTGAGTCAGTTTGAAGCAAGAAAAATGTATGCAACTCTACAACAGAGAATCTCCTCACTCTAATTGGAGCAGGACCCCAAATTAACAAAATATATCAACATGTGAATGTACCCACTTAGACATTAGAGCAACAATCTGTCCGGTTTCAGCCCTTCCTGAATAATTATTAGTCTAATTATTAAGTGGTTGGATTTAAAATCTTTGAGTAGGTGCTACAGAAGGAAATTAGAAGCTAAAACAAAAGCAAGCACCTGCCCTTTAAAGAACCAAAAAAAAGCATGCCCATCCTATTTTACAACAAGTGATTCTCACCTGGAATTGTAGGAATTTCTAAAGGTCAGATATTCTTTGGCCAATATATATCCAAAAGAAGACATTCCTGCATTGGAGAGCCATTATGACAGTGGTGCTTGGATGACTAAGATCAGGGAATGCAATGTTCTGATCTTGTAGTAGCTACAAACTGGCTGAATTGGCACTAACCTGTCAGCCATCACTTACTGAATAAGCCACAACTGGCTGAATTTGCACGACACACTATATCATAAGCCTTGGTTTACACATCCCAGTGGCTGAGCCTCTACAATCCATCAAGCGAAAGTGAAACAAGCTGTGTTGTTTCTCAGCAGATTGAGTGAAATCTGGCCTAATTTATCCCAAAGGAATATTGTGAAGATAAAATGAAGGCGCAGGTTGCACTAAGCTCTCGGGAAGAAAAGTAAAATAAAAATGTCATCCATAAATAATACCATTCCTTAAAAAGCACATGGTCACAGGCAAGCTATAGCTGTTGCTTCCCTCCCCACCACAACCACCAGCTTGTTGGCTGAATCCTAAATATCTATAGATGCTTTTTGTTCCATTTCATACTAAAACTACCAATTGGCAGAGACTGGAAAAGTAAAGGAAGAGCGTTGCTGGCTATCTTGGAGCTATGTCTGCTCCTGTTCTATAGAAACATCCTGCAATGAAATTCAACGTTCTTGTGTCTCGATTTTATTACTACTGACTATTGCTCTTTCACAGTAAACAGTCCCAGCATGCAGCAAGCAGCAAGCATCAAACAGCCATCAGCAATGCCCTAGAATATGGGACGAGGGCTCAGCTACTCATCTTGGAGTTAAAAATGAGAGGATTTGCTTTTCCTGATTCTAATCTTTATTTCACGTACAGTTGCACTGACTTCAAGCTTCACACATTTGAGTTGCAGTTATGAGTACTCAGAGACTGTCAGACCAGGGCTCAAAACCCATTTCAAGAACTGGACAATTATGGGCCTAGGAATTTGTTTCAAGGCCCAAAACTGAACAGAATTTGTAGTCTTTCAACATTAAAGCCTACTCTAGGTTACCATGAACTTTATGTCAGTAGTACTATTCAGTAATAGAAAAGAATTTGGAAGAGTTCCGGATATTGTTCAAATGAGAATCATACATTCTTGCCACTTTCCCACAAATCTCCCAGAGATTTCCGGTAGCTCTAGATTAGTTTTTTCTTTTGTCCCTGCTGCCCTTGGTTCATTACTCAGTCTTTTTTCTCATGCTGTCCAATATTACGTTCTGCATGCATGGCCAATATTTAGATTTATTTTTCATCTATTCAGGTAATGTTCTCATCAAGTGCAATGAAAGAACTCAGGACACTCTGAAGCTATAAGAATACATGTCTGGGATTTGATTACAAGAGGCCTCAGGGAAGAGAAGGAGCAAATAAAAGAAGATACTGAGGCATTAAAGCATAGCTATTTGTGTAGTGTGGCTGTCACACATCATTGCAGTCAATAGTCACTTACCAGGGAAGGTCAGTGAATCAGCATCTTCTTTATTTTTTGCTAAAGCTGCTTTTTGTGACTGGGAGGTTCATAAAACATAGCTGAAGCTTTGGTGAGGTCTAGGCAAGCATCCTTGCAGCTGGGTGAACTCTGTAGTTGGATAAAGAGGAATTGGTGTACTTCAAGACATGGGGAAGATTTTATGATTGGCTAGAGAAAGGAATCTAGAAAAGAAAGTAAAGGGAAGATACAGAACCCAGATGATATACTATTAAATGGGAATGGGGGGAAGAGAGGGAAAACAGAAAAGAAAGTACTAAATATACAAGTATATATTCAAGTGTGAGATATAAACAGAAAAAAACATAGGATAGATTAGTGAAGGGAAGGGAATAAGAAATGACACTAAACTATATTTGGGTTTGCGGAAGTACCATCCCAAGAAAACATAAATTGAGATTTCAAAAAGATAGGAGAGAGGAAGAGAAGATGAGAGGAAGAGGAGGGAAGAAAAAAAGAGGTGAGGAGAGGATGGTGGAAGGGAGAGAAAGAGCAGGGGAGAGGGGACAAAGAGTAGGAATAGGGGAGAGATAAGGGAAGAAGGAAGGGGAAGGAAGAAAGTAGAGAAGGGAGGGAGGGAGAAAAGAAGAAAGGGAAAATAAGGTGGTGTTAAAACAGGCAGATGGGATGGTAAATAAAGCAACCCAAATTGCATATTATAACCTTTTACATGGAATAAATGCATAAGAATGAATGAAGAATAACTATGTGAATGTATACCTATAACTGTATGTAAGAGAATAAAAAAAAACTTTTCAAAAAAAGGACCATAAAAAAGTAATGCTTACAGGATGACATCTTAAGATGAAAGAGAATTTTAGGGAGAAGAAACTCAGTAATGGAGGAGCTGACCAGAAGCTATATGTGCTACTATAGGGTTTCTAAACTTGACAACTTTAAAAAAAAGTTTTAAAAAGCTATGCTGGGTGGGGAATTCTGGGAGTTGAAGTCAACAAGTCTTAAAGTTGCCAAATTTGGGATCCATTTGTAGTAATGTTGAAGCGGAACTAAATTCTGATGATCTCCATCTACAGTAAGAGTGGTTGGTAAACCTAAAAGGAACTGAGCACATGACACTAATGATAACTTATGGATTTTGTGGAGAGATCAGGGCACAACTTACCAAAGCATTTGAGGGCATATCCTGGAAAGAAGAGGGCTAAAAATGAAAAAAAAAAAAGTCATGGAGCAAATGCTAGCTGATGCTAAGATTCGATCTGTGTTTGCAAATTTGAACAGAAGGGGGAAAAAATCTGCAAAGCATGTGATGTTGCCCTATCCTCATCAGATTTGGACCAGATTTTATTTTATTTTTTAGCCCACCCAAGAATGAACTAACCAGTCTTTTATCATTACATTCAGTGGTGGGATTCAAAACTTTTTACTACCAGTTCTTTGGATGTGGCTTGGTGGGCATGGCATGGCTTGGTGGGCGTGGCAGGGGAAGGATACTGCAAAATTCCCATTCCCTCCCCACTCCAGGGGAAGGTTGCTGCAAAATCCCCATTTCCTCCCGATCAGCTGGGACCTGGGAGGCAGAGAGAGAATAGATGGGGGCAAGGCCAGTCAGAGGTGGCATTTACCAGTTCTCCAAACTACTCAAAATTTCTGCTACCGGTTCTACAGAACTGGTCAGAACCTGCTGAATACCACCTCTGATCACATCAGTTTGAGACTGGATGGTACAGTGCCTATTAATTACATATGCTCTTGCCTAAAACCTATATTCATAAATAGAATAAAGTTAGGAATTATGGACTGAAGCAGGAGTTTACACATATGATGGGCACACACGGGATTTAAGATTTGCTTCCTTAGAATGCTTATGAGAACAAATACAAATCAAGAAGGAAAAATGCTCATTTGGTAATTTTGCTGTAGATGTCAGTTGGGAGGTGAATAAAAGCTCACTCAAGAATGCAAACAAGCTTGAAACTGGCAATATCAAATTGTACCTCTTCAATACTCAACTGCTTGTTTTAATTTGTGTTTAATAAAAAAACTTTTTATAAAAAAAATACTCAACTGCTCATTTTCTGTGTTTGCAAATTTGAACAGAAGGGGAAAAAATCTGCAAAGCATGTGATGTTGCCCTATCCTCATCAGATTTGGACCCATGCTCAATATGACCCAGTAACAAAGTACTGGTTGCTCATAGAATCCGATTTAGTATCCATTCTAGATGTTTTGGTAGCTTCTGATGACATTTTCAGACTCTGGAGAGGGAACAGAAGCCCAGAACATATGCCTATACTAGGCGATTGACAGAAGCTGATCTCTAGGTAGATATGACTCTTTCAGAATCTGAATAAAATAAAGAACTTTCTTTGGGATATAAAGGGGGGGGGGACTTCTCATGGTTCTGATTCTGAAGGAGGGAGGACCTGGTCTGTCATCAGCAGAGAAGAAAGAATAGCCCAGGCATTGTTTACAGGGTGGTAGTGGGGAGATGTTGGGTCATTCTGTATTTATAATTGTTTGAGGAGCATTAACAGACAGACAAGTTAGTTTCAAGCTTTTGCTTTCTTTTTGTCAAATTAAACTTCATCCTGTGAGAGAAGGAGGACATCAAAAAATTTTCAGTGAGATGTGAAAGAACTGTCTAAGCATTTAGATGGCAGAAGAACTTATGGATGACAAGGTATGTTCCTGCACTCATGGGCAAGTGTTGAAATTACACAGTAGCCTGACAATTAAAAGTAAATCACAACCTGAAAGTACAGAATAGCAAAAGCAATAGCACTTAGACTTATATACTGCTTCACAGTGCTTTACAATCCTCTCTAAGCGGTTTACAGAGTCAGCTTATTGCCCCCAACAATCTGGTCCTCAATTTACCTCAGAAGGATGGAAGACTGAGTCAACCTTGTGACTCCATATGCGATTCTCCAATGAGTTGATATACTTTTTTAGACTTAATGGAAGATCTTTACAGCTTACACTTTTGACTTTGAAGAAATTATCAGGAACTAATGCTGGTGATTAGGTGAGGGATTTATATTACAAATGGCTGTAGCCTGATACTTGAACTTACATTATAATGGACAGTACTTGCTAATCCTTCATGATTCAAACGGGTTCCAGGGAATACAGAGGCTGATTTTGCAGCTTGGGATCATGAGAGACAAATTGTAAACTGAAGATGCCTCTTTTCCACAGAGGTAGGCTTTTCTCAATAGTAACACTCCATGCCTGACATAAAGTATAGTATGTAGTAATACTTTAAATTATATGTAAAGTATAAAGTATGCAACACACAATGCACCATCCACGTTTAATAAGGGCATGCCCCAAAATATTCAGTTTTCTGCTGAACATACTCAAAGAAGCATGCTTGTTGTTCTTTGATGTTTCCTTGCAAGAAGAAATGTTTATATTTTGGCTGCCATATAAGTTTTTAAGACAAAAACAAGAAGTTTCAGATGATTTGTGTGGTTCTCCAAAATGTACTCACCAGAAATTTAGTTCATTGAATATAATACTGTCTAAATTTTTAGGATCTATCCTCATATCCCCTAAGGTTTTTTTCAAATTTGAAAAATTTGATACTTTTGCTGAGATTAACAAGAACTGTAGTGGTTTAATTTGTGGCCCATGTTTAAATTATGATTAAAGTTTACATTTATTCAAAGTGATCAGATCCCATTAATCTGGATGATAACTTCCTTTTCATTTGGATGAAAAATCCTAACAGATAAGGTTTTGATTTCTGGATCTCCAAAGAAATAAAACTTTAGCCCTTTATGGAGTGGAAACCAAAAATAATCATGCCGTGGCCTCTTGTCTCTTGAAGATTACTATGTCAAAGCACTGTTAGACTTTTGCATTTACCAGGTTTATTGTTTTGCCATTGCATGGCTGACATAACTTAATCCATTCCAAATTAAAACATATTTATCCTGAAAAGTTAGAAGGCAAGGAAAAGAAAGCCATATCCTTCCTAATGCCCCACTTATGGGCATCCTCACAGTTTATTGATATTGCCAATTTCACAGTAGGAAAATATAATTATATAGTTTGTGTCTTTTTATCAAATCAATAGTCTATGATATCACCTAATCAATATATTGACTGCTGGAAGAAAACTCTATAAAACTGTAAGATTATTTGTTTGTTTGTTTGTTTGATTGATTGATTGATTTACACCCGTCCTGTAGATGGGATCCTTGTTTTTTAATACAAATTTCTGTCTCTCTTCTGTTGATGTTAGCCTTTCCAGACAGACCAGAGAGGCAACATGACCAAATGACTAAATACTATTTAATTGTAAAGATACTTTCATAGAATCTTGAATGTCTAATAATAGAAATCTCCCTCCATCTCTTTTACAGCCTGAGAAGTTAGGAAGGATTCCTTCCGAAACTCTTGCTCTGCCCATTATGCATCTATCAGCTATACCCTGACCATTCCCTAAACAGCACCTCTCCCCCTGTCTCTCTAGGTCAGTGATGGCAAACCTATGGCATGTGTGCCACAGGTGGTACATGGAGCCATCTCTGAGGGCACAGAAGCTGTTGTCCTAGTCAGCTGTAGCGCGCATGCATGCACCAGCCAGCTGATTTTTGGCCTTTGAAGGACCTCCAGAGGGCCAGGGGAGGCCGTTTCTGTCCTCCCTAGGCTTCAGGAAAGCCTCCGGAGCCTGGGGAGGGCAAAAAAATGGACCTACCTGGCCTACCGGAAGTTTGGAAATGTGGCATTTCCAGCTTCCAGGGGGCCTCTGGGGGCCTGGTGGAGGCTGTTTTCACCCTCCCCAGGCTTCCAGAGGGCGGGGGGATCATGCGTGCATGTGCGGGGGGCACACGGGTGGGATTGAATAACGGGTGTAGGCACAAGCTTTCAGCACCCAAGCCAAAACAGGTTAGCCATCACTGCTCTAAGTCTTTCCCAAATAGCATTACATCTAATCAAAGAAATGCCTTGTCAAGTACATTTTTTCCTCAGGTTAAAACCCGTTTTGCCTACTTTTATAGTATATGGTGGATAATGAATTATAATTAGGAATTGCAGCCGAAATAGTTTAGAGGTGGAGTAATATGCTTTATAGTGCAACTACTCTGTTCAAATCAATGATGCAATCCCAATTCCATCTGTGAAACCATTTGTACTCATAATTTTCAGCTAAAAATAGCTGCCAGAATCGTACAGTCCAGCAAAGTCTTTCAGTGAGATTCTGCTCAGTTAAAAGGGAAAATGTTTGCATCTCTTTCTGCAAATTACTTTTTTTTTTACTTTCAACTACCTGTTTTGCTCTTATCTCTTTAATAACCTCATTTTTCCTCCATCCTCAGGAGCAGAGAAAGTGATGGTAGGCAGTGTAGTATAATAAAGCAAGGCAAAATTGATCAGCTTGAATGTTCAAATTGAACACTTGAAAAATACATTGAAGATTTTTAAGTGTTCAACTTGCAACACTTAGCAGTTGCAAACTAATTGTGCTAAGAGTTCTAAAAATGTTCTAAAGCAATGATTAAGAATGGACTCTATTAAATACATCACAATTCAGTACAATTTACAAGTACCACCACCAACTGCTTTAAAGTTAAGTAAATTCTCTTGATACAAACCAATAGGAGCTCATTATTCCATACAGTCGTCAACTTCACTTGAAAATAACATTTGATATGAGTTGGTGAACAGATAGGATGGAAACAAAAGTAAGAAGATACAATCGATAGATATTGGAAAAAATGATTGCCAGGTTGCATTTGAAACTGACATTCATTTTGAATACTTTTTTTGATACAAGCATCAGATTTCTATCAAGATTTACTTTAGCAAAAAAAATGGATGCAGTTTAACACTGAAACACTGATCTGGAATATAAATGTGGCATAACCAGAGGGGGAAAAAATCAAAAGTCATTAAGATTGTTTATTTTATTTTTTATAAGATGATGTACCATTGGCATTTAACACATCATAAATTGCCAAGGATGTATAAAGTTATTACAAATGTAACAATCTGAAGGCATTTTTTATCACCTCTCAAAGCAAAGATTTATTGGATTTAGATATGTAGTCAAACTCAGAGAATTCTTAAACCTAATGTTGAACTGAAGCCAGAGGCTTTTAAATTTGATGAACAGGCTGGGGAAAAAAACCCATGGAATTTTGTTCTTACCTATGACAATAACAGCAAGGCATTCTGTGTGCAGAGATGAAAGAACTCATATATTTTCAATGGAAGAACGGATAGTGAAATGAATGGAGTTGGCAGAGATGGTGAAATTGATTGCTTTGATTAAAGAAAAGTCTTTATCTAGCTACTACCTAGATTTTTTTTTTTGCTTGAAGCTGAAAAAAAATTAATTTTTTACCTTGGGTTTTGATAATTATACTTGTGTATGATGGTAGAAGTTCTCTTTGCTGTGGTTTATTCTAATTCAAAGCATCAATGATTTTTTAGATTTTTATTTGTACCAAAGCAAGTCAAAAGTTAATTTTGTGTAGCTTTTCCTTTTTTGTCTTAATTTCCTAATTTCGTTTTTTCCCCTCTCCTTCCCTCTTTCTTTTCAGAATCTTTTTTTTTTTTTTGCTTGCTTGCTTGTATTTTATACTTTACTGAAACTTAATAAAATTTTGGAAAACAAAGGATTGTTATGTTATGTTTTTTGGAAGAACCCATGAATCAATTAATCCTTTGAGAAACAAATTAATTAGCTGAATTATGTCACTAATAGAATAACATTTGTACACCTGACATGTTTTTAAAAGATGGATTGATTATACAGAAGACATACATGCTGTACAATACAATGTCAGCCTCCTATTGGCTGAAAAATATATTATTTTTCTGCCCTGGAAATATGTTACTTTTTAAATTGATAATTATTCCTTTACCCTTCTTAAATATATAAATTATTGAAGATATAAGTGCCTTAAAATTTCTTATAGAAACAACAAGGACTTTTTTTTCTTTTTGTTGCTTAGATCCGATTTAAATATCATATTCAAACCCTGGAAATAACATCTTCTGAACCAAGCAATATTAGATAATTTGCAAGGAGATTATATATATATATATATATATATATATATATATATATGTGTGTGTGTGTGTGTGTGTGTGTGTGTGTGTGTGTGTGTGTGTGTGTGTGTGTGTGTGTGTAAAATGATCAAAATATGTTTTGAACACTTTGCTAACTGCCCTTTTGACATCCCTTTTTAAGTAGCTTTCAGATTAATTCTGAAATTTAAAAAGCAGTTTCTTATAATTCCTTATTGGGACATGGCATAAAGGCTGATGTACCTGAGTTGGGACATTCTTATGCAGTAGTGGTTTCAGGATTAACCATGCATAGTTGGGAAGAAGGAGGCAGGAGTAGATAGTCAACCAGAAGGTAATATAAAAAGTAAACCAAGAACCAAGAACTGGATCTTGATTTAAGAACAATGTAAGCATGTTTCCATGGAAGTAGGAATTCCCCCAAAGACCCTAGGGTCTAACTGGGGCAAAGTGAGCCCAAATATATACTTTGCAGAAAATTGGCACAATTGCAACATGACAGGTTTATGACAATAAAGAAACCAATATTTGTATTGCTCAGCTGGCATCGAGCCTTAATTGTCATTATTTGCCCATTTTAAACCATTCAAGATTTGATTGTTTCATATTCAACTCGACTGTTCAAACTGTCTCCAAAGCATAGTGGAGGGATGAATGCCATAAATGAAATGTTAACCCAATAGCTCCTGTGCAAATTTCAAGGGACATATCAAAGATCTCATACAAGCGACAAACCTGTTAATTTATCTGGTATGGATCATTTACTTTTTTTATTAAGATTCTACCAAATCAATTTACAATGGATTTTACAAAGCCTTCAATTTCATTTTAACACCACAATTATTCCTAAAAGTTCTCAGCAAGGTTCCTGCCAGTATTGTTTAATAACCTACATGAAATAAGGCATCTTTACCATTATAATGTTAGATACTACCCTGTTTGCTTGTTTTAATAAAATATGCTAAGAGACAATAAAACATTTGAAGTCTCATGCATTATCAAACTAGGGCTGGCAATAGTTTCATTTTCACTATTGGACATATAGTACAGTTATATCTATACTGGACAAATCTAAATATAAGGTGACCAGCCGTCCTCCTTTAGGGAGGACAGTCCTTCTTTTGTAAGTTCTGTCCTCCCTCGAAAAGTGTCCTCCTACATGTCCTCCTTTTTGATATTTGAAGGCTAATCTGTTGCGCGTTATGTGACGTATTTTATTAAACAGTTTTTAATGGTGTTTTTTTTTTACTTCATCGCAAGTATATTGAACAGATATTGAATCTTGTGTTGAATTTTTATCTAAAGAAATTCTAGACATTAAAATAGACAACAATAGTCTCTTTGAAGAAATTAGAAGACTGAATGTATATTTAAATTCTGAAAAATTAATACAATGGGAAAATCAACATGTTGAAATTGATAAAAGATGGGTGGATATTTTCAGCCATTTCAAAAATGAACATATTCCATGTGAACATTTATTTATACTTGTTCAATTTACGTTGTGCTGCCTTGGAACTAATGCAGCAGTTGAAAGAGTTTTTTTCAATTGCCAATGATTTTTCGACAAGTGAGAAATCGAGATTGAATGTTGATACTCTAGCTGCAGCACTTGCCGTTAAATTCAATATGAAGGATATTTCTTGTTCAGATATTTCCAATATATTGTTAGAAGATGATACATTGACAAAAAAAATTAATTCAATGGAAAAGTACTCATTTAAATAATAATTAACAGGCATGTAAGCATAATTACAATATAAAATGTTGCAAATGTTTTATTATGCATATATCATATTTTAGTGTATTATTGTTGCAATGAATAAAATATTTCTTTTATTTACGATATATTTTTTCCAATTTATTTGTCCTCCTTTTCATTGTAAAAAAGTTGGTCACCTTACTAAATAGAATTTTAAAACGATTGCACCTCAGGACTTTGATTTCCCAGAGTATTTCTATGGTGCATACTATAATTATTTCTAGAAGCAGTTTTTCATCTGCTAAAGCAATGTAATTACATATAAGGTTTACCATATTTTTCAGATAATATTTATTACATGTTGTGTTTATCTTGGTTTTGTTCATATCATCAATCTCAGTTAATCCTATTTAACTGCTGGTCAATAAATGTCCCATTGCTGTATTTCTCCATTTTTTACGTTATATAAGCATATATTAATAAATACAAAATAGCCAGTAGATTAAATTCAACACTAACAGTTCCATAACACCAGAATGTGCTTGAGCATTTTCATTCATTCGTTGATCTTGTGCTATTTAATCGCGCTCTTTTTCACTTGAAAAATCATTGTATAATCAAGTTAAGTCTTAAAATCAAGTTATTATTTGTCTTTATTAGTCACACTTTGGAGAGATTTTGAGAACACTTCCCAAAGGTGAAATTGAGACCCTAGAGTAGGGTTTCCCAAATTGTGAAGTGCCTTTCCCTTAGGGCAGGGGTGACCAAACTTGGGAACTTTAAGACTTGTGGACTTCAACTCCCAGAATTCCCCAGCGGCTGGGGAATTCTGGGAGTTGAAGTCCACAAGTCTTAAAGTTCCCAAGTTTGGACACCCCTGCCTTAGGGAATGTGCACACAGAGCCCAGAGAACCTGTGAAGAATCTTTTAATTACCGGGTTACAATACATCTACCTTCTTCCAAGTTTTATTGCCTCATATTAACTGTTTATTTGAGTTGAATCTTTAGGGAAGTATGCATACTAAGATTATACTAAAGAGAAATGTGATGGGGAAAATGTAGGAACCCCCATCCTAGAGTCTTGTTTGACTTTCAGGATTGGGAGTGGAGAAGCAATTCTGTACAAGTAGGACTACAGGTAGTCCTCAACTTACAACAGTTTGTTTAGTGACTTTTCATGGTCACGTGATCAAAATCAAGATGCTTGGCAACAGATTCATATTTTTAACGGTCACAGTGTCCCAAGGTCATGTGATCCCCTTTTGTGAACTTCTGACAAGCAAAGTCAATAGGGAAGCCAGATTTACTTAACAACCGTGTTACTAAATTAACAACTGCTGTGATTCGCTTAACAAATATGGCAAGAAAAGGGAGGAAGGGAAAGGGAGAGAAGGAGAAGGAGAAAGAGAGAGGGAGAGGACGCAGGTTTGGAGGAGGAGAAGAAGAAGAAGGAGTTGGAGGATGGCATGTCTGCCTTGCATCTTTGGAGAGGCCCGGGACTGAGGACGAGGCTATCCCAGATCCCTCAGGCATTGGGGGAAGTGGTTGACCAGACAGAGAGCCTGCACAGGCACAGGTGAAGATTGGCTGTTGACAGGCAGTGGTGCTAATAGGCAGCAGATCTCCTCTGATAAGGAACAGTTGTCTACTCCAGGTGATCCAAGGGCAGAAAGAGTGGAGCATAGGCAAACTCAGAGAAGGACTACAAGGCTGCTTTGGGATTGCCCCACCTCTCCTCACAAGGAACACCTGGAGGGAAGTAATTTAAGATGAAGCTGTGGAGAGTTAGTCTTTGCCAGGAACAATTGTTTGCTTTGGCTTACACTCCCCAGGCTTTGACTCATGCCTGTTGCTGTTTGCCTGCTTCAAAGATTGCTCTTCACCTTTTGTCATGGACCTAGCCCTTCTTCTGTGGACTGCTTTTGGCCTTTGCTTTGCTGTGCCCTTGGAACTGCTTATCTTTGCCCTGAGGACTGCCTTTGTCTTGTGCCTGGACTTTGTTTTGTGGACTGAACTTGGAACCTTGGACCTTGCCCTATGAGCATGCTCCTTACTCTATGGGTTTTATTTGTACTATGGGGGCTGTTATTTTGGGGACTGAGAGTGAGTGCCTTCATGGTAGTATGGGGAGTGGAGCCTTACTGGTCTTTGGAGGGCCATTTGCTGGACCATTTGTTGAAACAGATAAGGGACTCTCTCTAGACTCTCTCCTGCCTTGCCTTGACCACCTGGGTCATAAGATTCATATCAGGGGCAAGCAACTTGAACCACTTGTGAATAGTCCGAAACAGGAGCTCCCTTGTCAGTCATCTATGTTACAAGAATCTCATCAGACTGACTAAATTCCTTTGGGAAGGGTCAGACAAGGCTTCCTGGATTCTGGGTGCCATTTTCTGCAGTGCCAGAACTCTAACCTCAGCCCCCTCTTCACACTTCCCTCCGGTGTAGCTAGAGATTCAACCACAATAATCCCTCTTATTTTATTTAATATATAGTCACCCATCTCACTGGAGGCAACACTGCATGGTGCACAACAATTCTTTACACACTTTGATCTATACACACAGAAAGAAAAGGTGGTTGAAAAAATGAATTTTCTTCTTCACTGAATTCCTTTGAACATGGTCAGAATAAGTAGTTTTGTTTTTTATTTTTTCCCCCAGGTACTTTTCTCTACTATAGAGGAGCACATAAAAAGCATAGCAGATGCTTACAAAATGACTTTCTGTGCCCTTTAATGAAGAAGATGGTAAAAGCAAGGTATGTACATGTGTGTTTGTATACATGTGCACATATATTCAAAACATTACTCTTTTTTTTGCCTTTAGCCAAGCTTATTGCCTACTTATCATTTTCTAAAGCAATTTTCTTTCTTCATAATTTAGAATATTTGCCAGATTTTCACTATTTATATTTCTTTCTTGCTATTCCCCACTGCAAACCTCTTATAGATTTCCTGTAAGTAAGTCTCATTCATTGTGCAAATTAGATCAATCTCTTTGCTCCAGGGTTGTAATCTCAGCAGTGATGCCTGCCTGTTGCCATGACAAGTAATTTTCCAAGTTGCAGGGTAGCTTCTAGAGAATTCTCTTACTCATTTGATTTATCAGCTCATCAGAATACTTTATTGGTTCACAGAGATTGTTTAACCTTGTACCACTTGCTATTCTGCCCATATCACTATTACCATTGCTACTATCTCAGCAGCAATATTTTTAAAGGTATGGTTGCAATCTTGTTGACTGCAACAATACCAAAGCATTGTTGTCAATGATTTTGTTTTTTAGATCACAAAACTATTGAGTATCCTACAGGTGTTGCAATTATTTCTAAGCAAGTAGTAAGTCTATAATAAGACTCTCAAAGCAAAATACTGTATTATTCATTATCATCATCATCATTAAAACCCTTTCTACCACAGAGCTTGCTTTTGGCTTTCATGATAAAATCCTTGGAAGAATATATTATATTTAGAATAAACCACAACAGATGCTCTTGGGTAGTGAGAGTTAATGACACTTGATTTTCCCAAGGACTTTCAAACCAACATTTTCAAACTATCTGTTTAAACAAAGATATCATATCATAACCCATTGGTAGGAAAAAGAACAGTACAATTGTATCAATACATTTACCAACGCGTAAGTCTCATTTACCTATAAGAAAGTTTATTTATATAGGAATGAAACAAAATGATATTCTAGAAGTTTTAAAAATTAATGAATAGAACTATGGTTATTCTGTATGGCAGTCCCTTTGAAAAATATTGCATTTGGTCCAGTGGTGGGTTCCTACCAGTTCGGACAGGTTCAGCCTAACCAGTAGTGGTTTGTTGGTCTGGGTCACTGGAAGCGACAGTGACCTAGGCCTGCCACGACCCCGAACCGGTTGTCTCTGGTTCACAGTGCAATTTTTATTGCACTGTGCATGTGCACGCAGCATACATCAAGCGTGTGCGGCACGCATCAATTGCATGCACATGCGGTGCACCCATGAACGAACTGGCAGTTGTGACTGCCAGAACTCTCACCCCTGATTTGGCCATCCAAAGAACAGTTGCCTCTACAGAAAGTTAAACTGAAGGGGAATTAAACGAACTGAGGTTTATTCTTGACAACTATTAAGTAATACTATGCAGACAAACAAAACAAAACAACACAATTTTATAATATATCCCCACTGGATTGTGGTCCTATCACAATTAAAATTAACCACTGAAAATCAACAATGGTGAATACGATATGGAAGCAATAAGGTCAATATACATCTTGATGTATTTTGTCACAGAAGAAGTAACATTTATACAACTAAAACACTAAACCTGTAAATCTGTCGTCTAATTTTCCCCCCTAAGATTTACAACTATACCGTCTAAATTTACTGATCCCATTTTCAGTATCTATTCACGTCTACTTCCACTGATCATTCTGCTTACTGAGTTTTTGTATCTTTCTCAAATGTACCTAAAGATATGGTGTCAGAATAGAAGAAGAAAAGAAATCCATCACTCATAACCTCTGTCTTCAAATGTACATAATCATGGCAACTTTGGCAACCATGGACTTGAGAAAGACATGGACTTGATCCAACTTATCATGGGCCCAAACCACATGCTATAATGGTAGTTATTGCAGAGGAAATCGGCAGGAGTATTAGGTGTGTTCACACTTTGACTTTTGCATATATAAAAGTGGGATAAAAAAAATCAAATAATAATAAAAATAAAAAATTTAACAGTTGGAATTCTTGGTGCTCCCTGAGCTTGTTGTTTGCTTGCAGGTGTTTCATTACACAATTGAGTAATATCATCAATGCTAATGAATGTAAGGTTTGCTCCCTGTTTGTATATTGTTTTCTGCTTGTTTGTTTTCTATTTTATCTACTGTTCTTTCTGTTGGTAAAAGTCTAAAAACAATATTCTAGCATTGTGAGATATTACTATCAACTTCTTGTCAAGTACAACTCTTAGAAGATTCTAGAGTTTACCATAACACCCTTCTTCAAGAAGGCCAGGCCTATGCGATTGGTGCATTTCAGGTGTCTAATGGACACAACTGTGTTTGAGGGGGTTATCCTCTGAGACTGTCAAACATGGTTTAATGGTTTGGGCCACCATTTGGGATGAAGCTTTGATGGCAGCTTTATCCAGCTTCTGCAGATTCTCATTGTGCACAAATCACCATTGGTTTGCAAAGGGCCTCCAGAAGAAGCAGTAGAAGCTTCCCCCAGGATTACTGAATGAAAACTAGGAGCAAAACTGTCTTCATCTTTTGTGCCATTTGCATACATTTTTGGTCATTCACATCTCAGTCACCTCCCAATTCGATTGCTGAAATTAACTTCACATGGAACTGTCCTTGAAGACCATCTGAAAGCTTGATTGGTTCAAAATGCACCAGATGGATGGCTATAGGTATTCTTCATTGTACCCAAT
Source organism: Natrix helvetica (assembly GCF_964273705.1). Taxonomy (NCBI): domain Eukaryota; kingdom Metazoa; phylum Chordata; class Lepidosauria; order Squamata; family Natricidae; genus Natrix; species Natrix helvetica. The sequence goes on from NC_138548.1 coordinate 140,173,980, forward strand.
GAACATCTGTACACTGCAAGCTGAGCTGGTTCCACATCGAGTGCCATTCAAAATATTGGTTACAAAGATGCAAGATATAAAACTTCTCTCAATAATATTTCCCTGTCCCACAGGAACGAACTGAGAGAGTGCCCTCCGGGTTCTTTTTCTGAAAAAATGCTACCTTTTGGGACCCAGAAGAAGTGCTTCTTGATAGCAGCCTGAGATACACAATTGTTCCCAACCCTGCAGACGTTCAGAAAAGAAACAAAAGACCCAGTTCTTTTCATGGGAACTTGGGTCAGGATGAGCAGAGTTCCCAATTGGTAAGTTTTAATATATTTTAGTCCTGAACAATGTCATTGTTGCTTTATTTCCTTTTTATTTTTGTTTAATGATTTGGTACACTGCCCAGAGTCACATAGGTTGAGTTGTGCAGCATATAAATCTTTTTCAATCAATCAATCAATAAAATGTCATTCAATAAGCAAAAGTGTGCCAAGTCGTCTGAGTGACCTGTCAGAAATCATGATTGGATTGGGTTAGCAAGGTCATGTTTGTTTAAATTGTTGGCTGTTGATTTTTAACCTTACAATGCAACCAACATTGTTATCTATTTTACAAGTAGAAATACGGTGATGTTTTGCATGGAAGAAATGGTTTCTGAAAGGGCAGATACAATCTCTCACTCCTGTGGAGAGCCTGTAGAAAAAAGTCAATCTACATTAATCTTATTTTAATCATTGTTTATTATCTTATTCTAAGCATTGCTTGTATTCACAGGAATGGAAAAGAACTTTGTGTTTTCAGAGCTGGATGAAGAATTGATGCTCATATCCTTGGAAATAAATTACACAATGGTATCAGTGACATCTTTCCTTAACAAATATATTCAATCTACCATACTACTTTCAGATTGAACTGAAACCTCTATCACTAATGTTAGTGTGTGTGTTTTGTTTTACTTTTCCCCCAAACTACAAGTCAATTCAATTTTGAATTGAATTGTACTCTAGAGTATCCAAAAGTCTGAATATTATTTTGTGTCATTTTGGTTGATCCCAATAAAGCTTTTACTCAATTATGCATCCAAAAAACTAATTCATACATTTTAATTCCTTTCCCAGAAAGCCATAATGAAGAAATGTTCAGAAAGGTTAATAAACTAGAAAAGGAACAAAGGAATGCTCTAAGGATGAGTATAGAATTTTATGACTCCCAGTTTATTAAGAGAACACAGCAATGCAAAGTTTACAGCTATTTCTTTTTATACTAGTAATAATATAAATGATGTTCATGTAAATAGCATGTCAATGTCTTTATCTTTTATAAATACCAATCACTGCCATCAAAGAAGCATAGCAAGTTTTAAAAATAGCAATTCTTTGATCTGCATTGCTTTAAAACAACTGGCCTCTAAAGTAAAATCATGGGAATAAATAGATCACAAGCTATGAAACCAGGTATTCAAATCAAATAGATATTGGAAGGGGAGGAAAGAGTAAGAAGTAATAAATGAGATTAATTTTGAGCACCTGAAAAAGAAAAGAAAATTATACAAGGAAAATATTTAGAACAGGAATAAATAGTAAGTTTCTAAAATGAAGAAATGCTAAACAACTGATTTCTGCTAGTTGGTAAATCTAGTGTTCTTATAATATTATACATTTATAATATTAGCATATATTGTTTACATCGACACAAGAAGAATGTGATCATCCAGTTTTCACAGATGTACGGTATTCTTCTTCAAAATTATTTACCACATAAGATTGTAAAAAGTAAAAAAAAAATACTCCCTTACTTTTAGCTCATTGAAATGCATATGCAGTGCGGGCTTAATCTATGTTAGCAGGAAAAGCAGCCAGCTGTCAGATTTTATTAAGTCCTTTTTTTTCTGTTATGTGAATGGTCTATAACAACTGTCTAATTCCAAGAAATGATGTAGCGGTAATGTTCGTTGGTAAGGATATGATAAGGTAATGTTTCCATTCAAGAATAATATGAAGGGATCCGAGTCACATTCCCTGGAAAATTCTGTCCAACTCAACTAATTAGCATGTTTATTGAGCATATTAATTACTGTGACAGTTCCAGTAATTTTAAGAACCATATCTCCTTATGTACTGTCGGTTCACCCTTCCTCCATCATTTTCCATGTTAACGAAGCAACTATACTACCACATTGCCTCTTTAATAGTATTATTAAAGAAAAACATTAGATTGACAAGTGGATGCAAAACTGTTGACATTCTTCATTCTTCCCATATAGGATACGAGATTGGAGTTCCCCAAGCAGGGAGTTGCATTGTATCCATCATTCTGAAGTCTCCAGACTGTTCACTTGTGATCTGGCTTGCATTACTAACGGATTGACAGAACACACTCCCAGAATCTGAGCACTCAATCAATCTGATATACCCACATTTCAAAACAGAGATATGTCCTAAGCAGTGGTGGGATTCAATTTTTTTACTAGCAGTTCTCTGGGCGTGGCTCTGTGGGCATGGTGTGGCTTTATAGGCGTGGTCTTGTGGGCATGGCAGGGGAAGGATGCTGCAAAATCGCCATTCCCTCCCCACTCCTGGGGGAAGGTTACTGCAAAATCGCCATTTCAGAGGTGGGTTTCTGCCGTTTCTACCGGTTCGCCCCAGATCGGGCAAACCAGTAGTGTTGGCGACAGGAGGCTCCACCCACCTGTCCAGATGCTTCTGCATATGCACGGAAGCGTTGCACGAGCGAACTGGTAGTAAAATAAATTGAAATCCACCACTGTCCCATTCCCTCCCCACCCCACTAACCTGCTTTCCAGCTCCTTTCTCCTGTTCAGGACAACAAACGAAGATCAGCTGGGAGGCAGTGGGGGCAGGGCCAGCCTATTTGCCAATTCTCTGAACTATTCAAAATTTCCACTCTAGTTCTCCAGAACCTGTCAGAACTGGCTGAATACCACCTCTGATCCTAAGGATGCATGGTGAATGATGTAAATGCAAGATTCCTCTTTTCAAGGTCAGTAGGACTTAGCTTGGATGCTACAGCCACCAACATCTAAATTTCTGTTGCCCTATATATGTCCGTGTTAGGCTTTACCCAGCAATGATACCCAAGTTATGAAATGCAATTTCTATGTAGATGTTGGTTCCAATGTCTCATTTGTGGCAAAACACCTAGATCTCCTAGCTACTTTGCTGTTTCTGAATATAGCCATGAAAAATTATGGGATGGGTTTAAAAATTAGCTATCGGTATTACTTACCAATACAGATTTGAAGATATGGCAATAAACAGCTGCAGTAAAGAAAAATAAATATTGCAAGTAGCCTTGGAAAGATAAAGAGAGAAAAATCCATTACAGGGCAAGATTCCATTAATTGGAGAGAGAGAGAAAAAGGAAAAGCTACTTACTAGTTGAAAAAGAGATGGAATATATTTTACGCAATATAAGAATCAATGAGCAGCACTGTCATTAATAATACTGAGTGTAAGCAATGTGCAGGCATTCAGAAAATGCACCAGAACTTGAATGCAAGCTCTACAGGTTTGCAAAGTGCATAGACTGCTGTGTATTTATGTCAAGCAACCTTTGAAGGTCAGCCCGGCAATTCAATAATTCCTGACGTATTTGTAATCCCATAGTAAGCTACTGATTTTACTCAATGGTCTGGTTATTAATCTCCATGATTCATTACTGCAAGGAACAGAAAAATGAACAGAGTCGTCCTTGAGAAACACACAGTTGCAAGTGACAACATTTCCAGTACAAGCAGGCTGAGCAATAAAAACCACAGCTATAAGATTAGCAATTTAGTTAACATTATTACATCAAACTTACTTTAAGGACAAAAGAAACTACAGCTGGCCTTGGAGTTAATGTGATCCTCGGCAATCCAAACACATGCAAGTGATTTAATTTTCTATGACTAACTTAAATTGAATGCTTGAATAAATAATCTTCTTCAGCAATTCTCATGCAGAATAGGTCCTGATGCATTCACTTGACCCATATATCTGAACTGTCATATTACGATAAATCTATCACACATCATTCAGGCATACTACTAAATAGAAGGAAGTTATTATCAACCTTGATTCTCCTTTTATTATGCACCATAATCTGGAGCATGCCAATGAAAAAGAGGTAAGTAATAATTTGATGTCATAAATTAGGAAATTCTTAATATGCAGTTTTAGAAATGTCTATTTTTTTTAAAAAAAATGGCTTGAATATTAATATTTTGATATAAGAATCTATCATTATTGCAAAACTGTTGGGAAGGTATTGCATTAAGTTTCATGTAAGAAGATAAGTAAGTAAAATTAATTATTTTCTTCAGAGTGTGTGTGTGTACACACACAAACACACAAACACACACACACACACACACATATATACGTATATACACACACATATACACACACACCCCATATGTATATACAGTATATAATAATAATAATAATAATAATAATAATAATAATAATAATAATAATAATAATAATAATAATAATAATAATAATATATTTATTTATTTCTTAGCCGCACCCTCTCCCGAAGGACTCGGGGCGGCGTACAACGAAACATTCGAAATAAATATGTAAACAAAACAAACATATAACAAAGGTACACTAAAACATACATACATACATAAGGAGGAGATCGATTGATAAAAACAATTAAAATACTGTATTTAAAACCCCTAGAAATTAAATGTAATTAAAATACCCAGTTAAAAACCCGTCAGGAGCGATATGGTTAAATCAAAGTTGAGCCAGGCCAGCTGCTTGGAATAGGTGGGTCTTAAGCTTAATACGGAAGGAGCGGAGGTCAGAGGTATTCCTAATATCCGGAGGGAGGTCATTCCACAGGGCTGGGCCCGCCACAGAGAAGGCTCTACTCCTAGGCGCCGCCCCACGACATTGTCTAGCGGACGGCACCTGGAGGAGCCCCTCTCTGTGCGAGCGAATTGGTCGCAGGGATGTATGGGGCAGAATACGATCCCGCAAGTAACTAGGTCCTAAGCCATAGAGCGCTTTAAAGATAGTTATCAAAACCTTGAAACGCACCCGATAGGCCACAGGAAGCCAGTGCAGCGCGCGCAGGAGCGGTGTCACGTGGGAGTACCTAGTACTCCCCATAATTACCCGCGCGGCTGCGTTCTAGACCAACTGCAGCCTCCGGGTGCATTTCAAGGGAAGCCCCATGTAGAGAGCGTTACAGTAGTCCAAGCGAGACGTCACCAGCGCATGAGTGACTGTGCGCAAGGCATCCCGGTCCAGTAGGGGGCGCAATTGGCGCACCAGGCGAACCTGGTGGAACGCCCCCCTTGCCACGGCTGTCACATGGTCATCCATGGACAGCCGGGCATCTAGGAGGACGCCCAAATTGCGCGCCCGCTCCACGGGGGCAAGATGGATGCCCCCAATGGCCAATGATGGAATTAATTGGCTGAACCGGGGGGCTGGTACCCACAGCCACTCCGTCTTGGAAGGGTTGAGCTTGAGTCGGTTGTCATCCATCCAGATCCGTACGGCTTCCACACACCGGGACATCACTTCGATGGCCTCGTTGGGGTGGTTCGGGGTGGAAAAGTACAGCTGAGTATCATCAGCGTACAGATGGTATCCCACCCCGAAACCACGGATGATCTCACCCAGCGGCTTCATATATGTGTTGAACAGGAGTGGCGAGAGGACCGACCCCTGTGGCACCCCACAAGTAAGGGGGCGTAGGGTCGACCTCTCTTCTCCTGTCAACACACGCTGCGTCCAGTCAGAAAGGTAGGAGCCGAACCACCGCAAAACGGTGCCCCGGACCCCCAACCCCTCCAGCTGGCGCAGCAGGATACCATGGTCGATGGTATCAAAAGCCGCCGAGAGGTCTAATAGGACCAGGATAGAGGAACAACCTCTATCTCTGGCCCTCCAGAGATCATCCACCAACGCGACCAAGGCCGTCTCCATGCTGTGACCGGGGCGGAAGCCGGACTGGCGCGGGTCTAGATAATCATTTTCCTCCAGATGTCGTGGGAACTGGTAGGCCACCACACTCTCTACAACCTTCGCCAAGAAGGGAAGGTTGGAGACAGGACGATAATTGGCCAGCTCCAAAGGGTCCAGGGAAGGCTTCTTGAGCAAGGGTCTCACCACCGCCTCTTTCAAGGCGGCCGGGAGAGACCCCTCCACCAACGAAGCATTCACTAGGCCCAGGAGCCAGTCTCGTGTAACCTCCCAGGATGCCAGTACAAGCCAGGAGGGACACGGGTCCAATAAACATGTGGTGGGTCGCAGTCGTCCACGCAATCTGTCCAAATCCTCGATGGCAACCAAGTCAAACTCCTCCCAGATAGAAACCTCAAGACTCGCCATGGGCGTCTCCACTGGATCACTGACAGGAACCCAGTCTCTCCGGATTTGAGCGATTTTATCCTGCAGATATTTACCAAATTCCTCTGCCCTGCCCTGTAGAGGGGCCTCCCGCGGCCTCTGAAACAAGAGGGAGCGGGACACCCGAAACAGGGCGGCAGGGCGGTTCTCCGCGGATGCAATGAGAGTGGCACAGTATTGACGTTTGGCCGCTCTCAATGCCACAAGGTACGTCCTTAAATGGGCTCGTACCTGTGTTCGATCAAATTCGGAGCGAGAGGATCTCCAACGACTCTCTAGACGTCTCTTGCGGCATTTCATCACCCTCAGCTCCTCGGTAAACCAAGGGGCCAGGGTGGATCGTTGCCGCCGGAGAGGCCGCAAAGGCGCCATCCGGTTCAAGGCCCCGGTAGTTGCATTATTCCACGCAACCACCAGGTCCCCTACCCGGGGGCGGGTCAAGGTTACAGGAGGTGGCCCAAGCTCCGTCTGGAACCTATCAGGTTCCATCAGGCGCCTGGGGCGGAACCATCTGGAACTTTCCGGTTCCGCCTCCCCGCGGCGGGAGGTAGCACCAGGGAAGTCAAGACGAAGGAGTGAGTGATCTGACCATGACAGCGGAGTGATGGTTAAGTCACCTCCTCCCAGATCACTCAGCCACTGGCCAGAGACAAAAACAAGGTCCAGAGTGTGACCTCCCTCGTGTGTTGGGCCCTGAATCATTTGAGTCAGGTCCATGGCTGTCATGGAAGCCATGAACTCCCGAACCCCCTCTGATGCTTCTCCCACCGACGGCAGGTTAAAATCCCCCATCACTAAAAGTTTGGGGGTCTCAACCGCCACCGATGCGATCAGCTCAAGGAGTTCAGGCAGGGCCGCTGATGTATAGCGAGGAGCCAGGTATACTATCAGCAGGCCCAACTGTCTCCCAGGCCCCCATTTCACAACAAGGGCTTCACATCCGGACGTCTGTGGCACAGTAGACTCCCTCGGCTCTAGATCCTCCCGAATAATTGCTGCCACCCCACCGCCCCTTCCCTGGGCCCGGGGCTGGTGAAATGCTCGGTATCCTGGTGGGCACATTTCCACGAGGGGACGACCTCCCTCGTGGCCCAACCAGGTCTCCGTTATTCCCGCGAGGTCCGGCTCCCCCTCTAAAATTAGATCGTGAATGAGGGGGGCCTTGTTAACAACGGACCTCACATTGCATAACAACAGCCTTAGGCCCTGGGTCTGTGACTCTTGACCACCTAGAACGCGGGGGTTGGTACAAGCGACCGGGTGTAACCAGCAACCACGGTCTCCCAACCGACTGTAAGTTCTTAAATTGTCCTCGTATCTGCCCCTCCCTGCGACTGTTGGAATTAAAGAGCCCTGTATAGGAATGGTATCCTCCCCCTCCTCCTCCCTTCCGCCCCTTCTGCTCGCGACCACACCTGGGGGCCCGGCTCTCACATCGCTCCTGATCCGACCCACCCGCCCCACAACCCCTGAAACCCCCCCCCTACAAATATTTAAAAAGCAACTAACTAAAAAACCCCTGAGTCTCCGCTTCCTCCACCTCTCGGGATTAATAAATCCATCATCAAGGTGGGCCCTCGAAAGGGCGGAGGGCCACACCTGTGAGTGGGGGGACTCTCGCAGTAGGATAAGGTCTGACCTTGAATACATAAAACGTTAAAAAGTTCGTCGTCGGGGCTTGGGGTCTGCGCTGAAGATGTCATGATCCAATAAAAATTTGAAGAACACAATTGCAGCAAAACAGAATAGTCCAGTCATTAAGCTTAGATGGGGGGGGTAATAGTAATGGATTGGTTAGATGACAATCAAGAGGTGGGGGCGGTGGGTGGTAGGTGGCAAATGGCAAGGGGTAGTTGGACTGTAGTTGGAAATAGGCAGGGAGCAGATGGTCAATCAGCAGTGAATCCTATAGGGTAGGCAGAGGTCTTCTAAGGCTCACGCAGATGGAATCCGAGCCGTTGTTAATAACTAGTTTGATAAATAGTCAGCAGGGGGGGGTAGGTGGGGTGCAGTCAAATGCACGATGACAAGGGCCTCCTGGCAATCCACCAACAAAACTCCCCCCCCCCAGCCTCTATGCAGCCTCCTGAATCATAGTCGTGGTCCTATTCCTCCCAGGTCCTAGGCTTTCAATCCTGCCTTGGCCTGTAACTGCGAATTTGGCCCCCAAAAAACCACCATTCCAGGCCCCAGCGCCGCTCCCACCGGCCTCTCATCGGCCTCCAGCTTCCTTCTCCAACTTCCTTCCTCCAGCATCCTTCCTTCCTTCCTCCAACTCCTTCTCGGCCTATCCAACCAGTCTTTACCGGCCTCAAAAGTCCTGGCCGGTCTCCAATCATCGCAAATTCAGCCAATGTGGATTTTAAACCTTTTCAAACCTCCCATAGCTCCCACATCTACCTCTCATAACAAGCTGCAGGCCGAGGGCTTTGGCGTCCGGCGCTTCCAGCCTTCGCCTCCTCAATCCACAGTCCCTGATGGTCCTAGGTTACCAGCCTCCAACCTGAAATCCAAATTCGGTCTTGCTGGTATCGGCACGCCTCCTCGCACTCCGTCCACCATTTCGAGACCGTCTGCCTCTCCTTCCATCAGCTCCGAACGCAGACGGTCTCTCTGCGGCTTCTCCAGCTTCTCCGGGTGCCTCCCTCCATCGGCTGCATTTTTCGGCTGCATTTTCATTCCTCAAGCCTTTCCCAGGCACCCAGCTACCCTGGAAGACCCATTCGGGTCATAAAAGAGACCAGGGTAGCTGTTTACTGGGGGACCCGACCCCCATGCTGGAAAAGGGGGCCGGCAGCACTCCTAATCCCCCGGAACACGCCCCGCAAAGCACGGAGCTCTATCGGCCGACCGCCATTCCTCCAGAAGCTCCTCCTCCTATACCACACACACAAATACACACACATACACACACAGAGTATTTTAAAGTACTTCCAACAAATTACGCAACAGTGGCAAAAAGCTTTGCTATATTGCCCTTCTTGTGAATTAAATTATTAGTCAGATTTGTACCAGATTAAAACTAGTAACTCTTCCCTTTTTAAACTGATCAGTATTTACAAGTGAATTACATGTCTTTCTACCCCTATTTTATTACCCTAGCTTATTTTTAAAACATTTTATGGTTGCATGACTAATTGTGCTATATTTACTACTGTGATATTGTTATGATGGGCAACTATATATCCTGATAAGTAATAAATGTCTTATTGAGCATTCTCAATATTTCTAATAATTTGTCTTGTGCATTAACTTTCTCCCTACAACCTTTCCAGAAGCAAAGATTTTGCTAGCGGGAACCTGGCAAGGAGGGAGAGTAATCATATCAGTTCCTTCCATGTTTCACATCAACTTCTGAGAAGCTGAGAAGAAACACTGAAATGAGGGTCACGTGGCTGTAGTATAGAAAACAGCCTTTAGTTGATAGATTTCATTTGCCATGAATTAGTTTACTCCTTCTTAAAGTCATCCCAGTTGCTGCTCTCATAATCAAATGTCATAGTTTAATGTACTACAATAACAAATCACAGTAGTTAGTTTACAATGTACTAAACAGAAGAGAAAAACATACTTTTATAGCAGCTCCATTATTCAGAGCCCCAAACACTATAATATTTCCTGAAAGGATATTTCTTTTGAGATCTTCTTTTCCACACCATTTTTTCCAATAATCTTTTCTGGTTTAGCAGAAAGAACTGAATCTTTCTTTTCAAATCACCACCAATTTCTACAGTGGCATTATTATAATATTGGCACCTTTCATTTCCATTCTTTTCCTAATGCTACTACTCAATACAGAATTTGCTTTTCATTGCAACTTTACCTGTTGTAGTCATCACAAACCCAAGATATTTTTTTGTGAAGATAGAATTCCTTTTTTCTCAACATATAGTCCCTTTACAATTGTGCATGTTGAAACGGCATTTAGTATTTACGGACTAAATATAGGTAATCCTCAACAGTTCTTTTAGTGACCAAAGTTACGAAAGTACTGATAAAAGGGACTTGTGACCATTTTTCACACTTACAACCATTGTAAGATCCCCTTGGTCACGTGATCAAAATTCAGGTGTTTGGCAACTGACTTGTGACGGTTGCAGTGTCCTGGTGATCATCTTTTGCGACCCTCTGACAAGCAAAGTCAATGGTGAAAGCCAGATTTATTTAACAACCACATTACCTGGAAATATGGAGAATTTTTCTGACAGAGAACAATCAACCAATGGGACAGAAGTTGCCTTCGGAAGTTGTTGCAGCTTCATCACTGGAAGCTTTTAAGAAGCGACTGGACTGCCATCGGTCAAAAATAGTGTAGGGTCTGCTGGGAGGAGGGGTTGGACTAGATGACCTACAAGGCCCCTTCCAACTCTGTTAATCTGTATCTACTAACTTAACAGCTGCAGTGATTTACTTAACAACTATGCCAAGAAAGGTCATAAAATGGGGCAAAATTCACTTAACAATTGTCTCATTTAACAACATAAATTTGGGGTCAGTTGTGGTCAAAAGTCACGGGCTACCTCTACTCAAATTGTTGAGTTCCTTCTGCAGTTTCTCCAGATAGAACTGGAAACATCCTGCATTAAAACATAAGAGAGCTACTGTCACTTGACTAGATTGATCCAGTGGATTAGAGAACTATTTACTAGATGGATCAACATTTTATGCAAGAGCTTCCCAGATTTCTACATAATACCATCCCTTTTGTTAGAAGGAATCCCTTCATCTTTAGCACTTAAACAAATGGTATCATAAGCAACATTGTTCTTTCTTCATTACCTTGCTTTATTTTGAGAAAACTCCTTAGGCAGGTTATAAACATACATTCAACCAACTTTTTCTGCCTTCTTGTGAGCTTAAGACGTAATACACAAATAAATTGCTGTTAAAATATGTACACAGCTCAAAGATTACCCCTAATTATGTGAATTGGTTAGAGTAGTTAAATGATTCTCGGTCTATTTTTGCCTTATGTATTTCCACATCTTTATTTAGTCCCAAAGTTATGATAGTTCAGATACTTTTAATATATTGCTAGGCAACCCATTCAAAAGGACCATTATGATGAATGCTGTCCATTAAACCTATCTCCTAGAAATGGGGGAAAAAATTAGGACAAACATTTCAGTGTCCTTTGGCAGAGTAATCACATGAGATTTTATGCTCCTCTTATTTGTTTTCTCTTATTAATTTCCACTTTCTTCTTTTTAACATTTTTTTCTGCCAACCTTCATTTCACATTTTCCACTTCAACAAACCTATCTCCACCACCCTTTCTATATAGTTGGATTACTTTAATTCTGCAAACACATTTATCAGTGGTCTTTTTTCAACCTTTCCTACAACCCCCATTTACAGTCAGAAATACAACGATGGATACTGCCAAGCAAATAGCATCTCTTTCTTTGATATATGTTCTTTAACACAAAGTAATTTGGGGATCTTTTGACTGAATACTATTTTTTTCTTTACTTTTTTTAAAATTCAGCCTGCTATGTTGGTGACCAAGAATTGCCAGGCCTTAATACAGTTGCCCTTAATGCTTTCAGCTTTCTACTGAACAACTCATCTTCAATTAAATTCTAAACCAGCAGAAGTGAAGCAAACACTCAGCTAGCTGAAGAGATTCTTCCAGAACAATATTGATTCTGAATCTACTGCATATGGGTAACTTCAGTAAGGAAGAGAAAATAAGGTTTGGTGTCATAGTTTCAGGGTAGGACTACTAGATTTGTCATAGTTTCAGGGTAGGACTACTAGATTTGAGATGGCCACTAGATGGGAGCAAACATTTAATTTATGGAGCCACTTTGCTACTAATTAATAGTTGTCTAGATTTAGCAACCCAGATCTGGTGGCCCTAATCAAGAGGGACAAGGGAGTCAATCATCACCATTGTACAATAAACTTTGCTTCTTTTAGATATGCATGTCATGATGCTACTTTTGTCAGGACTGGATTGATCTCCCACATGGACACCACTGCTTATAAAGTTCTCATCCCCTCCTCCCCCCGCCCATATGGTATTCAGCAGGTTCTGACCAGTTCTGAAGAACCAGTAGAGGAACTTTTGAGTAGTTCGGAGAACCAGTAAATACCACCTCTGACTGGCCCTGCAACCATCTATTCTCTGCCTCCCAAGTCCCAGCTGATCAGGAAGGAATGGGGATTTTGCAGTAACCTTCCCCTGGAGTGGGGAGAGAATTGAGATTTTATAGTATCCTTCTCCTGCCACTCCCAACAAGTCACGCCCACCAAGCCATGCCACGTCCACCAAACCATGCCATGCCCATCAAGTCGCACCCACAGAACCGGTAGTAAAAAAAATAGAATCCCACCACTGCATCCCTCCCCTAGTCCTTGTTCAGACAACAAAAAATCCCAGTGTCTTGAATGCAAATGAAAGAAGCAGTCTCTAAGGTTTATATTTTCTATCATCAGGATGAGTTTGTCCTTGATTGGCTTCAAGAAGATCATGCTTCCATCCAGGACTTCAACCCATTAAAATGGGCAGAGCTTCAATCGCACTATCATGGCTTCCATTTTGACTTTTGTAATCATGTCCCTGCAAACACTCCTGTTTCCTGCAATACCAGGAAGATAACATTAGGAAAATAAAAACAAAATGAGCAGACCAGAAAAAACACCCTAACGATGGTGGATATAAGGAATATAAAAAACAAATACAGAAACTTTCTCCACTTCTATTTTGCCATGTCATGTATATGTCCCACCAATATGTCCTTAATATTATTATTTTGTCCAGACCTCTTTCTCTGGCAGATGTTGTTGTCCTTGTCTTCTACAACTGTAAAAGTAGGTAGCAGATTGTTGCAGTTTTGCTGTGCATGCAGTCTAATGTGCTTTGATGTCAGTTTAGCTATTGTTGCAGCCAGGTAATTCCAGAGGATGGGATTACTGTACTTGGCACTTTTGGCTCCTCTAAACTGTTGCCATCCAGCTTTCCAAGGCCATGCATGCATTCAGTGAGGGAGCCTGGTTTCTTCAAAGACTAAATCACAGCAGGTCTCTTCCAAGGCTCAATTTACAGCAGTTGATCAGAGGCAAGGGTGCTTTTTAACATGGATTTAGTGCTTTTCAGTTTACAGACTCTCTTTGAACTTCGCAGCCACAAAATATTTACACAAAATCAGAGCATGTTTTCACAGGTGGCTAAGCCCATTTGTCTAATAGTCTGTCAAGTCTTAACACTTTTCCAGCCACAAATATTAAGAAGGATGAGTGGAAGCCAGGGAAATCAACCCATCGCTACCCTTAATACACCATAAATAAGGAAAACGCCTTGTGTCAGGCAAAGGATCACTACCGAAAGAGCAAAATTTATGCTAGCATAACTTCCTGAAGGCTCGAGGATTTGTGAAAGGACTCTAAGTATACATTTATTGATTGCACCTGCTTGGTACTTCCTGGGCAGATTTTGCTTTTGGGTCATACTTTGAGAAATATGAACATTCAGGTCATTTCTATCTACATTGGAAGCAGAGGTCAAATCCTGGAGGTGGAGATCAAGTCCTGGAAGTGGAGGTCAAATGCCTGGAAATCCTGGCATATAAATCCAATAAAACAAACAAACAAACAAACAAGTGGAATAAAAATAGAGAAGACAATGCACACATGATGTAACTGAAATTCTGTGCAAAGATTCAGTGCCTAGCTGGAATCAGATTGCTTCTGTGGGATGTTCTTTATTTATTTGTATGTTTGCATCCCACAGCAAGGTCTTTATTTCAGATACAATTTGAAGTTATGTAAATAATTTGGCAACCACTGAATGCCATGCATTTTAGCTTGGAGTGGAGAGAGACAAGTAGAAATAATACTCAGGCAGAAATAACCTTGGAACTGCCCCCTTTTTTATAATGTTCAATCTTTATGTTGAAAAAAATTCTGCTACCAAAAAGAGAAAATTGCTATGCGTGTCCTGAATACGCACTATACAGGATTCACTATGCGTGCCATACTATGCTTCTAAAATTGAATCATAACGTCAGTGTCAAGATATGTCTAAGCACTAACAATTTAGTCAGTTCTGCTGTATGCTGCACTGTTCTAGAATAATGAGTCCTATTCTAGTGTGCAAAGTGTGTAGAGAAGATCAACAAAGTTGAGGGTTTTAGAAGCTCCATCCTACGAGGAAATGTTATAGAACTGGATAAGTTTGACCTCAAGAAGAAAAGGCTTAAGGAAGGCACGACAGCAGGCTTCCAATGTTGTCAAAATGGGTGGAGTCGTTTTAGCTGAATTGAAACGAATAGTACAAATTCGTTTCAATTTCAACATTTCAATTTCACAGCAGCCCAATTCCAAAATGACACAACTTACAACTAAAACTAAAGTTAAAATAAAATAACATATATTGCTGACCAGAAGGCAGAACTAAAAACCAAAGTAACTCCTAGCGCAGAGCCTGGCAGAATCACCAGTCCTTTAATAAGTTGCAGAAATTCAAATTGTCTGAATTTATTCGAAGGGTGGGCATAATAGGGATCCCTTGTGGTGGTGGGGGAGATATAAATGCTAAGGGATAGCCTAAAGATTTCTTTCTTGACAGTGGCTGGACTAGAAAGCCACAAAAAACCATTTCAACTTTATTATTCTAAATAATTGTGTAAATTAGAAAATATCCCACTTTTATTCTGCAATTCGATTTTCCACATTTCTGAAATTATTCCCTAAGCTACATTAGATATTTTCTACCAGGCCCATGGCTAAAAATGTCACTTTTTAAAATTCCCTATAACATATAAAACCTACAAGAAGTATCCTACCCAGTGACTAACCTTTTAAATCAGGTCTGAGCAATTATTTTCTAAGTCAGGAAACTCACTTTATTATTAATTTTTCAGTACAAAACTGCAATAGGTAAGGCAATGCAATCCTGGGAGGGGGGGCAAGGATTTCCAAAAGAAAAATAAAACACAATTTGCCCCATAGTTAATGCCAGTGATTGCATTACCTGGTGGGTGTTTTGATTTCTTTCTTTTTGCTGAATTGTTAAAAAGTGCAATTACACTTAGTAACTCATTTTATCATCATATTCATCTGGGGTTTCTTTTTATTGCATGGCTACAGATTTCTTTCCCCAGAAGACTGTCCTTTAGAAGTTCATGGTTATAGAAGAGCCGTGGTGGTGCAGTGGTTAGAGTGCAGTACTGCAGGCTACTTCTGCTGACTGCCAGCTGCCTGCAATTTGGCAGTTCAAATCTCACCAGGCACAAGGTTGACTCATCCTTCCGAGGTCGGTAAAATGAGGCCCCAGATTGTTGGGGAAAATATGCTGACTCTCTAAACTGCTTAGAGAGGGCTGTAAAGCACCGTGAAGCAGTATATAAGTGTAAATACTATTGCTATAGCTCTTTTTGGATATATGCTAACATCACTCATTAGAAGCTCAAGTATTCCTGAGATTAGTGAAGCAGGTTTTATAACTAGAATAGAAAAGAGATTTCTGGGAAATACATGATTTGGATAAGAAAAGTGTAACAGTTAATTAGTTGCATTCCAGTCTGAGGGGAATTCAAAAGAAGTTGTTTGGAAAATTATCCAGAATAAGTAAATGCTTTGGTTTTTGTTCTTTGTAATGCATCTCTCCACTCATTAATTCAGCCAGTAAAGTGAATGCTGTCCTGAAAGCAGCACACTTTTTATTCCAGCTCACACAAAACCTTGAAAAAAGTTGTGTTTCGCCAGTTTAATTATTTTCAGAGTGTTTTAGTTTAAGGCTAAGGCAAGAATTCAGAGGCAAAAGCACGGTGTTATTGTTTGGAGGTGAAGCATTTCAAAAAATCAGGCAAAAAACATGATAGCTCTTAGATTTTAACTAATGATTGGCCTTCCCAGGACAATGCTGTATTTAAATGATTAAAAGAAATAAATAGTTTGCTTTGGAGCTGAACAATGTATGAAACTCAGAAAGAAATATTTCTTGCGATCCAGTTATGATTTTTTTTAACTCTGCAGATAGACATAATTGTTGGAGAAGGAATAAAAGACCAGAGGAGAATAGAAAAGCTTTTTCTCGGATCATTTATATATGCAAAGGATTTAGGACATTCTTGCAGAATGGAAACAACTATTGTAAAGCTAAAAACAACCATACAAATAATGCTGTACGGCTGAAATAAACGCCAAATCAAAACTACGAGATTAAAAAATATAAGTAGCATTTGATCTCAGAACTATAGCAGCAATATTTAATATTAATATCAGTCATTCAAAACATAGGATTAAGAAAAATAGAAGGAAGAAATGTTCATGATATTGTGCCAGGAGTAGATATAGGGAATGTGTGAAAGAACACAAATAACAGTTACTTTTTCCACCAAAAAGCCCCACTTTCAGCAAGTTGCCATCTTTTTCGGTATATAAGATACACTCCCTCCCCCCCCCCAAAAAAATGTGGGTGGAAATGTCTGTGCGCCTTATACAGCGAATGTTGCTGAATCCCTGCTAATACGCTGGCTCCTACCCTTCGGTCTCTGCCTCCCAGCATTTTGCCACCTTGCAGCAAACAGCAAACAGCCTGGTCAGCTTCAGCTGATCACCACCACCCATCGCCGCCATCACTGCCCATCGCCACTACTGCCTATTGCCACCTCCAAATGCCCCATTTTTATCCTCCACTTGTCCTGTTTTAGGCCTCCGTGCACCCCATTTTCATTCCCCTGCTGCCTAACCCTGCCACCTGGAACGGGTCGAAAATAGGCGGCAACGGCAATGGGTGGTGTCAAACCCTGCAGCCTGGAACAGCTGATAGTCAGTATTCCAGGAGGCCGATCCAAATACCTATCAGCTGCCCATGCTAAATCAGACTGTGCTGAAGCTAACCAGGTGTTTGTGCAAGGAAGCAAGTTGCTGGGAGGCAAAGGCAGATTTTTTTTCTTGTTTTCCTCCCCAAAAGCTAGGTGTGACTTATAGTCTGGAGCGTCTTATAGTCCAAAAAATACTTATGTGCATTTCACCATGCTGTCCAGAGTCTTGTGAGAAGCTAAAACCTATGCAAAGCCATTCATTGTTGTACAGAGAAATATGAAATTAAACAAAGGACTTACACAAAAGAACAGGCCTTACTTTGAGTTTCTTCACAATAATTATGCTTGCTCTGGACTGTGGGGACAGGAAATAGGCTCCAAAATAGGATCGTACTTGTACATACTCACCCAATGGATGTTTTTATTCTTTGATAGTTGTTAGAAATAAACTGTTGCCTCCATTTCTGCAGGGCAAGCATAATCTACCAATATCACTATAGGAATATAATGCATAGTGAATAATAATCTATTTTCTTGTGGGTTTTTTTCCCCAAACTATCCAGTTGATAATTCCAGAAGAATCACAAGTATGGCTCCGGTACAGGTGGATATGTTTTCATCATTCAATTTTGTCTTTAGCAATTTTCTCACTTGGGTATACTCTTTATTAAATTAATATGTATTCCTTACTAAATTATTATGTGTAGGTAATCTACAGTTAAATCCACAATCCAAGACTGGTGGAAAGTTACTAATTTAAATTCTTATTAAGAACCTAAGAATTATTAAAGTACTGTCTAAGAATAGAGATGAATGTAGGCATAGTGTTGTTGTTTTCTTAATGTGGGTGTTCGAGTCTGATCAATTCAATATTTCCAGACACTGAGGAAAGAAATTCTTTAAGTATCACACAGAGGGTTCCAAGCACAATTGGTATCATATTGATCTTTTTTCCATAAGTGTTCAACTTCAATCTGCAAGTCCCAGAACAGATTGTAAACTAACTAGATTTATTCACATTGTAAACCAAAAAAAGTCACTCTTGAGACCATTCTGTATCCACTTAGCTCCCTCTTAGGTTTTTTAAAGTGGAAACTGTAAGAAAAAAATATTTTAAAAAGAATTATTCTGTTTCTTCCCCTCTTCATTTTCAAAACTCCATTTGTAGTTTACTTGTATAGCATTCTGATTCTATCATAATAAGAAAAAAATGTGTCCATGTCTTTCAAGAGAATTCTCACATCTGAAAATACATGGTAGTGATCGTGACAGAGATGGTGATAAGTGTCTTTAGTTGCGGCTTATTTTCTGAATAATAATTCAAAAGCCTAATAATTAGATGGACTAGAAGACAAATTATGGATTTGAGGAGCAAAAAAAATTGAAAAGTAGATGATAGTTTTGGACGGACACTTGTGAGGATACCTCACAGCCATCATATTTTTATTACTGGAACAGCCTAATTTTTAAGTCTACTGTATATCTTTGAATATGGACAGACACCTTTTCTGGGGATGCTGGGTTTTCTTTAAGTAACTTGAAAAATTAATGAAAACAAGATCAAGTTTGATTATCAAAGTTAATATACAATGTTCTCTTCTATGCAGCAAAGATGCAGAAAACCTCTAAAGCAGACATAATACAATATTTATGACAAGAAATGCTCCCATTTCTGAAGCATGATCATTCTTTATTTGAAATTCTAGATAGACTTTTAATTCCAATTGTATTTTAATTCTCTACACTCCTGACTTCCATAAAGTTAATATAATGTTTAAAAAAGAGAAATATTAATGGCATTCATGACAAGCCTATACATTGTGTTACCATGACATGTAAAGCAAGGTTATAATAATGTTGATATAAAAGGTGAAAAAAAGAATAACAAAAATAATAGAAATGACATGGGTTTTTTAAAATTTCACAAAAAGATAACTCCATTTATTGAGTCATCATCATTATATCTTCAAATGTTCCCATTTGCTATTTTAATGCTTTATATAATTTGAACTGACTCATTTGTAGCCCCTGAAATTCTATTTATAAAATGAAAGCAATAGATGTGATGTTTATTATCATGGGGATTATGTAACTAACATCAAAAATTAGCCTTTGCACAATAATGCTATGAAATAAATACATTGGTTCAGTTCATTATTTGATATCAATTTATAAACAAATGTCATATGTTATTAAGTTTAAAGAAAGAAGATCAAGGGAAAGAAAACCATTTCAATTGCAGAATCCCATTATTTCTAGAGATGATCACATAAGTTACTTCCATCTTATTTTGAAATTTGCCACCTTGGCAAAGATTTGGGAAAAGTTAGTTTGTTTCCACAAACATCATCTTGGTTTCTCTTTTAGGTCTGAATTGCCACATGTGCAAAAGAAAAATAATCCAAAAAATTAAAAGAATTGAGTGGATCTGAAACAAGTTCTACTTTTTATGTTGCTGATATAAGGGATGAAGTTAGGACAGGAATCAGAGGTTGCCAAGATAGAGTTGGCCATTATGTATCTCAGCAGACCAAAGCCACCAAGTGCTGTGCTAGGTTGCTAACTCAAAAAGGAGGAACAGCCCTAGGACTCAAAACATTTTTTAAATCGTATGAAGCCTGAAAATTATTATTTTTAATGAAATTTCAATTGCCTTTCAGGTTACATCAGGTTTCTACCTTTACAATTTATTCTAAATGGAGCTATGTAGAACCTTCAACAAGTGAAGCTTAGCTGCTAATCTGTCTACAATATGAGAATAATTTGATGTTAAAGGATCACAGCTGAATGTCTATCATCTTCTAGGCATAAATTAAGGCATTCATTTTGACTTAAAAACCCTTTGCAACTTAATACACTTAAGTTGCATTAAATGTACATGAATTGCAGATCCTTTAAAAAATATTATCTTATCTACTAGAGAGGCAGCCAAGGGATGTCTTCTGCATTACTCCCCAACTATGGAATGAACTTCCTTAGAAACATGAAGGTCCACAAGTCCACTGAGCCTGGTGACACAGCAGTTAGAATACAGCATTGTAGGCAAACTCTGCCCACAGTCTGGAATTCAATCCTGATGGGGCTCAAGGTTGACTCAGCTTTCCATCCTGCCAAGGTCAGTAAAATGAGGACCCAGAGGCGATATATTGACATTGAAAAAAGCTCAGAGTGTTGTAAAGTGTTAAGAGGCAGTATATAAGTCTATATGCTATTACTGTTGCTACTTGCTATTTTCATCAGTTTCCAATTCTGTTCCTTTTGCATGTGTGTACAGCAACATCACAATGTGTGCACAAAACAGGCAAGGCTTGAACTGTAATTTGCAATGCTGTTCTATCACCATGCACCCTTCCTGATGACACAGCTGCTTAAGAAGTAGATTTGGCTCATTTTCCTCTTTAGAAGGAAATTTGAACTCCTTTTCTTCAGTCTAATAAGAGGATTTTAATATTTAATGTTGCATTGTCTTTGTATATATTTTAAAATGTTTATTTTTGTACATGTGATTTCCATTCCATTGATTGTCCTCTATATGAAAATGCAAAATTCCATTGCTGCTTACTTTATGCCTCCCTGGTAAGGTGAATGTCAGTCATGTCATTGACAGGGTCAGTCTTTTATGAGAAATTACTTGAATAATAAGGTACCAACCTAATCCAAAAGGAGACACTCCCCCAAGAACCGAGACACAGAACAGGACAACGGCATCGCCCTCCTCCCTTACATCAAAGGCACCACAGATAAAATCAGCAAAATTCTCCACAAACACAATATCAAGACAGCCTTCAACACTGACCCAAAAATAGCCAACATCTTAAGAAACCCCAAAGACAAAATCCAGTTAGAAAACCGAGGAATCTATGAAATACCATGCAAAATCTGCCCTGCAACATACATAGGACAAACGAACAGGAGAATAAATGCACGCATCACAGAACACAAGAACGCAGTAAGAAAAAAAGAAAAAAACTTCCTCCCTTTTCCAGCACCTTAAAGCTACAGGACATGAAATTAGTTTTGAAGGAACCAAATTAATCTCCAAAACTGAACACTTCAACAAGAGAATAATTATGGAAGCTATTGAAATAGAGAAGCACCCCCACAACATGAATAAACGTGATGATGCCTCCCGCCTGCCAGACATCTGGAAACCAGCCCTAGTCAACCAACAAGCCCCACCCACCACCCAGGCCATTACAACATAAAACAACAACAGACACACAGCCAGCACCAATCAGCACCAATCTATCAATCATGATACATCCACACAGCCAATCAATCCACTTACTGAAACAAAGCCAGCATTCCACACACACACACCACAATTTATAGAAAGATGGCAGCTCCAACCACACTTTAAGCCGAAAATACCAGCCTGAAGATGGCAAGTGAGACCTTGCCGAAACGTTGCCAAGACAATCTCAATCTTACACAGGAAAAGAACCGAATACAACAAGAACAGCATACCTACACCCGTGAAAATCTATGAAAATATATATGTTTAGCATATATATATGTTTAGCATATATATATGCTAAACATATATATATGCTTAGCATATATATATATATATATATATATATATATATATATATATATATATATATATATATATATATATATATATATGCTAAACAAGTTAACAAAAGTATTTATAACATTAATGAAACAATATAAATCAAAATGGATAATCATAATTAAAAAAGAAGAGGGAGGAGAAGCTTGGAAAATCATGCTATAGATGAGAGGTCTCCAAACTTGGCAACTTGATTTGTGGACTTCAGCTCTCAGAATTCCTCAGCCAGCATTCTGGGAGTTAAAGTCCACAAGTCTTAAAGTTGTCAAGTTTGGAGACCCCTGCTATAGACTAATCCACAAGCTCTGACTATTACTTGAACGCTTTCTTCTTTGCCCCTTTGTCGACAGAAATAAATGGACTATGAAAAAGCAAGCCTCTAGATTGATTCTTTTCTTCAAATCTCAGAATATCTATTTCACAACACTGAAAGAAATTGTTCTGCTTTCCATTTCCTCCTGCATTTCACCGTTTTTACGAAACCTTTCTGCTATTTAGACAGCCTGTCTAATGCAAACCATCAAGGATACTTCTGTTCACGTATGCCTCTCCAACATTTCAACAGGGGAACAGTGCTGAATAACCTACATGTTGTGTCTGGGAAAATGCTACCTTTCTGAAATGTTACCTGATAAAGCTTGAATGTTAAATGATTGACAAACCTGCTTATCTATAGCATGTCTTATTGTCTTGACCAGGGAACCACCCTGAAAGGTTGGCAGAATGGCCAAGGAGAGAAGGAGTGGTGCAGACTTGATTTATAGTTTTATGTTACAATATATGGAACAAGGATGGTATATATATTATTAAGCAGAGTATTTTTCAAATTAATTCTAAAAATACCTGCAGGACTGAAGTGCCAAAACAGCATATCAAATACTTGATCACAACTATCAATATCTTGTTTTAATAAGTGGTAGAATATGGCTGACTTATGTCAAGGTTT
Source organism: Natrix helvetica (assembly GCF_964273705.1). NCBI lineage: Eukaryota > Metazoa > Chordata > Lepidosauria > Squamata > Natricidae > Natrix > Natrix helvetica. The sequence continues at coordinate 140,196,633 of NC_138548.1, forward strand.
GGAAGCTAAGCAGGGTTGGGTCTGGTTAATTGGTGCTTAGATGAGACTTCCAAAAAGGACCCAGGCTGTAAACCAGATTGGGAATTTGGTGAAACTTCTCAACAGAAGGCATTGACAAGCCACTTCAGGTTTGTTGTCAAAAAAAACTACCTTAGTTTGGCCATGCAACTCCAAGAGTCAAGCTCAAGAAGAAGTATCTATCTTTTCTGCTTGGTTAGCCTCCTATTATGCATAGAGAAAAAGAACAAAACATACACAACTAAACAGCTTAGGTTACAGTATGTCGTCTCTATCCTCCATCTTAAAACCATAGTTGTACAACCTTGTACAGTATCCCAATGAGAATAATCAAATACATGCAGTTGTCTGAACTCTTCTCTAGGAGAGCAATAAAGCTAAATTAAACCAAACTAAATTAAACTAAATTTAAGCAGTCAGCTGTCCAAAGGCTGAAGTGGGCTTATGGAAATGCTTTGGATTTCTATTAAAGCACAGAAATGTAAATGATTATACGAAAGCATATTTAAAAACCTGCTTATGCTTGCTTTTCACTTGCATTTTTTAAACTTGAATAGTCATTTATGACACAAAAGATTTGTTCTTTGTATTTGTTCTGAAGATGCATAATAAAATCTCTCAACTTTTCAGCAAAATGAATGGGACAAAGAACATATTCTTTACCCACCCACCCACCCCCCAGCCCAGACTGTTACTTCTGCCTTTCTTGGTAAAGTGAAAAATGGAACTAAGAAAGTGGAAAAAGGAATTGACCTACCAGGATCCTGCAAAATTCAGGATCCCTTTAAGAGAGGAATTAAACCTGTGCAAGTGCATGTTGGATCCATGCCATTATTCCATTGTTATTATTGAGCTGTGATGGCACAGTGGTTAGAATGCAGTACTGCAGGTTAACTCACTGCTCACTCCAGGAGTTCGATCCTGTCCGGCTCAAGATTGATTTAGCCTTAAACTGAAGATCATTGGGGGCAATATGCTGATACTGTAAACTGCTCAGAGAGTGCTGTAAATCACTATGGGGTGGTATATAAATCTAAGTGCTATTGTTATTGTGGAACTTTCTTTCCCCTAACGGAGGTCAGCTCCCTCTCTCCTTTTCTGGAAGTCCTTCAAGATCTGGCTTTGTTATCAGACCTGCAGGTCTCAAGAAATCTTCAAGTGGTTCCATTATTGATTGAATCTTGTGTGTATGTGCATGTGAACTTTTGACTGTTTGCCATGGGTATTGTTTTTATACTTTTTATTTTCCTGTATGCCACCAGGGTAATTTTGTATGAGATAGGCAGTCATATAAATACAGTAGATGAGAGGCAGGGAGGGAGGGGTGAGAGAGAGAAAGAGAGAGAAAGGGAGAGATGATAGAAGGATGGATGGATGGACGGACGGACGGACAGACAGATAGATATGAAGAGAGAGAAGGAAATGGATATGGAGACAAGGCCTTAATAATAGCTTCCATTAAGATCTAGAGACAGCGTAACAATCCACTGAGGGATCACACACATTAAAGTCTATTTCTCAGTTCCTTAAAACATGTTAATGTTGGTTCAAATTACTTTGGCATATAGAGAAGTAATCTTTCCCTTTCTATTAACATTGCACTTAATTGCTTAGGTGACAAGCATGCATGTCAAGGTAGGGGAATTGAAAATACATTCTGTGCAATGCTTTAGGTGAAATGTCAAGACAGTACTATCATTAATAATCTTGAACATTAGGTAATACCATTTGCCATCTAATGAAAAGATCATTTTGTATTAATCATGTATTAAGTACAGTATAAAACAAAGCATGTTTCTCAGGGGTTACCAAGTAATGGTCACAGAAAAAAGCATCTTCTTTTGGAAAGGTGCTTTTAAATACTTACTTTAATCTCTCTATTAATTTAAGATAAGGGATAGAAAGAGAGAGAGGTGGAGATTTTACCTGTTTCTATTTTAGTTAATTATTTCATAAAGGTTGAGTCTTTTCAATATTCTTTTTTACAAAATCAGATTTTTTTTCTTCCCTTTAAAGATCCCATGATGTTTCATTAAAATGTACAGCTTTCTTAAATTGAATTTTTAGCTCTTACTTTTGGGGAGAGAGTTGGTTCTGGGGTGTTTTTCTCCCCAAAGTCCCTTTTTCTAGGGATCCTTCATGAATGATAGAATTAATTCTAACTCTTCCTGAATTGATTTGCCAAAACAGCTTATGCCCTGAGGAGCAATTGGTAGGGCTTTGAGGCTCTCTGCCTGGACATTTTCATTCATCTCAGGACTTTATATGGATGCCGCTGTCTGTTTTATACAAAACAAGAGAAAGTTAAAGGTTTTCCCTCCCCCCTCCCCCCCTGATCAAAATCAAATGTATGAGCCATCTATGTGAAATATGATTGTTGCCATCCGTCCCTTAATGCTTGCTCATTTCTGGCACAATGCTCCTGAGATTCATTGGGGGCCTTTTATGATGATGAGGGAGGCTCTCCAAATGGGCTTCGATTGATTAGTGGAAATATCACATCTTTTGAAAAGCAAAGTATTCCCAGTGCTTTGATGTCTTCAGGCATCGGGAGAAAAAAGGGGATGGCAGATTTCCATTAGAAAGAGAGAAGAGAGCTCATTTTGAAGGATGAAAGACCTCAGACGACTCTCCAGTGTACTGAGTCATAGGTAGCAGCGCAGGCCACAATGAAATGGCGAAGAGAAAATAACAGGAAGAAAAACAACAGTTGGAGACCTAGAAATGCAATTGGGAGAGAGTAAAAGGTTGGGGCTGAGTCCAGGAGAAGACAATTCAGTCAGAGTCACAAAATAACACAGTGACTGGAAAAGATCCACAGCAGTGGTGAAATTCAAATTTTTTTACTACCGGTTCTGTGGGCGTGGCTTGGTGGGCATGGCAGGGGAAGGATATTGCAAAATCTCCATTCCCACCCCACTCTGGGGTCTTCCAGAGGTGGCATTTGCCAGTCCTCTGAACTCCTCAAAATTCCCGCGACTGGTTCTCCAAAACCTGTCAGAACCTGCTGGATTTCACCTCTGATCCATAGCTCAGGATCCAAAATTCCACATAGAAGGTCCTGCTTACTTCCATAAGATTGCTACTTAAAGGAATAACAGAACAGGGAGGAAGTGCAATGCCTCAAAATTAAAATTAAAATCATACACGTTCTAAGATTAGAAAATAAAAGGCTGGTGTGTGTGTGTGTGTGTGTGTGTGTGTGTGTGTGTGTGTGTTTTGCTTTACAGAATGCTTGTCTAGCAATTATTGGAACAAGCAATAACTCTTCCATGCGTATAGGCAGGGTTAACATTCTACTTATTCCCTTTAAAATTAGAACTAGAATGGAAAAAAAAACAGTTTGAATTGACAGTTGATGATTTTTATTTTGTTTTGCTTTGTTTTTTTTAATAAACTCTAATCACGTTTTTGAAAGAATTTTTTTTAAAAAAAACATTTATGCTACTGTATTTAGTTTGCAAGAAATTATAAGTTTCTGAATTTATTTCTTTAAAAATATTTCAGTCATGGCTGAATTACAACTTTCCCAAAAGCTTCTTTTCTTTCTTTTTTTCTTTTTGAAACAACCTAAATTTTATATGGTGAGATAAATTGACTTTTTTCATTTAAATTATAGCAATTTTCAAAATTTATATGTTTGCATTATCATACGGGTATTTATTTATTTTATTTTTACCCTGCCTTCATTATTTTTATACATAACTCAAGGTAGTGAATATACATAATTGTTGTGGCCCAGCAGGAGCCGTTGCCGCTGCCACCAGACTCCGAGAGTGAGGGTCCCTATGAGTCGGCTCAGGAGGATGTGGAGGACCCTGGACAGGGTTCCGACTCTGAGCAGGGATTGGAGAGTCTGGTCGGCCACCAGGAGGCGCCTGAGGCATGGAGCAGCGGTGAGAGCCAGAGGAGGGGGGCTCCTGATGTCATGCCTTGGAGCAGTGGGGAGGAGTCACAAGACAGTGAATCAGAGATCAGCAGGGAGTTCTTGGACGCCCGTTATCGCCATGCCCATAGACGCAAGGAGCGAGGGCGCAATTATCAGTGGTAAGGTCTCTCAGCTGCTGATCAGTAGACTCCTCTTCGGGCTATAAAAGGGTTGACTGAGCATACGCCCTTTGCAGCAGTCAACAAAGAACTCCTGCAAGAAGTTTTGGTCTTGAAACGTAGCAGGCTGGATAGCTGCTTTCGTGTCTTGTGTTTGTGAGCTTTGTTGTGGTGGTTTACTGCCATGGAACTTTCTGTCTGTCTGTGAAATAAACCCTGTTAATTCGTATTGTTCCGGAGCGTGTTCTATGTGGGCGAAGGAGGAAGGAGGGTCAGAACACATAATATTCCTTCCTCCTCCTATTTTCCTCACAACAACCACCCTATGAGGTGAGTTGGGCTGAGAGAGTGAGGGACTGGCCAAAATCACCCAGCCGGATTTAATGCCTAGACTGGAAAAGAATTTAAAGTCTTCTGGTGCCCTAACCATTAGACCAAAGTGGATCTCTTTAATTTAATACAGATTTTATTTTATTTAATAAATGATTTATTAAATTTAAACTTATTTAATTTATTTATTGATAAATTTATTTATAAAATTGTATAATTTAGAATTTAATACCAAATTTATTTTACTCAATCATTTTGCCGTGGGCAACATAGGTTATTTCCATGAGAAATATAAGGTTTTACAAAAGTAACTTCTGGGATAGAAGGAAAAGGGTTGTGTGAGCAATGATATCTAAACACATCGGTTGAGTCCCACTGAGTTTTTCTTCCACTGATAAATTCTGTTTTCTTCGACTACAACAAAAGATTCTGATTTTTTTTCTCAATCCTGGATTGAGAATTGTGCAAGCATATATAGCATTTATGAAAATCTTTGTTCAAAAGACAGCATCACTTTCCTCTGATTTTTATTGTTGCTCGGGGACCACTATGAAAAAAGTAAAAATTACAGAAGAAAGATTTTCAGTTTTTGGAAAACAGTTGTGCACATCAGCATTGAGCATTCACAATTGCCCCTCCAATTGGAAAAAGAAATGGAAGTTTTAGATTTATGTAGAGCATGTGTTTTAGCTTGGGCCTTTATAATTAAAGAATGTTGATGAAACTTTCCTATAAAGACTAGTATTTTGCTCATATATCAGTCTAAAACTTAATTCCCTAGATGAAGTCAAATTTGAAAGAAACTTTTCTACTCTTTTCTTGACCAATATTACAATTTTAGATAACTTCTAGTTACATCCATTCATTTTATATGAAATTGCTGCATTTCAGCATTTGCTTAAGTATAAATCCTACATTTTTTTTTCAGTTTACTAAATGTATTAGGTGATCTCCTTTATTATGCTATAAAGCAGTATGGAAGCCATTAGATTCCTCACCATCATCACCCAAAGCTGAATAGCTATAATGGATTTAATATAGTGGTGTTATTTTCCATAATTGACTGCTAAATCTTCAGATTTTATATTATGATGGTGACATCATTATGAACTACATTTGCACAGCTTTGTTCTGCCATGCTTGAGCTTCAAATAACTTTAGGCTTTTATTAACTCTACTTCTAGCTGCTATTTGTCAGCTAGGCAGGTGTATTGCCTGATAGGGAAATAATCCCCCTTAGATGTATGCATTGTTTTATTCGTTTTTATTCCAATAAGCAGGTCTGGGAGCATAATAAAACAAAAGGTTTTATTCTTTCTGATTTTTTCCCCTAGCAGTGGAACTATAAATTATCATCCATCAGCAATAAATGTGGCTATTTAATAAATAAAAATAATCCCCCGAACTCTCATAAGGGGTATAAGCGATCAAAAAATAAGCATAATATTTATTAAAGCTGCTGACAAAATGAGGGATTAGTAGAAGCTGGTGTAGGGAGGAAGGTTAACCATGAAGGTAAGCTTGGCACTGTATTTAAACACCACTGAAACAGTGACATTTGCCTCTAGCGTATTGTTTAATGAAATCAAAATCACTCTCTTATCTTCCCAGTATGTAAATTGACCCAACACTGCAAAGTTTAAATGTTTTGGAACGTTTGTTTCGGAGTATTGTATAAAATAAACACCTCCTTGAAATATTTTACTGGCAAAATGTAACTGTGGGAAGATTAACCTTTTCAAATATCATATGAGTAAATTGAGCTTTGATACTTCTAGAAGCCATAAAATATAGAGAGAGTATCCAAATCATTTCCACCTCCAGTGGGATGCTTAGATCTTCCATGTAGCTCAACTGTTTTGCTTCCATGACATAGTCCCAGGTTGGAAATAGATGAGGTATTCTTTCTTGTTCCCATATTAATAGGAAGGATTTTCATTAAAAGGGGAGGGGCAGGAAAAAGTATGGATCAAACCAATAAGATGTATTGAGTGAACATTATTTTAGACAGTAGCAACCTAACATTCAGAAAAGTGAGGTAACTGCCTTAGCCAGACCAGATTTTTTTTTAAAAAAAAATCCCAAGATATTGTCCTAGTTTTCTTCTCTGGATTATTAAAAGTTTCTACCAGATATTTAAGGAGGGTATTGTAATGACACACCAATGACTAGTAGTTTGTAACAGTATGAATATAACAAGTATTGACCATCTTTAAAAGTTGCATGAAATGTATATGCCACCAAAATTTGTGCTATGAATATTGTTTTTCTTGGTCTGTTTATATTATAGCCATAGTGAAAATCATCAAATGGCCTTTGGCCTTTAGGTGGAGTTTAGATAGCTGTTCTACAATCATAACTTGGTTATTTAAACTATTATGTCATTGTCACCTCCCTTGGCACCAGAGGGCAAACTGCAATATTTCCAGCATAAAAAAGTAGCCAGGAGCAATCTTATCTACATCCAATCCTGGCAATCCAACCCAATTTAGAATTGGGTTACAGCTCTAAAACTAGGGTTCCTAGTTATCATATTTTCTAATTCTGAAATTTTGTATACTAGAATCACCTATGTTGAACAGTCTCTGGGTGAAATGAATTATCACCTTCCTTTATAATAGCAACAACAATAACAGAAATGGCTGGAGGGGAAAAAACATGGAATGAAGAAAACAATGTTTAGAGTAAAAGGAAAGAACCTGTACTGCCGACAATTTGAGATGCCCCCATTAATGCATGACCTTCCATATACAATTGTTCTGCCTTATTGGTATTTACAATCTTCTGCCTAAAGCAAAAGTGTGTCCCAATATTTTTAAACATCTTCCCAAACACACTTTCATGCCCCAATCTCACCCCAACATCCCTCTGGTTCTACTGCTCTATGTCAGTTTCATTTTGAAACTCTACAAATTGAGATGGAAAGCCTATAAAAACAGATTTATGTATGTAATCCATGTATACAACAGCTCAATCAACATGGAATTTAGAGCAGCATACACAAATAAAAATAGCATAGTATATAACTATTATATTCAATTAAAAGATTAAAATGTAAAATGTAATAAAATACATTATGTCAGAAGTAACTTCATTTGTACATTGCCCAGATTCAGAAGATATCTAGATTAGATTAGATTAGATTAGATTAGATTAGATTAGATTAGATTAGATTAGATTAGATTAGATTAGATTAGATTAGATTAGATTCCTGAATTCAGGCAGTTCCCAAATCCACAGTAAATAGACCTTGTTAGGTTTGAGTCATTGGCAGTATACAGGTCCTCAATGGAAGGCAGGCTGTTAGCAATTGTTTTTTCTGCAATTCTAATTACCCGTTGAAGTCTGTGTCTGCCTTGTTTGGTTGCAGAGCCAAATCAGACAGTTATGGAGGTGCAGATGACAGACTCAATAATTCCTCTGTGGAACCGAATCAGCAGCTCCTTGGGCAGTTTGAGCTTTCGGAGTTGGTGCAGAAAGAACATTCTTTGTTGTGCTTTTTTGATGATGATTTTGATGTTAGGTGTCCATTTTAAGTCTTGAAATATGAAAGAACCTCGAAACTTGAAGGTCTATACTGTTGATACTATGTTGTCTAGTATTGTAAGAGACGATAGTATAGGAGGGTTTCTCCTCAAATCTACCACCATTTCTACAGTTTTGAGTGTGTTTGCTTCAAGATTGTTCCAGTTGCACCACAAGGGTAGTTGTTCAACCTCCCCTTCTGTATGCAGATTCGTCGTTGTCTCAAATGAGACCAATCACTGTTGTATCATCTGCAAACTTTAACAGAGGGGTCTTTTGAGATGCAGTCATTGGTATAGAGAGAGAAGAGAAGTGAAGAGATCACATAGCCCTGTGCTCCTGTACTAATTGTACAGGTATCTGATATGATTTTGCCTACCTTCACCTGCTGCTTCCTGTCTGTTATGAAGCTTATGATCCATTTACAAGTGTAGTCAGGTACAGCTAGCTGATGTAGTTTAGTTAAAAGAATATCTGGAATGATGGTATTGAATGCTGAGATGAAGTCTACAAAGAGGACCCTTGCACAGGACTTTGGAGATGTTGTAGGATGTAGTGCAGAGTCATATTAACAGTATCATTTGTCAATCTATTTGCTCAGTAGGCAAATTGTAAGGGGTCTAACAGCGGTTCCGTGATAGTTTTCAGATGGGCCATCACTCTGCTAAACATCAAACTCTTGCTTTGCCTTGCTTTAAAAAAAACACACCTCACGCCCACCAAAAAAATACCCTACAAGGAAAACAAGTAATGTTTTCTCCGTCAAACATGATTTGACCCAATCCGTTTCACTCTCTGGATCTCCTGCTCTCCAAGAAAAATACATTAACTCCATACAAACTATGCACCTGAACCCTATAGATTTGGCATTTGTTAATACCAGTTGAGATGTCAGACAGACAGATTAACAGGATAACCAAAGACCGGGGTTTTAAAATAAATGCATTATGAACAGAAAAATGCTGGCATTTGATTTTTTTTTTAAAAAAGAAAGAATGCACCCAATGTTCAACAAGCTCAGTGCATAATTCATCAGCAGTTTCCCACCAATCCAAAGAGTTATTAGGGTTTTTCCTCCTTTGCCTTCCTTTCATATATTGAGAACATAACAATACAATCTCCGAGGCAAAATCTCCAGTGAAATGAATGAAAAGTGACTTATTCATGGTGACAAGTTGTTCTGAGCGTACAATAAAGCATGGAAAAATACACAGATGACATTCTTAGCTTTGCTGCATATATACCACTTACCTGCAGGATTTTACAGTTTAACCCACTAATCTCAAAGTCACTTTTTATCGGTTTTCTTGCAGTGTAATGGCTTTCTGAAGATGGAAAAGAGTAAACTCGCTTAGCAGCTTCTACACTACATTATTACATGTTTCAAAGAGGAACTTTTTTTTAAAGAACCCTTTCATATAAATTATATTCAGTAAAAGAAAAAAAATCAGAACTGTTTATCTTGTTTTGTAGGAAGGAACAATTATAAGAAAATTGGGTGCACTTTATAGAAAGCTTTGAAATCAGTTTGAGTTATGATTTAGATTAGCAAATAATTGAAACAAATGTTGAACATAGCACGCTTTGGGCAGAGATGCTTAAGAAGGAAAAGACAGTTATCAAAGCAGCTTCTTTTCTTTCACATTTAAAAAGAAGAAGAAGGTTCTTCTACTTTGTGTTTTGAGTCATCATTGATGTGCCAATTGTTTTACGCTGGAGGAAATGAAGCAGTTTTGAAATGAAAGAATTATCTGTCATCTTCGTGCATTGCAGCTGCCTTGAAAGCTAGAGGGCAAAGGCGTTTCTCTACCAGATAAGCACATTCAGTAGAACAAGTTAATGCAGGATTGTGAATTAAATGGCATGTCTTCGGACAGCTAATTAGCTCTGCACTGCTCAATTAAGCTTTCTAGGGACATGTTGTATTTCTAAAAGGTAAGGAACATTTAAAGTTCTTTCAGATTCTTGGGATTTTGATTTTATGCAAAAACAAATAATCACTCCAACCCAGAAATATCTTAGAGAAACAAATAACCAATACCTCTGATCTATAGAGAGCGGCTGCTATAATCTAAGCCGTAAAAGGGTTTGCAAACCATAAAGCAGAAAAGGGAAACTCGCCTTAGTCACAAACATACAGCAATCACAACACTTTGATCTTGGACCAAAGCCATTAAGACTTAAGGAAGCAAGAGCTCTTCGTTTTTTACTTTGGTGACAATATATTCTCCTCATAGAAAGAACAGGACCAAAGAAACTAGCAATTTTAGGACACATAAACCTAATGCAGGATGAAGAGTTTCTCTTCAGCTTTTGATCTACTCTTCCAAATGGATGGAGAAGCTTTGGTGCCTAGCGTCTCTCAACTCAGCTGATAGGAGGAAATATTTCCGTGTTTTGTTTTCATAAGCAATTTTCTGAGGGGATGAAATTTAGGCTGGCTTAGTAAAATGTTTCAGAAAAAGAGGAACATTCAGCATGCAATTTGAAACACAACATTTGGGAAGGGGGTCATCTAGCAGTTCTCCAAAAACCAGAAGAAATGCCTTTTCTTTCAAGTGCCCAGTATACCAGTTGCTTCTGTTATTGAGAATGCATAGCCTCATTCAATCACCTGAAGAACAAGCTGTGATTTTATTTAAACACAAACCACCTCAACAACACGTGCTGAAGGGCTAATGGAGCTACTAATACCAAATTGCTATCACCATAAGAAGGGGGAAAAATAGCAATTACTGTAAATGTTGCCGCCAAGAGCCACTTAGTCTCTGCGGATTTAACGATCCATTTTCCTAAAGGAAAAGGTAAGGATTTTAATGTAAGAATTCATTTCCCATAGGGCAAGAATTCTCAAACTCTGCAATACGACAAAATGATAAATGGATTTGTGAAACATCCCTCATTAAGTCAGCTAAATAATAGATAAATAACTGAATCAGCAATATCAAAGTATTTAATATTTAAAATATGATTTTTGATAAGTGACTGGTGGATAATTTTGACATTGGGTCAGATGGATTTTATCAGCTCTGAAAACTTGCTCCCGGTTTTTGCTCTCCATTGCAAAGAGCACAAACAAGGTCATCTTTTTTTAAAAAAATTGCAATCCTTGTTGGAACTGTTCACAACCTACATTTTGAGAATTCTTAGAATTCTCTACATTTAATTGCAGGCGTAGATATAGGATAGCAATGTATATTTTTAACACATATCTGTGAAGGGTTGGTGGCAATTATTTATTCACTTCACTACAAAATGCAATTAATTAATCCATAGCTATAAAGCTTAGTTTTATTCCATAGCATCCCATTCCATTATATAACCAAGCAGCATAAGGTATCTATATAGAGAAAACATTTTCTCTATATACTATGTGGTATCAAACATACAAGTTTACCAGTGGTGGATTCCTAAACAGTTTACTACCGGTTTGCTGAGTGCATGCATGCACAATTGAACAAAAATTAGTTAGAAAAAAAGGAAAACAGCTGAGGAGCAGCAGTTCAAGCTGCCGCCCCAGATCATCTGGGCTTCGGAAGCTGGAATAAAGGTAAGTATAACCCAGGGGTGGGTGGGCAGGCCCACTTTTTTTTTAAAAAAACCAGAGAACCGGTTCGCTTTGTTTGAAGGCAGCACTACCAATACAGGAAAACCAGTCCAAACCGGTAGGAACTCACCACTGAAGTGTAGCAAATATACCAGACATACAAGTATTCAACTATGCTTGGAAAGATGTATATGGTTCTTGTGAGCTTAAAGAATGTAAAATCAAGGCAGCCCTCATCCAGAAAGGGTTTGTTTTTTTAAGATCTGGCATTAAAATTATTTAAACTATTAAACTATAAAAATGGACCATTTGCAGACATAATTATCTACCATATTCAAAGATACATACAGGTGTTGGTGTGTATGCATGTATAAATAAATCCCTGCATTTTCTTGACAAGATTTTACAGAAGTGGTTTGCCCTTACTTCTTTCTTCTTAGGTCTAAAAGGGAAGCCCAAGATTACTCAGCTAATATAGTTCCTATGATGGGTCCAGAACTCACTGTCTCCTGGTTTCTACCCGGTGTCTTAAGCATTATAACAAACCTGTTTGTCACACAGATTATGCCCTAGCACAGGAGTGTCAAACCCACGGTGACATGGCGGTGTCACGTTGATGTATCGGGACTTTTCCCCCCTTTGCCAAACCAAGCGTGGGCATAGCCAGCACATGACACATCTGGCCCATGGGTCTTGAATTTGACAGCCCCGCCCTACCTAGCATTTCCATTTATACCTGTACACGTACTCTTTCCATTGCTTTATTATGGCTATGAGATGCAGGCTGCAAAATTCCCACTCTTTCCTGCAATCTAGTGACTAATTGGATGTTTGCAGCCCAAACCTGTTTTACAAGCAAAATGCTTTTAACGGATTCAGCATCCAGTGACTCCTCTAGATAGTGAAAATATCCCAACCTATTGAAATAATCTACTACCAACACAAAATGCAAACAATTGTCCTGCTCTGGCCTTCTCATCACAAGAGTGTAGTTGTTGTCCATTGTTTAATTGTTTACAACGATTCAGGGGACCAGAGTAGCATCATTAAGGAGTACATTGTGAGAGAATTAAATTAGCAAACACTCACTAATGCTTACCTGACAGGCTCATGTTTTTGCTGCTGCTGCAAAACCATTTCAGAGATGAGAGGAAGGGAAGTAACACAGCAACACATACTGCAAAGTTTACCTTTTTCCCAAAAAAATGTGTTTCCAGCAGAGCCTTGTTTGCTTCAAAATAGCTAAAAGAAGAAAGAGAAATTGCTATTTTAATTATGATATCTTTGCAAGAACCTCCAACTACTGAAAAGACAACCGCTTTTTCCAAGAGGAAGTGCTTCTTCAATTATTATTATTTTCTTTCAACAAGAAAAAAAAATCTCCCCAAATGCTTGATTGAAAAGCTTTACTGCAAATTATCCACTTTTGTGAGCTGTTTCTATCTTTCTAACCTCTACATTAGTTCTAGCTGGGCTGGATGCTGCAGCTGATTTCTTAACATAGTTTTATTGTCAAAGAATTTCTCCTATCTCATAAACAGAAAAGGCATAATGCTTTGAAATGAAGCCAAAACAATCATTTTTAAAAGATTGCATATCTTTTAAATATGACTTTTGCATATCTTTTGCATATGTTTAGATGCTGTTCATTGAAAAGCCAGTTAAGTGTTGAAGTCAGCAAGCATACCGCTACAACAAGCATATATGTACAATATTTTATAGCTGACATGTGATATTGAGTTTTCTTCATCCCTGAAGATATGTTGGCCTGTGAGACTCAATAGATCAGGCAATAGATGCTGTATCTGATGTTTAAGAAGATTTTGTCATGTTCGTGAAATGCCTCAACACTTCAGCTGCTTTATCATCAAATGAATTTGATCCAGTGCTTTTACCCAGTAGTTTTTACCCAGCAATTCTAATTCTGCCTATGTGAATTTAAAATCCGTTCTTTAAACAGAATTTGGCAAAATCTGCTATGGGGTAGATTCAAGAACACAACAGGACAGAATATGCAAAGCTACAGTGATTTGTTAAGCCCCATTAACCAGAGAATGCTGAGGAATCTTCAGACAAATAAGTGCCTCAGCATTCTTTGGTTAATGGGACTGAACAGCTCAGTGCTACTGGTACAAAGCAGATCTATAAAATTCCTCTTTTATTCAAAAGATGGTGTGGAGGAAGAGCAGGCCTCTTTTTCTAATTAGGTTAGCATAGTGTCCCTTTATAACAGAAGTGACAAACTTGCATTGTCACAGCATCGTCATGTGACATATCAGGACTTTTTTTCTCTTCGCTAAACCGGTCATGGGCATGGCCAGCGCATAACCTATCCAGCTCATGGGCTGTGAGTTTGACAGCCCTGCTTTATAACAACAACTTTCCAGCAAAATATCTTTTGATCATTTTAGTTTTCTGCAGGTCTACCTGCCCAACATATAGAACTAAGATGGGACCATGTGAAGGAAGTTACATCATACACCAGCTTCTTGCTCCTCCATTATACCGTGTTTCTCCAAAAAGAAGGGCTGGTCTTATTTTCTTTTAACCCCTGAAAAAACAGCTAGGCCTTCTTTTTGGAGGGTTCGAATTATTGACTCACCTCACGGCAGTGGCACCTATAGCCCCACCCGCCATTAAGTTAATAACATGGTTGTTAAGTGACTCTGGCTTCTCATTGTCTTTGCTTATCAGAAGGTCACTAAAGGTGATCACATGACCTCAGGACACTGCAACCACCATAAAAATGAGTCAGTTGCCAAGCATCTGAATTTTGATCACTTAACCATGGGGAATGCTGCAATAGTTGTAAGTGTGAAAAACAGTCGTAAGTCACTTTTTTCAGTGCTGTTGTAACTTCAAAGAGTCACTAAGCCAAAGGTTATAAGTCGAGGACCATCTGTATTTGTGTGGATTACCATATATTGCGCCTCACTTCTTTCCATGAAATTGTAGAGGGCAGAAGGAATAGCCTTGACAGAGAGGAGGAAGAATTACTAGTAAGGCAATGGTCAGATAAGAGGATAAGAACCCAAGCTAAGAAACAAGTTTGAATAAATGTCTCAGACATATGTCCCCACCCTAGTTCACATGAAGATAAAGGGGAGAGCAGAGAAAGCACATTGAGGCTTACAAAATCTTGTTACTATAGCATTACAAAAAAAAGTACCATTGTCATACATACATGGGATTGATTTCCTAGTCTGATCGACTAGCTGGAAAACAGAAATAGTGCCTACTGAAGCAGAAAACAGTGAATTCATGGAACAGATTTATTCCTGAAAGTTTCTATCTATGCCTTGCATTTAGGTACTTTTTAAATATTCATTTCAGTAGTTTGTCCTACTGTGACTGATCACCTTCTCTATGGCAGCTGTATAATGAGTAGGCATCCATCTTTATGGCAGCCTCTGTTGTTTTCTCACAATACAAAATGTTCCCACAATCCAAAAAGATTGGGATTGAGACCCCTTCTCCTGTCTCAGCTTGTTTGAATTCAGGATGCAAGATATCCAGATCATTGACTTGGGATAGATATTTTACTACGTGACCAAGGAAAAGTTATCTTGTTCTCATCACCCTAGAAATCAGCTTAAATAAGCCAGTATAATTGGCTGTTTCTTTACTCAAATAATTTAATTTTAAAAGTTTAAAATCTATCATAGTTCAGAAAACAAGTATCTCATACCAACAGAGCATTAAAGCCTACCGTTTCGTAAACCTCTGACAAAGAATCTTGTCACAGAAATGCAAAATGGCAGATTTGAAGGTATAAAAAATTATGTTGGCTTTAATTTTTCTGTCTAACATCAATTCTGAATTTAGAAAATTGGGAGCAGATAAGGCTGTATATCACAGAACTGATGTCTTAACTAGTCATTTTTCAGGTTAAGCCTATTTAGAAACAAATTAATATATGCCCACTACATAATTCCATATGTAGTCTGCTCTATTAACAGCCTTCCCTGGTTGGTTGGTTGGTTGGTTGGTTGGTTGATTGGTTGGTTGGTTGGTTGGTTGGCTGGCTGGCTGGCTGGCTGGCTGGCTGGCTGGATGGATGGATGGATGGATGGATGGATGGATGGATGGATGGATGGGGCCTTGCACCTGGAATAGAGACTGGAAGAGGCCCTGAGGGAAGGTTGTTGTTATTTTTCCTGAGAGAGATACTCCATAGCAAGGGACGTTTACTTATTTAGCATATGGCATACATTGTTAGGGAAATCAACACATGCTAGATACACAATGCAGTTCTGACAGCCTAGAATGCTAGTTCATTCTGTCCAGCACTTATGCACTTATCTTTGGTGCACCATGCGAACTAGCTTTCCACCAGCTGACTAGAAGCCCTTGGGTTGCTGGCTCTTCCGGGCTCCTCTGCCAGTCTTGCCTTGCCCCACTTCACGTTGCAATGCCTTGAATCCAGTTGGCACTGGCTTCCACTCTCCGCACACTTGAATCAGTGGTGGGTTTCTGCCGGTTTGCACCAGTTCGGGCGAACCGGTTTGTGACCAGACCCGGAAGTAACCGAACCCAGAAGTAACTTCTGGGAACTGGCACCGGCCCTGTCGCTCAATCGCCCTTGCTGTCCAATCGCAGCTTGCTCGCTCCCCCACCCATCCGCACTAAACTAGGCCAGCCCAGCCCGCTGCTCACTGATTGGCTGGAGTCCAGCCAATCAGTGAGCGTGTTGGAAGTGACCCGTTTAAAAGCGTGGTGCCAACGGCCAACATTCCTCTTTTGAAAAGAGTCTTTCTCTTTTTGAGAAAGACTCTTTTGGAGAAAGACTCTTTTCAAAAGAGTCTTTCGTTCTTGAGCAGTCTCGCATCGCGCTTGCTGACCGGGTCCTCCATTTCAAAACTCCCTTCCCTTCGCCTTCCAGGAGCTTGCTACTTCCCTCAGGAAAGCAACTAAGCGCAGAGGGTGCGGCGGGACTCGGGAAGCTTGCTTAACCAGCTTACGAAAGCTGTGGGCTGGCATAGGTCACATGGCCAAAAGCCCCTCCTCCTTCTCCAGCCTCGCCTAGCTAGCTAAGCCTGCCAGGCGACCTGCTTAGTGACAACCCTGGCCTAGTCCCTCCAGTCCAGTGTCTTACCTGTCCTGCTGCCTCTCTGCCTGCCTGCTCCCTGCTGCATCCATCAATCGCATCAGAGTGCTGCTGATTCTGCCTGCTGGTAAGTGCACTGGTGTTTTTTTTCTTTTATTTTTTAATGTATTTTAAAATAATATTTTATTTATTGTGCATAGAATTTTTTAAAATAATTTTACTTAAAAGTATTGAGTATAGAATATTTTAAAATGGTTTACTTCAATTTATTGTGTATGGATTCTTTTTTTAAATTGTCTTAGACTATTTAAAAAAAGATTCTATCCAAAATAAATTAAATTAAACCATTTTAAAATATTCTATACTCCATACTTTAAAATGTATTGTGCATAGAATTGTTTTAAATCATTTTATTGTAATTTATTGTGTATGGAATATTTTTAATGGTTTCATTTTTTAATTATTATGTGTGGAATAGTTTGAAATGGTTACCGTATAAATCATTGCTGGTGAAATAATGGTTACAGTATACTATGGCTGGTACAATACCTTAAAATAGTTACAGTATAAATTATTGCTGGTGGAATACTTAACAATGGTTTTTAAGGATTTTTTTATTTATAGAATATCATTTTTTAATTATTTTGGGGGAATTTTTATTTTTTAATTGTTTATAAAATATATTTACTACAAGAAATGTTATTCCTTTTTGCAAATGTTTTATTTGTGATGCAATATGTTGATTTTAAGTGTTCAGACCAGGTTTATGTGTCTCAAAGTGGCTGCTTTTCTATGGGCAGGCCAGGTTGGTGCAAGGCAGCTTTGCCAGATTTAGTGTGTTTCACCCTTATTGTTTAGGTAATTCTGAAGTGGTTGATGGTTCTGTGAGCTTCCTGGCACTGTCCTTTATAATTTCCCTCAATGCCTTGATGGTTTTTATTCCAGTGGCTTTGTCTTTCCTGTCCTTAGGGTTAGGAAAAAAAACCTGGTTTCATTTGCAGTCTTTTGAGGGGGGGGATTCTTATTTTTTGGTGTTTTTCTGGCACTGTCATAGTTTGTGTGGGTGTGGGTATGTAATGTCCCGCAGTTATCTACGCATTAATAATGATCTAGTAATATTTCCTTATACATTTTAGGGACCCTTCCTTACATAATTGGTGTTTTCTTTCATACTTTTGGATTTCTAATTTCTGTTTCCGTTAGTTAGCAATTGCTAAAACAAATCCCACGTGAAAAAGTATTCAAAGCCTTCTTGATTTTAATTGTCAATTTATTTATTCCTGCACATTGTAATATTTATTCATTTTGATATCTCTGTTTTTCCACTGTTGTGCAAACACAATTCCAGCAGCTGCTAACATGTGTAAAATTAAATATATATTGTACTCCCTTTCAAATAGCCAACAAAATATTTCTGGTTTTAATTCCATATCTTGCTTTATTATTGCTTCTAACCACTAACTTCTGAATAGCTACTTGCATATATTCCTGTTTTTTTGGAACTGAGAACTAAATTTCAGAAAAAGGAAATCTGTATTGCTCTGGAAATCTACCTATGACATTCATTGTTGAACTAACTTCTTGGATGAAAGACTATATCTTTCCTGTTTGTTTATATCTTTCCTGTTTCTCATCCTTCCTGAAAAGACTGTACATTGTTGATTGAAAGCAGAGGATCCTTCTGTTACCTGTAGTCCTCAGCTTACAACCACAATTGAGTCCAATATTGTTTTATTTCTTTGGCAGGCAATTAGTATTACTTAGCATAATGAAGAAGAGGCAACAGAGTATGACCGCTTTCTTCTCCAAAAAAACAAGAGTTGAGGAATCAGCTGATCCAAAACACGCACCACCACCAGCACCACCAGCACCACCAGCGCCAGCACCGCCAGCACCGCCAGCACCGCCAGCACCACCAGCACCACCAGCACCACCAGCACCACCAGCACCACCAGCACCACCAGCACCGCCAGCACTGCCAGCACCGCCAGCACCACCAGCACCACCAGCACCACCAGCACCACCAGCACCACCAGCACCAGCACCGCCAGCACCACCAGCACCGCCAGTGCCGCCAGTGCCGCAGGCACGACCACTACCACCAGTTGAGGTCAGAGAAAGCAGCAAGACATCAACTCCACTGAAGTTCCACAACTTCCTGATTGCTGGAATTTGCAGCAATACAGACACTTCAAGGACAAGTATGATGGACTGGCAGTATCCGACAAGAAGGCGGGTTGTGAGTACTGTGCAAAACCCATGTTCTTGTTAGAGAAAGGTATTCATGTTTCCAAATGTGGAAACATTTCCAGGTGGCAACAGCAGGGAAAAGCAAGGATGTATACCAAGCATCGCTCAGAAAAAAATTAAGGGAACATTTTCAATCAAAAGCACACCTTATTTGCATGGAGAGCAGTAAGCAATGGGAGCAGGAACCAAATCCGTGGATAAGTCAACTGAGAAACATTTATCCAGTACTTGCACAATATTTTCTACTGTTTACGATCTGGCGCAAAGATGTAATCCATTCTCAGACATCGAAGCACAAGTAAATTTGCTAAATACGGTTGGAGTGGATGTGGGAGTTGGCTTGCATTCACAGAGATCTGCAGTGAAAATCGTTGAATTCATTGCAAACCAAATCAAGACCACCGTGTTTTCAAGGATTATTGCAAATAATCAAAAGGTGTGTCTAATAATTGATGAAGCCTCAACACTTTCAATGAGAGCAGTGCTGATAGTTTTTGTTAGAGTTGAGGATCCAGAATGCCCAGTGTTAGATCGGGTAATGAAAGGAACAAAAGGCTAGCGATAACATCAGCTCTTTATTGGTATAAGGACAGGCATCCACTGAATGCATGGTCGGGCAGCTCCCTTTTTAAAGGGGAGCTGTCCAGCGATCCAGCCAATCAGGGGCCTCTCTGTTCCCATACAAAAGAGAGGACCTGAGTGGAAACTACTATTGTCTTGCTGCAACACAAGGGGGGCGGAGTATCTAACACCCTAACACATCTAGAATGGAACATTCTAGCGGGTGACGTAGTCATGCAGGTAGGCAGGTCTTTGTGTCGTCCTGCTGGACCTGCGCAGTTCAGTTGGTTGGTTCCCCTCGCGCTGGTGGGTCGGACCTGCTGCCTCTCCGAACCCGTCCGATGGAACCCTCTGGAAACTTTCGGAGGCCTCGGCTGGAACTTCCGGAGGTGGATCTTCCCGGGCCCCGTCGGAATCAGATAAGTACCCCGACATTTCCCGCTCGGTCTGGGGTTGGTGTGGCTCAGCTTGCGGTGGTGTCATTGGCATTTGCCCGAGTGGGGAGTTTTCCACTCGTCCCTGGAGTTGGTCGATGTGCCTCCTCCAATGTCGTCCGTCCTCGAGCCGGACGGAGTAGGACTGTGGGCCTGAAACCCCAACGATGGTTGCGGGTATCCACAGGGTCCCCCCGTGTAATTGTGGGCATAGACCGGGTCACCTATGTTGAAAGTCTGAATTTTGCTCATGGAATCAGGGGCGTCTCCGATGAGTAGTTGGGGTGTAGCCGGTCTAGGTGAGACCTGAGCCGGTGCCCCATGAGGAGTTCAGCCAGGTTTCCGCCGGTGGTGGCGCTGGGTGTGAGGTACTGTATAAGCAGGTAGTGGTCTATTCGCGTTTGCCAATCGCCCGGGCCCATTCTGTTTAGGGCTTCCTTAGTAGACCTTACCATCCGTTCCGCCTGGCCATTTGATGCTGCATGGAACGGAGCGACTAGGGCATGTCAGATTCCCAGTTTGAATTCGGCTCCAACCAGTCCCTTGGGCCACCCCCTCCACACCCAGTTCAATGTTTGTTTGACAATGGGGTCCTTTGAGGAGTGGCATGCGACGTCGCTGGAGGAGATGGGGCCCAAGTCTAGGCAGTCGAGCAGCCTCGGGTGTGGGGTCGGCGAGCTGGTCTGATAGTGGGCATCGGCTTAGTGCATCAGCATTTCCCAGTGTGGTGCCTGGACAGTGGATGAGCCGGTAGGAATATGCCACCAGGAAGATAGTCCATCGGGTCATGCGGGGGGAAAGTGATACTGGTGTCAGGCGGTCCCCAGCCAATAGTCCCAACAGGGGCTTGTGGTCAGTCATCAATTTGAAATCCCTGCCATACAAGTACTCATGGAACCGCTTGACTCCTGCCACTGCAGCCAGAGCTTCACAGTCCAACTGGTTGTAGTTCCGTTCGGTGGCGGACAACGTCCTTGAATAAAATGCGATGGGGGCTTCTGTGCCGTTCTGCATCCAGTGGCTCAGGACCGCACCGATGCCAAAAGGGGAGGCGTCACAGGTCAGCACCAGGGGCAGGGTCTGGCTGTATTGTACCAAGAAAGAGTCCGCCGATAACAGTCCCTTCACGGCGGCGAATGCCTTGGCCTCGGTCCTCCCCCATGTCCACTCTGCGTTCTTCACCAGCAGGTGGTGGAGCGGTTCAGCAACCGTCACTTTCTGCTTGAGCCCTAGGAACGCCTGGAGTTCGGTCTGATTCCTTGGAATAGGGGCTTCCCTAATAGATCTGATTTTCTGTTTAGTCGGGTGGATCCTGGAGCCATCGATCATGTAGCCCAGAAATTCTACCCTGGGTACATTTATTCTGCACTTTTCCTTTTTTAGGTGGAGGGCCTTTTTCCTGATTCTGTCTAGTACAGCGCGAACTCATTTTAAAAGTTGTGCTTCATTTGCGGTGGATACCAACATGTTGTAGAAATAGGGGATGACTCCTGGTATCCCCTGCAAAAGTCGCTCCATAATACTTTGGAACAGCCCAGGGGCGATAGTAACGCCGAATTGCAGGCAGTTACATTTGAACGGCCCCCTGTGTGTCACGATTGTTTGGGCCTCCGAAGTGGCGCCATCTATTGGTAGCTGCTGGTACGCCTTCGCCAAGTCCAGTTTTGCGAATATTTTTCCCGGGCCAAGGGAATGCAACAAATGCTGGGCTATGGGTACGGGATACGTGCTTTGTTATAACCCCTTGTTGATTGTGCATTTATAGTTGGTGCAAATCTGATAGACCCATTGGGCTTAACCGGGGTCACGATCGGCATTTCCCAGCGGGCTTGATCGACTGGTTCGAGGATTCCCTGGCTCACCAGTTTGTCAATTTTTTTATCAATTTTTGGTCGGAGGGCAAAAGGCACTCTCCTAGGCTTTAGCCAAATTGGTGCCACGTTTGGGTCTAGGCTAAAGGAAATAGGGTCCCCCTTGTACTCACCCAGACCGGAGGCAAAGACGTCCTTGAACTTCTTAAATATCGTTTCCGCGGCGTTCCCGATGGCTGGCGGCTGGTGCTTTACCTGTCTTGTTCAGGGTGTTTACTTTGGCTACAACCAGCCTGAAACCAGTCCAGTCCAAAAAGGCTTTGGAGATCGTCCCGGACCACGATTGCCTGTAGTTCCTTGGTGATCTGTTTGTAGCACACTCAGAACGTGCCTTGGCCCAAGAGGAAAACCAGGTTCCCCTGGTAATCCTGCAGGCGGACATCTGAGCATCTGAGGTCCTTCTTCTGTATGGTCGGGACCGTCTGTTTCAGGACCAACCATGAGATGATTGTCAGAGACTATCCGGTGTCGATCTCCATCTTGCAAGGGGCGCCTTCAAGAAAAAGGGTGACCTTTAGTTTTGGGGGGCAGCTGGTTCGGATGCGCCACATAGGAACTGTGATGTTCAGCTTCCTGATGCGACTCTGGCGTCCCCGGGCCATCGCCGTGAGGTTGGCTATCTGGTCGCCGGTTTCTGTCCTCCTGAGGGGCCTCTGATTGGGTTGCTGTCTCCGGTTCAGCTCCTTCCCCACTCTTTCGGGGCGACTGGTGGCTGCAGGGAACTCGCTGCAGCACACTCTGGTGATGTGTCCCCTTCATTCGCACCGCCGGCAAGTTGTGTCTCAGAAACAGCAGATTGCTCTAGCGTGATCACCTCCGCAGCTGGCACAGGGCAGGCCTGTCGACTTGAATTTCCGCGCCAGTGTTTCGTGGCTACTGCGCATAAGGTAACTGCTTTCCTCGTCGCTCTCAGAACTCTCGGATTCAATGGCCTCGCGGTGGACACAGCCGCTCTTGGGTGCCTACGTGGGTGCGTGGAGGTGTTGGAGGGTCTCCATGGACTTGTTTGCTGACTCGGCTGCCCTCGCCTCGTCGAGAGCGATCTGGAAGGAAAGGTTGGATCTCGCCAGGAGCATCGCCTGTAGAGCCCGGTCTTGGACTCCCATTATGATTCGATCTGAGAGAACATCATATATGCTCATGGAATTCGCAATGGGCTGCAGCTTTCCTGAGTGCTGCTATGTACTCATTTATCAATTCGCCTTCCATCTGGTTCCGCATGTTGAAGTGGTATCGCCAAACGTACTTGGACGGCTTTGGGGCGTAGTGGGTCTTCAACGTATGTTGCAATGCGGACCAGGAGATGGCATGCAGCGGCATCAGCTCGGAGAGGTTTTTGGCGGTCTCCAAAACTTTGGGGCCGCAGTAACCCAGGAATAGGTTCTTTTTTCGGGCCTCCGGGACGCCGCCGAGATTGTTTGCCTCCAGGAAGACCTCGAAATGCAGTAGATACGTGTCCCAATTGTCTGTGGCTGGGTTGAACGGAGGAGGTTGGGCATAGGTGGCCATTGTAATTCTCTCTGGGTTTGTAATGGCCCTCCTGTTGCCTTCCTGCGCTCCGGGCGGAATGCTGCCTTGTGATCAAGCTGTTTTGTCAGTGAGTTTCACTCTTTTGTCCGCCTAATTGCCTTCCAATCCCACCTTTGTTGCCAGTGTTAGATCGGGTAATGAAAGGCACAAAAGGCTAGCGATAACAACAGCTCTTTATTGGTATAAGGAGGCATCCGCTGAATCCATGGTCGGGCAGCTCCCTTTTTAAAGAGGAGCTGTCTAGCGCTCCAGCCAATCAGGAGCCTCTCTGTTCCCATACAAAAGAGAGGACCTGAGTGGAA
This sequence comes from Natrix helvetica, assembly GCF_964273705.1. Taxonomy (NCBI): domain Eukaryota; kingdom Metazoa; phylum Chordata; class Lepidosauria; order Squamata; family Natricidae; genus Natrix; species Natrix helvetica. The sequence continues at coordinate 140,220,095 of NC_138548.1, forward strand.
ACTACTATTGTCTTGCTGCAACACCAGGGGGAAGAGAGTGTCTAACACCCAGCAACCATCTTTGTTGAGCTTCTGGAATTACAGAGACAAGATGCGGAGACCATATATTCTGCATCGATGGGAAGCTTGCATAGAGTTGGATTTACCACCGAATATCTACAGAAGAATTTAATCGCTTTCTGCGCTGATGGTGCCAACGTTATGCTTGGAAGAAAAGCCAAACTAGAGTCTTGGACTTTAAGAAAGCTAATTTCAATAAACTTAGAGAGAGCTTGGGAAAAATTCCATGGATGAGAATCCTCAAGGGGAAAACAACTCAAGAAGCTTGGGAAATTTTGAAAAATGAGATTACAAAAGCCCAGTCTAGCACAATACCAATGAAGAAGAAAAATAACAGCTCCCAAAAGAAACCAGCATGGCTGCATAAAGAACTATCTGACAAACTGAAAGACAAAAAAGGTAAGTATAAAAAGTGGAAGGAGGGGGACATAACTAAGGCAGAATATCAGCAAATAGCCCGAGCCTGTAAAGATGAAGTGAGGAAAGCTAAGGCTCATAATGAAGAAAGGCTTGCCACAAAAGTAAAAATTAACAAAAAAAGCTTCTTCCAACATGTTAAAAACAAGAAAAAAGTTAAGGAAACAATTGGTCCATTGCTAGGAGAAAGCGGCAAGAAGGTGACAAGCAACAGGGAGAAAGCAGAACTATTTAACTCATGTTTTGCATCTGTCTTTACACAAAGGGATAAAACAGTCCAACCTATCAAAAGCAGCACCACAAAAATCAGATTAGGAACACAAATTGAAATAGGGAAGAAAATGGTAAGTGAGCACCTGTCTACCCTAGATGACTTCAAATCACCAGGACCGGATGGATTACACCCCAGGGTTCTGAAGGAACTAGCAGATGAGATCTCAGAACCACTGAATTATATATTTTAGAGATCCTGGAACACCGGGGAATTACCAGAGGACTGGAAAAGAGCTGATGTGGTTCCCATCTTCAAAAAAGGGAAAAAAATAGATCCAGGAAACTACAGACCTATCAGCCTGACCTCAATACCAGGAAAGATTCTGGAAAAAATAATCAACAAATTTGCGAACACCTAGAAGCAAACAAAGTAATAGCCAAAAGTCAACATGGATTTGTCAAAAACAGATCATGCCAGACTAATCTTATTACATTCTTTGATAATGTGACAAAATTAGTGGACCAGAGGAATGCCGTTGATATAGTTTACTTGGACTTCAGTAAGGCTTTTGATAAGGTAGACCATAACCTACTACTGGATAAAGTAGAAGAATGTGGGTTAGACAGCATCACCACCAGATGGATACGTAACTGGCTGACCAACCGCACTCAACGTGTAGTCCTCAATGGAACTGCATCTACATGGAGGGAAGTATGCAGTGGAGTACCCCAAGGCTATGTTTTAGGCCCAGTACTCTTCAACATCTTCATCAATGATTTGGATGAAGGAATAAATGGGGAATTCATCAAATTTGCAGATGCCACCAAGCTGGCAGGAATAGCCAACACTCCAGAAGATAGGCTTAAAATACAGAAGGATCTTGACAAACTTGAACATTGGGCACTATCTAATAAAATGAAATTCAATGGTGAAAAGAGTAAGGTTCTACATTTAGGCAACAAAAACGGAATGCACAGGTACAGTATAGGTGGTACTGTGCTCAATAGTAGTAACTGTGAGAGGGATCTTGGAGTTCTAGTGGACAACCATTTAAATATGAGCCAGCAGTGTGCAGCAGCTGCCAAAAAAGCCAACACAGTTCTATGCTGCATCAACAGAGGGATAGAATCAAGATCACATGAAGTGTTAATACCACTTTATAATACCTTGGTAAGGCCACACTTGGAATACTGCATTCAGTTCTGGTCGCCACGATGTAAAAAAGATGTGGAGACTCTAGAAAGAGTGCAGAGAAGAGCAACAAAGATGATTAGGGGACTGGAGACTAAAACATATGAAGAACGGTTGCAGGAACTGGGTATGTCTAGCTTAAGAGAAAGAAGAACTAGGGGAGACATGATATCAGTGTTCCAATATCTCAGAGGTTGCCACAAAGAAGAGGGAGTCAAACTATTCTCCAAGGCACCTGAGGGTAGAACAAGAAGCAATGGGTGGAAACTAATCAAGGAGAGAAGCAACTTAGAACTGAGGAGAAATTTCCTGACAGTTAGAACAATTAATCAGTGGAACAGCTTGCCTCCAGAAGTTATGAATGCCCCAACACTGGAAGTCTTTAAGAAGATGTTGGATAGCCATCTGTCTGAAACGGAATAGGGTTTCCTGCCTAGGCAGGGGGTTGGACTAGAAGGCCTCCAAGGTCCCTTCCAACTCTACTATTGTATTGTATTGTATTGGAGTCAGCGCCAGAATAGCTCAAGACTTCCCAAACATCATCATCTGAACCACCGCCTGCAACTTGTGCTGGATGATGCAATAAGAGAAGTGAAGCAGATCAACCACTTCAAGATCTTCCTGGATAAAGTACACACCACCTTCCACAAATCCTGCAAGAGCCAGAATGACCTCTTCCAAATATCCGAACAATTGGGCATAGAAATTGTGAAGATTGGCAGAGTTTTGGGACCAAGATGGGCTGCCTGTAGTTTAAGGGCAACCATGGCTGTGTGGTGTGCTTATCCAGCGCTACATCATTTTTTTCAGGGCAATGAAAGGTTCCCAGGCATGGCTTCCTGTTTTGAAATTTTAAATTTTTGGCAGGATTTGACCCTGATGATCGACATCCTAAATGAGATTTCTGTTCTGTCAAATGCTCTACAGGGGAGAGAGACAAATATCATTGTGACCGAAAAGTTAGTATTGCGAACAATCAATGCTTTTGAAGTGCTTAGACAGAAAAAGGGCAGATATGAAAATGAACTTGTGGAATTGCTAAAAACACAAGCCTTCACAAACATCAATTTAGCTCCAAATCAACAATTTGTTGCCCTTCCTCATGGAAAACTTTTGGAAAGCATCATCACCAATTTGAAGAAAAGGTTGATGGATTGCGACCATCTAAGAACAGATAGCCTATTGCCAGCAGCAAACAAGTTACACTTTATCACATATTTGGAGCCAGATTACTGGAACATTGAAGATGTAGTCGTCCGATGGGCTGATGCAGAGGAAGCATTGGTTGCATTTGGCAGTATTTTTAATTATGAAATTAATTTAAACGACTACAGAGATTTTTTGGAAAATGTGCTGAATTCCTGACAGTATCAGAAAAGCTAGAGATATTGTCAGGACAATTGCTGTTATTTCAGCAGAGGCGGAAAGGAGGTTCTCAAAAATGAACCTCATATGTTCAGAGCAAAGAACACACCTAATTGTTCCAAACATAAGTAATCTGATGGTGATAAGTGTTGTTGGCATGCCTGTTGAGAGATGGGACTCAATTCTACTGTGACAGTTTGGCTCAGAGCGCACCACCACACGGCTGATGATCCATGAGGAAAGACGAGGAAAGATGCAACAGAGGAATCTGGAAGCCTAAGAACAGTATGGAGATATCAACAACCAGAAAAGCAATAACACAAGTAAGTACTTGAGTGTATCTCTTTCCGTGTGTTATTCTTATGTAAGGTGTAAGTGCAAGCAATTAAGGTCTTGCTTTCTGTGTCTGTCCTTTGTGCAGAATTTTTGAACAAAGTAAATTGATAAGGAGGTGTGCAGAAGACCGGCAAGCCAGTGATCCCTCCTCTGTAAGTAGCTGTCTTTATTGCTGGGTATGGTGTGGTCTGTGCTGTGTTCATCCCTGAGATAGTGAAGTGCAATAAGGTCTTGCTTTCTGTGTCTCTCCTTTGTGCAGGTTGTTGGAGCAAGGTGGTGAGGTGGTGGTGCAGGAGATACAAAAAAGGACAGTAATTTTCCTTTTCTATTATTTTATGTGCTGGTTTCATCCCAATGCAGTGCATGCAATGAAAGAGTTTATTTCTGTGTCTCTTCTTTGTGCAGCCCATTCATTGGAGTCCGTGATACTGAAGACTGGCAAGAACAGTCATCTTCCTTCTGTAAGTAGCTCTTTTATTGTTTTTGTACTTATTTTAATCTTATTGTAGTTCATCCATTGGGGCAAAGAATTCAGTGACATCGTCTTGGCCACTCCCACCCAGTCACATGGCCAGCAAGCCACTCCCACCAGGTCACATGGCTGGCAAGCCACTCCCACAAAGGAGGCCACACCCACAGAGAAGGTTCCAAAAAAAATTGAAACCCACCACTGACTTGAATGCAGGTAGGTTTTTCTCACTGAAGTGGTACCTATTTATCTTCTCACAATATTGCATGCTTTTGAATTCTTGGTGGGCAGGAGCTAAGGGTCGAGCGACGGGAGCTCATTCCATCTCACATAATGGAGCTTGAACCGCTGAAGTGCAAACCATTTCTGCCAGCAATTCCAGCATCATTAAGCCTCTGTGCCACTGTGTCCCGCAGCAGGGGGAGCGAAAGGACAGTTTCAGGGAGCTGAAGGTAAAACAGGATTGAGAGGAAGCAGAAAGGGTGGGGGGGAAAGCTGCTATGAGGGAAAGAGATTGCATTCCTTCAGAAAGAAAAAAGCAATTGCCGGATTGCCATCACTGGGAACAGAGGACAGCTCCCATTGGTAGCATCTTGCCTACCAGGAGAGGGAGACTGGATAGGCCTTTCACTGGACCGGTATTGATGAAGCAACAGAATTGGTGAGGAGCAATTTGGCCAAAAAGGACAAGCTTAGTCTCACCATTTTAATTTTTCTATTATTGCGATGCATACTTTGATTTGATTTTTATCTTAATAGCCATTCTTTTAATTAAAGCTTGTAATTCCTTCCGAGGCACGTTGGTATGCCTGGGACAGGTCGGGCTGGTCACCTGGCACAGGGATAGAAGCAGTGGTGGGATTTCAAATTTTTTACTACTGGTTCTGTGGGTGTGGCTTAGTGGGCGTGGCAGTGGAAAGTTACTGCAAAATCCCCATTTCCTCCCAATCAGCTGGGACTCGGGAGGCAGAGAATAGATGGGGACAGGGGCAGTCAGAGGTGGTATTTACCAGTTCTCCGAATTACTCAAAATGTCTGCTACTAGTTCTCCAGAACTGGTCAGAACCTGCTGAATGCCACCTTGGATAGATGGGCCTGATTGCCAGTGGCTCTTTTGAGAGAAGCGCTACACATATATTAATATGACTTTCTTGAACTTTTTACCCTGAAAAGCATTCTTTTTTTAAAAAAAAATGCCAAACAGCACTTGCAATGAACTTATCAACCACAAAGTTAGTCTTAGAAGAAGATGGAAAAGGGAAACAATAGATTTGGTAGAAATTATAATCTATATAAATAAAAATGTAATGTTTGTTTGTTCAAAATCTCAAATCTCCAAAGGTTCTTCACCAATTGCTTTGAAATTTTGACACAACATTGCATTCAACTACGCGCTTGTTTTTATATATGTATACTATATAGATGTCACACCTGTGACAGGTAAAACATGTTTTTTTGTAAAAACATGCTTTTTTGAAAACCAGTGCCATCTGCTGGACATAAAAGTAACACATGCTACACCATAGTGTTCATTTCTTGAGTATAGTATATTCGGAACAGTTCGGCCTCTCTCCAGCTTTGTCCCAATGGTCCCTTTATATGTGTGGCTGGGCTGCGGCTGCACCCTTTCCCCTTTCTGCCCCTCCTCCAACGAGCTTCACCATTTCCACCAAGGGGAGCTGAAGCCTTTCAGCTTCCCCCTCCCCTCTCTCTCCTCCCCTGCTGTCTGCGGCAGGGTGGCACCTGCCCCATCCCTCGGCCCCCTCCTCCCACCCTTAAGCTGGCCTCCCTCTGCCCAGCCCAGTGGAGCTCCTGAGGAGGTGGAGGTGGAGCGTCTCCTCAGCCTGGCCGGCTGCGCGCGCTCTCCACACCCCCTCACAGAGAGCCAGCTATGGCCTCACCAAGGCGGCTCTGACGGGGCGGCGGCGGTGTCACCCTGAGGCACAGCGGGGCTGGGGCGGCCGCTGGGTGCCCCGTGGGGCAGCGACTGCAGTGGCGATAGTGTCTCTGGATGGGGCCATGGCCAGCGGGGGCTGCCTCGCATCTGCGTTGCCAGGGGCCGCTCCTTCCTCCTCCTCCTTCTCTTGCTTCTCAGGGGATGCGGGACGCCTCCTCTCATCGCCACCACTGAGGGAAGCCGGGTCGGGGGCAGCAGCTGCCTCCTCCTCCTCTCCTCCTCAGCTCGGCCAGTCTAGGACCTGTGGGAGTGTCCACCATGGCGGCTCTTGCAGGGGCCACCATGGCTCACTTTCATGTGGGGGCCGCCTCTGCCGGGGGACTTGCACTTTCTCTTTTCTTTCTTTTCCATTTAATCATACTGGGTCACAGCAACATGTGGCCGGGTACAGCTAGTAACAAATAAAATCACCCACCAAGTAAGCAATTTAGAAGACTTCTTCACCTAAATAATTTAAGGGTATGGAATGGTCTCCGTGTAACACTGAAAGAGACAGAGTTCAAAATTAATTTCTAAACACTCAGAATCTGGCTTCCACACCTTCATGTTACTTTGCAAAGCAAGCTGTGTCCAACCAAATATAGCATGTGATAACTGTGAAAACAAAACCCTTTGGAAAAAGCCAGCAATCCAGTAATTAGCTGTTCTGCAGAGCAAAGGCTACATTTGTTCCTCCCACTTCCATTTTCCATATTTAGCAGTGGTTTGATAGGATGTTTTATTCTGGAAAGGGCAACTCTTGATTGTCATGCATGCTCTGTTGGATCAGAGTCAAGTCCATCTATGAACAGTAAATGGCAAAGAACATCCCTCTAGGGACACGATACTGGTAATTATGAAGAAAATTTCATCAGCATCTTATTATTATTATTTCTTTTTCCTCTTGCTTTTTTCTTCTACTTTATTGTCTTGTAATTTTATTACACTGAAGCTGTTTGATGTTATTTAAAAGGTGTTGAATTTGTAAAAAAAAATAAAAGATGGTAAATAAAGCAATCTCTATTTTAGAAAAAAAAACTGTTTTTAAGGTGTTAGAATAAACCTGAAGTGGAATTGTTTAAAACTACACAACTTGTAAATATCAGCCAGCTACTCCACCTACTCATTCTGCTAATATTATACTGAAAGAAGCCCATTTTTAAAATAAAGTAACCAAAGAACATCTAGAGCAGTGATTCCCAACATAGGCCTCAAGCCCCACAGGAGAGCAATTTGATTTTAATGGGGACAATTTGAACCTTGTTTAAACCAAGTTAATGACATTTTAGGCTTCCTCTGTGAGAGTAAAGTTCACTTTTTGACTAAAGTAAGAATTATATGTCATTGGGGGGAAGGGCAGCAGGTTTTTAAAGATGCTTAGGTGGGGCATGGCAAAAAAAGGTAGGGAACCATTGATCATTGGCAATTGATTTCCAAGAGCATGGTATAGGTACTTCTTGACTTATAACCACAATTAAGTGCAAAATTTCCATGACTAAGCAAGACAGTTGTTAAGCGAGTTTGCCCCATTTCACAACCTTGCCACAGTTGTTAAATGAACCACTTCAGTTGTTAAGTTACTAACACAGTTGCTAAGTGAATCTGACTTTTCTTGTCAGAGAGTCTCAAAGAGAGTTGCATGACACTGGAACACTGCAATTATCATAAATATATGCCAGTTGCCAAGTATTCAAATTTTGATCAAGAAGATGCCAGAATAATATAAGTGTGAAAAATAGTCATAAGTTACTTTTATAAAGTGCCAATGTAACTTTGAGCAAATGCTAACTGAATAGTTAGATGAAGATTACCTTTATATAACCCTCCACAAGTAATGTGTGGACTATTTCTCTCTTAAAACCAGAATTCTGGCGGGCCCAGGACAGGGGCTGCTCCTCTGTCCTGGTCCTATTAGACCTCTCGGCGGCTTTCGATACCATCAACCATGGTATCCTACTGCGACGACTCAGGGGGTTGGGAGTGGGGGGCACCATTTTACGGTAGTTCTCCTCCTACCTGTCGGGATCGGTCGCAGTTTGTGTTGACTGGAGGGCAGAGATCGACCCCCAGGTGCATCACTTGTGGGGTGCCCCAGGGGTCGGTTCTCTCACCCCTCCTGTTCAACATATATATGAAACCGCTGGGCGAGATCATCCGTGGTTTTGGGGTATGATATCATCAATATGCTGATAATACCCAACTTTTCATCTCTATCCCAAACCACCCAAACAATGCCCTCGACGTGATGTCCCGATGCCTGGAGGCTGTGCGGATCTGGATGGGGAGAAACAGGCTCAGGCTCAATCCCTCCAAGACTGAGTGGCTGTGGTTTCCATCATCCCGATTTGTACACCTTGTTCCATCTTTGGTGATAGGGGGAGAAATTTTAGCCCCCTCAGAGAAGGCTCGCAATCTGGGAGTCCTCCTGGATACGCGGCTTAGTTTAGAAGAACACCTGATGGCCGTGACCATGGGGGCCTTTTACTAGGTTTGCCTGGTACGTCAGTTGCACCCCTTCCTGGATCGGGATGCTCTGTGCACAGTCACCCATGCCCTCGGCCTTTCTCACCTGGACTACTGCAATGCTCTCTACATGGGGCTGCCCTTGAAGAGCACCCGGAGGCTTCAGCTGGTCCAGAATGCAGCCGCGGGGGTTGTCATGGGGGTACCTAGGTGCTCCCATGTTACACCCCTTTTAGCCGGCCTGCACTGGTTGCCGGTTGTTTTCTGGGTGCGATTCAAGGTATTAATTATGACCTTCAAAGCACTCCATGGCTTAGGCCCAGGGTACCTGCAAGACCACCTACTGCCACCAGTAGCCTCCCACCATCCAGTACGATCCCACAGAGTTGGCCTCCTCAGGGTGCCGTCGGCCAGACAGTGTCGGCTGGTGACCCCCAGGGGGAGAGCCTTCTCTGTGGGAGCGCCTTCCCTCTGGAATGAGCTGCCCCCGGAGCTTCGCATAATCCCTGACCTCCGGTCCTTCCGACGCGCCCTAAAAAGTAGGCTTTTCCAGCAAGCTGGCCTGGCCTGTTAATGTTAATTTTAATTCATTTTTTAAATATATTGTTTCATAAATTCGATTTGGATATATATTTAATTTCTTTTTAACTTTTGGGATGTGTGTTTTATAATGTTGTACGTCGCCCTGAGTCCTTTGGGAGAAGGGCGGCATATAAATCCAATTTAAAAAAAAAAGAATTGCAGAAGGTTTAAAAAAAGTCAACTGTTGTCATTTTCTCCAACTGTTGGAGGGAGTTCATTGGTAGACAGTGAAATTTCTGTGCGCTTTCAATAATCACTAAGTGTTCAGACTTGGAGCCTGTTGTTAGGGGCCCATGACACTTTGCATTATTTTTCTCAAGTGCTAAAAAAAATATGTGATAAGGTCAGCATGTGAGATGTCTCCAGTTTAGTATGCTGTGCAAATTCTTCCCATAGTTCATAAATCACAGTTGATGGATTCACACCTTTTGTAATTCAACACCATTGTGGCATATTCAGCAAACCATCATCCACACAATAATGATTCCACTCAATGTATAAATCCAGTCAATTCCGGTACAAGAATTAAGCACTTGGTACATACAAATATGGGACACAGTGGCTCAGATGCTGAGCTTGTCAATCAGAAGGTCAGCAGTTGGGAGGTTTGAATCCCTAGGGCCGTATAACGGAGTGAGCTCCCATTACTTGTCCCAGATTCTGCCAACCTAGCAGTTTGAAAGCATGTAAAAAAGTTGAATAATAGGAACCACCTTTGGTGGGAAGGTAACCGCATTCCATGTGCCTTCGGTGTTTAGTCATGCCAGCCACATGACCACAGAGACGTCTTCAGACAGCACTGGCTCTTCAGCTTTGAAAAGGAGATGAGCACCTCCCCCTAGATTCGGGAACAATTAGCACATATGTGAGGGGAATCTTTACCTTTAGTTTTACATACAAGTAATAGGATCAGAAAGAAATTACATTCCATTTTAAAAAAAGGCATGCAGCTTTTTTCGCCTGAATGGACAGCCTGAGAAGGAAGAGAAATACTGATGAAATGCCATATGGCTAGCTCTTTACAAGAAAGCTATAAAATAGGACAGTGAGTTGTGAGTGCTTATGCTGATAACTGAGATTACATTAATGAATATGAATTATTTCATTTATGGAGCTGCAGTTGCCGGACTGTATGTGCTTCAAAACGGAAAACTTAGGAAAACACTCTGATCCCAACCCCAGCACAGATGGTGTGGAAAAAGAAGTTGCTGTAACACAACATAGAGAGATGCTGTGCTTGCATTCAAGGGAAATCAATCAAGCACCTCCTTCAACCCTTTGGCAAAGGCTTCAGGTTCCTAACAACTCTGAGAGCCATACTTCTCTGCCTGCTCTGGAAAAGCCATTTCTTCCTTACCGCAGAATATTTATTAGAGCAGCTCTTCGGAGAACTTCCCATGGGACCAGTCTCAAATAACTCATTGAAAGAATTCAATTTGTGTTTCCTTGGAATTTTTTTAACCACAAAAATGGAAATAAGAGTGAAATATTATTTCAACAGGGTGTTTTGTTTTGTTTTTGGTGGTGGTGATTGTTCTTGGATATTGACATATAGTTATTTTGTGTCTGTGTGTCTGTACAGCACATAAACACACACTTATATATGAGTGTATCTACTGTGTGTGTGTGTGTGTGTGTGCATATGTATGTGCTTGTGTACATGTGTGTGTGTTTTGGTAATGTAGTAATCAAGAAATTGACCATCTGATTAATAATTCCTTATTAAATAAATCCTAAGTGGGCCCCAAACAGTAATTTGTATATGTGTGTGCATGCACACAGGCATATACATTATACATGCGTGGAAACTAATAATCAAGGAGTTACCCATCTGATTAATAATTATCTATTAACTGTATTTTATAGGACACACAAAGTATGTGTATATGTTTATATGAATGTAAGTAGCTAAATTTATGCATATAATTCAAGCAACTCATTGATTATTAAATTACATGTTCATGCGCGCGCACACACTTGATTAAATTGAATTTTATAAGCCCCACAAAGTTTCCAAAATTTATTATAAAGCTGACACTTACAGGATGAATTTGCCATGGGAAACTGAGCCTAGAAAAAGCTAGCAGCAATCTGTTTATAGTTGTCCCATTGGCTCCAAGAAATCCAGGCAAAGTAGAGAAAGCACAAAATAGCTTTGATGTCATCATAACTAAAGCCATTGCCTTGCTATTAAGAATGAATGCACACCCTTGAAGCTATCTTCATAAAGCTAAGAATAAATGAGCTGTTTTACCCCCCCTCCTGTCAACTGACACAATTGACCTAACTTAATGGCCTTTAAAACTAATTGCCCAGAAGGAAGAGAGATGGAAATATGCAATTCTAGGCAAAATATGGTGGTTATATAGAAGTGGGAGAGACAGATATATTTATAAACTACGTTCTGCCTGCTTTTACTCAACTTATTCCCTTTATTTTATCTTTCCCCTTTATAATAAAAGCTAAATTTTTCATACCGATGTATCTGCTCCCTATGTCTCATTCTGCTTCTTTTCTCTGGTGCCTTTCTCAGAAAGTTCAAATTTAGATATTCAGTTCGATATGAAGATTTCACATAGAAAAATATGCTCATCTTGTTATATTTAAACATTTAATTGCATTTTTCTATTTTTTTTCAGCTTTGCCCAACCCAGCATCTTTATGATAACAGTTCCTAGAATTTCCAGCTAGCCTACTTTTAACCCATCGGGTTGGGATCACATAAAAGAAGACTGTGTTACAGTTAGAACAATTAACCAGTGGAACAACTTGCCTCCAGAAATTGTGGGTGCTCCAACACTGGATGTTTTTAAGAATAAATTGCACAACCATTTGTCTGAAATGGCATAGGGTTCCTGCCTGAATAGCGGGTTGGACTAGAAGACCACCAAGGTCCCTTCCAACGCTGTTATTCCGTTATTCTGCGTTAAATATAAATGATGCTACTGATCTATTTCTAGCATTTCCTTTTTTCTATATGAAAAGAAAGTGACTTTTTAGACTTGTATGAAGAACCATTTCATACAGCTACAGGTAGTCCTCGACTTATGGCCACAATTAAGCGCCACATTTCTGTTACTAGGCATGACAGTTGCTAAGTGAGTTTTGCCCCATTTTACAACTATACCTGCCACAGTTGTTAAGTGAACCACAGCAGCAGTTAAGTTAGTAATTCAGTTGTTCAGTGAATCTGGCTTCCCCATTAACTTTGCTTGTCAGAAGGTCACCAAAGGTGATCACATCATCCTGGGACACTGCAACCATCATAAATTCATGACATGCTGTGGGGATGCCTCAATGGTTGTAAGAGTGAAAAATGGTTTTAAGTCACTTTTTCCCAGTGCCGTTGTAACTGTGATCATTAGATGAAAAGTTGTAAGTCAAGGACTATCTGCATTTACAACTGTTGGAAGAAATATCCATCTGGTTCAGTTCCAAGCGAGGAGAAAAACACTGGAAACATGGAAGCTGATTGGAAAGATGGTTTAATGGAGCAGAACCATCAAGCACATGGTCCTGGTGCAGCTGAACACATGGAGTTGAGAGGCAGAGGTATTCACAACCTCTCTTGAGCTTTGAACTTGGACTTCCTGTTCCTGTTCAAGAAATGTATTCTATTGGCTGCTGTAGGGGGTTATAGCTAATTTTGTCTGAGCTCCCAGGTTTGGTTGAAACTTGGAAGGTGATGATGTAATGAAGAGGCTTGTGTTCTGTGGGCAATTCCTATTGTGTCTTAATGGCTTTGCCCTGCTTTGGATCTTGAGTGAGGGCTAATCCCATCACCCTGAGGCTGAAGGTCTTTTGTCTTGGGGCTATTAAGAAAGGTGGGGGCTGCTTTCCAAGAGCATGGAATATATTTTCCTTTAGGGAAATATAATATTCTGCCTTTTTAATATTTCTCAAAATATTTCATTCTTAGGTGGGTGCTAACTTTCTACAATACCATTATTCTTTAAACAAAATAAGAAGCCCAGTTTTACTTACTAGTGTAAAAATAGGGGTGTGGTGACCATGTATTATTCCCATCACCAAGAAATGTCAATAAATCATACATATATCAGTGGTGGGTTTCCATTATTTTTATTACTGGTTCGCTCATGCGCGTGTGCAATGCTTCTGCACATGAGCAGAAGCGTCCGGGTGGGTGGGCGGAGCTTCCCATCATCGCCATTACCGGTTCACCTGACCTGGGCTGAACCAGAAGCAATCCACCTTTGATATATATTATATATATGCTGTTTTTCTTCAAGGGAGGGACATTCCATTCCTTCACCAAAATCTCATAACAATCATGTGGCACAGACTAAGTTGAAATAGGATGTTGGCCCAAGTTTGAGCCTCAATTTCCTTGTTCGATAATCTTAATTCCAAAATGAAAGCAGGTTGCAAATCTGGATGAAAAGAAAAGAGGTGACCTGAGGCTAACTCATGAAAATTGGGGGATTTGATGATGCAAGGGATCAAGCCAGTGCTCCAATTTGATTTTAAGTAAAACACTTTCCCTTATACAGTTCACCTCTAGCATCCCATGCTAAGTGATGGGTTGACCTCATGTTCAGGGTGAGACTCTCCAGCATATGAGGTTGAGGTGAGAGTCGATCTTTCACCAGCCTTGGAAAATCTCTGAGGAACCCTGTACATTCTGTTCAGCTCCTTAAACCAGATGACATCCTTGGTGTAGAAAGCGCAGTATTTTCTTTTGATCTGTGCTTAAACGCCTTAAGAATGCTCAGAATTTTTCCAGAGGCTTCAGTAGCTGTTTCAGCTTAGCAGAAACCATCAACTAATAAAAACAGGAACATTAGATTTTAATTGGATGAAATCATTTGCACAGCAATAACATGGAATAAGGCGTAGATGGCACCAGCTCATTTTCATAATGCCACAAGCAGCTGGCGTCCTGGCAGGAGAGGAGGATTCACAGTCTTCTCCAAGTTTATGCTTTGTAGAAATTCCCATTCTTTTATTTGTATAAACAAAACAATATATCAACTCTTTACAACCCTTGGCAGGTTTCATGACTTCATAACTTGCACTGACCTTCTTTTCCCCAAAGAAAAAGCCCTGTGAAGGTGATTATCTGAGAATACTGTATCCAATATCACCAAATAAGTTTAAGGGCTAAGAACAGATATGATCCAAGGTTTCTCCAGATCAAATGCAATAGTCCAAGTCCATAGCACCTCATAGCTACGGAATAAGACACCCACTAAGCTCTTGAATTACTTTATTGCAAGTGAGATCTCCATTGGCAGTGCACTTTCAGTCTTCTTCATCATATGCTATGATACAATGGAATGGTTCAAAGTAGCAGACAAATTCAATTTTCATCCAATTTTATATGTGTGTCAAGGCCAAAGCTCCTAATATTTTTACTTTATGGAACTCAGTGGTGTATCTATGGGAAGACTTCATTCTTGGCTTCAATATGGTCTAAACTTCTAAAAACAACTTATTCATTTACTTCTAAAGCTCTAGTACAATTAGAATTGGGTTGCATGTCTTCTGAGGCTCACACAAGATTTTATTGCTTAAGATCTCGAACAAAGCTCAACATCATGAAAATAAATTGTGACAATATTGTGATATATTGTGGTTTGTCAAAAACCAAAAACAAGTTATGACAGCCACTGGTTATTTTCTATTCAGACCAATAACTAACTTCATTTCAGCAACGGTGTCTATCTCAAGAGCAAGGCATTTTCTTTGCATGCAAAATGTTCCAGACTTCAGCATCACTATGATCAAGGAAGTATCCTATCTAAACATTGCAGAGTCATTGGGAATCAGGCAACATAATTAGGACAACTGGAACAATAGAAAGCAAAGATAGTACCAATAGTAGTAGGTGCCTTAAATGCAATCCCAAAACATCTGAAGCACCACTTGAACACTATCAACATTGACAAAAACATTACCAGTCAATTGCAAAAGGCAGATTTACATGGAATAGCTTACATCCTGTGACAATGTCTTCAATATTACTAAACAATAGCACCTGCTTATTCCAGATCCTTGGGAAGGTGGTGATAGGTGGACAGAAAATGCCAAATTCAGTCTAATCATCTGGCTCACTGTGTGACCAACCTTAATTACAGACAAAGCTCACCATATTGACCAAGTTGTGGTCATTAGTAAACTTCAGCTGATGGAATATGACTAGGTTAACAACCTCACTGGGAATACCCTCACACACATTCAAGCAAACAGATCAGTGAAGCACAAAAAAATTATGAATCTACAAAAAGAATATTAATCACTGCATCTAACATACTTGCAATATTTGTACACAATTATTCAGCTACCTTTTATTCTACTATCTCTCTTCTGTCTGTCAGAAAAGTCAGGGTTGTTATTCCCCCACCTCCTGCTTTCTTTGAGAAAGACTCCAGCTGTTATATATCTTGGAATGAAGGAATCTAGGGAATTTGCAAGGTGTGCGTTTATATAATAGAAACAAAAGAATCTTATGAGGACAACTGTACCCCATGCATTGCTCTGTTCTGCATTGCTCTAAAGGAAGAAATGTCTTCTGGATCTATTTGAAGTCAATGCTGAAACCATGATGCTGCACTTTCTACACCAAGGATGTCATCTGGTTGAGCTGCTCACATTCTACGTGTGTCCCTGCCTGCTCTAAGATAACTTTTTCCTTTCAAATCCAAGGGAAAGTGTGTAATTAAAGTTATCTTTCATAAAAATATTACTCGATAATAAAATGTTGGTTTTGGTAGTATACAATTTTTTAAATTCATGCTTACCAGAGAGCAGAAATCCATATTGTTGAAGGGATGTATAAGAAGCATACATTTTTATCTACAAATGTTACCAACTACTGTCTTCTTTTATGAGAACCATATGCAATATTATACTGTCTAATAGTTACTTTGCTGTACCTCACATAAAGACAGTGATGACATCAAATCCCCATTCAAACGAAAAATATTCTGCTACTTCTTTTTATATGCTTAATAAAACCCTTACTATTCAATTAATGCATGTTCAAATTGAAAAATACAAAGACATTATTTTCAAATGAATGTGAATTTTGCAAGAGCATGGTTTGAAACAGTGATACCCTCTATGTCACATGCCTTAATTCTAATGAGATATGGAGGGGAAATCTAAATGAAATATTTCTCTATCTTTAAAACAGATTATATTCCAACAGAAAGGATTAGTAAAATAGAGAGAATTGGTTTGGAGTTTATTGCGGATAGTGTAATTTTTACTATACTTAGGTTTTCTATCCTAGTAAGCTGGCAGGAGTCTGCAACCTGTAAGCTGCAACCCACTATTGGGCCATGGCTTATTCGCAACTGGGCCACAACTGAAGGACAGGCCCAGCATGTGTAGCATACACGCACAGCCCCATTCGTACAAGTAGTACTCCAAAAGCTTCTCTCTTGCATGAGTGGAACTGCACATGCGCACATGCCCGCCTGCTGCTCATGCAGCCCAATATACATCCCCCCCCCAAGCCAGGCCACCAAGCCACCTGCTCCTGATGCTCCAAAAGCAGAGCAGTGAGAGCAGAGGCTGAATGGTATGAGCGGGCCCAGTTCAGCTTCCCTGACTCACCAAGGCTACGTGCGCAGGACACCTGATCCCCTTTTGCAGCCTCAGTGAGTCTGAAGAAGCACGAGATTGCGCCTCCAAAGGCTTCCTTCTCTGTGCCAAAAGCTTTTGCAAATGGACGAAAGGTTCTGGGGGAGCGATCTCGCACTGCTTCAGACCTTCCATCCATTTACAAGAGCTTTTCACATAGAGAAGCCTAAAGGAGCCATGACAATGCCCCAAAGACTTCTCTTCTCTCTTGCATGTGTGGAGCTGCATGTGTGCATATGTGTACATACCAGCCTGCCACATGTGGCCCAGTTCTCCTCTCCTCCCCCCCAGTCAGGCCACCAAGCCCGCAAAGATTAGGGACCGCTGTCTAAAGGGATCCAGCAATATATTCGTAAATTCCACAAACGGGAAAACAATTCCTTCTTGAATACATAGATAACATAAATTTTCCTGACCTCACCAATAATAATAACAATAATTTAAAAACTGTCTTGAAAGGCACCAGGGGTTAAATAAAAATAAAACTTGTATTCCAAAATCTGCAACCGTCGGAGTTGCTGCAAAGCATTTTGAATTTTAATAATCTAATTATTATTAGTCACAATATATCACCATTAATGTACTACGAGTTAGATGACTCTGAATACATATATGCTTCTTTCATTATTATGTTAATGGAAAAGGTCACAGGTTCAATCGCATACTTTTGAACACTTGCTTGATTTTAAAATATCCTATAGTTTCCTTCTACACACTACGTAAACTATATATTCCATCATAATTTCATACATGTTTTCATCAATTGGATTTTTTTTAAAAAAAAGAAAAAAAGGTGAACGAAAGGAAAAAGTCATCTAGGATTAAATACCTTCAGAAGAATCGAATGTCAGTAAAAAAAAAAAAAAGCAAATGCTTCTCATAGAAGAAAAGCAGGATAAGACCAACAGCTTGAAAGACATCAGGCAAAGCTACTTATCACCAAGACAAATTTTTCCATTTCAAATAGAGTGGAAGAGCCAGAAACATCAAACAGTCCAGACTCCCTTAACAATCTCCTGTCCAGTGCATCAAAATATTCAAAAGAAACAAGCAAAAAGAAAACGCTAATTCTATGCTGCACCCAGTTTCTGGTTTTATAGCAAGCGATGGTAGATTTTCTGAATCCAAAACTCAGCATCCAATCAGGCTAATTTAGCTAAAAGTCAGTTAATGTTAAAATATTTTGCCCCATTCTGTAGTTGTAAATTTAGTTTTCATCTCCTTTAATTGTAATCTTCAGTTGATTCTGGTTTCCCTCTGGAATCCAACCTTCAAAGTCTTATCCTATCATTTTTTAAAGAGAATTCAGAGCAAAAGCTTTTCCCATGGGAAGGATTCGTCTAATTATTTTCAAATTTTTATTGCAAATACATCTGGACCCTTAATCCATTTGTAACTTTCCAACATCAAAAAGTTTAATTACCCACTTGCTTTTTACTCCAAAAGAAAAACATTATCTCCTTAAACTTATATTTAAAACTTCTTTCACTAAGGATTGATGGAGATTCAACCAATGTCATAAAGCTTGTTAATCCAAAGGCTCCTAATAACTCAAAGGCAGTTAACAAGCGATTTCCGAATGTGGTTAGAAAGGGAAGTACAGATAGGCCTCAATTTATGTCCACAGTTGAGCACAAAATTTCCATTGCTAAGCAAGGCAGCTGTTAAGCAAATTTCACCCCATTTCATGACATTTCCTCCCATAGTTATTAAGTAAATTGTTGCAGTTTCTAAGTTAGTAACATGGTTGTTAAGTGAATCTGTCCTCCATATTGATTTTGCTTGTCAGAAGGTTATAAAAGGTGTTCATATAACCCCAGAATACTGCAACTACCAAAGATATATCCCAATTGCCGAGTATTCCAATTTTGATCTCATGACCTGGGGGATGATGCAACAATCATTAAGGACATGAAAAATGATCATATGTCACTTTTTTCAGTGCCATTGTAACTTTGAATGGTCACCCTATGAATGGTTGTAAATTGAGGACTACCTGTATGTAAACCCAGTGAACTTTCAAAGGTGCCAAACACGGTTTTGACATGATAGCTCTCTCATGTTAGAGTGCTCTAAGCCAGTGGCCCACAACATTTTGGGCACCAGGGACCGGTTCCGTGGAGAGATGTTTTTCCATGGACCAGAGGGGGCTTGGTTCCACATGCCGCCTGCATCCCATGGATGGGGCTTTGCTTGTTTGTGCAACCTGGTTTCTGGCATGCTGTCGCCCAGTTCTGGTCCATGGACTGGAGGTTGGGAATCCCTGCTCTAAACTCACCTGACACTGCTGTCTTGCAGTCTTCTCATGAGAAGCAACCATATGGAGCACTTGTGGACAATCTCAAGTCCTCTCCTTTTCCAGAGAGAAATTATAAAGAACTGGTCTACTCTCTGGCTCTTCATTCTGCCATGGTCATCAGTTGTGCATTTATCAGAACAGTTTTCAGTTCACTACTTCTTCCCCCAAAGCATTAAGGAACCATTTTTGAGAGAACCAATTTGGTATCATGGTTAAGAAACCAAGAGACTGTGAATTCAAGTGCCATCTAAGGTACAAAACCAGCTGGTGCCATCTTGGGCCAGATGCTCTCTCTCAGCCCTATGAAGGAGGCAAGGGCAAACCACTTCTAAAAACTGCAGGGACTTATGCAGGCAATTACCAGGACTCATCACTAACATAGACAAACAAACACACACACGAACACACACACCATTTTGGTGCGATATTCAATTCCAGACTTATATTACCTAATCTAAATTAAATATTAGTCCTATCACACTATTTTGAGTTATATTTCTCTTCTTAAAATCACAGTTTTCGTGTACATCTATAGAAACAGTAGATGTTTACATACGGTAAACGTAATTATTTAGTAAGGTAAAGGTAAAGTTTCCCCTCACACATATGTGCTAGTTGTTCCCAACTCTAGGGGGGAAGTGCTCACCTCCGTTTCAAAGCCGAAGAGCCAGCGCTGTCCGAAGACGTCTCTGTGGTCATGTGGCCGGCATGACTAAATGCTGAAGGCACACAGAACGCTGTTATTTTCCCACCAAAGGTGGTTCCTGTTTTTCTACTTGCATTTTTAACGTGCTTTCAAACTGTTAGGTTGGCAGAAACTGGGACAAGTAATAGGTGCTCACTCCATTAAGCAGTGCTAGGGATTCAAGCCACCAAACTGCCGACCTTTCTGATTGACAAGCTCAGTGTCTTAGCCATTGTGCCACCGCATCCCTATATTTATTATTCATAATATTATTTATATTATTTATATTATTTATATTATTTATATTATTTATATTATTTATATTATTTATATTATTTATATTATTTATATTATTTATATTATTTATATTATTTATATTATTTATATTATTTATATTATTTATATTATTTATATTATTTATATTATTTATATTTATTATTTATATTATTTATATTATTTACATTATTTATAAACTAAAATAATTCTGTGTATTTGAGGAAGTTGCTGTGTGTGCAACAATTCCCTGTGCATATTCAACAGGTCTGTCTGAGTTTAGTATTTTAATAATTGATAATATAATATATTTCTATAGTCCAGAACTTTTATTTAAAAAGTGAAAAATTAAACGGATGTGCCTGACTTTGGGTCTATCAGTGAAATAGAGGGGGTGGAGACAATACTAAAAAGGTTTTAAAGGATTTTATGTGGTCTGAAACACAGCTGAGAAATTCTTTTGTGAAATTTGTTCTTCCTTCTTTGTTATCAAAGGCAGACAAGGAGCATTCAAACTCAATTACTTCATCTTTGAGAGAAAATGGTTAGTGGGAACATCTTTTAATAAAACTCCAGTGATGCCCCCACATTGTGTGCCTCTTTGTGTTCTTTCACTTTCATGCTGCAAGGAAGAGCTAGATTGAATTTTCCATGAGGTAGAGCTGATTTCGAATACTGAATTAACAATATGGCAAATGCTGCCCCCGGCCTTGAAATATCTCCTCATGATTTATGGAATGGTTGAGAAAGCCTGCAATGACTGGGAAAACCTCCAGATTTCAAAGAGCAAAGAGGGGGGAAAAAGAAGAAGGGAGGGTGAATGAAGGAGAGATTGAACTACTTTGCTCCAGTAATATTTACAAAATGAGAGAGAATAAGTATAATGACTTCCACAACCAATATGTTATGAAGCCATTGTTCAATCAAGACAGAATGGAAGCACCAGCCCTCTAAATAAATTGGAAGATGAGAATTCCTATGCCTGAAATACCTAAAATCTTGACTTAAACCTTTTCAGCAAATGCCAATTGACAGACTTCTTGGAGAAAGTCTTGTATTTGTAGTTATTAAATGGCATGCAGGGAACCACATTCTTCGGTCTAAAGGGTGGAGTTGGGACAAAATAAATAATTTTGATTTGGACCCTGGAAGCCCCATCCAAAGCTAAATGCAGATGCGTACTCATTCTTGTACATATCTATAAAATCATTTTTTCGGGATCATGTTCTTCATCTCATAGGAAGCAGTTGCAATTACAAAATGAACCAACTACACATGGAAGTTCTTAGTACCTTAATTTTTTTGTATTCAGCCCAAATCCAGGCAAAGTGTGGCCCTCCAAATGTTACTAAACTCCGTGAGTGGAGGTAAAAATGATGGAAACTACAGTCCAGTATTACAATAAAAAATGCTTATTCTCCTTCAGTCTCCCTGATACTTTAATTGTCTTCCATGTTTATTATATATGGTTTTTATGAGTTACTTGTTTAGTGACCAAAAGATGGAGCCACAGCTTGGTCATTAAATGAAGCAGTTGCTAAACTACAAAAGTGTTTTCTTTCCTTTGCAGACTTGTGAAGGCCAAAAAGGCAAAGAGTGGCTGCCAAGCTACATATTCATCAGTGCTATAGCTATGAAAGCTGTTTATCTGAGGCAACCATTCACCTAAAAGAGGACTACCTGTATTCTTAAAATTGGAAATGAAATATGTAAATATGCATTCTAGTTTCCCTGTTAAAACTTGAGGGGGGAGGGAAATCAAGTCATGGTATGCGATTGTTTGAATGCAGTATTGCAGGCAACTCTGTCCACAGCTTGGAGTTCGATCCTGACTAGCTCAAGGTTGACTCAGCCTTCTATTCTTCTGAGGTTGGTAAAATGATGACCCAGATTGTTGGGGGCAATATGCTCACACTCTAAGCAGCTCAAGGAATGCTGTAAAGCATTATGGAACGGTATATACTGTAAGTCTAATTGCTAGTCCTAGCGCTACTATTCCCATCGATCAATGGAATTAAACTTTTATTCAGGGTGAAGGAATGCAGCTGGGTGTTTTAGTAGCATGCCAGGCGCTGCTCTCCCAAAATGAGAAAGGTCAAGCCAAGAACTAAATTTGAAACCATACATTTTACAAATTCTCCTTTCTGCCATCTTAAAAATGACAATTCAATAACCATTTGGGGACATGCTATGTAGGAGTGCGGCCAGGCTCTTGGTCCCTTAAGTAGACCATAGCGTCTACAGAATGGACTTCTACCTCCAAATAATAGATCAGTGACTTCCATTCTTGACTGTCATTCATGCTAGCACAAAATGAGTTCCAATTACTTAGAGAAACATACTTACCCAAACCTAATTCTCTCTGTCATTATGCAGAAAACCACCCTTTCACCCAACATGGCAGCCTCCAGATTCATTGGGACTACAGTTCCCAGGATGACCAGCTGCTGAGTGAGAATTCTTTGAGTTGTATCCCAGCATGCTGATAAACTCAAGTTGGGGTTCATTGATGTAGAGAAATGTTAATTGTCCTAACTGCCTATTACTAACTCTTGAAAGTAAACCCTCTGACAAGTAGAGAAACTGGCAAATTATATACTTCCCAGCATGGATTATTTATGAGAACAGCCCGGCTTGTTTGGTTTGTGAAATACTAATTATTTGCAAAAGTGGGAAGCTGTTTCCTCCGCAGTCATGTTCTACATATCTTCTAAAGCAAATAATAGGAACACAGATCCTATCAAATATATTGTAATTACAAAACTGTTATCTCAGCGCCAGAAGCAATATCAGAAACACAAGAACAGAGTTTCTTTTTTTTTTTAATATAAACATGCTACCTGGAAAATCTGCTGCCTACCCACTCATAACAAAGCCTTTGACAGATGCATGCCATGTGTGGCCAATATACATGCAATTTGTCGGATGCTGAAGTGCTGTTAAATCCAGATATTCCTGCATGATCCAGGAGTCAGAAGCTCACAGGGTTCTCAAGATCAAGATCCAAATGTAGGGGTTTTTTTGGAGGGGAAAAGTATAAAATCTGTCATTCACTTTCTCTGCCCTTCACCATGAAGAAAGGAAGATTCTGAGAACAATTACAGCTTCAGCTTGTATTGTAACCAAATCACCTAAAATTTAAGAAGAAATATGAAAGGGAAACTGAATTAGGCCACCGAATGAGGGGTCCTTGGTGCTCTCTGAGCTTGGTTTTCTTGCAGATGTTTCATTACCCAAAGTAAGTAACATAATCAGTGCTCTAATCTACAAGGTAGGTTGTAGAACATCTTGAGGCAAGGGAAGGGTCAAATAGCATCCTGACCAGGACCCCCATCAATCAATAGTATCACTAAAGAATTGTAGCATAAAATTATCTCTGCTTTGGCATTCTAAAGGAGTCAATGATAGAATGGGTTAACACAACTTTTTAAATGCTGTATCAGACTTAACCAAATGTAGCTGCAGTTTTCACGTAACAAGTGATGCTGAAATAACCTCTATTATGGCTTAAGAGCAGGATTCAAACAATCGGACAAGCCAATGACAGGGTTCCCACAATGTGATGAATTCACCCAATTTATATGCCGCTTCAGTCAAAATGGTTGGCAGTCACTTACATAACACAACAAAAAACAGCAACAATAGACTATAGCTAATAATATTATAATAAGAGTTTTATTATCCATTGGGTATTATGTTCCTCATCTAAGGACACACAAAAAAGATGCTGTTTATATCCCTGGGGTCTGGAAGGTTTAGCAGAATAATTGATATTTGCTAATTTCTGTGCTGTAGGTAAAAACAGCCACAATCCCTCTAAGAAGATTAGCTGTTCCAGAGGTGGGGAGACCACTGAGTATGCTTGCCTCTCATCTTCTTCCCACCACGTCTCACAAGGAGTGGTAGCTTTTAACCCAGCATAAACATCTTAGACAGGCAAATGCTACCTGGAGTCAGTCTTCTAAAAAATGACGAGACTTCCAGATACATAGATAATAACCAGCACTTTGAATTGCACCCAGAACAAACCAGTTTGTCATGTGAAGTATAAACCCTGACATTCTATCTGAGGGAGACTGTAAAGTTTCCAAAGGATATTAAGTAATCCAGACAGAGCCTTAAGGGCAGTGCTGTCACAGATAAGTCCTTATATAAGTGGCTTCAAAAACGACATTGTGTACATGGATAAATATCTCCTATAGAAATCATTTTAAAATGCTTAATTGGGGCTAGAGTACACTCCTTGTTCTTCCTAAAATAAAGGTATGTCATTCACCGCAGCAGAAAGCCTCAATAAGCAACCATTTTTCATAACCAATTAAGGCAAAAGAAATTAGTCACCATGGATTATGTGTATTAAATATTCCTCCTAGGCTCTTGTAAAATTGAATTCTTCTTTACCGAAGGTGAATGGAAGTGCTGCCCCCTCACCTCACCCAAGGCTTCATGCCAAATTAATTCATACAGCAAAGCATTAAGAGAATTACATCTCCATTAATGCCTACTCTGGCACTCTGCTTCCTCCGCCTAGGAAAGTATTCCTGCTCATAGATAATTCCACATGTGCACGACTACACAATTATTGGAATGGTGTATGTGTGTGCTTCTGTTACATAAAGTTCAGCGAACTGACATTATGAGAATCATCTATCTTAGAACAAGAGGCTGCTAAAGCAGATCTGCCAAGCATAACAGAAGTTCACTTAAAATACTTAATGTTCTTAATCTACAACCCCTGCAGAAAAACAGGTTACTCAGCGAGGTCCTGGCAGGTTTTAAATATCATAGGTCAGTCTTCAAGATGTTACAGGGGAATGATCAGGAAGGATCCTTACTCTGTGTCAAATTTAAAGGTTGAAGCTGAGCAACTACACAATAACAATTGAATCCTGAAGAATAAACTTTCGAAGCTGATCCATAGGTGCTTTTTCAAGAAGCAACTATACTTTCTTAGTTTTTTTAAAAGATGTTTCGCTTCTCACCCAAGAAGCTTCTTCAACTCTGAAGAAGTTTCTTGGGTGAGAAGTGAAAATCTTCAAAGAAAAACAAGGAAATCCAGTTGCCTCTTGAAAAAGCACCTTTGGGACAACTATGACCTGAATAACTGAAAATCTCCATAGAGCTTTGGAGATGGGTGTTAGAAAACAAGGAAATCTAAATGTGAAAACAGAGCAGAAGTAGTGTGGCATTGAAATATATACCTTGTGCACCAGGAGTAGATAAGATATTGTTGGCCATATACCATGTATTTTTCCTACACTCTCTCTCCTTCAGAGATGCATTCACCACCTCTTCATTCTAGCTTTGCATGCATATGATCCAGCCATCTGGAAAAACAAGGTGAGACATGGATCCTATCCACAGGACAGAGCAACCTACCTATGTCCCCAGGTCCCAGAAGCTCAAATTAGTCCCTTGGCATTGTCCCATTCATTCTGCCCAGTCAACATCAAAGGGAACTGCTATGAAGTGCTGACAGTTTTATTTAAGTCCAATAGCCACCAGAAACAGAATTAGGAAAACTGAGAACTAGAGTTCTGGTTCACAATATCCAATACATTGCCAATTCCTGAAAAAGTGGAGTAGCTCCTAATCTAGATTAACCAACTCAGACACATCTTTTAGATACCTTATTCATTCGCAGTGAATAGTTGTGCATGTTACCCAAACTACAAACATGTAGCTCTAGCTGCACAATTGTGTCCTTATGTTTTCCCCTGAAGCAAATACAAGCAAGATAAGAAGACAAAAAGGAGTTAGCATCAGCTATAAAAATACAGCATTACCTTGCAACAAAAAATGTCCCAGATTTGTATCGAAAGGACTACATTTGTGTCCTTCAGTCACAGATCTATCCATATAGACAGACTTATGTTGACAATCAGAGAACTCCTGGACTTAATTAAATCACATTCATCAAGCTGAACAGTGAGAATCATGAAACTTCTTTAGTTGTAGGCTTCCAGTCCTCCTAATATGGCAACAAAGAAATGAATTCCAGGCAAATATAATGATAGTGACCGCATTAATATGACAATTTAAAACCTCTGCAGAGAGAGATGCAAGTATAACAGCTACAAATCTACTTATAATATTTGGAATTTAAACCTCAAAGGCAGACTCTGCAGAGACCTTAGATATTTTCCATTAAATTCTACAGTATATACATTTTTCACAGAGACTTTCTTCTTATTCTGTAATCGTGTAAAAGGTGTTATTTTCATGCCAAAGTAATCTCAGACTTTTTCTTCTTTTTGGATGATTTTGCACAGCTGGTGATTGGAAATCAGGTTTGTATAATCAAGGCAGTGAAAACGTGTTTTATTTCCTAAGAACTGGATGGCTTTAGGATTTGCTTCCAAACACTTACAAAAGATAACATTCAGAAGGGAAAAAAAGAAATAAACCAAGACATTTTTGGATTACTAAAATGCCACGGTTATAATAATTATTGATAGGCCTGATAGAAATTAAGGCACTGACAAGTTATTAGGCAGAATTAATAGAGGGATTCTCTCTCAATCTCAGTCTCAATCTCAATCTTGCAATATAAAAATACTTCCTGGGTAAAAGGAGGAATTTGACAAGGAAAATGGGAAGAATATTGTTTCCTTGTGTGTTTCAAGGTCTTGATTACGATCTTTAAAGCGCTCCATGGCTCAGGACCTAGTTACCTGCGGGATCGTATTCTGCCCCATACATCCCTACGACCCATCCGCTCGCACAGAGAGGGACTTCTCCAGATGCCGTCCACCAGACAGTGTCATGGGGCGGTGCCTAGGAGCAGAGCCTTCTCTGTGGCGGGCCCAGCCCTGTGGAATGACCTCCCCCCGGATATTAGGACCACTACTGACCTCCGCTCCTTCCGTGTCAAGCTCAAGACCCACCTTTTCCAAATAGCTGGCCTGGCTCAACCATAACTTCGTAACGCTCCTGATGGGTTTTTTAATTTAGTAATTTTATTTAAGGGGATTTAAAATTGTGTTTTAATTGTCTTTCACTTATAAGTCAACTCTCCTCCACGCACATATGTATATGTCTCTGTTCTTTTTGTATATATGTTTGTCTTATGTGTATTTTTATCCGTTTTGATTGTACGCCGCCCCGAGTCCTTCGGGAGAGGGTTGCGGCTAATCAAATAAAATTATTATTATTATTATTATTATTATTATTATTATTATTATTATTATTATTATTATTATTATTATTATTATTATTATTATTATTATTATCCTTAAGGACTATCAATCTTGTTTTGGTTTCCACACCATAAGCAAGCATGTCCTCATCTTAATGTATTAGTCCAAGCAGTGGTGAGATTCGAAAAATTTTACTACCATTTCTGTGGGCGTGGCTTGTTGGACGTGGCAGGGGAAGGATACTGTAAAATCTCCATTCCCTCCCCACTCCAGGGGAAGGTTACTGCAAAATCCCCATTGCCAACCCAGTCCAGGGGAAGGATACTGCAAAATCCCTATTTCCTCCTGATCAGCTGGGACTTGGGAGGCAGAGAATTGATGGAGGACGGGACCAGTTAGAGGTGGCATTTACCAGTTCTCTGAACTACCCAAAATTCCCACTACCGGTTCTCCAGAACTGGTCAGAACCTGCTGAATACCATCTCTGATTCCAAGTACAAATAGCGCAATAGCTTAAACAAAAAACTGAAAATGTATCATTAAGGGAGGCCAAAAGAAGAAGATGGATGCATATTATATTTGTATGCCTCAATTTATGCTAAATATATACATTTGGTAATTCTTCTTTCTTTTTCTTCCTAGCATATTCCCACAGGTGCAGGGTCTGCTTTTCAGATCATTGAATGCCATATTGCACGGTCAGCTGCATCTACAGGGCGCAGGCCTGCGCCTTGCATATCTTTGTTGATGGTGTCTTGCCATCTCTGTTTTGGATCCCCACAAGATCACTGACCATTGACTTCTAGTTGGTAGGCAGTCTTGGCAACAGTGGAAGGTACTGCTCTCAAGACATGTCCATACCAGTGGAGCTGGCCTAAGAATTTGAATAAGAATTTGGTAATTCTTTTTTTTTCTTCCACATTTTTTTTATTTTTAAACATAAAAGACAACATTAAAAAAATTTCATCCATTACATACAGCATGTTGTTTGGTTACAAGTGTTTTTGCACCCGTATTTTCAATTACATATACAATCACAGATTTTCCATCTAATATAACCAAGAACCTCACTTTCATTGTACAGCATATATTCAATTACAATTAATATTTCTTTCTTTTCAATAAACTTATTTCTCTTAGATTCTTGATTGTCTGCTTAATAACAACGTACCTTTATGTAATCATTGTCTCATTTTAAATATTTTTACAGTATAAAAGAATTTACCAAGTGTTTATATTGATATATTTATCACTATTTTCAACAGGATATCTTTATAGTATGCACTTAGAGTTATATATTATATTACCAAGAATTTGGTAATTCTTACTATCATATAATTATATGAGAATAGGTTCACATAAAAAAATGAAAAGTGGACAATGGGAAATTAAATATTAATTTTAATTAACAATTGTATTACATTTCTAACTTCTACCTCTAGTGACCTCTATTTCGGTTATATCTAAATTGATTCCCAGGCTTAAAATATTTTAAGAAGTAAGGGTCTCATATAGAGAAATAGTGTCTGAATAAGGCAAAGAAAGGGACAATATGAGATACCATGCCAGAATTCAGAAAAGTTGGGGAAGGAATTAGGAAGCTGTAAAACTGATTTGAACATAAATATAATAAATTCACAGAAATTAACATAATGGATCCTGAGATTGGTTTGTTGTCTGTATTACCTAATGAAGATAAATCAATCCCACATAAGAAATCTATTCAGTTCTGTTTACTATTATATTTCTTCTTGCAAAGTTGGAAAATTGAAATATGTATTTCCTTGACTCAGTAATATTGAAAAGTTCAGGAACTGGCTTGGCTGAAAATTTAACAAACCAACAAATAATTTGTAAAGTTTCACAATGAAGGATAAATTCAATTACATTTGAACACTATTGTCTAAATAATTTAAAATAGTAAAATATTCATTGGCTACATTAATACTTTTTCCTAATGGATTCTGTCAGGGAATTGCATAGCAGCTGTCCAAATGAAGTTGGAAATACTAACACAAACTTGTAATATCTATATCTATATAACATTCAAATTTACAGCAGTCTTGGTCATCATCCAGAAATAAAGAACACAAGATAGTCAGGAACACAGGAATATCATGAGGCAAGTTAAACACTATACAGAATGCACAGAAGGAAAAGGGAAAACACTGATTTTAGATTACTTCTCATGAAGAAAACTGACAATTTCATTGGTGTTAAAATTGGGCAAGAAATAAATTCACCACACTACAGTACTGTAACTGCACACTTTGCACTTTGGTAGGCAAAACGATCAGCAAAGCCCAGAGTAAATTTAGATCCTGTTCCCATTTGCATTGCATAGTCATGATTAAGTTTTTTAAACATTGTGACCCAGCCTGACATTATTTGCAACTTTTCTTCCAATTGTCTTAACTCACTACTTGTGAACTCCTGCTCAATATAAGATCACAATGCTGGGTTCTTTGAATGAAGCAAGATCCTTTTGGTCTCAGTTCTTACTTATAGAGAAGATATGCAAATAAAGCAGGATTCCTCCAAGTGGTCAATATTGACTCTCAAAGGTTCAAATCCCAGTAAGGGTACGGCTAACTGATGAGAGCAAAATAGCTTGAAATAGATCTATAATATATAATTAATATATAATATATAAATAATAAATAATATATAATAAATAATAAACTTTGTTGTAAACTTTACACGGGAAAAGACCCGAATACAACAAAACCAGCATACCTACACCCGTGAAAATCTACGAAAACAATATATATATATATATATATATATATATATATATATATATATATATATATATATATATATATATATATATATATATATATATATATATATATATATATATATAATGTTATTACATTTGAGTAGCTTTATCATGACATCTAAATCAATTTGCCTCCATTTGAATTTAAAATTCATCTATTCTCTAAGCTCTTTTTCTTTCTTGCAGTGCTGTACTACCATACCTTACATTTTAATAGGCAGATGCATATCAGATAGAATTAAACTTAATAGAGTCTGAGCATATCAGGTATTTGAGTTAATCTGGAAAACTGTACAGTAAAAGACTGTTAGAGAATTGGAGAGGACAGACACGTTCAGCAGCCAAAATTAATTTTGTCTGAAAAAAACATGGATTTCTTTCAATATATTCAAACTGCCACATTAGTTAATAGAGGTCTGAAAGCAAAATTCCATTCATATGCGTCACTGAAGGTAAAATGAATTTGAGAACACAATATTCACCAACATCGGTTAGGAATTTTTGCAAAATATAACAAAGGTGGAAAAGGACATTCTGAACTAGTGATAAGGATTTTCCACATACATGCCGCATACATGAAAAATTCAATAGTAATATTGATTTGCTATATCAAAGAGGGACAGCTGCTTCAATTCAGTATTTTTACTGAAGTTTTACAAGTCAAGGAGAACTTGTAGATACAGCTAGGAATTTGTAATTCTTCTTTGTTATTGTGAGAGATTATGAGATTTGACAGTTACATCTTAGAAAAGTTTGCAAATCCCAACTTGATTTCACTTCAGTATCAATAATATCTGTTCACTTTCTTTTTATGATATCTGTTTTTATTGCACTTTCTTTTCATATATCATAACAGAGAAGGAACATTATATTTCATTTCAAACAGTGTTCATTTACATATTATTTCACATTGCATGTAAATATCCAAACTAAATATTTTAAATTATAGAGAGGACTTTTCTGCCTTTTATTTCAATTGTTTTTAAAACATTTCTATAGTACTATTAATTATAAACTCCAGATCATAAAAAGTGTGTTGTAAAACATAAAAAATAACAGCCAATCAATAAAGCAAAAAAAAAATATCATATAACATTGAACAATAGTAAAAAGCTATGGTAAGGAATGAATGAAGGATCGAAAAATTAAGCTGCTTTTAATATTAAAAGCATGAGAAAATGAACAGTTGTTTATCTGGTGCTATAAAGGGTAAGTCTATAGATTTCACAAATGAAGAATCACAATAAAAAAAGTTTATACCCTTTCCATTTCAGAAAGATAGCAATAGCATTTAATAATAGCATTTAGGCTTATATACCTCTCCAAGTGCTTTACAGCATTCTCTGGGCAGTTTACAATAGTGTTATTTTGCATATTGCCCCCAACAGTGACGTGCGGTGAGGGTTATGGCTGGGGAGGCTGTGACGTCATCAGGAAGGCGGGGAATGGGACCACGTGTGCAGGAGGCTGAGGCAGCCTCAGGCTCCAGCACACGTGGTCCCATTCTCCGCCTTCCTGAGTGAACATTAAGGGGACCGCGGAGTGCACTGATCCGCGTAGCATTGCTTCCTCCACCGGCGCCAGTCCCATCCCCCCCCCCCACTCCTTCAAGGTCTCCCACCAACCCAAAGCCCGATCCCCGGCTCCCTCGGGCAAGGCTTGAGCGGGGTGAATGGGAAATTACAGCGCCGCCGACCTAAACGCCAGACGCACAGAAAAGGATTGCGGAGCGCTTTGCCAGCGGAGCGCACTCAGAAAGGCGGCGAATGGGATCGTGATCCCATTCCCCGCCTTCCTGAAACGCCAGATGCACAGAAAATGATTGCGGAGCGCTTTGCCGGCGGAGCGTGCTCAGAAAGGCGGCGAATGGGATCGTGATCCCATTCCCCGCCTTCCTGAAACGCCAGAAGCGCTCCGCAATCCTTTTCTGTGCATCTGGCGTTTCAGGAAGGCGGGGAATGGGATCGTGATCCCATTCCCCGCCTTCCTGACCGCGCTTCACCAGCTCGCGTTCCACGATCCCCAACAGCAGCTGCTTTTCTATGCGTCTGGCGTTTAGGACATCCGGCTATCTACCTAAACGCCAGACGCACAGAAAAGGATTGTGGAGTGCTTTGCCTCCAAGCCACTTCGTCTTGATGACGTCTCCAATGTCGCTGCTGGGCGCGGCCGGACGGAGGTAACCAGAGAGGTGTCCGTGCGGAGGAGAGTGAGCGAGTGAGTGATGGAGGATCAGCGCCACTCGCTACCTCCGTCCGTCCGCGCATGGCAGCTGCGGCGATGTCATCAAGCCCCTGCCACTTCTGGACGTCTATTGCAGTCACGAGGAGTGCGCAAAGTACAGCGGAGGCAGGAAGGTTATTGGCGCTTCCGAGAACGCTCCTGCCTCCGCCGGTTGCCCAGCTGGCACCACCCGGCGCACGCTCCTCCTCCTCCCTCCTCTTCCTCTTATATATATGAAACTCCCTTGTGGATATTATTATTATTATTATTATTATTATTATTATTATTATTATTATTATTATTATTATTATATTATTATTTCATGATGAGAGGCTCTGCCTCCCCTGCCTCCAATGACCGCCCGTCACTGGCCCCCAACAATCTGAGTCTCATCTTACTTCATCAGAAGGATAAAGGATGAGTCCACCTTGAGGATCAAACTCCAGGCTGTGAGTTTGCCTGCAGTACTGCACTTTAACCACTGCGCCACCAGGGCACCTAGATAACAGCTAATATATAGAAGAGACATCCATTGGGATCTATCACATATTATCCTGAAGACAAGGGTCCCATTTTGTGGAGGTCACATTTTTCCCAGATAACTTTAGTTGTAGAGTAAAAAATATGTGTGGTGAATGTGAAGATAAGGAGAAGCTGTTTGGTTATACTCCTACACTAAGCAAAAATTAATGGAACAGTTAATAAAGAGCAGTTCATCCATTTTTTTTCAGGGAATAGTATATATACAAAAATGTATAAAAATTATCCTCTAGTCAGGTTTTCTGAATTGTATTCTTACTTTGAATTGAACGAAATAAACAATAAGGGAAGGTATTACACAGGGAAAAACTTGTCAAATTCTCCTAGAACTTAGCATGGAATCAGCTGTCTTCAATATCGTATATGCATTGATTCAGAAAGTATATATTCATAATGCACTACATGTTTCATGAAAACAGACTAGAACTATCAATTATGATATCCTATTGGACTGACTAGGAGGTTGGAAATGGGAGGTACAGATCCTCTGAAGCTGGTCCCGGGTTATGTTAGTATGGGGGAAAGGTGCAAT
Organism: Natrix helvetica; assembly: GCF_964273705.1. Lineage (NCBI taxonomy): Eukaryota > Metazoa > Chordata > Lepidosauria > Squamata > Natricidae > Natrix > Natrix helvetica. The sequence goes on from NC_138548.1 coordinate 140,253,209, forward strand.
CCAGAGTGAGAGCTCACCAATACACTGCTGATACTCCATTGTATACAGTATCTGAACTCTGGTCCATACAGGTGTTGCTGTCAAGGTCCTTCCCCAGTGGCTCTTATACTATGTCATGACTGCTTTGTTTCTATTTTTCTGTTCTGCTTTTATATTGACTTTTATGAGGTTATAATATACCCTTTTAAAACATTATCTGGGTGTCCAGTAACCATGAAAATGAGACTTGTATTGAATTACTCTCATGAAAAATTGTAGGAACCATATTTTTGTTCTTTACTCTTTAAGATCTCAACCATTGATTTTTTTAATACCTTCTTTGAGTTTCTTGTAAACTCATGTTTATATAATTAAGAGACTTTTTTTCCCATTATTTTTGAAGCATTGGATTCTTTTCCAATGAGTCTTGACTTCATATTACCTGACCAAAATATTTATGCTTTAGCTTTATTATCAGTGTTGGCAGTGAGCAGTTTCTTTTTTTCCCCCTCTTCTCTAGGATTAACTGATTTGTTCGTCTTGTGCTCCAAGGCATTCTCAAGAACGTTCTCCAACATTAGAGTTCAAAGACAGAGTTCAATTTTTATTGTGATGCTCCCACTTTCTCAGCCATATGTTACAACTGGGAAAACTATTTATTAGTTGTCATTATCATACTGTATTTTAGTCTCTTTGCATACATACATACATACATACATACATACATACATATTTTCGTAGATTTTCACGGGTATAGGTATGCGGGTCTTGGCGTATTCGGGTCTTTTCCCATGTAAGATTGAGAGTATCTTGGCGACGTTTCAACGAGGTCACACTTATCATCTTCAGGCTGGTGCCTTTGGCTTCGTGCTTGTGTGAGCAAAGCGTGATTGGAGCTGCCGTTTTTGCTATGGTGAGGGTCCTGTCTGATATGTTATATACTGTTTGTTTCATGGGTTGCTGTGGAGGGGGGTTGGGCTTCTGGTGTTTTTCTAGTCTGTGGAGTTTGTTGGTGTGTGTATCTGTCTTGTGGGAGGTTTCTGTTTTGGCTCTCCAGAGAGCTAGTTGTTTGGATTTGGGTGGATTTTGTTGCTGAGTTTGAGGTGAAGAGTGCGTAGGTCTCGGTTGGTTTGGTCTAATAGGAATCTTTTCCTGTGGAGTTCGTTTCTGATTAGGGCTAATTCAGTTCTTTTCAGAATCCTTTCGGTAACTGAGGTTTTTGAATGGAATTTTAGTTGGAAGCCTGTGGGGACCACGTTTTTGCCTCGGCAGTTACACAGGAATGTGAGGTCACATATGATGGTGGCTCTTCGGCCTTTGGGTTTTTCATAGGTCCTGGTCAGCCAGAAGATTTCCTCCCCATAGAAGTAGGATATTTGTTTTCATAGATTTTCATGGATATAGGTATGCAGGTCTTGGCGTATTCAGGTCTTTTCCCATGTAAGATTGACAGTATCTTGGCAATGTTTTGACAAAGTCACACTCATCATCTTCAGGCTGGTGCCTGTGGCTTCATGCTTGTGCGAGCAAAGCGTGATCAGAGCTGCCGTTTTTTCTATAAATATAGGTGGGTGGGTGGGTGTGGAATATTGGCTTTGTTGCTTTAAACATATTGGTTGGCTGTGTTGTCACATCTTGTTTGGTTGATGGAATTGATGTTTGGTGAGGATGATTGGTGATGGTGTCCTGTGTTGTTCTGGGTCCTGTGTTGGTTTTTGTGGCTGGGGCTCGTTTATTGACTAGGGCAAGTTTCCAGAGGTCTGGTAGGAGGGAGGTATCATCAGGTTTATTCATGTTGTGGGGGTGTTTCTCTATTTCGATAGCTTCCATAATTATTCTCCTGTTGAAGTGTTCAGTTTTGGAGATTAATTTGGTTCCTTCAAAATCAATTTCATGTCCTGTTGCTTTAAGGTGCTGGAAAAGGGAGGAAGTTTTTTCTGCTTTTCTGACTGTGTTCTTGTGTTCTGCAATACGTGCATATATTCTCCTATTAGTTTGTCCAATGTATGTGGCTAGGCAGATTTTGCATGGTATTTCATAGACTCCTTGTTTTTCTAGCTGGATCTTGCCTTTGGGGTTTCTTAAGATGTTGGCTATTTTTGGGTCAATGCCGAAGGCTGTCTTGATATTGTGTTTGTGGAGAATTTTGCTGATTTTATCTGTGGTGCCTTTGATGTAAGGGAGGAGGGCGATGCTGTTGTCCTGTTCTGTGCCTTGGTTCTTGGGGGGGTGTCTCCCTTTGGATTAGGTTGGTAATTGTGTTTTTTTTTAATCCGTTGGAAATTAATACATTTGTGAGTGTGCGTAATTCAGTTTTCAGGTGGTCTTTGTCAGCTAGGTGTTTGGTTCTGGAGATGAGGGTCTTGGCTACATAGTTGATCTGTGCAGGGTGGTGATGGGATTGTGCGTTTAAGTAGCAGTTGGTATGTGTTTTTTTCTGGTAGATGGTGTGTCCTAGGGAGCCATTGGGTTTTTTGTAGATTAGGACGTCCAGAAAGGGAAGTTGGTTGTTAGCTTCTATTTCCCTAGTAAATTGTATTTTGGGGTGTAGGTTGTTGAGATGTGTGAGGAAGTTGTCCAATTTTTCTTTCCCATGTGGCCAAATTACAAAAATATTATCTACATATCTAAGGCAGAGTTTGGGTTTCTGTTCAGATTTATCTAAGACGTTAGTTTCAAAATGTTCCATGTATAAGTTTGTGAAGACGGATGAGAGGGGTGATCCCATGGGTGCTTCTTCTATCTGTTTGTATCTTTGCTCATTGTGGATGAAGTGGGTGTTGGTTAGGCAGTAGTTGGTCAGATCTAGGATGTGCTGGGGAGGTTATATTTGTTTTGGATTGCTGTCAAGTCTTCTTTAATAGGCACTTGGGTGAAATGCTTATTACATCAAAGCTCACGAGTAGGTCGCTGGGTTGTAGATTTTGTTTTTTTATTGTTTCTATGAAGTGGGTTGAGTTTTGTACGTGTGAGATGATGGATTCTGTGTAGGGCTGAAGTTGTTTGGCAAGAAATTTGGCAACACACACCAACCACTACTTAAACACACAATCCTATCACCACCCTGCACAGATCAACTCCATAGCCAAGACCCTCATCTCCAGAACCAAACGCCTAGCTCACAAAGACCATCTGAAAACTGAATTACACACTGTCACTATTAATTTCCAACGGATTCCAAAAAAACACAATTACCAACCTAATCCAAAGGGAGACACCCCCCAAGAACCAAAACACAGAACAGGACAACAGCATCGCCCTCCCCCCTTACATCAAAGGCACCACAGATAAAATCAGCAAAATTCTCCACAAACACAATATCAAGACAGCCTTCAACACTGACCAAAAAATAGCCAACATCTTAAGAAACCCAAAAGACAAAATCCAGCTAGAAAACAAAGGAGTCTACAAAATACCATGCAAAATCTGCCCTGCAACATACATAGTACAAACTAATAGGAGAATAAATGCACGCATCGCAGAACACAAGAACGCAGTAAGAAAAAAAGAAAAAACTTCCTCCCTTTTCCAGCACCTTAAAGCTACAGTACATGAAATTAATTTTGATGGAACCAAATTACCCTCCAAAACTGAACACTTCAACAAGAGAAGCCAAAGGCACCAGCCTGAAGATGACGAGTGTGACCTGCTACTTAGAAGAAGAAAGGTTGTATGTATGTATGTATGTATGTATGTATGTATGTATGTATGTACACACACACACATACACAAACACAAACACAAACACATACATACTGTACGTACATACATACATACATACATACATACATACATACATACATACATATTTCTAAGTAGCAAATATATGATCATCTCATGACTATTCACCATGCTCTGAATTTAGGATGTAAAGTCTGTTAGTACTTTAGCATCTTCACATATTGTGCTGGGTCCACTAGATAAGGGAAGGCAAGGCAAGACCTTTATTGTCACTTATCCACCTTTCTTTCTGAATTGATTTGTACATCTGGCAGTTTCGTGCATTGTTGATTTCAAAACCTTCACCATTAAGTAAGTAGCATATGAAATCAGTGCAATTTTTTAATACTTTCAGCATCATTTGGCTGAATTGTTTTCATATTTATACTGTTTGACGTATTGAAATAGAAACTGTTCTTTTTTAATACTTCGGCTGCTGCTGTGCTTTCCGTGCTTGCTTACAATCTGCGTGCTTGCTTTAATTGCATGATCTGGCAAGGTTTTAAACAGTTCAGCTAGTATTTCAGCTCCTGAAGTTGTCTTGTTAACAGTATTTTCCAGGACCCATTTAACTTCATTTTGCATACTGTCTAGCTCTACTTTCGAGATAAAGTGTTTGTTAAGTATAATTGATTTTGGTGTCTATTTTAGCTTAGTTTTTAGTTTAGAAGAATGTAAGTTCTTCTGCATTCATACTATCATTTCTTTGCATTTTCTTTCTCCTTTGACTTAACTTGCTTTTATTGAGCCTATCTTTACAAAAGAGGATCTCTTGATTTCTATAATTTTCTTAAATAAATTTCTTGTCTTTCACTTTGATTGTTATTCTCAAAGTCTTTGTATTGCTTATCTAGATATACCACCTTGTCTCTTCTTTTTCACTGGAATTCGGAATTTGTTGGACAAATTTTCCTCTGTTTTTGTTTTTCTGCCATTTTTTCAATTATTAAAAAAAATAGCAACAACAAAAGAAATATTGCTGAGATTCTTTTGCTCTGATGAAACTGTTTGTATTCTTACTTTATGTTGCAATTTTGCAAAGTAACACTGTTGAACTCAGCTATGTTAATATTAAGCCTTGGTTTTGCTTACTGAATAAAGGTCCTCTATCTTTTTAGGCACATTATATAGTTAAATTAATTTCAATAGTCCATTGATTGATGCTGAGACATAAGAGATACCTTTTATAAATGTTAGAAAGAGATATTTTTATAAACATTTATTGTTTTGGCAATTTGTGCCACCTCTGCTGCACTTAGACTAAATTTTCTCCAACATTACAAATGCTACTTTTACTTCCATTGTTATCTTATTTTCTCTAATGAACATGATGTAAAAAGGAAAGTGCTACAAGTCATATAACTTGCAAATCATGTAAGTTTTTCTACATCTGTTATTGAAGAATTAACTTATATCACTGTAATAATGCTTTGGACTGAAACTGAGATCATGCTATTATTTTGGGATTGTATCTCAACACTGATTTTAATATCTTTTAAATAATAGTAAATATCATCATCATCATCCATCCTTTATCATTTTCATGCCACAATAGGTAATCCAATGCTCCTCTAATTAAAATGACAAATGACCAGTCAATTTCAGTTCACTGATTCCCAGAATTTCAGTGTTCAAATCTGATATTTCTAGTCTGATAACATCAAGATTGCCTTGCTTTAGTTCATGGTTTTGACATTCCTCTTGTCAATAGCATACATAATTCTCAGCCCTGAGCTTTCTATTTGCTTTTGGGCACATCATTACTTAGATGTCCTTTCAGTTTAATCTGGTCACATCATAAACACACATGGTTGTCATTCCTGCCTTCTAATCTTTCCCAACATATTAGATATCTTACAAATTGGAGAGAGGGTTGTTCACCATGTTACTATTATGTTAATATTCTCCTGGGTTGTCTCTGGTCATTAAAGTCAAGGCACAGAGTCAGAAAAATTGGAATACAATTAAATGTTAAAAAAACATCAAACCAATGACCACAGGCATATAAGCCATTTTAGAACTGATGGTAAAGATAGTGATGGATGGTTTCTGGCTTTTAGAACAGATTATAAACAACAAGAAAAGGAAATAGCAGTCAAGAAAATTGCTGCAAGTTAACACTTGGCATGGTAATAAGTACTGCAGCTTTTAAATATCAGTTTTTTCCAGTTGTGACATTGACCTCATAAAATGAAATCTGGAAAGAAGTTCAGATTATGCATATTGGTTTTTAGGGATCAACACACACATAATCTCTATTTTTTAAAATTTACTCTGACTCCTCTGGGTGACCTTTCCAAACATATTCATTTCAATCAGTTCATAGTATATTTATTTGTTAGTTTGTTTATTTATTCATTCATTCATTTCAATTTCAAGGTGATAGAAATTTTGGGCAGCTTACTTATAAAAATTAAAAAGAAACAAAGCATTTCAGGGGAAAAAGAGTCATAATGTTAACCATATTTAATTAATGATATTCACATTTCATTCAAGTTACATTTTGTTCTGACTTTATCCATTGCTTTCCTCCTGCCCCAGGTGCCCATTCAATTCTTCAAAGTGCCTTCCTGACACTTAAATAAGCTTTTTAGTCCATTGTTCAGTTCTGCATTAGGCCTTCAGGAATCACTTTGAGTGGCTTGAATTTTGTTTTACAGAATCTGATCAGCCCTAGGATTAGATGTATACAGAGAAGATGGTTCTCTATAAAAGAATAATCCATGGCAGTAAATGATCACCTTTGCCTACCAAATCAAGTTAAATAGTATCCAAATCTAAAGTCACCATGATGTCTGATGTAGAAAAAGACACATGATATGTCTTCCCCCTAGCAAAGAAAGTGCAAATACTGTATAATGAATCCAACTTCTGATACTTGCTGCTTAAAAGTGAAATGCAAAAAAAATTCACTTAGTATTCACATTCGGAACCAATCACTTAAGAACCTAACTGCATTCTGGACATGGGTTCTCTCTTTTCATACAACCCAACTAATTCTGCTGCTCACTGATTTTGTATAATTGGCAGCATTTTTTTTCTCTCAAAGGAATTGCTTCATGTGTCTGACAGAAGGCATCCCATTTTTGTTAATGCATACATCTTAGGCGTAGGCTCTCTGTCAATAAAAAAAAGCATAATTTCCATTAATCTGTGATGGAAAATCAGCCCATACGTAATCACGATAGAAGCTGCATTCAACCTGACGGGGAGGAATATATGCCTCAATGGTTAGTAAATCCTGTCAGCAGAATGACTGTAACATTAAAGATTCATGCATCCCAGTGCTGCTGCTTGTTTTTTGAAATCTGCAAATCCACCTTCTCATTTGAAACTTTAAATACTGGGGACATGAACATTTGTCTTGCAAAATTAACTGCAAAGGCATGGGCTAGGATGTGAAGGAATGTTGAGCGGCTGGGAATTACGGGGAGAAGGTTGACATGCTGTCTTCCCGCGTACAGTGGTGCTAATCGGGATTAGAATCTTGCCTGCTCTTCCCAAGTAAAATATTGTAATGTCCTAAATAAAAGAAAACCCCTTTTTAAAATATCCTGGAGATATCTGCTGCCAGCCAATATCTGTGAAAATGAGGTAAATGGACCAACAGACCAAATATAAATATAACTCTCTATGTTATACATAAAAATACTAAATAAATTATGCTGGATGAAATCAAAAGCCTAGCTAGTCCACCATTGGATTCCTAACCAAGCAGATAACTGTTGGAAGCCACAGGCAGAGGCATGCAATACCACATATCTTAATTTTACTTAAGTTTTACTCCACCATGCATTCTCAAGTTCACATTTTGGTAGTGAGGCAAGACTCAGAAGTTACCAAGGCAGAGCAACCTAACCTTAGTTCTATAATATCTGACAGACTACTGGGCTGTTACTGGGAGTGAAGAAGAAAGAAGAAAGGAAAGAACTATGTTTGCCACTTAGCTTTCCTTGTTCCAGCCTCAGCTTTAAAAAGATACTATTTAAAGCAGGGGTGTCAACCTCAAGCCCATGGGCCAGATCCAGTCCGTAGGGTGCTTAGATCCTAGAAAAAGCAAAGGACCAGCCCATGGTGCCTCTGCTAGCATAAACAGAGCTTGGGAGGACCCTCCCAAGCTCCGTTTTCGCTGGCAGAGGGTTGCAGGAGGCAGTCGCAGCTGAAAATGGAGTTTGGGAACCCGTTTTTGCTGGGAGAGTGCTCAGGCCATCTCAGGCATTCCCGACATGAGTAATGGCTATGCCCACCCTGGCCATGCCCACCCCAGACCCCTGAGGTCAAACACAACTTTATGTGGCCCTCAATTAAATCGAGTTTGACACCCTTGATCTAAAGGGAATAAATCTATAAGCGCTCCAGATTCAGACCACTAAATCTACTAGTTCTTTATCACACTACCTTTTGACCCTGACATAGGGACTCTGATAGTGATTTCTACCTTTTTGAGATCAGGGTGCATTTTCTACTGAAGCAGTGAGGAGCAAATATAGTGTCTGGTTAAGGTAAGGTTTATAACCAGAAGGCTTTTCTCTCTTTAAGTTGGAGCGTTAATATTAAGTTGTCCTCTAAGTTGAGCTAGTTTCCTCATGACTGCATGGACACATTCATGTCATATTTTTTTTAATAATAACCAATTATTGACCATATGGTTAGCCAACTGTATAGAGAGCCATGGAATCTAGTACCCTTCAAGAAAAATCAATTCAAAATTGCTTCATAAACTGGATATGCAAGTATGTAGATATATATAAATAAAGCAACAGAATTGGAAGGGGTCTTGAAGGTCTTCTAGTCCAACCCCCTGCTTGCTTAGGCACGAAACTGTACACCACTTAAGACAAATGGTTATCCAATCTCTTCTTAAAATCTTCCAGTATTGGAGCATTCCCAATCTTTAGAGGCAAGTTGTTCCACTGATTATTTGTTCTAATTGTCAGGAAATTTCTCCTTAGTTCTAAGTTGCTTCTCTCCTTGACTAGTTTCTACCCATTGCTTCTTGTCCTGCCCTCGGGTGCTTTGGAGAATAGCTTGACTTCCTCTTCTTTGTAGCAGCCCCCAAGATATCACAACACTACTATCATGTCACTCCTAGTCCTTCTTTTCATCAAACTAAACATACCCAATTCCAACAATCATTCTTCATATGTTTTAGCCTCCAGTCCCCTGATAATGTTGTTCTTCTCAGCATGCTTTCTAGAGTCTCAAGATCTTTTTTACATTGTGGTGACCAAAATATCCAGTATTATTCCTTTGGCTTATCATTATTTCTTATATAGTTTGTCCTTTTAATCCCTAAAGCACACAAAATATTCTGAGTTCTCCAAAACCTGCCCTCTCTCATTTGTTTCCTTTCTTCTTGGCTCTTACTGGAAATGATTTTAAATTTGAAGGTCACTACCTCTCGGTCATCCAGCCAAAGAGAAGTCAGAAGTTGCTTTTCTGTCTTCTCAGTTTTGAAACATTTCTCCACTCCCCTCTCTACCCTTTCTGTTAATGTGAATGCAAACAAGCACCTTATTGCTTTCTCAGGATGATATATTTAAATAAAATATGCATTGCAAATACATCGCTGAGGGAGAAAGAATCCATGTTCTTATTAAGATAAATAAACAGCTAACTGGCAGCAGCTGAATAAACTATAAACCTTTCAAACAGCTTAAAACTTAAAGAAGTCTGTGCGCAGGAGTCTTTTGCTCTGGTCCTGGATATATTTAATCAAAAGCAGGGGTGAAATGCTACCGGTTCAGACCGGTTCGCCCAAACTGGTAGTAAAAATGCTACCTGTTCGCCTGAACCAGTAGTAAAAAGCATGCTACCGGCTCGGGCGAACTGCTTTTTCCGACAATCAGCTGTGACACGTGATTTATATTATATTTATATAATACACAAATATATATTATATTTATATATATTAGGATATCCTGCTTTCTAGTCAATCTAAATCGCATGGCACAGTGGATTCCTCCCCCTCGCTTACCTTTGCAGGTGCGCTCACATTGCTACCAAACCAGTAGCAAAGGTAAGTGGATTTCACCTCTGATCAAAAGCCATAAAGATTTAGACACAAACATTCCCTTTGGTTTTTCCAGGAACCTATAGCTTATCCAGATACAGTATACGAGGATGGCATAACTAGTTCAGTTCTTTAATATGATCATTGACCAATATAACAGATATTAAAAAATTGAGAAATAAAATGTAACAGCCTGCATAGTCAAAAAGAAAGAAAATTAACAAAACACAAAATGACCAATATACATTATCAAGAGAAAGCCATTGACAGTTAATTTCACATGAATTATATTAACTAGTGTAAGAAAGCTGGAATGTTACATGGGGCCTGAATAAAGGAACATTATATTTCCTTCTGATTTGCCCTTTCTAAGGTCATATCATAATATCCATTCATTTTCCAAACAATTATTCTTCCCATATATTGTTCAAAAGTAGCATTCTCTACCTAAATATCAGTTCATTGCTCTAATCTTTTCAGTTCATTTTCAGTGCTATTTTTATTTTCTGGATGTTAGCTCTCTCATCCAATGAGACAGCAAATTAACTTGATAGATTTGATCGTGAATTAACCTTGTGGCATCACACCCAATACCTCATTCTAGGTTGATGAGAAATTTTCTAAGTATGGTGTTGAAGCAGCTACATATGTATCCATTTAATTGTCATGACACCTAGCCCACATTCAACCAGCTTGTTAATTACCATGTCAAAGCATTTTGTGAAATACTTAACCAAACTTTAAATATGCTATGTCTACAAAATTCCCACTATCGATTAAAGAGTTACTTGCTTAAAGTGTGTGTGTGTGTTTGTGTGTGTGTGTGTGTGTTCATTTGGCAAGGTTTGTTTTGGACAAATCTATTCCAGTGACTGAAAATTACTGTATTATTTTCCAGATGTTTGCAGATGAATCTCTTTAAAAGATGCTCTAGACACCTCCCGGAGAGTGATGTTACAGTAACTGGTCAGAAATTTCTTGGATCCAGCTTGTTTCTCTTTTTGGAAGTATTTGGACCATATTTTCTCTCCTCTAGTTATTGGGTATGTCATCCATTCTCCAAAATTTCTCAAAGTAATATAGGAAGATTCAGACAAACAATTAGCTACTTCCTGGAGATTTAAATTAATTCAAAGTAAATTAGTATTCTCTGATTATGCTTCTGTCAATCTCAAATTTCAATCTTGTCCCTTTATTCTGCTCTTCAAAATTGCCTAACAAAAGATGCCTTCTTAATGGAGAAAACAATAAAAGTAGAAATTGGGCTTCTCCGGGCTTCTTTGTTGATTGCGACTTAAAATCTTGCAATCCTTATAAGAGTGAGGGTGATGAAAATTAATGTTACAGTATTTCTGGAACCTCTATTTTTCCCATCCTGCAGTAACTTGCCTTTGTTTCTGATATTTATACTTTAATATAAAAGCCTAAACTAGTGACGGTTTTTTTTAAGGCTATTTAAATTAACAGACTTGCTGCCACTGTCTGGATATTTGAAGATGTTAAATTCCTAAGGGAACATCTATCACTCCATAATATTGAGTTGCTTGAAAATAAAATTGCATTTTTCCCCACCTCTTGCTTGGGCAGAAAATTGTCCAAGTACATTTGGTGCCAAAACATTTGTGTTAAGTGACTCCAGTATCTATGGCTGAAAGCTCATGTGGAAATACGTAGTAATCTGTTCAGAAGGTTCACAATTCAATATATTCTTGGAAATTTTGACAGCACACAGTTTGTCCAGATGAGGGAAATGGCATAAGTAAAATGTAATTCATTTTTATTGCGATGCTTGACTTGTAAATGGTTTTGTGGACAGATCGTATTTAATAGATTCTTGCATGTGTTTTATATTTCTTCAGCAATTTGAATTCTACGCTTTTCATTTTGCTTTCAAAATTGTGCTTTAGATTCGCTTTCTCCTTTCAGCTTCTCAGTCTTATCTTCAGATAGGCTTTATTGACAGAACAGATCATGAAAAATTTCAGGCATGTCTGGTTAAGTATAAATCATGTGCTGAACATTCTGACTGAATTTCACTGTGCTTATAAACAGATTGTAACCAGCTTAGTTACAGTTTAAAGGAAACTCAATGATAAGCACTAAATTTGCTTGTGTGACAGTTGCAGAAGAAGGTGAGTTAGAAAAATGCATTTTTATGACTTTCTTCTGAAACAACAATAAAGACTTAATGGCATGTTTCACTGAAGAAATTTGGTGGTTGGAGCTAAGTATTTAAGTGCAGTGGATAAGATCAGTGAACTATTTATTACCTAAAGCAGTGGTTCTCAACCTTTTCTTTACCACAGACCCCCTTTAAATACCTTTTGTGGCCATGAACCATGGCCATGGATTCCTAAGACTTAACTCAAGATGTAAATCATAACTTTTCTTTAAGCCTTTGGGAACACCCTGTGACAATATTCTGACACACACACACCCCCGCAATGCTCCACGGATCACAGGCTGAGAACCACTGACCTAAAGGAATGTTGCTCTTTTTCAAACAAAGCATCCTTTACTAAATTCTTTGCATGAATCTTTGACATTATCATCTGGTTCCTTCATCCTTCTTCTTCTATTATCACAATAATGTGGTTTAAGGTCTTCAGACAATGTAATTACAGCAGATCCTGCCATAGGTCCACAGATTAGGTTACATGATTTAATCAAATCTCATTCATCATTTTATCACATTTATAACTTTCCTCAGGCATCAAAGATAAAGGTCCAAATATTTAAATCAAAAGAATAGGATGACACTATATTTTGGCTTCAGTAATTGCCTTTGGGGAAAAGTTGTCCTAAGGTAAATCTGGGAAGACTGTAGCTACTTTAAAAATGATTGGCACCATACTGATATTGCTTGCCTCAGCCTAGATTCCACCTAGAGTCACATTCCAATCATTTCAAACAGACTGAAGCCGGAGATAAAAGTGCCATCAGAATATTGGAAATATTTCAGCTTCTGCTTATTTATTAACCTTGCAACATAGATGTCATTGAACCAGAGAGTTAAGGTAGAACCAAAGATAGCAAAACAATAACTCCCTGCTAATTACTACAGCCCCTTCAATAAGGAAGGCTTATCTTCTCTTTTACTTTCAAATAAAAAGTCTACAGTGGTTCATTCCTTTTTGAAAAGGAATGATGGCAGAACCAGCAGACTTATAAAGCAGCTGCCTAGAACAGTGATGGCAAATCTTTTTGGCACTGGGTGCCCAAACTGGAATGCGCATGCATACATGTTCATGTGTGTGCTGGAGCGCTAGAGCGCCGGAAACCTGAACACCGGTTGGCCAGTGGTGGGTTCTGACCAGTATGGCCCAGTACTGCCGTACCAGTAGTAGCTGGGAGCAGCTGTCACTGTACCAGTAAAGTGGCTCGTTTGGCCCACCCACCCACCCACCCACGTTCTATACCTGTTTTTAAAGCAATCAGCCAATTAGGCACACATGCACAGCGTGTGGTGCCTATATGACAAGCAGCTGGGTGTCACAGGGGCGGTGGAGTGCACAGTACACCTGGCCCCATGACCAGCATACCGGTAGCAATAGGGAGAGGAACCCACCACTGGCCAGCACACATGTGCCTGTTTTGGGGGCAGATTTTTCAGGTTGGTTTTGGGGCCATTTTCAGGCCATGCGTGCTGGTGCCTGCGAAGACCAGCTGGCCAGCATGCTGGAAACCAGAAGAGCAGCTGGTGACAGCATGTGTGCCCACAGAGAAGGCTCTGTGTGCCACCTCTGGCACATATGCCATAGGTTCACCATCACGGGCCTAGAAGAACCAGCCACATAACCAAGGATGGACTTTGAATGATGATGTCAACATTATGTTTGCACCGGTGTTCTTCTTTTTCACTTTTTTTAAAAAAAAAATCATTTTGCTTTTGGACTATGTATGTGCTATTTTACTCCATAAGCAGTTCTTTGTCTTTAGGGAATTTATGTTCAGATGCCATACCAACAGTGTGTGTTCAGCCATTTATCATTTGCTTTGCTGTGCTATCTAGATTCTGGCATGGCAGTTCTATGCAAGTCTGCTGAAACATAGATCATGTGAAAGGACTAGCTCCCAGGTAATTGAAGCCAAAAACTGAAAACACATTTGTCTTTCTTGCAGCTGTCAGCACATTTCAGAAAGCAATAGAAGCTGTAAGAAAAATACCCAGCATCTCTATTGGGACAAAACCTTTGTTAGAGCAACTCACAGACACCAAGCACTGAACAAACTTTTACATTCATTGGAAACCAGCTCAGGGCTTCAAAAAACCAAGGAAATCACAGGATAGTATCCAAGAGTTTACAGTTGAGCATTCTGGTTAGTGGAATGCTTGATTTATAAACATTGATTGTTAAATTTTTGGAATTTTGCAAACCAATGGACAGCAGAGGTGAGCCTTAATACCAGCTGTTCTGTAACTACCGGTAGTTACAAGATGTGGTAGCATCAATGGAGCCAGCAAACCAGTACTGAAATATTTAGCAGCACCACTGGTTCTGGAACTGCTCTACCGTCTAGAGCAGAGGTGGGTTCCTACTGGTTTGGACTGGTTCAGCTGACCAGTAGTGGTTTGGCGGCTTGGGTCGTTAGAACCGGCAGCAACCCAGTCCTGCCACGGCCCCGAAGCAGTTCTCCCGGCAGCACCATAGGCACTGCCATTTTGTGTTTTGCTCCTCCGCATACGCAGAGCAATTTTTATTGAGTGACTGCCGGAACCCACCACAGATCTAGAGGTCATCTCAACATTTGCAGTTCAGCTATGGTAGTACTAGTTAGTAGGATCTAACTGTGGAGAACAATACACACTCACAAAGCCATCTACTATATTTTGAATTGCACAAAAAATCTCTGCTACACAAAGCTTTCTCCACCCACTTATAAATATGCTTTCAGTCTAAAAATCTTTTCAGTCCAGCTTAAACAGTTTCATTTTATATGATAATAAAGAAGCTACCAATTTAGTATGTTATACTTTCATCATGTCCCTGAAGGATTATGTTAATAAACTTATAAAGAGGCAGCGCTGTTTAACAAAAAGGTTAGCCTTTATCAAATGTGTCATGAAAATGGCAGCAATGCTAAAGTGCAACAAAAATAATTAAGACAGATGCTTTGTTTTCAAGATGTTTTTGAGACAATTTCACACCACGCATTAAAAAATAAACCACTGTATAGGGTATCTAATGATACTGCCTGCTGAGATGAGGGTACAGCTGATATCAAACTCAAAACACCTGCCGCATCCCTTGTATATAGATATAACTCTGCTTCTGTGATAATTAAAAAAGAAACAAAACATTATTTAGGACAAGGGATAATAAAATCAGACCTGGATCCCCTCTGAGCCAGTGTGGTATAGTGGTTAAGGCATCAAATTAGAAACTGGGAATCTGTGAGTTCTAGTCCCATCTTCTCTCCACCCTAGGAAGTAGCCAAGGGCAAAACACTTCTGAAAAATCTTGCCAAAAAAACCCATGCAAGAATAGTCCAAGCAGTTGCAAGAAGTTAATAGTGACTCAAGGGTACACGTGCACGTAGCATGCACACAATTCTCTTTTAGTCAGAAATCAGATCAACACATAAAACTGAGATGACATTCATTGCATTTTCAGATAATCATTGGTAGTACCAGGACAGGAGCAGTTCTTCTCCAGAAATTTCTATGGAAATTTGAGCATGTTTACATGAATGCTTATACCTTGGACTTAGAGCTAAAAGGGGAGGCAAGCAAGTCGTGAGATCCCTGACTATATTTCTAGTAGTGTTGACCAGGAATCTAATATTTTTATTGACAGGGAGAATATGTGCCGATGGCCCCATTGCCTCTGCAGGCCATCAAGGTCATGGAAAATTCCTCAGGAAACACCCAATGTACCTAAGATGACACCAAATGTCCTTGGAAGACTTCCAAGGCAGGTGGATGACTATTTCTGTACTTCTTCATCTTGTCTAGTGTGCCAACTTGTCTGGGTGGAGTGTGCCAGACCTTCTGGGTGAAGAAGTGAACAACATAGCAAACATAAACATGAGTGTCAAAGTATGTTCAGGATTCCCTACTGCTGAAAGGGGCCTGTCTTTATTCAGCTGAATAAACATGTACAACTTATCGAGGCTAATATCTAGTCTTTATTTCTACCAAACCACACCTAAAACTGGCAAAACAATAGGGGCTCTGTTGGAACATTTCATTGTCAATCCTAAAGTGGACATGTCTATTACCCAAGAACTTCTTGTTATGAAAAGCAAATGCCAGAATAATTTGGGTGGGAGAAGAAACCACTGGCTGTAAGTTCCTACTTTTTGCTGATGCCTTAGGATAGTTATGACAAAGAAATTCTTTTTTTTTGTAACTGTATGTAGTTTGTAAGGAGCTTGCTGACCATAATGAAATGGAATTGTTTTCTGCTTTGGGGGCTACATAGATAAAAAGCACCCTGACCTAGATATATTCTCCATTATTGGAACCGTGAACATATTGAAGCATATTTTTAAACAATAGACAAAGAAGGTAATGTAAGAGTGTCTGCCTCTATAGTTATGCTGCTTTAAAAGATGTTACGAAGAAGAACAAGTTTGAGACTGATTTCAAAGTGGTTTGAAAAATAACGGGCTATAAGAATGACGTAGAAAAAGTCACTGAAGACTCAACCATCCAGGCCAAAGGCGTCTAAAGGTTGAAACATGGTAACTGGACCAATATTTGTTAATCTGAGATGTTTCATTGCTCATCCAAGTAACTTCATCAGTCAGAGCAAAATTAGTTAGGCAGAGAGTCAGAGAGTCATTGGAATGTACCAACTCTTGCCACAACAACTTCAGGCCTTTCTCCCCAAAATGTGTTGCAAGATGTCAATGAATTCAGTAAGTCAACTTTTAGACATGGAAAAAGATATTACACTGGACAGGTGAAAGAAAGTGGCTGATGTCTTAATAATTAAAAGGGATATACAAATAAAAAACCAAGAGAGTGATTTTGATAATTTTCCTATATTGGGTTTACAAAAGAGGCTTGTTAAATATAAAATTGGTCTATCTGAAATAAAATGTATCATTATCGTTGTAATTTTTAATGGACTATTGTTGATATCAAGAAATCAAGATGCTACATAGATTTGCTTATAGATAAGATATTGTATATGGGAAGACAAGATCATTTGCTGTATTTTAAGAGGAGGTGATAAGTTACTAAAATAGTTTATACTTGTAGTGAAGGTAGAAAATCATTTTATATGTTTCTTTTTTTTTAGTATAGTCTTATTTCTCTTTTCTCTTTCTCTATTTTTCCTTTGTTGGCTGCATTTCCCCTTTTTCCTATCTTTTTCTGTTTGTGTTAGTGTCTACTGTTGTAATTATAATCTTTCACAAAATTACTACCCCCCAAAAAAACTATTATGTTTCCATAACAAATTATTCCATGACCGCTCTTTTGAGCAGTTCAAAAAGGAGGAAAAACATTCAGAGCTTTGCTACCAACTATGTAAGTGATGAAAGATTAGCTGTATAAGGTGTACCTTTTATCCTTAACATGGTGCTTAACAGTGGTGATTCAGTGCCAGAGTTTGTGATAAATTCTGAACAACTTGGAAAGTTAGTTTATTTTAACAGCATGGGAAAGATCTGTTAGATTAAGGCTGCTGACTTTATGGGAAACCATGTCTTTATCACCAGTTTATGGATTCTGGCATTGTCCTCTTTCACGAGGGTCTCACAAGGGCATGCCTGTTTTGGTACCCGTGATTTCATAGGTCTTGTAAAACGAGTTCTTATTAAGCAAAGCTCTGACATTACGTTGTAAGGTTACTGAAAGCTTTGGCTGTGATCCTCAGCGCCTTCAAAATTGCCAAAAGATTGTAATGTTTAAGATTAGGGAAATTGTAAACTACTGTTTCTAATTATAGTCATTCCAACAGTGATGGGTTGCAGCGGTATGCCCCAGTACAGGCGTACCGGAGCCTGCCCGGAGCACTGGGTATCATTCCGGTACGATGCTCCAGAGGGCCTACCCACCCGCCTGAGCTCCTTACCTGTCCTTTAAGCCTT
Organism: Natrix helvetica; assembly: GCF_964273705.1. Lineage (NCBI taxonomy): Eukaryota > Metazoa > Chordata > Lepidosauria > Squamata > Natricidae > Natrix > Natrix helvetica. Next base: position 140,270,964 of record NC_138548.1, read on the forward strand.
TGGCGCTTCTGCGCATGTGCATGGTGCATATGGTGCCTGTGCGACGCTCCACCAAGCAGCTGGAGCATCACGGAGGTTTGAGAGGTGTTGCAGGCAGGTACGAGACATGCGCATGCCACGGAACCCAACACTGCATTCCAATGAAATGAAATGAAGGTTTTGTCCAGGCTGTGTCTACTTGGGACCATTACTTGGGACCACGCTTGGAATACTGCATTTAGTTTCAGTCGCCACGATGTAAAAAAGATGTGGAGACTCTAGAAAGAGTGCAGAAAAGATCAACAAAGGCGATTAGGGGACTGGAGGATAAAACATATGAAGAACGGTTGCAGGAACTGGGTATGTCTAGTTTAATGAAAAGAAGGACTAGGGGAGAGATGATAGCCGTGTTCCAATATCTCAGGGGTTGCTACAAACAAGAGGGAGCGAAGCTATTGTTCAAAGCACCTGAGGGTAGGACAAGAAACAATGGGTGGAAACTAATCAAGGAGAGAAACAACTTAGAACTGAGGAGAAGTTTCCTGACAGTTAGAACAATTAATAAGTGGAACAACTTGCCCCCAGAAGTTGTGAATGCCTGAACACTAGAAGTCTTTAAGAAGATGTTGGATAGCCATTCGTCTGAAATGGTATAGGGTTTCCTGCCTAAGCAGGGAGTTGGACTAGAAGACCTCCAGGGTCCCTTCCAATTCTATCATTAAATTATATTATACATCTTGGATTAATCCTAATGTGTTACTAAAAGATAAGAATAAATGAGCTCTAATAAGGAATTATTGCTTTGTACTACTAATGCTTTGATTTACTTTTAAAACATTACAGAGAGAGAGAGAGAGAGAGAGAGAGAGAGAGAGAGAGATGCACACACACATATTTTTGCAAATATGTTATTAAAGGAAAGTTTACTTCTGCTAGGTACATGTTTTAAAGTCCCTTCAAATACTGCCATGCTACAGTGAAACTCAGCACAATTCTTTCTTTTAAAAATGATGGGCCCTTTAGTAAATTCATCAGGAAGACAGGGCAGTGGCATATCTACAGGTACATATGACACATTTCTGATCAATGGTACGATGTGTAAAATATATCTCGTGCTCACAGACACCTATAAAGTTTGATGTCACATGTTTTTAAAGTGATTTATTGAATCAAGGGACCCCGACTGGCAGCTCTCTAAGAGATGCTACAAAGTATGCTTTTCTTCCATTTCATTTAGCTTGGAGGATGGCAAATATTCAAAGAATTGTCCAGAGAATATGTCCTTTAGCAGTAGCTAAGCGGGGTTTTTAGAAAGGAAGAAAATAACAGGTTGGGCATGGCAGGTTTACTTGTTTATTTATTCATTTATGTCTTAAAGTAGGGTTGAGTTTCATACTTTCTTTTGTACTACAGGGAAGCAGCAACTCACTCAAAGAGCTGGACAGCCTTAGATGTTTGCTTTGATTTAATTGCAGCTTTAATTTTTGAAACCTCCTTCTAACCGCCGGTCACAGGATCACCTCCCAAGATTCTTTTTAAGGGAACTACTGGGTTTAATTGAAGCAGCAGTAAAAGGTATAATAGTTACCTGCAGGATCGCATCCTACCACACACGTCCCTGCGACCTATCCGCTCACACAGAGAGGGGCTCCTCCTGGTGCCGTCTGCTAGTCAATGCCAGCGGGCGACACCTAGGAGTAGATCCTTCTCTGTGATGGGCCCAACCCTCTGGAATGACCTCCCCCCTGACATTCGAACTACCACCGACCTCCGTTCCTTCCGGCAAAAGTTAAAGACTCACCTATTTCAATCAGCTGGCCTGGCACTTTCTTAGTTTTACCTCCCGGGGATTTATTTATTTTAATTGGGTTTGGGGTTTTAAAAAGTTTTTAATATACTATATACTATATTTAATATTTATTATTCTATGTACAGTCTTGCAACCTCCTCCACCTACGTATTTAATTATTTAACTGTTTTGTATGTATTTTATAACGTATTTTAGTGACTGTACACCGCCCCGAGTCCCTTCCGGGAGAGGGGGCGGTCTATAAATATGAATAATAAATAAATAAATAAATAAATAAATAAATAAATAAATAAATTTATTCATGACCAATTTTGCTTAAAATCCTATCTGAACCGTAGGACCCCAGTTTTGCCTGGCCGGGCTCTTCAGTCTGTAGGCTTCCTGCTAATTGCTGTGTGTAGCTCATACTGTAGAAAAATGCCCACAAAATAAGAGCAGGGCAGAAGAGAATGAAAGAAGCAGGGCACAGAAGATAATGAAAGAAGCAGGGCACAACATAATGAAATTAATTAGGCTATCATTCAAGTGCTTGGTCAGCAGGTGAGCACTTGACTTTTTGATGCTTGCCATAAAATTTCAGCGCTGTAATTTAATAGGAAAGTTAAGTGATTATCTGAATCCTTCCAGCCTCTGGCTTTGATAATTGAATTGACCATTATGTCCCAACAGCCCTGTTATCAACAAAGAAACTGTTTGGGCTTTCAGGAAGGTTGTTCCTGAAACTATGAAAGTGCTTTATACAATATCAAAAGTATTTTAATTAAACACTTTAAAGAGGTGACTTCCAATGCTTGTTCAATCCCAAATACTGGGTTCTGAAATTAAATTCACTGTACTGCAGCTTGAGGAAGCAATTCTGCACAAAGCAAACCTGGAAGGAAATTCCCCTGAATGCAGAACGACCTTTTTTTTTACCAAGAAAATGCACGTAAGTTTGTCTTAGCTCACTTTTAAACCTTCCTCTAGATGCAGTTTGGGGGTTTGCCTCTTTATATAAAATAAAAATAATAATAATAATATAAAAAAGCTGCTATACTGAGAAAATGCAATGAGGTTTATAATCTCCCTATAACTGAAGTGACAAGTGATCTACAATACATGTTACAAAGACAGCTTTTAAACAGCTATCTTGTTAAAACTGTCAAAAATGTTACAATAGGAAGAGAAGAACAGAAATGAGGGCTGCCAAACATTGCGGGATGTCTAAGGCTTCTACACGTTCAGCATCAAAGCTTCCAACCTACATTGTATTTTAACATGTCGGGAAAAAGAGGAGGTGATACTACAAGGCTGGAATCTTTCAAATACGAAGATAATACAGAATATCCTCTGAGCTGTAAATATTTCCACGAGGTATGTTTCGGTTTTTCACTGACATTCTTAAACTTATGGCTAGCAGGTTGTAATCTAGGGATTTACACTTCTACACTAAATGTCCAGTGCAAAACAAGGTACATTAAAGTGAGTGGCTCATACAGAGAGAATGATTTAGTACCAAATAGCAGAGCAAGTCTAGGAAGGAAGAATGAATGAATGGGTCAAAAGGAAGACGGAAAACATGGGCACAATAAGTCATGGCTCAACTCAGTGTTTGAGAATCCAGCCCATACCTTAATGGCCACGAGAAAGCATTTGTTTACACACTAGAGCCGTGATGGCAAACCTATGGCACAGGTGCTAGAGGTGGCATGCAGAACACACACACACACACACTGTCACCACCTAGTCTTTGGGCTTCCAGCATGCGCACTGGCCAGATGGTATTTACACATGCTGGAGCTCCGGAAACCTAAAGACCAGGTGGCCAGTGCGCATGCATGTGCCAGCCATTTGGTCTTCCAATTTCCGGTGCTCCAGTGCACACAAAGACCAGCTGGCTGGCAAATATGCGTGCGCCAGAAACCCAAAGACCAGGGGCTGGAGTGCACATGCACACCAGCCACCTGCCTTTGGGTTTCTGGTGCGCACATGCACACACACGCAGCCATGTTCCAGTTTGGGCACTCGGTGCCGAAAAGGTTTGCCATCACTACACTAGGAAAAGCATCCGTTGGGATTAGTAAGTCCTGTGTGTATTTTAATGGCTGGGATATTCCAATTGCGATTAATTTATCAATGATAGCTATCAAATATACGAAGTTGTTCAAAGATTAATACAAAATAAGAAAAAAATAAGAAATATTGTTTTATTTTTTTATAGTACAATACATAAAATAGTTGATTTTTGCAAGCAACTTACTCATCCAGCTGCTGATTTTGATGGCTGAATAATTAAAAATGTCTGTTTGGCCCAAGGCTTGCTGAATAGGAAAAACAAAGCTTCCTTTTCCCAAAGTGCTGTTGGGCTGCACCAGGGTATTGTGGGTAATTATATGACCACTGCAGATGACATGTTGCTAAGAACCACCCATAATTAACCTGCCAAAGGGGATTTAGCAGAGGAGTGGACTATATAGTCATGTGTATCTAAGGTGTATTTTCAGCACACGTACAGAGTCAGAAAATTCCTGCAGCAAAAATAGGTGAATAAGTAGACAATTAATGAATACTAATATTAACTTCTCTCTAATGTTATTTTAAGGAAGCTTTTAAGGAGTCCGCTCATTGCGGCAACTTTTACAGAACAGATTATTTTTCCAAATGGAAAAACATATAGCAGCTTTAATGAACAGCAAAGAGTTGAACTATCTATATAGAGTGCAATGTACTTCCTTTAAATCATTTTCCAAGCATGCATAAGTCTAATGTGTCTATAGAGCCATCGCAATAGCATTTAGACTTTTATACCACTTCACAGTGCTTTATAGTCCTCTCTAAGTGGTTTACAGAGTCAGCATATTGCACCCAACAATCTGGATCCTTATTTTACCCAAGTCGGATGGATGGAAGGCTGAGTCAATCTTGAGCTGGTGAGATTTGAACTGCCAAATTGCAGGCAGTCAGCAGAAGTAGCCTACAGTACTGCATTCTAACAACCACTGCACCACCATGGCTCTTGGTGCACACTCAAGAGATGAAAAGATATATATTCTGACTTAGAAAATATTTCACGAATTTAGACAACATATTACCATATGTCGCTAATAGCTAATGTTATTCTATAAGTGAAATATATTTATAAAAATGAATATTGCACTGACCTTATACAATTCTCTTTTATTTAAAATTATTATTCACAACCATATCGATTTTCTATTATGTTCATAAAATTGTAGAAATTTCAGTTGCTTGCAGATTTGAATTTTTATAGACAAATACTCCCTGTCCACAATCCACCACAAAACTAGTCAGAAAATCGCTAAATGAAATTATAGTGATTTAATTATGTGCTCTGTGATAAAATGTAGATATGAAATTTATGAAAAACAGATTATAATGGCATTGAGACAGTTGAAGGAATTTGCTAATGAACGTTGTTCCAAAATGTTGTTCGACATTTTTATGATATTAACTAGGGTGCCATTGTGTTCACTTCAGCAGAAAATTTTATTTATTTTAAATAAAATTCTCATTTAGAGTTAATGTTCAAAAGTAGTTCCTTTCATTTAAGACTGCAAAAAATGGGAAATTGTACATCAAGTTTAAGAAGACTTTGGTGTATTAATATTAATTTCTTGTAAGAAAGTACCATCTAGTGGAACTTTTGGAAACTGCAATTGTCTGAAGAAATATTCAGTTGATCTCTTTACAAACTGACTGGAAAAGATTTTTCACAACTTGTTCTAGCATTTCTCTGACTTACTCAAACTCTCATGTTTTCTGCAAGAGAAAATTATACATGGCTTTCTCCCCACCACATATTTGGGCATATGGGGTTGTGACACAATACATACCTATTTTCCTGGCTTAGCTGATAAAGGAGGAAAGTCTGTGGCTTAGTGGCTAATACAACTGCCTAATATGTAATACAGCCCAGGTTCAATTCACAGTAAGGATTTGGCTAGCTGATGAGAGCTAAATAGCTTGAAATAGATCTATACTAGTCTCCCTTTATTTATTTATCAGCACAAATGCAACACACACACACACACACGCACATACATTTCTATGGCTTCTGTTCTTGATATTCCTAGGAAAAATTCCATCCATTCCAGGTCATTCCTCTCGTTTTGTTTCCATTCTGGAAAACCACAATGTGACATCTGTTTGTTTTTTTTTCACTTGTTTAAATTCAAGTTATGGAGAGAAGATAATTCTAAAATAGTGGGTTCTGGAATAAGCAGAGTAGCTGTTTTGCAAACATTAACTGCAAATCTTTAATGAATCCTTCCTAGACACTCCAAATGATGGAGTGGGTGATTTGCTAGAAGTTACCATTTGTCTTTCGCAAAGATGAGAGATGCAATTAGATGCAGTTTCCAGCAGCCCAAGCAAATACAACTTATGGGAAATAGTTCTAACAGTACTTGTAGAATAGCATATTTCAAGGGTACCCAGCAATATATTCATAGGAGTTAATTTATAGTTGAGGAAGTGGTAGGGAAATCAACAGTCAACGAATTGTCATGCCTAGTGATTTAAAGTCAAAGTTAAATAAACAAACAAACAAACAAATGTGTGTATTTATTTATATCAATGAGAAAGTCTTCAAACTGTTGTTAGTTAAATTTATATTTATATATTAATATTAATGTAAGATACAGCATGGTATAATGGCAAAGAAGTTTGATTAGGAGCTGGAAAACCCTGATTCAAATACATATTTAGTCATGAGAGTTCATTGGGTGGTTCTGGATCAATTCACTCTCTTTTAGTTCAATCTATCTTGCAGGATTGTTGATAGATGGCAGGAGTGCTTTGTTGGCTGCCTTGAAATCTCCAGGCTAGAAACTGTACAAATGTGAGTTCTAGTCTTGCCATAGGCATGAAAGCTGGCTGGCTGACTTTGGGCCACTCACTCTGCCTCAGCCCAACTCACCTTACAAGGTTGTTGTGGGGAAAAATAGGAGGGGGAAGGAGTATTAGGTACATTTCCTGCCTAAGATATCAGCAGTGACGTGTGGTGAGGTGAGGCTGGTGACGTCATCAGCGCGAGCCGCGGTCCCCTTCATGTTGACTCAGGAGTCAGAAAGGAGGGGAATGGGACCATGTGTGCAGGAGGCTGAGACAGCTTCAGCCTCCTGCACACGTGGTCCCATTCCCTGCCTTCCTGAGTCAACATGAAGGGGACCGCGGAGCTTCATGTTGACTCAGGAAGGCAGGGAATGGGACCACGTGTGCAGGAGGGAGGCTGAGGCTAAAGGAGCCTTCTGCACACGTGGTGCCATTCCCTTTTCCCTTTTTTTTTTTTCATGATGAGTATTGTGTCCAGGCAGATGACGTCAGGGAATTCCCCCTGACAGCCGGCATCTGCACTAGCAACAGCCAGGTCACGTCTGATTGGCTAAGACGCGACCTGGCTGAGAGCGGGGAAACTCTGGCTTGGGGATTGGCTGGTTCGTCTGACAGCGTCGTATAAATAGCTGTCAGACGAACCCTGCATTGATTCTCTCCTGTATTTTGTCGAAACTGTTGTGTTCAATAAAGACTGCTTAATTCTCCTCACAACTCCGCTCGCCTTTTGTGCCTACTTAACACTGGCGACGAAGGTGGGATCCAGCCGCTAACCCACCGAACGTTCCATCTTGGCACAATCGTACCGGTGACCCGTTCCTGCCAGCCTAGTTCGATCCCTGAGGAGACCATGTCGGCGATGCCAACCTTCGTTCCGTTTGGCTGCGACGGCGAGACTTGGGAAGCGTTCCTGGAGCGCTTCGAGTGCTATCTGATAGCCAACGGCCGTCGCGATGTACCAGATGATGAGAAGTGCAGCTTCTTCTTGAGCTGCTGCGGCACGCCAATGTTTAGCGCCGCTCGCTCACTAGCCGCCCCTCAGCCAGTCCATTCTCTGGACTGGGCTACATTAACGGAGCGTCTTCAGCGCCACTACGCCCCCACACCATCCTGGGTGGCGAGGCACTACGCTTTCAGGCGTTGTGTCCAGAAGCCGGAGGAGTCGGTGAGCCAGTTCCTCCAGTCGCTTCGCACAGCGGCGATGAGGTGCGAGTTTGCCAACCTCGATCGCAACCTCACGGAGCAGTTCGTCAGCGGCGTGAAAGATCTGCGCCTTCGCCGGCGGCTCCTGTCATAAGCGGACATCACACTGACTGGGGCCATTGAGCAGGCAAGAGCGGCTGAACTCTCCGACAAGTCAATGGCGGAGATGTTCAACCTGCCGCCTCCGCCAGGCCGCACTTGCCTGGTGGACGAATTAGTTCCCTTGCCAAATGACTACCCTGAGGAGGGAGCGGTGGCGCGCATTGGCCAGTCCTCTAGAAGACGCGTTCCTCAGCGAGCCCGGGAAGCTGCGACCGCTTGCCTTGGCTGTGGAGGCAACCACGACCGTTCGGGTTGCCCCTTTAAGGCCGCGGTTTGCCGCCGCTGCCTTAAGAAAGGACATTTGGCCCAGGTCTGCCGAGCGCAGTTCCCCTTGCCACAGCGTCCAGATGACGTCCCGACCACAGCCGCCGTCAAACAGCGACCTGGAAGCCGTGCTGGATGACAGCAGCAGCAGCAGCAGCAGCAGCCTTCGTGCGGAGGCTGCTACGCCGTGGACGCTGACTTCCACGCCAACCCCGCAGAGTTGGCCTTCCATACGGGTGCAGGTGCGGAGCGCATCAAGGCGTCGCTCCTCATTGAGGGCTCCCCCTGCACCATGGAGGTGGACTCGGGGTCATCCCGATCCCTTTTGTCATGGGCAGAGTTCTCCCGCCTCTGTCCAGGCATCTCAAAGACCCAGCTCTCATCCCCAGATACAACCCTACGGGACTACCAGGGGACTCTAATTCCTACCCTGGGTTGTCACCTGGTGCGGGTGGAGTACGGGGACTTTTCGGGGTGCCTTCCCCTCCTAGTAGTGAAAAAGCCTTTGCCGGCCCTCCTGGGCCTTGACTGGTTCCCGGCACTTGGCCTATCAGTGCACGGGGTAAGACAAGTGGTGGCCACGCCCCCTGACGTGGCCGACGTCCTTGCCAGATTTTCTGATGTGTTTGATGGGCAGCTGGGGGCGTATAAGGGAACGCCCATCTCCTTGAACCTAGACCCCCAGGTTGCCCCCATTAGGCTGAAGGCCCGTAGGGTGCCTTTCGCCTTGAGGGCAAAGGTTGATGCGGAGCTAGACAAGCTCGTCGCGCAGGGAGTCTTGGAGCCGGTGGATTACTCCAAGTGGGAGACCCCTTTGGTCATCCCAGTTAAGGCGGATGGGTCCATTCGCCTCTGCGCCGACTTTAAATCCACCATCAACCTTGCCCTCCAGGCGAACCCCTATCCAGTTCCGGTAGTGCAGCACTTGCTCCACTCTTTGGGGCAGGGCTGCATCTTTGCGAAGCTGGATATGGCGCAGGCCTACCAGCAGCTCCCGGTGGATGATGAGGCGGCGGCTGCACAGACCATCGTCACCCACCGTGGAGCTTTCCGTTGCCGCCGCTTGCAATTCGGCGTTTCTGTAGCCCCGGGGATCTTCCAGAGCCTTATGGAGCAGCTGCTCCAAGGGCTCCCTGGCGTGGTTCCGTATTTCGATGACGTCCTGATCGCCGCCAGCAGCCGATCGGGCCTCATCGAAGTACTAGTGAAAACCTCGAGCGTTTCAGGGGCGCGGGCTTAAAATTAAAGCGCAGCAAATGCTCATTTGCTGTGCCCCGGGTTGATTTCCTGGGCTTCACAATTGATGCCCAAGGAATTCACCCCACCCCTTCAAAGGTAGCAGCCATCAGGAACGCCCCCACGCCTGCCTCCAAGACGGAGCTGCAGGCGTTCCTTGGTTTGCTTAACTTCTACGCGCCATTTTTGCCGCATAAGGCGTCACTAGCCGAGCCGCTGCATCGGTTGCTCGACAGATTGGCAGCCTGGCGCTGGGGCAGCCGCGAAGCGCATGCGTTCGCGGCTGTCAAAGACTTGCTGACGTCAGAGGCAGTCCTCGTCCAATATTCGGACAAGCTGCCTTTGACTCTTGCTTGTGACGCCTCCCCCGTGGGTTTGGGGGCAGTCCTGAGCCATGTGCTGCCCAATGGCTCGGAGGCCCCCATAGCCTTTTATTCCCGGACACTGACTTCTGCAGAACGCAACTACAGCCAGATTGACAAGGAGGCTCTGGCTGCAGTGTCAGGGATTAAGAGGTTCCATGATTACCTCTATGGTCGGCACTTTACCTTGTTCACCGACCATAAGCCACTCCTTGGGCTTTTGGCAGGTAACAAGCCGACCCCTCCCATTCTTTCACCGCGCATGACTAGGTGGACAGAGTTCCTAGCTGCATACAGCTACACTCTGCTCTACCGCCCGGGCAAGTACATTGGGCACGCTGATGCCCTCAGCCGCTGCCCCCTGCCCGTTGCAGACCCCCCGACAGTGCCTTGCCTGTCGGTTTTGGCCATAGCGGATTTGGCTCTGCCACTCTCTTCCGGAGAGGTGGCCTCAAAATCTAGGGCTGACCCTGACCTGTCCCAGGTCATGCGATGGGTCCAAAGGGGCTGGCCTGAGGGACCGGTGCCAGAGCACCTTCGTCCCTTCAAGGCCAGGCAGTTGGAGCTGTCACTTCACAGTGGGTGCCTCCTGTGGGGTGACAGGGTGGTCATTCCACCCAGCCTGCGCCATCAGGTGCTGTCTCGCCTTCATGAGGGCCACCCAGGCATAGTGCGCATGAAATGCCTGGCACGCAGCTATGTCTGGTGGCCTCGCATCGATGACGAGATAGCTGCCTGGGTGGCCGGCTGCTCCCCCTGCCAACATTCCCGACCGGCGCCACCGGCAGCCGCTCCTAGGGAATGGGAATTGCCCCGTGGGCCTTGGTCCCGCATTCACGTGGATTTTGCGGGTCCCTTCAGAGGCCAGGTCTTCTTGGTGGTGGTGGATGCATATTCGCGCTGGGTGGAGCTCATCCTCATGAGGTCCACCACAGCCGAGGTCACGATCAGGGAACTGACTAGGCTTTTCGCCACCCATGGCTTGCCGGATGTCATTGTCTCTGATAACGGGCCTCAATTTGCATCCACCGCGTTCCAGCTGTTCCTGGCTTCTCAGGCTATCCGCCATGCCCCAGTCGCCCCATACCATCCGGCTAGTAATGGCCGGGCGGAACGGGTGGTCCGCTCGGCCAAGGAGGCGTTAGGCAGGATGGATGGGGCAGACTGGCCATCAAGGGTGGCTGCTTACCTCTTGGTACAGCATGCCACTCCTTGCCCCCTGACTGGGAAGTCTCCAGCTGAGCTGCTGATGGGCCGGCGCCTGCGGACCACCTTGGATAGGTTGCACCCACTCTATTCAAGTGAACAGCCTGGCAACCTGGGGCCCCCTTCCCGTTCTTTCCTTCTGGGCGATTCTGTTTGGGCGCAGGCATTCTCAGGGGCGGTTAGGTGGGTGCCTGCCACCATCACCGCCATAACTGGCCCCTGTTCTTACAGGGTCCAGCTACCTGATGGGACCGAATGGCGGCGGCACCTGGATCAATTGAGGCGCCGCCTGCCCTGCAACAGCGACAACATCCCTGCCAGGTCGGCCATCGACGTCGCTGCGCCTGAGCCCTCCAACGTTTCGTTTCCTGGTGCCCTTCCACCAGTCACTGATCACCCGGTCCAGCTGCCCAGGGCCTTCCCGTCCTCGGACGCCGCCTACCGGCCGTCCATTGTTGAGGGTGTGTCGCCCATTAGGCGTCTGCCTCCCGGTTTCCAACTGGCCTTCCCCGAGTCAGGCCAGGCCTACCCTGAAGTTCCCCGTTCAAGCCCGCCTTCGGCCGCGCCCCCTCGGCCCTGCCTACCTGGGCCTGGTCGTTCTCCGTCAGGGGTGGGCCTCCAAGATGGCGCCCGGAGCTCCACTCCCTTGCGGGAGGAGCTTCAACGGACACCACCTTCCTCTCCGGCGCCTCCTGTCGAACTGAGGCGTTCTGGGCGGGTCCGGCGCCGCCCAGACTATTTGCGTGACTACGTTTGTGCGTCGTCTGCACATGCGCAGTCACTGGGGGGGAAGGAGTATTGTGTCCAGGCAGATGACGTCAGGGAATTCCCCCTGACAGCCGGCATCTGCACTAGCAACAGCCAGGTCGCATCTGATTGGCTAAGACGCGACCTGGCTGAGAGCGGGGAAACTCTGGCTTGGGGATTGGCTGGTTCATCTGACAGCGTCGTATAAATAGCTGTCAGACGAACCCTGCATTGATTCTCTCCTGTATTTTGTCGAAACTGTTGTGTTCAATAAAGACTGCTTAATTCTCCTCACGACTCCGCTCGCCTTTTGTGCCTACTTAACAATGAGAGCGGTGAGGCTCTGCCTCCCCTGATCACACGTCCCTGGATATCAGATATATGTGAACATGGATAACCTTGGTACGAAGTACCTTCTCTACCAATTCTCTCACACTGGAGACCAATAAGGAATTTGTTTCCATTAGAGTCCATATTTCATAAATAACTTGAAACAGTCTGTGGAAAGAATTCAGCTTTTTCATGCTGTGTAAATGAGTTACTTCTACCTGCTGCAAATTGAACTGCTTGTAGGATGCTACAAATTATGTTATGCTAATGAGGAATGCCTTTTAACTTTTGACAGGTAGACCCCAATTTTCCCTTTTTCCCCCCCCCCCCTCCCTTTTTGGTGCTATTTTCCCTAATGTGATTCCCAAGCAATGATACAGATATTAATTACATAGAAATTCATATGATTAATTGCCTTGTTCTGGTGTTTCAGATATTAGAGAATTGCCCCTCCTGTAGACTCATTGTCAAGATTACTGAAATACTGGAGATGATTTTTTTTTTCAGAAAGTACAAACAGAGGTCTGTGGCCCGATCCAGCTAATAGCTTTAGCTTACATTAACACAATTTAATTTAACTTAACGATTTATTCAATTCAGCCATGACCTGGGCCATGTTTACACATGCATTACACAAACTGGGGCGATAATGCCCCAAAGTAGTAATCCACCCCATTACTTTAATTGTTAATTGTCTGCCCAAAGTATAAAAATGCATTTGAGTTTCTCCTACGGAAGCTGTTGGTTCTCCCTTAAGCAAAGAATACAGTAGAATTTTCTCTTCTGCTTTTTTAAAAGGTAAGATTGAACAGCTGCCTTTTTAATATAGTTTTCTTAAAGGTAAAAGTAAAGATTCCCCTCGCACATATGCGCTAGTCGTTCCTGATTCTAGGGGGCAGTGCTCATCTCTGTTTCAAAGCCATTGTCTGAAGATGTCTCCGTGGTCATGTGGCCGGCATGACTAAACACCAAAGGTGCACGGAGCGCTGTTACCTTCCCACCAAGGTGGTCCCTATTTTTCTGCTTGCATTTTTATGTGCTTTCGAACTGCTAGGTTGGCAGAAGCTGGCACAAGTAACGGGACCTCACTCCATTACACGGCGCTGGGGATTCAAACTACCAAACTTCTGACCTTTCTGATTGACAAGCTCAGCGTCTTAGCCAGTGAGCCACTGCGTCCCAGTTTTCTTAGAATATTATTAAAGGAGGATAGTATTTGCCATTCCCCTATGCGGTCCTTTCCAAACGATTGGACACAAAATGGACTGGAACTATGATTGTAAGGAAAGATAGTTGTGTATATATCATTCGGATTTTTTCCCTTCCATTCAATTGTATCCAGTTCTCAGGGATTACCTGGACAAATTTGTGCAGTTTTGTTGACAAGTTTTTTCAGAAATGCCATTGCTTTTTTCCGAGGGCTGAGAAGAGGAGCTGGTCCAAAATCACCCAGCTGACTTTGTACCTAAAGTGGAAGTAGAACTCACAGTCTCCTAGTTTCTAGTCTGATCCTTAACCACTACATCAAACTGGCTCTCACCATTTTGATTTATTTTATATATCAATTCTTGCAATACTGGTGAGTATCAGGATCTCAATATTTCCTAAAGCAAATGCCCCATATATAGTCATTTAAAGTACAAAAATCCTTGAGTTTAATCCCTGGTAAAGCTCTGGGTTGCAGCCATTTAACAGTTTCATTTTTTAAAAAATGCATGGAGCCTAGAAGCATTCTTGAAAATAAAGAGGATGCTGAATACCACAGTAAGTTCTGTGTGGTACTGTCTCTTATTTACTTGAAAGAATATAGAAAGTAAAGATAGCCGAGATAGTGAAGATGGGAGGTGTCCACTGAGACACATCCCCAACGTCTAATATGGTATATTGGGATATTTATGTACAGCCATTATCTGTTTATTTCTTTATTTCTATTCTACCAGTAACTAATAGAAAGTAAAAGCATGAAAGCTATGACTAAACTGTCATCATAAGGCCCATAGTGACATAATGATTCGAATGCAGTATTGCAGGCAAACTGTCAAGCCGGCCTCCCTCAGTAACCAAGAAAGAAACCACTTAACTCCATTTTTTTGAATTAAGAGTACTTTTACTGGTTATGAAAAGATAGCAGCTAAGCAAAGCAAGATCTGAGGCATAAGCATGCGAAATCATATATATCAATACGTGAGCAATGCCCTCCCCCTGGCAACCCTCATCCCACTGTCCAATCTGCAAATCCCTTCGGTGTCATGTGAGTTCCATCTTTAAGGAGCATCATCAGGAAGGTATGCCTTGACCGACACTAACCGCTAATCTTCAGCATGCGCAGTAGACGGTTTGACCAATGCTCCCACTTTACAATCTCTCCTGTACAAAAGCTTCCTCTCCCAAATACCACCCCCCCTCCCCATTTCAATGGCAGCCGAAAGCAAATGCGAAACAGAGGCTGACAACCAGGAGCTGGCTCAGGGTTGAGTCAACCTTCCATCCTTCTGAGGTCGGTAAAATAACCTGGATTGTTGGGCACAATATGCTGACTCTGTAACCTGATTTGAGAGTGCAATATAACATTGTGGGGCGGTATATAAGTGTTATTGCTAAGCCTAAGTTCTACGAACCCTCATGTACTGGAGGCAGCCCATTAACTAAAATAAGCACATAATGAGAAGGGAGGACTCTTTGGAAAAGACTCTGATGTTGAGAAAGATTGAAGACAAAAGAAGAAAGGGACAGCTAGATAGTATCATTGACACGATGAAACTGAATTTGGCCAAACTCATGATGACAGTGGAGGACTGAAGTGCCTGGCATGCTATGCTTCATGGCAGGAGTGTTAAACTCAATTTCATCGAGGGCCACATCAGGGTTGTGTTTGACCTTGGGGGGAGGGGCGTGGCTAGGATGGGTGTGGCCAGCTTGACGTCACCCATTTTGGGGGTGCCTGCCGGAACGTTCTGCCAGCAAAAACAGGCTCACAAGCTGTGTTTTCGGCCAGGACAGCCTCCTGCAACCCTCTGCCAATGAAAATGGAGCTCGAGAGGGCTGCGTGTGGCCCTTCTGAGCTCCATTTTCGATGTCAGAGGCACTGCACGCCAGTCGTTTGCTGTTTCAGGGTGGCCCCGAAGGGCCATATTTAAGCACCCCGCAGGCTGGATCTGGCCTGCAGACCTTGAATTTAATACCCCTGCTTCATGGGATCACAAAGAGTCGTACATAACTATGAAACTGAACAACAACAAAATAAGCATATGCTTAGAGGCACCAGAGGGAAGAAGCACCACATACCTTTTTCCTCTAGCTGTGATGCTTTTCACTCTTTCTCTATACACTGAACTTACATGAATTTTCTGTAACTATTCTTATTTGCCATGTTCATCTTTAATCTGCAATGTTAATTCTTTTTTTCCCTACAGTACATAAAGTTTAGAAGTTTGGTTTGAAGGTGTTGTCAGATATCAGAATTGTTTACATCTTATGGCTTAACAAATTTCTTTCCATTGAGGGACGCCATCATAGGGCTGTGCTTAGGTATCAGTTGGTCTTAAGCCAGACCTGACTGGAGGCTACTCAAGTTTAGCTTGGTGAGTTAATAAAAAACACTATACCTATAAAAACATACGCACAAGAATTAGATTTTTGTTTACTGAAATGGATCAAATTCAGTTTCCTTAAACAATGGTTGCAAACTAGTGAACAACTGGCAGTACTAATGACAGACAAAAGGAACTTCTAAAAAAAGAAATTGAATATTCATATTTCAACAGATTTGGTACATTTTGAACTTATTATATTACAAGTTTATTGTCTACTTCTGTTCTTAATGTAAAGTGGATTTTTTTAAAGGAACATCTATTCTGGTATTTGTTAAATTGTTTCTTCTATGGTTTTTTACAGTTACTGATTAATTCACAGAAAATCACCATAAATAGGATTCAAACTGATCAAGGAAATCTCTTGAGGTCAATAGGGACATGCATTACAACAACTTACATGTTTCTGTGTGTGTGTGTATCTAAACTTCTTAACAGGCCTTCTTTCTAGCCCAAGTCCTTCTGAAAATGGGGTTAAAACATCTAATAAAGAAGAATTGTGGTGGTAAAATAGAACATGGATACTAGTTAACTACACAATTAGCTGTAAAAATAGCAAAGTTATTAAAAGTCAATTCAGTAATTAATTAGAGTTAAAAATGTTAATTACTCAGAGTAGGCAATAATTGTTAGACATCAGTCTTCCTGCCTTGCGTGAGGAATAGGTTTATTTCAAAATTTTGTAATTGTGATTTAAATCAAAGACGTAAATATTTACAACGAAAACCATATTTCAAAATTTGCTTTGACTAGATCATGGTTAACATTTTCAACCCATTATATGCTTGACAGAAAAGAATGGTAGGTATAATATAAATATATTCAACCCCACCACATTACTAAGGCTAGAGAGCCAATGGTTGTTTATTCCTGCTATAAGGCAGGAAAGCATTTTGTTTCAGTACATTCTCCAAAGTCAGCAATCTAGTATCTTTTGAATGTTTTATACTTTGATCCCTATCAGCTCAACCAGAATGATCAATGAAAATTGCTTCAGGACATTGCCAACCCATTGGATAAATGTTAGCTAATATCCTGAGTTAACCTTCATTGATTATTATTATTTCTTAGCGCTTATAGACCGCCCCCTCTCCCGAAAGGGACTCGGGGCGGTGTACAGTCCATATCAGAAATACATCATGAATAACTATAAAATTTAGATAATTAAAATTATTAAGTAGATAGATAAATAAGTAAGAGGAGGATAAAAAGATTTACAGAACTGTACTGCTAAGTAAATAATTTAAAATTTAAAAATTTTAAAACCCCAACAAGTATCCTATACAATTAAATTTAAAAGAACAATCCCCCTAAAAAACCAGTAAGAAATATGTTTGCCAGGAGGTAGACGTTATAATTATGCAAGGCCAGCCAGTCGGAACAGGTGTGTCTTCAATTTCTGTCGGAAGGAGCGGAAGTCGGTGGTGGTTCTGATGTCGGGGGGGAGGTCATTCCAGAGGGTTGGGCCCATCACAGAGAAGGCCCTACTCCTTGGTGTCGCCCGTTGGCATTGCCTAGTGGACGGCACCAGGAGAAGCCCCTCCCTGTGAGAGCGATTAGTGCAATCTTTAATCAGTGTTCTAAACAAAGACCTGTCAGGCTTTGCAAAGTAGGTTGATATGTTTCTGCTTCCTTCTGAAGTCTTTTGTACACCCAAACCTGTATGCAATACAGGTAGTCCTTGACATACAACCATTCATTTAGTTTGAAGTTACAATAGCACTAAAAAAAGTGACTTTTGAACATTTTTTTTAGTACTCTATGCTGATCAGTGGTGGGTTCCGGATCCCGGTGCAACAGGTACGGTGCAATGGGGCCCAGCGTCCACCACATGAATGTGTGCAGCAAACGTGCACAGCATGTGCATGCATCCTTACCTCCTGCGATGCCTCCGCGATGCTCCAGCTGCTTAGCGGAGCATTGCACAGGCGCCCTATGCTCTGTGCGCAGAAGCGCCAAACAGCTCAAATACAGGTAAGGAGGGAGGGCAGGAGGGCCCTCCAGAGCACCGTACCGAAGCAGTACCCAATGCTCCTGGCAGGCACCGGTATGCTCGTACCAGGGCGTACCTCCTGCAACCCACCACTGATACTGGTGGCCCTACACTATTAGCCAAAATGCAAAAGGATCTACAAGGTCTGGTAATAAAAGTCAAGGAGTATTGTGGGGGAAAAACAGGTCTCAAATTAAATATGAGGAAACCCAAACTAACGACAACAAGTAGGTCAATCAGCTTTAGAACTGACAATGAAAATATCAAAGTAATGGATAGCTTCTGCCTTTTAAGGTTAACAATTAACAACAAAGGAACAAGCCGTCAAGAAATACACCAGAGACTAGCACTTGATAGAGCAGTCATGAAGACCTTGGAAATGATATTCAGATGCTGTGATGTGTCTATAGCTAAAAGATCAGAATCCTGTAAATCATGGTAGCCCCGGTGACGCTCTATGGAAGCAAAAGTGTGACTTTGAAGAAGCAGAACAGGAGGAGTATTGATGTTTTGTAATTTGGTGTTGGCAAAAAATCCTATGGCAGTCAAGAAAACAAAGCAAAAGACGATCAAACAAATCAACCTAAAGTTACCACAAGAGACAAAAATGACCAGGCTTCATTCAAAATTATCCTTCTTCAAACACATTAGGAAAAAGCCAGGATTTCTGGAGAAGATTCTAATACTGGGAAGCATGGAGAGCAGCAAGGTGAATGAATACAATTACACTCGCGATAGGTAAGATTGTTGGAAGATCAGGTTAGGGACAGGTCCTATTTGTTATTGTCTATTATAGAGTTGCAATTCAACTGAAGATGTATTTGCTTGTGATTTTGGGCATGATTTGCGAGATAGTCTGTAAAATAGCACGTTATGACACTTTTATTTTCTAGCGATGATGAGAGATATTTTTTCTAATGGTGTAGATATGCCACTCTGAACTTTGAATTACCAATAAAATCATACGTTAAAGGAAAATGTGTGATTTGTCAGTGGTGTTTTGGTAGAATGAAATATAAAAGTATTCTAAGGAGTATTTATTATACACCTGGTTTGTTTCTGAGCAAGATTTGTTTAATTTGTACATATTTTAATCTTGTATTTTTTTGTTTTGTTTTAAATATTATATCATATAGTATATTTTAATTGTGATGCTTCTGACATAAATAAACAAATCTGGTTGTGCAGGGAATTATGGCAATGTGAATTCCCTTTTTTAGGAGGAAAGGAAACATGTCAAAAGCCAACCCTTGAAGCAAGTCAAGACATGACTTTCAGGGCAAGATACATTTATACCTTTTATAAACCTGCAAAAATTAACTTTCCTGAAAATAGAACAGTGGGGTTGGCTTTGATCAGCAATGACAGGCTGATCTATAGATGTTTCCATATTTTCTAGGGAAAACCATGGGGAAAAGTTTATCCTAACAGTTTTCAGCGTGGAAATATGCATGGGCCTCCATCTTATTCCATAAG
Organism: Natrix helvetica; assembly: GCF_964273705.1. NCBI lineage: Eukaryota > Metazoa > Chordata > Lepidosauria > Squamata > Natricidae > Natrix > Natrix helvetica. The sequence continues at coordinate 140,290,095 of NC_138548.1, forward strand.
TTGGGACATGATGTAGCTGCGGCCGTCCAGAATATCTTTGAAACAGTAGACATTATAAAACACAGAGAGGCCAGTAAACAGTTATTACTGTAAATATTCCTCTGAAGAACCCAAAGGTGCTTTTTCAAGAGACAACTGAACTATCTGGCTTTGTTTCAAGACGTTTCGACCCTCAATCAAGAAACTCCTTCAGCTCTGAAGCTTCTTGGATGAGAAGCAAAACATCCTCAAAGAAAAACCAGAAAGTCCAATTGTCTCTTGAAAAAGCACCTTTGACCTAGATGACTGAGAATCTTCATAGATTCCTCTGAAGGAACTTTCAAAGCATTATGTCCAGAGGTGGGTTCCTACCAGCTCGGACCAGTTCAGCTGAGTAGGTAGTCAGTCGGCCTGCCATGCCCACGGAACTGTTTCTTTTGGTGGTGCCATAGGTGACGCCATCTTGTTTTTTGCTTCTGCGCACATACCGTGTTTCCCCTAAAATAAGACAGGGTCTTATTATTGGTTTGGGGTTGCCGGGTGGCTGCTCTCTTGCAAGCGGGCACCCGAAGAGCCGGGCACAGCCTCTGGGGCAAATGGCTGTATTGCGCTGTTGCAGCAGCGCAACAAAGCCACCATGAGGTGACCATGCTCATGAGCAGCTGCCTGGCAACCCCATTTTCTAGCCGGGCAGTGTACCACTCACCGACCCAGTAATATCCCAAAGGCGCTAAGCCGCGTGGAGCTCTGCCCAGCTGGAAAGAGAGGTTGCATGAGCACTTGTTCTGCCTCCAGCTGGGCTGCAGGGCTGGGCTGGGGCGCCGCCACAGCCCTGCTGCCACCATCGCCACCATGCTCGGAGCATAACCGGCTTCCAAACTCCGGAGATCCGCTGCTGAGTCTTCTGGCAGCGGCCGCTCTGGGACTACGCTCTATGGTTGTGGGCTGGCTGCGGGAAGACTCTCTGTCCCACCAGAGTCTTCCAACAGCCAGCTCACAACCATAGAGCGTAATCCCAGAGTGGCCGCTGCCGGAAGACTTGGCAGTGGATTTCCGGAGTTTGGAAGCCGGTTATGCTCGGAGCATGGTGGCGGCCTCGGCGTGGCTGTGGTGGTGGCGTCCTGGCCCAGCTCTACAGGGAGAGCTGGGCATGGTGAGGCTGGGAGGCATGCGAGTTGGAGGCAAAACAAGTACTCGCGCAACCTCTCTTTCCAGTCGGGCAGAGCGCCACTCGGCTTAGCGCCTTTGGGATATTACTGGGTTGGTGAGGGGTGCTCTGCCCGGCTGGAAAGGGGCATTACCGGGCAGCTGCTCATGAGAGCAGCTGCCCGGCAACCCCTCGCTCCAGTTGGGCACAGCACCACCCACCAACATAGCGGTATCCCAAAGGCGTCAAGCAATGTGAGGGCCTTTGTCCCCCCTCCCCGACTCCTGTGGCTTTGCACCTTCAGGATATCGCTAGGTTGGTGAGTGGCGTTCTGCCTGGCTGGAGGGGGGCTTGTCCAGGGGGCTTATTATTGGGGGAGGGTGTATATTTTTGCCCACAGGAAAAATATGGCATGGTCTTATTATCAGGACATGTAATTTCAGAGAAACACGGTAGCACAGCGTGTCCCTGAGCAAACCGACAGTAGCAGCAGCCAGAACCCATCCTTGATTATGTCATTCATCATTTTGTCACCCATGATGAGACTCAATCAGCCATTATATAAAAGTTTAATCATACCCTGAAAAATAAAATCTGGACATATTTTACCACTAGAAGCAACCATTGTTAGGAAGACATTTTACCTGCTATTCTTCAGTGGTATAATAGCCCTTCCTACTGTAGCATCCATACTGCTCCTAATACTGTAAATTTATCTTTCAAGAGGAAGACGTGGATGTATGAGGAGATGTTAAAAATATGTTAAGGTGGGAGATCATTTAGGGAATCCAGACTGAAGAACAAGTTTGAAAAGAGGTACGAGCAAACCTATACAGATAAAATATTCATCATGAAAGAAATTGAAAGAAGGAAGAATGAGTGGTATATAGACTAAAATATTATGGCATCCATCATCCTATAAAAGGGTCTTTTTACCCTAAGAGTTCATAAAGGTTCCCAATGTCTTCTGAACTGAAAAAAAAAATGATCAAAAAGGAGGATGTGGGAAACATCTAGTTAAAGGACCAAAAGATTCTAGTTAAAGGACTGCCTAGTTCAGTGATGGCGAACCTATGGCACGCGGAGCCATTTGTCAGGGCACGCGAGGCACTGCCGTGTCAGCTGGCCAGCACGCATGCACACGCTGGCCAGCTGAGTTCACCTTTTAAAAAGCCATTTTTCGCCCTCCCCAGGTTCCAGAGGCTTTATAGGAGCCTGGGGAGGGCAAAAAGAGCCTCCCCCGCCCTCTCAGAGGGCCTCCGGAGGCTTCAGGGACCGTCCGGAGGCTTCCCTGACATCTTCGGAGCGCTGAAAACCACCCTCACTTCCGGTTTGCTCGGAGGGTGGTTTTAAGCGTTCCGAAAGCTTAAGGGACCATCCAGAGGCTTCCGGTTTGCTTGGAGGATCCTTTTGAGCGCTCCGAAGGCTTCAGGGAAGCCTCCGGACGGTCCCTGAAGCCTCCGGAGGGCCTCCGGGGGGGCAGGGGAGGCTCTTTTCGCCCTCCCCAGGCTCCTATAAAGCTTCTGGAGCCTGGGGAGGGCGAAAAAATCATGTAAAAATGGGGGTCATGCGTTGTGCGTGCATGCGCACTGGGGGGATTTGCGCATTGCATTATGGGTGCGGCACGCCTGCAAATGACCCCCCTGCGCTCCCCCCACTTGTGGCATGCGAGCCAAAAAAGGTTCGCCATCACTGGTCTAGTTAGAAAGGTTCATCATTTTGATTAAGATGACTGAAAGCAGGGTTTTATACCACCCTTCCGAGCAATGTATCGGCAACAGCTTTTCCCTAAATTCAAAGTTATAATTTTACTACGCAACTAGCAAGATATCTGGCCTTTCCAGGCTCATGGGAAGTAGGACTTGTGGACAATAGGATAGTATCCATATAGCTGGAATATGTTAACTTCAGATGGGCATTTGAAATTGCTATGTAAAGAAAGAGGTAGCATTTTTCTTTGAAAAGTGGGTAATTGGGTCAGCATTCAACATGTAGAAAATATAAACAAACTTATATCACCCATGTTGACCTTGAGGTATGACCTAGTGGTGATCTCCACATTTGGTTTGTAGTAATAAACCATTAGATTCTGGATGGCCTAGAGACCATCTCACAGAGAAGAGTTCATCACTGATCATTTTACATCAGACAAATCATCATTAGAGTCTGCCATCTTATTTTTCAAAAGCATGCAGTTATGAATATCTGGGGGAAATAGTTATATACACCACTACTAGCACAACCGGGTGGCAACTGATGACACCATTTTGTGATGACCAGAAATGACTGATGTCACTTCAGGCGGCTGGGAATGACTAATGATGTTAGCTCAGGCACAACCTGATGATGACGCTGGCTAAAACCACTGATAAGTTTGCATCTTACTACTAAGTTATCTAGGATGGCCACAAAGTATAAAGACCTTGATGTCTATGGAGATTCTTAGTCATTCAGGTCAATGGTGGGATTCAAATTTTTTAATGATCAGTTCTGTGGGTGCGGTTTGGTGGGCGTGGCAGGGGAAGGATACTGTAAAATCTTCATTCTCTCCCTACTCCAGGGGAAGGTTACTGCAAAATCCCCATTTCCTCCCAATCAGCTGGGACTCAGGAGGCAGAGAATAGATGGGGGTGGGGCCAGTCAGAGGTGGTATTTACCAGTTCTCCGAACTACTCAAAATTTCCACTACCGGTTCTCCAGAACTGGTCAGAACCTGCTGGATACCACCTCTGATCCAGATCATGGTTGTCCCAAAGGTGCTTTTTCAAGAGACATCTTGAAATGTTTTCAAAGAAAAACCAAGTCCAATTGCCTCTTGAAAAAGATCTAGTCTAATCCAATATATTGTGAGTGCAATTTCAGGACTGTAAGAGTTAAGTGTGTATTAGCTCTTCAAACTAATTATTATTCCAGAACATGCTGCTTTTGTAATACTTTCCAGTGCTATATTTAAATAGCTCATGCTAAGTTATTCATTCCTCCTCCTGACATGCTACTTGTGTTCAATTCTGGAGAATTTCTTCAAGATTTTAACATTTATAGAAGTGAATCCTTAGTTTAAATATTTAGAATATGTAATCCTGAAATGACCCCAATTAAAACAGGCAGGGATATAATGTCCAAGGCACAAATTCCCAGCAATTTGCTCAATGTTTAATTACAGAAAGCAGTTTTAAATCAATAGGAAAAAAAGCAGCCTTATGAATAAATCCCCCTTCTGTTTTATCAGTGCTTCTGCATTGCTGATGAACTGATATTAGAGAAAACAAACAAAAAATGTGGTTACATAATGGAACCGTGCTTGTACTGTACATGCATAGGTATATGGTGACCTCTTGAACTTCTTCAAGTAGAAATCTTGTTCTGTATGCTGCCAGCTATCCATTCTTTTACTGAGTTTTTTTTTTCTGCATCTTTACTCGGGTAATGCCAACTTTGAAACCAATTACAAAAACTCCTGATGCAGAATATGGCCATACAATCCAGTGGTGGGATTCACCTTTTCTTTTTACTATCGGTTGTGGGTGTGGTTTGGTGGGCGTGACAGGGAAGGATACTGCAAAATCTCCATTTCCTCCTCATCAGCTGGGACTTGGGAGGCAGAGAATATATAGGGGTGGGGCCAGTCAAGAGGTGGTATTTACCGGTTCTCTGAACTACTCAAAATTTCCGCTACCGGTTCTCCAGAACTGGTCAGAACCTGCTGAATACCACCTCTGATACAATCCCAGAACAACAATGCAAGACCTATATTATAATGATGGCTCTGATTATCAATGGAGTTTTGGGCCTGATTTAAAATGAGATGAGGTTATCAGGAGCACTTTTCCCTTCACCAAACTGCTTGTCTTTGCTAACTATCATCATAAGACCTACTGGAAAATTGCCCTCCCACCAGGAACTCCTCCTTATCTGAGTTTTGTTGCAGATGAAATTTGATGTAGGCAACTTAGAACATGTCTTTAAGCAGATTCTAAAAATGTTGGCCAAACATTGAACTTATCACCACATATGTTTTCTAGTTTTGCTAATTTTAGACTGTTTATAGACACTAGAGCAGAGTACCCCAACTTTTCTGGGCTGACAGCTCAAAGGGAGGAAGATACAGGTGTCTTTACAACGCACATGCGTGTGCATGACTGGGACCATAAGTGCATACATGACACAAATGTGCTCTGCACACATGGCGCTCGGTGTAACGCTAAGACGAATGAGTGGGTGTGCATGCATATACACAAGGGCACACACTGGCCAGCTACTCATGCAGCCCAGTGACCAATTGGCCATGGCCCACTATAAAGGCGAGGACCCCTGCACTAGAGCAAACTTAACAGTTATGGCACAATTTAGTTTTATATTTAATTTATTTATTCAACTTTATGATGATTATTTAAGTTTCTTAGTGTGTTTTATGATAATTCATTGAAAACAGAGATAGTAGCTTAAAAAAGGAACTTACAAGAAATAAAAAGCATTTACAAAGATGAGAGTTGACATAGAAAAACACCTTAATTCCCACAATGGATGATTGATTGGCTACTAAAGCTGATGGAGTTAGCAGAGATGGCTAAATGGACTGTTTTAATTAATGAAAAAAATACGATCAATTTCATTTCTACTTGGAAACCGCTTCTGGACTTTATGCTTGAGGTGGCAAAAATTAAACTTTGATTTTGGGTTTCATTAAATTAAGACAGGTTTGATGTTATAGAAATGGCGAGGACTTATTATTGTGCAAAAGTAAGAAGTTGAGACTGTATATCATTACCTTACTCCACTGTGTTAAAAAGTGTTGGAGTTTGATGCTTTTTTCCCTTTTTACCCTACAGTTTTTCCTCTTCCCCCTTTTCTCCCTTATTTTCTCATTATTTTCATTTCATTTTTCTTTGTATTTTATACCTCGATAAACTAATAAAAATTGTCAAAGACGGATAACAGTTTGAGACCTTTTTGAAATTCACCCTAAGACAGTTTCAACAGGGAATGCACTCCAAAGAACTGAGACAACTATAGAGGATGTTCAGTTCCAAGTATGAAGAATCACAAGAGTCACAGCAAATTTAACTGACTTTCATCCAATGAGAAATTACTCAAGTAACATAGATCCAAACATATATGGTTTTAAATGGAAGAACCAGTATTTTGTATTTTACTCAGAAAAGAAGCTGCCACTTTTTATCAGTTATTCCTGTTATCTGTCTAGTTCTGTACCAACCAAATTTTCCACTGTAAATACACAAGAGCCCCACAAAGAATTCATTATACTAGTGAAACCTGGAGATAAATGGCCCATGTACTGTATTAAAGACATTTTCTTCCAGAAAGAGATGTGGCTGGTGTATCAAGCTAACACAAAGCAGTCTTGATTGTTGCTTCTGTCAAAAGAACAAGAGAAATTTGGATCTAAAACACCACAAATCATATATAATTATCTTCTGGAAAATAATCATCATAAAAATCTATTTCTTTGGAACGGTGATTCTCACAAAAAGGGAAGAATCATTCATTCTTTAACTCACAACTAAGAACAAGCGGACATTTATGAAAAGTATACCATCAAGTGGAGATTTTAAAAAATGGTTATAAATATTGAGGTTCCAGCATTTTCATGTAGATATTGAAAAGTGCTGGAGATATAACAGAGCCCTGAATTTTTTTTAAAGATTGTTTTCACACATCATACTCTAAAATCTACCTGAGAGAAGCAGTAGCATCTCTTCCCAGCTCTCTGTCAAGATTCAGCAGGACATCACATTTGATGGCATTGAAAAATGCTGAGGTAAAAGCCAACCATCAGTCATCTGCCTTCCATCCTGAACCCCACAGCGCATTTACCCTGAAGCCAGTTTTAGCAGGATGAAATTATCAAAAATTCTTCTACGTCTATCTGCAGTTGACAAGTTCCCTGTCTCTTATGAATCATTCATTGAAGAACAGGTAGAGAAAAATGCACATTAAGTACAGTGGAAAAGAATGTGGACATCAGCATGTTTTAAGTTGTTCATAAACATCTAATTAATCAGAGTGGCCAACTTTACTGATGACATCTTAATACAGGCTAGTCCAAACAAAAAACTCTAAATGGATCTCTCTAGATGAGGGGTGTCAAACTCAACACCCGCGGGTTGGATCCGGCCTGCAGGGTGCTTAAATCAGGCCCGCGGGGATGGCCTGAAAATATCAAAGGACTGGACCATGGTGCCTCTGGTGGCTAAAGCGGGCTGCATGCAGCCCCCTTCCCCATGGCTCTTTTTCACCCTCCATGGCCTCCTATAGAATTCTGCCAGCTGAAGACAGGCTGAAATCAGGCCCAAAAAGGCAGCAGAGTGCTGCAGGAGGCCATAGAGGGTGAAAACAATCTCCAGGGGGATCGCACACAGATGCACCGTTTGGCAGCAGAGTGCTGGAGGCATCCGTCCGCGCCCCCTCCCCCAGTCTGCAGAGAACTACAATGCCGATCTGGCCCTCAAGGAAATCCAGTTTGACACCCCTGCTCTAGATTGTGGGATTGGGAATTAATGCAACACCTCAAAGTAAAGAAAAGTAACATTCTGACAATCTACCCTGAAAAAATCCTATCTGCCTTGCAGCAATTGATCAGGAAGGAAAACTTAGAATGGTGATGAATAAAAATATATATTGTGCATTACCTATTGCTCCCCATCAAAAAGATTGGCTAGAGTTGGAAATTGGGCATCAATAGGCAACCAAGGTGACCAAAGATTAAAATTACTTTTTTGTATTAAATGGTTTGAACAGCTGGATTTTGGAAAGAAAAAAGGAAATAAGTATAGAATTAGGTACACTTATATGTGCTATGGAGAAGAGAAAAAGGGAAATGTTTACTCATACTAAAGCCAGGATCATCCAATGAAAATGGATGAAAATGGGAAATTCAGGCCAGATTAAAAATTTAAGTCATCAGGGATCTGGGGAATGAGGATAGCGTTTTGAATTGACCCTGCCAGTCTGTGGTACAAGACTATTAACAGTCTTGGCTAAATAATATATAACTCTCTTTCCCTCTTCCTCCCTCTCTCATTTCTATGGCTTCCAAATTCATATTCAACTCTGGGTGGCTAATAAAGGTTAAAAACAAACCTTTTTAGTTAGTTAACAATTAAAACAGAAACAAAACAGCCATATCGGGGAAAACTATCACACTGTTCACAACCATGGGCAGGCATATCATCCAATCAGGTGGCTGAGGAAAGAGCTAACTCTTCAAGGCTCTCTTGAAGTGGGGTGGAATAAGCTTTGTGTCCAGAGGTTTAAATAAATCATAAGATTAAAGTTTTCATTTTTTTTCTCAATGGGCAATTACAGTATTCTGGAGCACTTTGTGTGCATGCATTTCTTTTCTAAAAAGCATGAATCATGCATAGGTGATTAGCTGGATTATACTTTTGTGTAAATTAATAATTAAAAGAGAAAAAAACAGCTATGCACACATTAGATCATATTGACTTGTATTCCAGAATTATACATTATACTTTTATTGTTAAGATAGACAACTTGGAACAACAAAAAAGCTTTTTACACAGTATCTTAAAAGTTGTACAGAAAAGCAAATTAAGACATAAAATGCAATTGAGAGGGAGCCAAAGGGTCAGTCCCAAAAGTGAACAATAAACCAAATTATGAACCTAAGTAAATAATAATAAAAAAGTAAAATGAGTGTCTCACAATTCTGTTTATGCTTATTTAAAATCCAGATTGTATAGCTGATCAAATGACAAGGCAAACAGAAAACTGCCCTAAGAAATGGCATCTTCTTCTCCACTGTCATGTTAACATGTTTGCTCCCCAATTACAGGTAGTCCTCAACATACGACTACAATTGAGCCCAAAATGCATGTTGCCAAGTGAGAAATTTGTTAAGTGAATTTTGCCCCATTTTACGACTTCTCTCGCCACATTTGTTAAGTGAATCACTGCAGTTATTAACAACAGTTGTTAAGTGAATCTGGCTTCCCCATTGACTTTTACTTGTCAGGTTGCAAAAGAGGATCACAGTACACAGCGACTATCATAAATGTGAGTCGGTAGCCAAGCATCTGGATATCAATCACGTGAACATGGGGATGCTGCCATGGTCATAAGTGTGAAAAATGGTCATAATAAGTTCCTTTTTTCAGTGCCATTGCAACTTTGAACGGTCAAAAAATATCTGTAACTAAATGTGGAGCTAACAACATATTTACCACTTGATGGTATCTACAGTTATCCTGATTTCTATCAGGATAAAAATTAACATATAAGTGCTGTAGTGCCAAGATGTTTAATAAATGATTCATACTTCCAATTATAGAGCATTGGCTTCTACTTTTTCCGACATATTAAGCTTCTTCAGAGATGGAAGACATATTCAGTTATTTTTTGAGCTGTTAAAATGTCAGCCAACGTTCATCAGATGGTTGGTGCTATTGACATAAGGAATAGCTTTGAAGATATGCACAGTTTAAAAATTCAGGACTAATAATCATTTTCTACAAGTATCATTTACTTGGATTGACTGGAGTTCTGCATTCTCTAGCCTTATGTTAGAAGCATGCTTTAAGAGGCTCACTGTGGTTGTCAGTATAATAATAGACAGCTGTATTCAGATTCCAGTTTCATTATAAAGTTCAGAGCAGATATTGGAAAATGTACATTGTAGAAGCGCATAATATTCTAAGCATAAGCAGAAGGTTGGCTCCAAAGACTGATGGAAATCACTATTTCTGATTTAAGAACTACTGATTTTTATCTGCTACTTCAGTCAGAAGTTATTTTATAATAATGCTGAGGAATGTTGAACGTAGTTAGTATAAAAAACAATATTACTAGTTTAAAAGAAGATCAGCATAGATTTAATTTTTTCCCCTAATAAAGTGTTGTAAAGACTTTAGAATACATTTTTCGTTTAGAAATGCTGCATTCCTTAGAGGTGATTTTGAATATACAATATAAAAAGACTTGTGGAGTTCTCTGTCAGGACTCTATGATGTTGTTATTTATTATAATTTAATAATATTATTTCAATGTATAGCTTTGAATTTCATTTTCAATAGCTATCTAAAAGGCAATTAACACACTTCTATTGAATAAATATATAAAGTTTAAGATGTAAGCATAACTGCGTGTGTTTATACAATACAGTATTACTATATATTAAATTTCAGTGCAATGTGACTACTTTTAAAAAATAAAGGGGGACATTATTATAGTCAAATAAACAAATGATCCTTTTTAATTATTTGTTTTGGACTTAAAACTGAAGGCTAGGTGCTATCAAAAGAGCTTTTTAAATAGGAATTTGTTTTCAGTACTAAGGACACCTTCATATGCGTGCATCCTTTTGTTTATATAGCCAACTGGTAACAGAGGTAAAAAAAACAGATAGATGCAGAACAAGTCTCCCTACATGATATTCAAAAATAAACACTGCACATAATCTGAATCAGAATGGCTTCTTATTTAGTGATTTGGGGGCCAGGTCTGGCCATGCAAGGTCTCTAGATCTCATTCCCTAATTCTCCAAGCTTAAAAACAGATTCCAAAATTAACATAAATGCTTCAGAGTTTCTCTTAAACTTTCTTAAAAACAGATTTTGAAATGTGGTATGGCTGTACTGAGGGGAAATCAACAAATTTCTTGCTAAAGTAGCCTCAGTGTATCGCATTAAATAAATAATATAATAGACGTTTACCTAGCTATCAAAATTTAGAGCTGCATTACAAGGTCAGTGATGAATTTTAACAGGACGATCACTAGAGGAATGTAGGCTGTTGCATTATGATGGTTCGGGATCGTATTCTGCCCCATACATCCCTACGACCCATCCGCTCGCACAGAGAGGGACTTCTCCAAGTGCCGTCCACCAGACAGTGCCATGGGGCGGCGCCTAGGAGCAGAGCCTTCTCTGTGGCGGGCCCAGCCCTGTGGAATGACCTCCCCCCGGATATTAGGACCACTACTGACCTCCGCTCCTTCCGTGTCAAGCTCAAGACCCACCTTTTCCAAATAGCTGGCCTGGCTCAACCATAACTTCGTAACGCTCCTGATGGGTTTTTTAATTTAGTAATTTTATTTAAGGGGATTTTAAATTGTATTTTTAATTGTCTTTCACTTATAAGTCAACTCTCCTCCATACACATATGTATATGTCTCTGTTCTTTTTGTATATATGTTTGTCTTATGTGTATTTTTATCCGTTTTGATTGTACACCGCCCCGAGTCCTTTGGGAGAGGGTTGCGGCTAATCAAATAAAATTATTATTATTATTATTATTATTATTATTATTATTATTATTATTATTATTATTATTATTATTATTATTATTATTATTATTATTATTATTAGCTATTTTGTAAGGCAGTAAAAGTAGAGGGCCATAATTTGGAAAACTATTTCCTCCCCCAATTAGAATGGCAATGAAAAGCACTGCTCAAAATAACCAACAATCCTTGCTGACACTTCGAAAGATCTAAATATGGATTTTTTTCTTAAAATTTTTGCCTAGGCATATTCATATTGGAAGGCACAATCATAGGGGTGGGGAATATTTTAACTATATATGGATTCAAGTTTCCAAGAAAACACCTATTCTAGATTTGAAGGCTCTGCACTCAAGGAGTCTTGGAAGCAAGTCTTGGAAGCCCAAAATTACACTGGAATTGATACCAATTTGTTTCATGATCCTCACAGACCCAGCCTATTTCAGACAACATATAAATTAGTCCTCTCTATGAAATAGTGTCATGGGAAAAAGAGAAATTCTATGTAGGTATACCAAAAGAGAAGTCCTAGTATTACAATTCTGCATAAAATAAAAAATACACTATTTTAAGCTCTCCAGATGCAAACTGACAAAGGTTAAATTTTAAATGCTGATGTTTAGGAGATATGAACCAATATTTTGTGCAGAATTTTCTCTGTCAGCTTTCTAAAGACAGCAAAAGCTTTTATTAAAGATTAGAACTGTACACATTATATATGTAATCTAATATTTAGCAGTTACATGCAATGTGTTATTTTCAAAATTGTCTTTCACAATTTTCTGGTAATGCCATTTCTTTATTATTAATACACAGGATTTTCATATAATTCAACAAATTTCATTTTAAATAGAAAATCCATACATTTTCCTTACAATGAGTTTATTAAGGTACTGAACAGAGGCTTTCATTTATAAACAATAGTTCATTAAAGTTTTAATTTTTTAAAAAAAAGTTAATTTGATGCATTCCAGTTGCTACAAAAAACAAGTAATTATCCAGTTCTTTACAAGTTACTTAGAGTAAGTAAATTCTTGCCATTAACTTTTACTTATTAACACACACAGGATGGACTGATATAAGTTATCAAGATAAAATAACTTATTTGATTCTGTAGTAAGCATTTAAATAATTTTAATTGCTATAAACACAGGTTACTACCAACTAATTGTATCAGCTGGCAACTAAAAAGAATTGTTTTACAAACCAAGATTATAACACAAGGTTTGAAGAACTGGAGATGAGGAATGAGGTTTTAGCATCATCTCTACAATGCAAAAATAAACAAGACTATTTACTTGAAGACCAAGAGTGCAAACTTGACCACAAAGAATTCCACCCGAGTCCTACTAAATTACTGTGTAACATAGAGCACTTCTGTGCAAATCTGTATAGGATTGATGTGTAACACCATTGACTTTTTCAGAATCAAGAGCTAGCAGCTCCTGAAATAAAGTATTGTTTCTCCAGATGTTAAGTAAATCATTATTCAGTTTGATGCAAGGTTTTATGAATCCCTGTTCAGCCAATTTCAGATATAAAGTCAAGTCATATCTTAGCCCCCCAATGTCCATTGTAAGCAGTTCAGACAAGTAACATTATTTATGTCAAGTTCTATAATTATGTAACTGATGCAATTTACTTCATCTGAATAATTATGCAATTATGTAATTATATCACTTCCATAATCATACCACTTACACACACACACACATCACTTATGTAAACATACATTTAATGGACATCCCTTACCCATAACTGGCCTTAAAAATCAAGATTTTATATAAATATCCTTAATGTTTAAACTAAACTCACTGAAAAAAAATATATAATTGAATCTTAAATACACCGAAGCAAAACAACTTCTTTCTGGTGAGTTTGATAATCAGAGTTAGATATCAAAAAGTATCTTCTGGCAAAAATCTATGGCAATTTGCTAATCCTAGGTTCCACAAGGAAATCCACAAAATAGATCATGGTATCATATATGATACTTCACTTCAGGCTACGTATAATTCAGTCTGTGATGAAGAAATGCCTATTCTTTATGAGACAAAAGTTACAGTAAGACATAAGGAATCTTGACTTGGGAATGAAGTTATTTATATGCAGCTTCCAATTTCTGCTTTACTCTTTTTTTCACATCAGCAGGTAAACCAACCACTATGGGGATAGTTTCATGGGACATCCAAATTTTGATATATTTTTTTCCTTCCTTCCCTCTCGTGCTATTTTTCTCTCTGCACTTTTTTGGGGTTTTTTTTTTGTACTTTTCTTTCTTTGCATTCATTTTTTTTTAATCTCTGCATTTTTAAACTTCAATAGAAACTATTTTTAAAAAATTAGATTTTGAGATGGATTTGTAAGCTCTTAATAAACCCTAGTTCATAGCAAGCTTATTATCCTGCATTGTGTGAGCATATCTAACATAATTCTAGATTCAGGTATCATACTTGATTATAATTTTGTTCAGACATTCAACATTTGTAAAGATGGATCACATGCAAGATGCATTTTAAATGCCAGTCTCCAGTTATAACCACCCCGCACTTTCCCAAAAGTTTAAGATGGAAATTTATAATAATTCTGAATGATCAGAAACTTTCTCTGTTCAAGGCTTTCAGTCAAGGAGAGCTTTGTCATGACATTCAGTTAAACGCAGCAATAGTTCCATTTTTACATACTCTACATACATCATACATCAGCCCCACCAAGTCTGCTTCTGACTAAACATACCATCAATAAAATTCTTATACTTGATTCTCTTGAGTTACTGTTATCAAATCTGTGACACAAGACGCCAGGAATGCAACAGCTTTATTTACCAAAATCTCATGGAAAACATATATTTAATTAGAATTACGCTTCTAAAACTGCATTATGCTATTAAATAGATAACACACCATTTGCATACATGTATCCCTCTCATCTTTTCCAAATTAGGGAGTGAGAAACTGTGATTGCAGATTAGAAGGACCTTCACAAATGATTAAACAACGAAATTGAAAGGCCTCACATGAATATTAAAAAAGAATGTTGTGTCTTTATTTGAATGGTGGAATACACCCATTTTCATAATCGGAATATTTGGTTGCAATTAGAAATGACACTACAGAACTGCAATACTTGTCCAACAGTTTTGTCTTTACTTTCCCACCCCTTCCCCAAGCAAGAAATAGAATGAAAATGCACCAAATAATCAGAAAGCACTAGCAGGCATCACTTAATCCAAGATTCTAGTCCCTCAGGTCCAAAAGCATTTGCCAAGTTGCATTATGTATGGAATGCAAGTGGAAGATTGGTCATATTTTGACATTAGAGATTTACATGATGAAACTCCATGTGGGCATTATTAATTTTCACATTCGCCTCCAATTGGCCACTGGTGTTTTTTCTTGTCAAATATTAACATTACTTTCAATCACTGATATTTTTTTCTCGATGTATAAAAAAGTAGGAAATATAAACAGGCTCTTGCATTGTACACAATTAAGAGTACAATAGAAGAATTATAGAGCTGACTATCTACATACCATCAAATCCCATCAAATCTTGGATATTCCATTAATATACAAAATATTAGGGCACAAAAAGAACAAAGACCAACTTCTTTTGTTTTGTTTATGCACAGCTTCAAATATTCAGTCAAAAGAAAAAAAACACTTTGAATTGTTTGGCTTCCCACTATATCAGCATGTTGAGACAGTTATTAAAATATTCCTGTTTAATTGTGTTTGGTCTTTTTTTTTATTTTCAAGTCATGTTTCTTATCTTAATACCGACCATCCAGACAAATAAGCACTGAGAAAGACCATTTCCTTGCCTCGCTAAACTCAATTCATTAAATGTCAGATTTAAGACATAACTCCAAAAACTGGGTTGTGACGACAGATGCTAGGACCAATTTCTTCATAATCTTTTTTGGTGTGGCATACTTGGTAGAACTCAGGCTAAAAAAGAAGACAAAAGAGAAAATTAAATTAATGCACTCAATCATATTGCAATTTTATATTTATTAAAATAAACATTTTGGAAAAAGGACAAAAATTCCATAAGAAACATTATTGTATTAATGTTATCATAAATGATGCAGCTATCATATAAAAATAAATGTTTCCAATCATTGAAATGAAGATATAAGCAGTAAATTGGTGTTCTTGAATATTGTGTTCAGTTTTTATTGTACATTTGAAGGCTAGGTGCATGGCATTCCAGAGTAGATGGGCCTGAAGTTTCAGTCTATTCCTGCATTCTCAGAAAGCCATCTCAAATTATTTGAGACACTCACTACTATTAAAAATCATGAACTACTCAAAGAGTTCAGTGTATTTTCCCATTTGAAAAGGCTTAAAGCCAAATAATATACACTTCTACAAATTCATAAGTCTTATAGCTTATCCTACATAAATATGCTATTTAACCCTATTCTAAAATTTCAGAATATCATCTGGACCAGAAAGAGATAAAGATATTTATGCAGTTATGACTGGGCCTTTGATAATCATATTCTATTTACCAAAATTTATTTATTTATTTAAAATATTTATATAGCCATGCATCTTTCAGTCAACTCTGGGCAGCTCCCAATCAAAGAAATATTAAAGAAAGTTTTTCTCTGAGTATTTTTACATTTATTGTAATACCTATTACCTACTGTAATATTGCAATAACTGTTATAGTGAACCATGTCTTCAGATTCCTTTTCCATTTTTGTAAACTTACTGTGGAAGCCAGCATTGATCCTCCAAACCAAACAGCGTATCTTTGCATATGATGAGTAATAACTTGTACATCAATAGGTTTTGGCTATAATGGAAAACAAAATCAGCATAAGATTAATTCCACAACATGTACAAGTCGACTTATACAAAACGTACTATATTGCAATATTACTTTGCATAAAAATAAATGCTTTAACATTATTCTGAGGAATAAAACACACTTACCACTGTACCATCAAATCTATTGAGAATTGATTTACACAACTTTAACTCAATTTTTATTCAGTTTTAATTTATTTTTTGTTTAGTTTAACAAGAATCACTTGACTGATTAATATGATTTGCACAGCCCTAGAGAGGAGGAAGATGGACTCGGATTATTTGTAACCCAATTCTCATATAGTCTCATAGCTGAACAGCTTCAAGAAATAACACTAAAATGTAATTCATAGATCAACAATCAATTACCAATTTGAAAATATATACTTTGGAGGCTTAATTTCTACATTTAATTCCTGGCATTTTCATCTAAAAAGAATAAACTAACTTTTTAGCAAAAACCTTACTGGGAAATAGTATGTACAGTATAATATAAATAAGTTTCTAATGTTTTATCTCAAATTAATATTAATAGTTGTATTCTATCATTGGAAATATTTGTTTTAATTCCACTGCACTTTCATGGTAAAAGTAGTAAAAATAATTTAGCAGTTAAAGTTTAGCAAAGTGCCAAGCCACCTTTACTAAATTTATTTATAATAATTTATAATAATATAATAGCAATATGTTATTTAAATTCTAATAACTCTCTTAAGCTCATCACATTTTTCATTGTAATCACTATTTATTTAGAAAATACTAAATATTGGTTATTCCTAATATGTCGCTTGAGTCAGAGCAATATCCAGAGCTGAAGCAAAATAACACCGAGTTTAGTACATGTTAGTAAAGATCAAAATGAATTTTTAAACAAGAAAAAGATTCTCAAAACTAGAGATGTGCCAAATATTTCAATTTGAACTATCTGAATCTTCAAAAGGCATTTCGAGCAGGTAAGGGATTGTTCAGTGTGTTTGTAGTTGGTTTTCAAACTTGAAACACTTTCCAAATGTATAGAACACGCCATTACAAATTTGCAAAATTGAGATGCTTCAAATTAACCTTATTAAATCATTTCTGATACTTGCTTTGTAGAGGATAGTACTGAAGCTTCTATGGCAACTTCTTTCATAATAGAGAATGAAAACTTTCTTTGAGGTAGATAAATTAAATGGACTGTTGCCTCACCAAGCCTAAAAGGTCTGTAACTCCATAGCTGGTTATTGCCAATATTACCTAATATTTGCAGGCACAAGCAATATTTAACTGCAATTGCTGAATAATACTAAAATGAATATGCTTTTAGTATCTGCTTTTCATGTTTTAAGATACACATGATCCATCAGAAGTATTGTAGGGACAATGAAAAATACAGTAATAAAATAAAATAATAATGAATAAAATAAAGTAAACCCTATCAAATAATGAGGTAAACTGAAACTGAGCCAACTGGAAGAGGTGCAGAGAAGGTGAAGGACCCAAATCACTAGACGACCAATAGATCAACAGCCTATGAATTTCTGGAACACCAAGTACTCAGCTGCCTGCATTAGGTGGTAAAGATCACCACTTACCCAAACTGTTCATTTTCAAAGCATAGATTTGAGTACTTTCTACAGCAATAAAAAAATTACGAAGATAACAAGGAAAATCAGATTATACTACTACTCAGTACTATAAGGACGTTGTTAAAAGTTTCCATTCCAAGCAAGCATTTAAATCAGAACACATGTCATCCACATCAATGCATTCTATTGTCTAGGAAACAAACCTTCAGTCTGCCACCACTCAGTTCTTCACTGAGTTTCAGTCTAGCATCCACAGTCCTTTTCAAGTCCCTCTGCAAACGTCGTCCAAAATCCCTGAACATTGTTGAGCCTCCAGAAAGGACAATATTCTGAATTAAAATTGCACAAACAAAATCAAATCATTTATGCAGCAGTGAAAATGAGATATTCACTTCTGGAATTAGGAATAATGGTAATAATGACATTTCTAACCAGTCATAAAAGATAGAAAGACAGCTGCAATCTCTATACATGTGACCTGTTCAAAGACTTTATTTCCTATATAGAAGGCAAAGTTATATCTTTTAAATAAACGCATTGAGCAATCTTAAAAAGGGAGAACAGCGTTGCTCAAATATGCTTTCACCAATCAACAAAATTTAATAAATTTTAACCAAACAAATTTACAGAACAAAAGAAAATCAAGTCAGGCAGCAGCTAAGAGGATTCAGATGAGATAAAATGACCTTCTGTTGACAGAAAGCATATCCAAGATGGCTAGCACAGTTATCTCCAAGGCCCAGGGGATTCCTGTGTAGAGGTCTCCAAGGAGACATTTATTCTGGGAGGGACAGAATCTAGAGATCACAAAAACTCCTTTTCAGTTTCACAAACTAGACTGGCCTGCTAATCACATGACAACTGATTTCAGCAGTGTGTCTATGTTTAACTATGACCAAAATGTTAATTCCTCACATTGATAAGTTGTACTACATTAAATCATGTACAAATTCCATCATAGTGGAAGACAGTACAAATAAAGCAATAAGCAGAACCAGCTTATATCAAGCTCAATTGTTATTATCCCAACATTTATATCAAATGATAAATAAATGATAAATGATAAAATAAATGCAAATATTATTTCTAGTTATCTATATTAAGACTTTTTTAAAAACTCTGCTTTTATCTAAAAGAGAGGGAGATTCTTAGGATATAGAAAAAAATAGATGCTTTGCATCCAGCAACACCTTTTCACATCCATACTTTCTTACCTTCTCTCATTTAACTAACCTTATACAGTGGACGTCTAACATCAATAGGACAGTTTTGAATAACTTCATCTACTACTTCTGAGATGGGCTGTGTGAAGTCTGGATTAGCAAACTGAAAACAGAATAGGTATTCCTATTATTGTTGCTGTTGTATTTTTACTTTGCTACATTTCTGTCTCTTTTAGGATGGTGAACATACCTAATACTCCTGCCTCCTGTTTTCCCTTACAACAACCACCTTGGGAGAGTGGACTGACAGAAAATGACTAGCCCAAAGTCACCCAGACAATTTTCATTCCTAGAGCAGGCCTAGAACTCACAGTGGTTTGTAGCCTTGTGCCTTAACCACTATCCCACATATTTTTTTAAAAAAAATAGAATGGAATGATTAGCATAGATTGTTCTAGCATCCTCAAGAAAATAAACTAGAAGAAAAATGGAATACATTTAACAACTAGAGATAATTAACCCACAAATTAAATGGGAAGCAATGTATGAAAAGAAAGATTTGGCTAGCAGTTTTATATTAAAAAGGCATAATTTAGGGAAGAATTATTTCTAATTAAAAGGAAAGTGAAGTTAGAAAAATGAAGGAAAACAAACATCCACAACTTCTGCCTTGTTTTCTGTTTTATAATAGGCTTGAACAAGCTTTTTGTGGCTGCATTTAACATGTCTGTAGATGTCTAAGACCATTGTGGTGAGGTAGTGATATAAAATAGATAGGACCAAATTTTCTGCAAGAATAGTTTTAGGTTATGAGGGAAAATACCCTGAGCTGTGCTGGCGCAGTGGTTAGAATGCAGTATTGCAGGAAAACTCTGCCCACAGCCTGGAGTTTTATCCTGACCAGCTCAAGGTTCACTCAGCCTTCCATCCTTCTGAGATCAATAAAATGAGGACCCTGATTGTTGGGGCAATATGCTGACTCTGTAAACCACTTACAGTGCTATAAAGCATTATGAAGCAGTATATAAGTAAGTGCTATTGCTATTGCTAAAATTTGAGCATTTCCCTCAGTTTTTTAAAAGGCTCTGTTAAGGTATTTGAGAGTTTATACTATACTTATTGTTTTCTTATCTCTAAATAATGGAAACCATGCCACCAATTTTCAGTAATTGTGGAAATTTTAGGGCAATATGTCTCTAAGGTATCCAGTTACCCATCTCTTAAGATAAATATAAATGTAGGGTTTTTCTTTCAAACATGCAACACTTCAGATAAACTTATCTTGACCTAGGAGGATGCATTTCGGCCCTTCAATCATACCACATCAAAAGTAACTAGCAGTATCATTATGATTTAAAGCAAAGTATTTCAGCTTCATAATACAGATAAAGGGATGCAATGTGCTTAATCATGCACACAGAGGTGGATCACAGGGCCACACAGAACCGCAGAGGGAAAACAGAATAGAAACGTTTGTTCTGAGAGAAAAAGGGCACTTGTAAAGGCCAGATTCAGTTCACTGAAAGGCAGAATGTGTCCTCTGATCACTTTCCTCTTTCTATTTTGCCTGCTGTTATCTTATGCTGAACAATTCGGAGTCCACCTACACATCTCAAAATGCTAAGCAATGAATCAAGCAGTTCAATATAAAAAATGGCATCAGCTGGGAGAAATATTTAACCTTATAACTCAACATAAAAACTACACTGGTGGTATAATTAAACCAATTCACAGTGGGAAGAGAGATACACCATTGGTGTAGGTTTAAAATGTAACAACCATCCCCTCTTTTACTTCAAATATTGTTTAGGAAGAATTCACACACACATATAATATGCTTTAATTTACCTCAGGATGAAAGAAAATTTCTGGTCCTAAGAATCTTTCATAGCCAACATCAATGGTAAATTCTTTCTTTGAGATAGCATTGATTCCAGTATATTGTTTGATCCACTTGGTACCATCTACATCATATTTATTAAATTCTTTCACTAAGTCTGGACAAACATAACTAAAACGTTCCTGGAAAAACAAAAACACATATTTGTTAAAATGACTAAATATCCAAGCTTTCTATCTGATCTTTGTTAAAAGTTTCTCTAAAAACTAAGATACAGACTGGCATTTATGTATCAAATTTCTACATTGCCCATCTCAGCTAAGTGACTGTAGGCAGTTTACAAATGGCATAAATGGGAGGATATCAAACATGAATATTAATCACCTATGTTTAGAAAATTAGTACTTGGTACTACAGGGGTGGGTTGCTGCCAGCATTACTGCTGGTTCGGTGCACGCACAATATTGCATGTGCACATTCCGCACACGTGCGCAGTTGCCCACAAATAGGCCTGTGCATGTGCAGAACATTAAAAAATGAACAAAATGCCACGCCGACAGGGGAACCAGTTTGGAGGCATGGTAGGCCTGGGTAGCTACCGGTTCCGGCGACTCAGGCTGGCAAACCACTACTGGTTCAGCCGAACCAGTAGGAACCCATCTCTGGTTACTTAGTATAGATACATTTTATGCATCCCTAAAAAAATTATAGCATCCAGAGAGTCTGAACAGTTTTAATTCTTTCAGCAGCAAGACAGTAATTGGAAAATGCAATCATACATATTGCTGCTATAGTAACATACCGTACTATTATATAACCAAAAGCCTATCAATAATAATAGATGTATTTGTGGGAAAATATAGACAAAGAACTTCCAGGAAAGAAATTATAGGTCTTCTCAATGTAAAACCAGAAATCTATTTAGAATTATAACATACAAAAGAAAAAAATAAGTTGCTGGCTAGTTAGCCTCTAAGTTCCTAATATTAACTATTTTCATTTATTCATGGATTAGTCATAGAATCTATCAGAGTTGACAAGTAATTAAAATTAACTTAATGATGTAAAGCAATACAGGGTTAAACTCAAATTCCTGTAACCTAGAATTGTACAAAGAGTGAGTATCATTTTGGATGAAGATACTGAATATATTAAAATTTCCACTCTTCAAAGGCAGCTCTAGTTAGAAAGTTGTAGTATACCCAAGCATGAAGAGAATCTTGCTACGGGGAATGCAAATGCCTTGAAAATATTAACCAATCCAAATAAATAATACAGAACTGTGAAGAACCGGGTAGACAAAAAACTAGTTGTTTCCAGATTATTGTGCTTGACCTTTCTAATAGCTCCCTCTCTGTTGCCATTGGCTTTATTGGGAGCAGGAGAAACTCTTTTTAACTATTGATTCTCTCTGCCATTTTCCTTCCATTTTATTACTCTCTGCTCAGACTAGAAATAGCTAAACTTCAGCAAAAGCTAGACAGAAAAGAATGGGTGTCCATTTTGGGGCTCTGGATTATGGAAGTAGAAATAAAAGCCATCTAAAGAGCTCCAGATAGAGAGTAGCCATTTCTAGTGTATCACAAAATCTTGATGTAAGGGCATAATTGTAGAGTTGGTTGTCATTTTTAGGCTTCATCCAATTTGCTGGGAAGGCTGCTGGATGGCACAGTGTATACATATGCAAAGCCAGGATTTGAATTTTAATATATCAATTTGCACTTGGATCAATAAATAATCATTCATTAAAAGTATTGCTGATATATCGACTTACGTTAACCAAATATATTACCTTGACTGCTTTAGCAGTTTCCAATGATTGCTCTGGAGGGATTCCTACTTCTCGTTCTCTTAGCAGCTGCTGAATAAAGTAAGTTATATCTCGTCCGGCTATTGGAATATGTTTGATACAGCTACCAATTACATAACCTTCAGCCTGAAAATAAAAGAAATGTCCTCGGTGACAATCATAAATCATATATGATCTTCTTCCCACTGGTGCATTCCTGGGCAGAAATGCACTTGACCACTCTACCTCATCAGAAACAATTCTGATGATGTCATGTTAAGCAGATGAAAAGATGAATTCTGTTAATCTAATAATTCTCTCCCCTTTCCCCCATTAATTCCCCCTAACTTATGTTCAGAGTTAATAAAAGTAGCAAGACTTGAATTTCATAGGACTACAGATCACCTGTAGGGCATTTCAGTAATGCATTTATACCCCGCCTTTCTATTTATATAACTTTCAAGGCAGCCTACAGGACGATCTAATAATAATATCTAATATCACTTTCTCAGGAGTGAGAACACCAAAACAAATATTTCAGCATTAGCATTTTCTATGTCATGAAATCTTTGAAGAGCATAACTTTTCAGCAAATATACCAAATGATGTCTTTCTGATGTTTTAGACTTAATTTCTATTAGCCACAAAGTATGGAATTTTAAGAATTGTTAATGAAATATCTTGAAGACACCAGGTTAACTATCACTGAAATATTTTTAAATAAAATAAACAGATTGTTTAAGTGCCTTATACTTTGTAAACTAAGAAAATATATTTCTTAACATTAGTTAAAAATAATAAGTGTTAAAATTTTGCATACTTTGTAATTTGTGGAGGATAGTTACATAGCTCTGAACTCATGAGGAAAAGGCTGAAAACAAAAGATTGTGCTTTCCATAATAATTACAGTATTAGGAACTGTAGTTTAATAAATGAAACTGTGTAATTATATCTTACCACAGGAATGACATGAGTGACACCATCCCCGCTATCTATAACCGTTCCAGTCAGTGTCCGTTCTCCTACTTGTCTTGATGTCCAAGATGCAGCTAAAGCAAGGACAGCCTACCAAGGAAACAGTTTGAGTATAAATGTTTCATAATCTCCAAAAAATGAATACTACATGAGACAAAACCATACAATATATTTTATACTGCATTACATAGCCCAAGAAAATTATACAATTACAAGAAAAAAGTGAAAAAGAAAATGAAGAACATATAAGAACAGATAGTTTGTTAAATTTTAAATAATTGCAACAGCACTATAGAAAACTAGAACTCTTCTGAAATTTGCACTCAAGCTTTGAGATAATCTCAGTAGGTGAAGTATTGATGGAAAGCAGCACTATCCCACTGAAGCTACATTAATTTCAGACTGGCTGAAAATACAATATTCTTTTTCATATTATCTTTCTGGCATAAAGTGATTGCAAATATGATGAGTTCAAGTAGAAGAACTCAATACAATATTGTGTTAAAATTATCCTTTCCTACTTCTACTGTTCACTGTATTACAATGGGTTTCTTACTATGTAATCTTTCCAATATAGTAATCAGATATATTATCAATCCTTTGTTAAGAAGTGTAATATACATACTCAATAAATATTGATGAGAAATGTTAGTAAGTCAGAATTATGACTTAAAATAAAGATTATCTTCAACTGCAAAATAATGCTAAATGTCTTGTAAATGTTAAACAAAAAAAATAAATCCTATGAAAAGAATTACTGTGGTAGCGAACCATGGAAACACTATAAAAGAGTTAAGTATAGAAATAATAAAACTATAGGCATCATGGTGCTCTTTCATCTAATAAACACTTATTATAAGGTGCTCTATATCCTGAGAGTAGGCAGAAGTGAAATTCTGATTGAGGACGTACGTAGCAATTGCCGTGCTAATGATCACTCTTTCTTCCAAGAAGCAGAATTCACAGACAATTATAGATCACATAAAACAAAGACAAACTATACTTTACGAGATGATTTTGCTCTTACCTCAATGTGATAGAAAGTTAATTTGTATTACTTTATGAAATTCTACATTAGTGTGATTTGCACATTGGTAGTATTTCCACATCACACCTAATCATAAGAGGCAGTTAGTGCATTTTGTAAAGAAACTATTAGCCACCCCTCCCAAGCAGTATCACTAGTGCTCATTGTTTAGTTAAGCATGCTATCCAACAAAACTAATCGGACTAGATGTCCGATACTAGGAACAGTGATTTATATATCCCAAATTAACGGTCAGAAAAAAACAAAGAAGATAAAGGAGTATATTTTAGTCATTTACAAACATAGATCTTACAAAACTTTATATTATACTTCAGAACATATTTGGAACATTTCTCAAATGTTCATCTCAAACTGGGGTGAGCTCATTGTCGGTCCAGTAGGCCAGTTGGGACATAGCAGGAAAGAAGTTCTCATAAAATTACCATTATTATTTAGGTCAGATGCCAGAAAGAAAAGTTCTAAGTGCAGCTGATGCAGAACAGGCTAATTCTGGGGCAACTGACGCAGAATCCACATAGTTCCTTAAGGAGTATTATTTAATAAAATCAGAATTCTACATCTCACCTGAACAGCAATGTAAAGTCCAGGAACATTGAAGGATTCAAACATGATTTCAGCAGTATATTCCCTGTTTTCTGGAGTATTTAGAGGAGGTTCAGTCTGTGAAGAAAAAAAAAACTAGTCAGCTCAATCTGACCTACTTTCTGTAGCCATGTAATATTTTAGCTGAATAATAATATTTCATTTTACTTGTTTTGATAGCTTTACAGGATCTAATATATCCAACACCACAGATGAACTGATTTCTTACCAAAAGAACTATAAGTTCTCTCCCTACTATATTGTGCTTGAATTGAGACCATTTTTTTTAGCTTTCTAAGTATGCTTATTTGTCCCCACAAAAAGCAAATAGTGCCTGCAAATATAGAACATTGTTGTCCCATTATTCCCAGACATTACCTTCTCAAGGAACAGAATAACAATAACTCTGATAACTCTCTTAACTCTGTTAAGGAACTCTGCATACAAATTGGAAACCTTGTTAATGTCAGTGAGTGAGGGAAAGATTTAATAGCGAGACAATACGTCTTACATAATTTCATGAACATTTTGTCTTAAAAATAAAGACTGCTCCTGAAGAATTCTTTAGTGAGCTAAATGAGGTCAGCAATTTTACTTATTCTTTCATATATTGCAATTATGCATTTTATTATAATAGCCTTACAGCCATTAAATACTAGGTAAGCTCTGACTTTCTTCTCTCATCTGGCTTCAGAGACTACAAATATTATTTCAAGATTTTAAAGCTATAAAATGCAGAAGCATTTTAGAGGAGTACTTTAGGTTGGCTATTGTCCTAATAATTGCTTAATTGCTATAATTATAGATATGGAAGGGAACAATTGGGTTACTGAGTCCAACTCCCTCCTCAATGGAAAGAATCCAAATTCTCTGATTAAAGAAGGAATCCATCCTTGACAAATTACCTACCAAACCTCTGCTTCAATAATTCCTTCAAAGGTAAGCTCTCTGAACTGGCTTTGTTTGTTAAAATTTATTATTGTAAATGTCTTAATAATAGATACATTTAGAAACGGTTTCCACAGATAATTATTTCCCCCAAAGAAATATTAACTTGGTATCTGTTTTATGAGCTTGTTTTTTATGTGTTCTCAGTGTTATAGCAATAAGACATACTGTGTTTCCCTGAAAATAAGACCATCTTATTTTTTTTGACCCCTGAAAAACCAGCTAGGGTGGGTCTAATTATTGACTCCCTTCGCTGCTGCGGCACCAACAGCCCCGCCCAGCAGGAGCCAGCTGCTACCCCACTTCTTCTGCAGCTGCTTGCCTTTGATTGATCCGGAGCTATGTTATTAGCTGCAGAAGCTTTCTGGAAGGCATCTGAAGGGGAAACGGAAGCCATGGAGCGACGCACACGTCAATCCAAAGTTAGTTTCTCAGCTGCAGAGGGCTTTCCGGAAGGCTCCATGGTGAAATGGAGGCCGGGGGTGCATGCAAGCGATGGCAAGTTGCCGCAGAAGTGGGACACAGAAGAAGTGGCCACAGAAGAGGAGGCAAGTGTTAGGTATGCAATGCCTGGTAAGTAGGGCAGCTCCACCACCACCTATCCCCACCCTAGCTTAATTTTTACCTCACCCCACCCCCAGCACCCCAGTGTGGGCAGGGTCTTAATTAGGGCTAATTTTGAGGGTAGGGCTTAATTTGAGCTCATACGTTCAAAAACATGATAGGGCTTCTTTTTTGGGGTAGGTCTTATTTTAGGAGAAACACACATTTCAGCACTCTCTGGGCAGTTTATGTCAGCATATTGCCCACAACAATATAGGTCCTCATTTTACCGACCTCAGAAGGATAGAAGACTGCGGAAACTTTGAGCCCCATTAGGATCAAACTCCAGGCTGTGCACAGAGTTTGCCTGCAATACTGCATTCTAGCCATTGCCCCACCAGGGCTTATTCTGTGAACCAGACAACTACCTTATTTTATTTTGCTGTAGCGGATTTTTAAATTTTTATTACAATGTAATTTTGTATTACCATGTTTCCCCGAAAATACGACAGGGTCTTATATTTTTTTGGACCCACGAAATATGGCCTTGGGCTTATTAAAGGGGAGGGCTTATTATTTTGGGGTTGCCGAGCGGCTGCTCCCTTGCGACTGGGTTCCCGAAGAGCTGGGCACAGCCTCAGGGTCAAATGGCTGTGTTGCGCTGTCACAGCAGCAACACAGCAGCCATAAGGTGACCAAGCTCACGAGCAGCCACCCGGCAACCCCCTTTCCAGCCGGGCACAGCACCGCTGACTGACCTAGCAGTACCCGGAAGGCACCAAGCAGCGCAAGCGCCTGTTCGCCACCCTACGCCTCCTGCGGCTCGGTACCTTCGGAATGCCCTTAGGTGAGTGAATGGGGTTCTGCATGGCTGGAGAGGGGGGCTGCGCAGCGGCTTTTCCGCTCCCCACTCGCGCGAAGGACATCTCTGCTGTTGGCGCCGCCCGTCGCTTGGGTTTTTTTTTCAAAGCACGGAGGATGGATGCCGCTCTGGAAGTACGCTCTATAGGTGTGGGCTGCAGATCGTACAACCATAGAGCGTATCCCAGAGCGACATCCATCCTCCGTTGCGGCTTCTAAAGCACAGAGGTAGGATACTGCACCGAGCCGTGGGAGGCAGAGGGCGGCGAACAGGCGCTCGCGTTGCTTGGTGCCTTCTGAGTACTGCTAGGTCGCTCAGCGGTGCTGTACCCAGCTGGAAAGGGGGGTTGCCGGGCGCTGTTCACAAGCTTGGTAACCTCATGGCTGCTGCGTTGCTGCTGCGACAGCGTAACGCAGCCATTCGACCCTGAGGCTGTGCCCGGCTCTTTGGGAGCCTGCTCACAAGAGAGCAGCTGCCCAGCAACCGCCCCTCTTCAGCTGGGCACAGTGCCACTGACCGACCTAGCGGTACCCCGAAAGCACCAAGCAACACGAGCACCTTTGCCCCCACCTCGTTCCCACAGCTTGGCGCCTTCGGGATACCGCTAGGTTGGCAAGTGGTGCTCTGCCTGGCCGGAGGGGGGGGGGGATTGTCCAGGAGGCTTCTTTTAGGGGGTAGGCTTATATTTTTGCCCACGCGAATAATGTGGCAAGGTTTTAATTTCAGGACAGGTTGTATTTTCGGGGAAACACGGTATATACCATATTGTTGTGCTGTACTATATACCAGATGTAATTCTTTTCAGCTTTTGCTCAATTATCTATTACACTTGATTTTACAAATTGAAGGATTTGTTCTACTTTGAATAATGAGTATCCTGAGTCGCCAATACTTCAAATCGGGTTTTATACTCACCAAAAGGAAATAATGGTCTTCAGGTTCTGCCCTTAAATATTTAAAGATAACTTGTTCCATAAATCTCTCCATCAAGTCCCAATCTTCAACTATGCCATGGCGAATAGGCCACTGTTTAAAATGTGAACGTTGTTAAAAAATACTAAATTTAAACTTATGGTAGAATCACATAAATATGAATAAATATAGAAGGCGGCCTTTAACTTTGCTCTGGCTTATTTGTACATTGTTTAGTATACAGTTTACATTTTTACATGATGCTGCTTTTTTTTAAATCAAATCAATTATCACAACTTGTTTTAAAATATACTGGTAAGCATCTTAAAACTTTATCTTAACCTGAAATATTAACATACTGCTGTTTATAATAAACTATACGATACAGTAAATAAAACATTAATTTGTATGAAGAAAATTAAGTTCAAATTACTATTCATCCCTGACAATTAGACAATCTTTCTTTCTTTGCTTAAAAAAGAAAATAATGCCACTTTTTATTTTAAATACCTTTGTTGCATATGTAGGTTTTTCTATTGCTTCATCCCCGATAAAGAAGTCTAAGTCATCCACACCTTTCATAACCCTTCTTTGTGCCTGATCGACAACTTTGGCCGATTCCTTAATGGCAATACCTTTATTACAGAAAACAATTGAATTATACCCTTAATTTTTAATAAAACATTTATTCTTCTACAAAAACTTATTACTCTGAAGGATATTACTGTTGATAAGTTTATCCGGTCTTCTAGAAAAAATAAATTTCAAATACAATTTAACCCTCTACTTAAAGCATCACTAGAATGGGGGGCAGGGGTGTTTAATGCAAATGTTTGTTAAATCTGAGTATTTTTTTAATCTAGAAAAGAAGTATACAGAGTTAATTAATATGGATAGAGTGTTAAATGTTTGCCTGAATCAAGCAGATCTGAGAGATAATAGCATTCTGCACAGAAGTACTAGAACCAACAATAGAGACAAACCTTAGTTTGGACTTTAAGAAATAAAGTCGAAGTACAAATCTGGTTTTCTATATTAAAAATTCAAATTGTAATTTCACTATTTCTATTCACTAAGGGCTTAAACATGTGCTTCAGATATATGAATGAAATAGGAATTATCATTTTTAATGCCAAGCACAAGGCATTATACCAGAAACACAGCCTCATTACATTTATGTACAGTGTTTCCCGGAAAATAAGACAGGGTCTTATTTTCTTTTGCCCCACAAAATATAGCCTTGGGCTTATTATAGGGGGAGGGCTTATTGTTTTGTGGTTGCCAGGCAGCTGCTCCCTTGCAAACTGGTTCCCGAAGAGCCGAGCACAACCTCAGGGGCGGAACAGCCATGAGGTGACCCCGCTCACGAGCAACCGCCCAGCAAACTCTCTCTCCAGCCAGGCAGACCGCCATTCATTGACCTAGGCGGTATCCCTAAGTCGCCAAGGGACGTGGCGCTCTGCCCACTCCCCAGCTCCCGCAGCTAGGCACTTTAGGGATACTCTCTAGGTCACTGCATGGAGCTCTCCCTGTAGGGCCAAGGCACCGCCACCACTGCGCTCCGAGCATAACTTCTTATCTGGCTTCCAAACTCCAAAACTCGGCTGCCAAGTGTTCCAGCAGCAGCCGCTCTAGGAGTGCGCTCTATGGTTGTGGGCCAGCTGCTGGACCGTATTCCGGACAGAGTCTTCCAGCAGCCAGCCACAACCATAGAGTGTACTCCTAGAGCAGCCGCTGCTGGAAGACACAGCAGCCGAGTTTTGGAGTTTGGAAGCCAGAGAAGAAGTTATGCTCGGAGCGTGGCGGCGGCGCCCTGGCCCTGCAGGGAGAGCTCCATGCATTGATCTAGGGGGTATCCTTAATGTGCCAAGCCATGGGAGCTGGGGAGCAGGCAGAACGCCACGTGGCTTGGTGCCTTAGGGATACCCCCTAGGTCAGTAAATGGCGCTCTGCCCAGCTGGAGAGGGGGTTTGCCGGGCAGCTGCTTGTGAGCGTGGTCACCTCATGGCTGCTTCTCCCCTGAGGCTGTGCCTGGCTCTTTGGGAGCCCGCTCACAAGGGAGCAGCCGCCCGGCAACTCCCCCCTCCTGCCAGGCAGAACACCACTCCCCAACATAGTGGTATCACGAAGGCGGCAAGCAACGTGAGTACCTTCCCCTCCACGGCTCCCGTGGTTTGACGCATTCAGGATACCGCTAGGTTGGTGAGCGGTGCTGTGCCTGGCTGGAGGGGGGGTTGTCAGGGGGCTTATTTTTTGGGGTGGGTTTATATTTTTGCCCACGCGAAAAATGTGGCAAGGCGTTAGTTTCAGGACAAGTCGTATTTTCGGGGAAACACGGTAATAATATCAGTTATTTTAAATAAATTCTTGGAACATTGTTTCATGGAACTTACTTATTTCTTATAAAACTTTCTTTTATACAGCAAATATTGATATTCTGTACTCTGTTTATCAAAATGTTCACTTTACATTCTAAATATGCATAAAATGCATAATTGTAAATCAAAAAGTATTGATCACTATAACTAGACAAAACTTTCATCTTTAACCCAGAGCATTAACACTCTTAAAAGATGTAAATAATAAATATTATTCTGAATGGACAGAGAATAGAAATAACAACAACAACAACAACAATAATAAAATAACAGAAACAATCCAATTATCACAACACTTGATAAGTGATAAATCTATGGGAGGACAGACTGCCTGAATAGATTATAAAGTCTGTGTTTTTTCCTCTCCCCCCCCCCTTCCTGGCCCTTCACCAATGCTGAAATACATTATCAGATTTTATTTCTCAAATGCACTACTAATGACACTTGTCTATTTGTCTGATTCTAGATTACAGAAATAACAAGCTATCATATATAAGGTATAAAATCTGGCTGTTAAATCTTGCAAGTTCTTTGGCTAGTTAAAATATTAAAAAAGAAAAATAGCACTGAGAAAAGCAACGTATCTGAAACTATGAACTAAAAATTATATCTGGATAATTTTTTTAAAAAAGGTTACCATGGTGTTTAAAGACAGGAGGTATTCCTGCAATATAAAATGACTGCCTTGGACTTATGCTGTATGAGAATTTTAAAAAACCTTTGAACTAATATGATACTTTAAGTACCTTTAATGATTAAATCATTACTCCAACCTCTTAAAGATAATTATTAAAAATGTAAAGGAAGCTTATTAAAATAAGTAAAATACACAAAGGATTAAATATATTTTGATGATTTTACAATCTATAAATGCTCAGTGTGGTGAATAAAAATAAATTAGCATTTTCAGTCACACTGAAATGCCATATATTAAGGAAAAATTATTGAAAATATGACAATAGTAAAGAAAACAGGCCATAACATAGATTTTCCAAAAAATATTCTAGAAACTTTTAAATTTCTTGTTAACTAATGTGTTGTTTCTGCAGTAAAATATATTTCTTTTGTAAAGTAAAAAGTAAAATCTGTCCCAAATGCAGCTTTACCTGATGATTGCACTAAGATAGTTACACTGATTCACAGGCAATATGGAAGCGATTTGTTACTGCCTTTTTCCAGTATTTTTTTCCCTGACATTCCAGTTATTGGAAAGGGAAAGACCCTTGAAATCCCATATCAAATTAGTCCAAACATGTTTAGATTTAATAAAATGAGTAAAAGAGGATTTGAGCTTGCCATTTGCTGTGCTATGTATGCAAGACATTATTTAAGACACATGATAAATGATATGGTTAGTAAAATGTTACGATGAGTCATGGAGACAGAAGGGCCATGGAACAAAACCCTCTGCCCACTTCAAGTATCCAAATTGAAACATCACAATAAATGACTCTCTAGACACTATAGGATCCGCAACAAAATATTGCAAGAATCCTTATCCCATAATGACATTTTTAGGCCAAATATGCTTTATCATCATTTCAGAGTTTGATGTAAGATGGGTGACTATATAAATGTTTAAAATCAAATAATAAAATCCTCAAAATCTAGGACACTGTAAGAGCTTGTTAAGGGGTTCAACCAGGGAAAACCATTACCCATAATCACTCCAGTTCTCATTTTCAACATCCTGCAGTTTGTGGTAAACTGATCCTGTTCAACTCTCACTTTGTTTTTCTTTTACTTTTGTTTTCTGATTTATTTTGGGATGGTCTATGTTCAACTTAACCTTTTGAATCCCTGTATCTTTTATTTCAGCAAACCGTTTCTTCTCTCTTATTCACCAGTGGCCTCATTCTTTCAGCATTTAACTACTTCAATTCACCATCAAGGAGAATATTATTTATCTTTCTAACAATGGTATGACATAGCTCCATGATGACAAACCAATGCCACGCAGCCGGAAGTGGCACGTACCTCATATCTTCAGGCACACCAGCCATCGCCTGTTGCTCTTCCGGGTTCCAGTGTGCACATGTGCACCAGCCAGCTGGTCTTCGTGCGCACATGTGCACCAAAAACCAGAAGATCAGGTGACCAGAATGCATGCGCACATCAGAAACCAGCAGCTCACCTTCCTGGCACACACATGGGAGCGTGTGTGCCAGGGGGCTGCTCTCCCCCCTCCGCATGCTCCCATTTCGATACTCAGTGTGGTGCCAAAATGGTTTGCCAACCTTAGACCCTTCCCTTGCTTCTCATACATACGTTCCTCACTGTATTTTTGGAATTTATTTAGTCATGTTTAATAACCAGGGGTAGGTTAAATTAAACTGTTATGAAACATTACATAGAATGGTATCTCTTTAAGCTCATAGTAATATATTAGTAGTTTATTTATAGGGAAAATTAAGGAAATATTGAATAAGGAATGCCATGTGAGCACGGAAAGAATTATCATTTCGTTGACAATCTGAAAATGCTGAAGGAGCAAAATGTTGATTAGTTGTATTCTGAATGAGAGAATGAAATAAGCAACGGAAATTAGCATAATTATTCCTGAATTTGTCTTCAAGGACCAAAACACCCCCCACACACACACACACACTTAAATTTCATCAACTGATATCACACTTCTTTAGAACAGTAGTGCAACATGTAGATATATTCTGTTCTTCCCTGGAGAGAAAGAAAAGACAGTACCTCCAGAATATTTATTGTTAATGTTTCTTAGCAGTTCTCCCCAGAATACATCCAAATTTCACATGGCATTTAGAAAGGAAAAACCAGGAAAGGCTTCCGAAGATAAACTGCTATGCAAACAAGGCAAACCAAACCAGCAATTTAATACCAACTGGTTCCACAGTAGAATAATGCTGTTACTAATCCAGAATAGCCAAGCACAAAAAAGGAAGGGGGAATGATAAAATCCTGAATCAGTAAAAGAGACAAGATTGCAATTCTCCTGACAATTGATAAAAGCTTCCTCGTTTAATTATCTTTTGTTCTAATTGCACCTGCTTCTATTTATTAGTCAGTGAAATGAATTGTCCTGCTCCAGCAAGACTCAACTAATCATTCAGCCAGTGCCAAACTACCAGAAAGGATGCAAATTTCCAACAGATAGTTAATTTTACTCTACATCCTAATTAGAATAACTTTAGCTAAAAGACTAAGACTAGTTTGATAAAATACCAAGAGGACCTAAATGAACTCAATACTAATTAATTTTTTTTCAAGTTTTTCCATTAGCCCAAATCAAAAAGTTCATTGACGAAATATGATTGCCTCTTTATAAATTCATAAATTCTAAGTGTATCTAGTAATCTGAAAACACATTTAAAGTGGTTTCAAAATAATCTATCATATACAGTATAAAACCTCATTTAAATGGAATTTCAAAAGTATGAATATTCTTAAAACTATGAGCTAAATTAAATGACAATGCAGTTACATCTTTTAAAACCACAACAATATACCCCAAAACACTTACATGAAGGAATGATGAACTGTGGCTCTGTATTACCAGCATATCCCAGTTTGGTATACCTGTAAGATAAAACAACATAAACAAAGCTACTTTAAAAATGATCAGCAAAACTGCAGTATTACAAAACAAAGTCACATGATCAAATATTGATGTACAAAATTATTAATCAGAGACACAGTCTCCTTAGTGTCATTAGCCTAAATCTTTCAGGACTGTACTGAAAAGGTAGTGCTGATGTCAACTATACATCTGTCAAAACAAGGCCCATTAAGAACTGTGAAGTTAGGCAGCACAAGGTAATATTTTTGTTCCAAGTGACAATGCTAAGATATACTGAACAGATACAGAAACAATATAACACAGTATCGTGTACTGATCATCTGACCGTAACAAAAAAACCTACAAAAACAATAGAGAAAATAGTAGGGCATATTCATAAACTGTCACTCTTCCAGTCGATCCCAATCTCTTTAAAATACCGTATATACTTGAGTATAAGCCGAATTTTTCAGCCCACTTTTTGGGCTGAAAAATCCACTTCGGCTTATACTCCAGTGAACAAAAAAAAAAAAAATTTAAACATTTTAACATTAAACATTTTAATGCGGCTCTTCTGTGTGCCGGGCGCCCGCTTCCCTCCCTCCTTTTGGGCTTCGGAGGGAAGCTTCTGCATAACCCCGGCGAGTGACAAGTCTCCCAGGCTGTAATTTGCCGAGCTGTACGCGCGAGCCTGTTTTCCACAGCGTGGAGCAGCGGCGAGATT
Source organism: Natrix helvetica (assembly GCF_964273705.1). Taxonomy (NCBI): domain Eukaryota; kingdom Metazoa; phylum Chordata; class Lepidosauria; order Squamata; family Natricidae; genus Natrix; species Natrix helvetica. Next base: position 140,325,163 of record NC_138548.1, read on the forward strand.
CTGGGCGGCGAGCGATGATTCCGGGGGCCATCAGTGGGGGGGGCAGGGTCCCCCCTCGTGTTCCTCATCTTCCCGGATGGCCCCTGGAATCATCGCTCGCCGCCCAGAATCTCGCCGCTGCTCCACACCGTGGAAAACAGGCGCGTGCGCACAGCTCGGCAAATTAAAGCCTGGGAGACTTGTTGTCACTCGCCTTTGCAGAAGCTTCCCTCCGAAGCGTTCCGAGGGAGGGCTGTAAACTTCCCTCCGAAGTCTTGGGATGTTCTGAGGAGCCCCCCAAGGCAAAACGCTGCTGCCAGGTAGTTAAAAGTACGTCTCTGATTCGTCTCTGTCAGTCTCTCTCTGATTCCCTCTCTCTCTCCCTCTCTCTGTTCCTCTGTCTGTCTGTCTCACTCACACACACACACATACACTTTTAGCAATTTTATTGTTATCTACCTGTATTTTTATTTTTGAAATTTACCGTGAGCTGCTGCATTTCCCAGCCTCGGCTTATACTCAAGTCAATAACTTTTTCCAGTTATTTGGGGTAAAATTAGGGGTCTCGGCTTATACTCGAGTCGGCTTATACTCAAGTATATACGGTAGTCTATTTTCTTCAAAATAGTCTTTGATACAAAAATGCTATCTTGCTAGGGATATGCAGGTTTATTTCCTGCAAGACATTTTCAATTTTGTTGAGTAAATACAGTTTGCATCCAAGCAAGGTATGTATTAACAGTTAGTGCACATTTATAGTCTTTCTTTAAACAAAACTCAATGGAATCTTCCATACCTTATCGTAGAATCTACCGTATTTTTCAGAGTGTAAGACACACTGGAGTATAAGACACACCAAGATTTTGAAGAGACAATTTAAAAAAAAAAGGTTTTGGGACTCTGAAGACCTCCCCAAAACGGACCTTTTTTTGCAAAAACGGGCCTGTTTTATTTTTTCAGAAAAGGGGCATGCATAGCCTTTAGGAGTCTTGTAGAGTTCTCGGGGGGGGGGGAGAGAATAGAGCAAAAAACAGCCCATTTTTCACTCATTTCTGCCCTCCCAGGCCCCCGGGAGCCTTCTAAAGGCTCTACACAGCCATTTTTGGGAAGGGGGCAGGGAAGGCAAAAAATGCTGTATTCAATGTCTAAGATGCACCCAGATTTTCAGCCTCTTTTTGAGAGAAAAAGATGCATCTTGTACTCTGAAAAAAATGGTAATTATTAAAATGTGCTCTAGTGAAACCTGGTTTAAAAAGTTATTAAATAGATAGAAAAGTTATTTTCTATCTGGGAGGCTAATTTGTGACAGATGTGATATCATCTTGGGCAGCAACATCCGAGACCCTTTCTTTGAAACTTTTCTTGGACTTGAGCTATTCCAATAAGGTTCCCATTTCTGACTTTGGGACTATTTTGTTGTTGTATACCTTATTGATTAGAATTAGAGAACCAGGATAGCTATGGTTGCTAAGCTGCCTTACAGAATTGACACTGACTGTAGCTGTTAAAGAACTCCTTGTAAAATGTGGCAGCCAGACATAGAATGAGGCACACCCACTCAGCCATGTTTTAAGTTTCACTGCAACTGAACAATCAAGTTTTTAAAAACTTTTCCATTTAGAATAGACTAGTCTGATGGGCCATATACAGGTAGTCCTCGATTGAACCCGAAAATTATGTTGCTAATTGAAACATTTGTCAAGTGAGTTTGCCTCATTTTACATCTTTTCTTGCCACAGATGTTAAGTGAATCATTGCATGTTTGTAACATGGTTGTTAAATGAATCTGTCTTCCATATTGACTTTGCTTGCCAGAAGGTTGCAAAAGTGGATCACATGACCTGCAGCCGTCATTAATATGAACCAGTTGCCAAGTACCTGAATTTTGATTGGGATGCTGCAGCAGTTGTAAGTGTGAAAAATGGTCACAAGTCATTTTTTCAGTGCTGTTGTAACTTTGAACCATCACTAAATGAACTGTTGCAAGTTGAGGACTGTCTGTAATTAAAACCACTCCCTTATGAATTATTGTGAGTCATCATATGAAATAGGCAATCACATATAGGGAGTTTTTAAAGTGATCATTTGAAATTACATCAGTGCTAAAAAAAACTGACTTACAAATGGTTCTTGCATTTATGACTGTGGACTGTCCCCACAGTCACATGATCACCATTTTTGATTGCAGCACACTGGGGAGGGGAGTCACTTATCACCATTTCTGACCTTTCCAGGGGCTTCCAACTAATGAAGTTAATGAGGGAAGCCAAATACACTTAAAAACCATATAATTCACTTAACTGCAGCAAAAAAGTCATAAAATTATGTGTGACTCACTTAACAACATCTCATAGTGACAGAACTAATGGTCCAGTGGTGGGTTGAAGATGATACGCCCCAGTACAGGCATACCGGTGCCTGCTGGGAGCACCAGGTTCTGTTCCAGTACGGTGCTCCAGAAGCCCACCCACCCACGCTCCTTACTGGTATTTGAGCTTTTCGGGGCTTCCGCACATGCACACAGAGTGTACGGCGCCTGCGCGACGCTCTGGTGAGCAGTTAGAGCATTGCGGGTGGTAAGTATGCATGCGCGTGTTCATGTGGTGGATGCCCGGCCCCGTTGCACCGTACCGGTTGCACCGGGATCTGGAACCCACCACTGTTGTGGTCCCAATTGTGTTCATAATTTGAGGATTACCTGAAAGTCCTGCAAATAAATAAATAAATGTATCTCGAGACCTGGCTGGTCTTATATTTCTAGCCCCACATTAATAGTCTGTTAGGGGGGGGGGGGGACAGACAAATATCTTAATCCCTAAGAAATAGAGGAATCATTATTCCACTATTGAAATCAAGTATTTCAGTTATAGCCTCATCGTCTTATTTGTCATCATTAAATGCCGTTCAAGTGAAACTTCTCACTTAACTATGGAGTTTGTGAAATAAATATGGATCAATTGCTTAACTCAACTTTCCTCACAGGGTTCTTGATGTAGTGATAAAATGAGAGAAGCTCCTTATCTTTGTGCCTTGAATTCCAAAGAAAAAGTAGGATATAAATGCAATAGACAAATACCATATTTTGCTGAGAGAGGCTGAAAATTTAAGTAACTGTTTCCAGGATTGCTTGATATTTAACACAGTTAGTTATAAAGCCAAAAATTCTCAACATGTGTCCATAAGCAATGTACCTTACTATACTAGCCACTGCATGGATTCAGTCACATTTAGTACTGCACAACCTAACAAATCTATACCTCGCTCCAGCTTTGTTGCCCATCCATATGTTCAACAGTTGCTCTGTCCTCTGTCTTTGTTCTCTGCATCAACTTTCACCTTTCTCTGTAAATATCACATCTTTTCCCTTTGCAATAGCTGCACCATTGATTGCTCTTTGTTCTCATATGGGCCATATTCCATAATTAAAAGCAGGAGATTTTCATAGAGATTTCTGAAATGTCTTTCTATTTGTTATTTTACAGAATCCAATTTGCTCTCACCATCTGGCATTCAATGAAGTGTATGCATGTTGGATCTGAATAATTTGCCACCTCCTCTTTTTCCTGTACCTGACATTTTTAAAGCTCAGTCATAAAAGAGGGTTACGGTTATTATTTGTATGTCATGTAGTCTTTAGTCATTCATATAATGATGCCATGCAAGTACAATACTATTATATCTCTACCTAAAAAACTAATTTGTGAACTATATATAAGAGAAACAGGCAATAATGTTTCTATGGTAACTATGGGCACTCTTAGTGCTTGTCAGGATCCCTGCTCATTTTTTTTTATTTCAAAGCTTATTTCAAAAAAAAACTGATTGAGAAGCTGGCATTCCAGTTTTGCTATCATCTCTATTTAAGAAAATGTCTTTGAATCCCCCTAAGATGTTAGAAAATAAAACTGGTAAATAAACATAGTCCCAATACTTATTTGCACAACTCTTGAAGTTTGGCAGGGTTCTACGCTCCCAGACTTCTGAAAAGACCTGGCTTCCACCCCCAGGTATGGGATATGGTGAGGTGGATGAGAAGACTGCATATGAAATCTTTACTTTGGTGCCAGATTTTTATTGTGTGTGCATTCCTACATACATATGGATATATGTGTGTGTAACTATCTATATACCTACCTACCTATCATCTGTTTTATTACTGATATACTGCTAATTGGAAGGGAGGGAGGGAGGGAGGGAGGGAGGGAGGGAGGGAGGACCCTCCCAATTCTTTTTCTCCTGCTACTGATGAAGTATGCCTGGCATAGAGATCAGGTGTACCTCATCAGTAGTGGAAGGAAAAAGACAGCACGGGTAGGCAAAAGTGGTGAAAATGAGGGTTGCCAAAAGGGCCAAGATGAGGGAGAGGCAGTTGATCTGCACAGAGATCATAAATGTTGGAAACCTGCCAAGCACCCAAATTTTGATCACAAGGAGGTTATCTGTAAAGATGAAAATGAGAAATCTTATACTGGAAAGTACAGGTAGTCCTAAAGTAACAGCCACAAGTGGGCACAGCAATTCCATTGCTAAGTGTCACGGTCATTAAATGAAATATCACTTGATCATGCCGGACCTAACATCAGTCCCATTATGGCTATTAAACAAATCACCCACAGTTTAGGGAGATATCCCATGACTGAGACTTGCCAGGTTCTCTATTGACTTGGCTTGGCAGAAGCCAGCTGTGAAGCTTCCAAATTGCAATCATGACTTTGAGATGCTTCAACAGTCATAAACTCACACTGGTTGAAAAGCCTCCAAATTGCAATCACATGATTACAGGGATGCTGCAAATGTCGTAAGTTTGAGGACTGGTCATAAAATTATTATTTCAGGGCCATCTTAAATTTTGACCGGTTGCTAAATAGAACATTTGTTAACCAAGGATTACATGTGCTAGTAAAGTGACATTTTAGTATTTAGTTCTACACTTGCTCATTTGTACATACCATACTACTACTAAACTAATCAGGAGTTACTTTAAAGAAAGACTCTCAAGATCAGACAGTGCGAAAGAAGTTCCAATTAAAAAAACCGTAAGTCAAGTAATACTCCAACACCCAGAAATGATAAGTTTGGAAAAGTAAAACAGAATACTATTCACTATATAAAGTTTAGTATCTTGTGAAGGAAATTATCCTCTGCAAAGTATTTTAAGGATTAGAAGAAAAATGTTATATGTATTTCCAGTAAAGCCTATACTGCACAGTTCAGCATATCTAAAAATATTCATAGCTACTCTAGCAAAAATGTAGAAGAATGAATCATGAAAATAAATATGGTTATTGGCAGACACTGAGGACACCTAATACCAAGCCTATTTGCTCTTTTACTACTTTATTGTTCAAATATTTAAAGTTCATTTTAAACAGTAATTTCTCATTCAGAATAAGATGTGGATATCAAGTTATATTGTGCAAGAAAATAATGGACAAGTAGAACAGAAGAAATGATACTCAGCAATACATAGATCTAGATTTTTTTCAAAGAAAAAAATGCACTGAATCAAATATATTTAAGATTTTTTTTTAACTCAACACATTATTTTAAATTAAAAATATATACAATTCTTTGAAGGATCATCATGGGACATCTTTAATTTCCAATTTAATAACACACACTAGTTTTAATTATCTGACAGGATTGCAATATATTATAATCTTATATTTTCTGAGTAAGTAATATACAACTTAGCTTACACAGAGTAAATTGTTATATCTGATTCAATATTTGAAACTAGAGTATTCCAATACCATTTTGCAGGATCAGATAAATAGTTCCTTTTACCTTCCTAGATGTTTAAGTTAAAGAACTGAATCAGGCTACACTGCAAGGAAAGGATAAGCTTTAAAACATTCCAATTGTTTCCAATTCAATATAGAGGAAACACACAGAACAAATAATTAAATAGCCACTATGATGCTAGGAATCACTCTTTTCTCTCCCAGTTTTCAACAAACGCGAGACTATAGGGATAGATTAACATTTCAGTCCATGGTAAGAGGTCATCTGTTATGCAGGTCGGGCCAGAGGTGGTGTGACCCCAGGTCAGCCAGAGGTGCTGTGAAACTCCTGACTCAAAGTTTAAAGGCAGTGAAAGTCTGGATGGGACAAATTGGAGCTGAGTTTCAACACTAACAAGCAGTGTTACTATTTCTCCAGGAGACACTCCCTTCTCAGTAGAAGTACCATTTTTGGAATAGTCTCGCTCATCAAGCTAGCCCTCCCTGATCACATTTAGAAAGATGCTGAAAACAGAACAATTATATTCTTTCTCATCAGTCCATGTTTGTTTTGAACTTATTTTTATCATATTTATATGCCACCCATCTCACAAACTGTGATTCTGGGCCAGGTACAATAAAGACTATAAAATATTTTTTTTAAATCTACAATTAAAAACATTATTATGGTTTGTCAAGCAGTCAGCCAAATGTTTAGACTGGATTTGATATTTTATCCACCTATTGAATCCTTGCTAAGGATCTGGAATAAGCACATTCTGTTGTTTGATAGTATTAAAGGGATAAGCTTTGCTTGTAACACTTTACAAGTAAGGTGTTATAAGGATGTAAGGTGTTAAAAGCAAAGCTGCCTTTTGCAATTGACTGATGGTGTTCAAGTAATGCTCCAGAGTTTTTGAGGAACTTCCAAAAGCTGGAACCAATTTCCCCCTAGTGGAGATGATGTTCCACAGGGCAGAGGCCTTGGCAGAAAAACCTTGCAAACTGGGTCCCCACCAGGTGTAGCTCCTTAGCAGATGGGATCCACCTCATGGAATGGGCAGACGTAATTGGGAAAAGACAGTACTTCAAATAATCCAACCCCAATAATAAAGGACATTAAGGGTCAAAACAGCATCTTTAATTGAACTTGGAAGCAAACTAGCAACTAATTAATGCAACTCACAAAGCACCGGTGTAATATGTGTCATTCTAGCTGTAAACATAATTGCCCATGCCACTGTATTTTGCACCAGGGAGCAAAAAACCTGCAGCACTCCACATGCTAGGGGCCAAGAGTGAAACATCTCCCTAATTAGCAACAACTGGAATTGACGAAGGTGAACCAGTACCACCCTGTGCCACTTACCTCCAACCCTCTGAGCCAATCTAGAGGGATATAATGCCCAATGGAACCTAAGGCCATAAAAGGTCAAGCATGGATACAGATCCCTAATCCTGTCCCCGCAAGAGGTCACTGAAAATGAACCAAAGCTATTTCTGGCCTATACTCAGACCCGAATCCTGACTGAAAGGGATCCAATTAATCCATTTTATCCTGGGTCCCAAGCAGTGGTGGGTTCCGGATCCCATTCCAACCGGTACAGTTGGAACGGGCCCGGCAGCATCCACATGGACACGTAGAGCGTGCATGCGCCTTAGATGCTCCAGCTGCTCAGTGGAGAGGAGCACAGGTGCTGTATGTGCCATGTGTGTGTGTGTAAGCGCTGAAGACTTAAAATACCGGTAAGGAGCTCAGGTGGGTGGGCCCTCTGGAGCACCGTACCGGAACGGTATCTGGAGCTCTGGGCAGGCTCCGGAACGCCCGTACCGGGGCGTACCTCATACAACCCACCACTGGTCCCAAGGCTGTTCTGTAACTACCTTCTCAATTACCTTCACCAGAAGGAAGAGGTTGCATAGCACTAAAAATTGCCTAGTATGGTAAGGTCCAATGATTTCTTGAGGAGAGGATGAACCAGTACTTCCTCAAGAGATAGAAGAACAACTTCCTCAACCAAGGAGGGATTCTATTGTTAGAACCCTGACCTCCCATCACCACCAGGCAGTTTTAGTTAGCCAGCAGAGGCATGGATCTAGAATGCTGGTGTCTGAATTCACCATCACTTTTTTAATGCTGATTTTATTCTTATTGTGATGTTTAAACTCGTTTTCCTAGCCACTAAGTCATGTGATTTCAAAGATCAATAACATGATTGTTAATCAATAAAACAACTGTGTCTGATTTACTAGCTTTAAATCTACACAGCTGCAAGAGGATCTAGTAATGCTTATTCACACTCCTAGCATCACAACAGACTACTACCGTGATGGCGAACCTATGGCACGCGTGCCGGAAGTGGCACGCAGAGCCATTTCTCCTGGCACGCGGAGCCATCACCAGTTGCTCTTCTGGGTTCGGGCGCAGCATCCAGCTGGTCTTTACGTGCATTGGCGTGCCAGAAAACAGAAGAGGAGCCGCCCGGTGCGCATGTGCACGCCAGGAAAATGACCTTGTTTTCAGTGTGCACATGCACACGCAAAAAACACCAACAGGAAGAACAAGGGCCACGCGTGCCAAAAGACGTGGAGAGGGGATCCCGGCCGTCGCTTAGTAGAGCAGAGCTTAGTAGAGCAGAGCGCCCGTCCTCGCCACCGCCACCCCTTCAGCCCTGGAACTGGGACGCCTTGGCAGCGCTCGCCTCGTGCGGCAGCAAGGTGTGTGTGTGCGTGTGTGTAATGGGGGTCTGGCTGTGACCGATCCGCTGAGAGGCTGGCGAAGAAGCGGCACTTGGAGGAAGAAGGCAGAGATGCTGGCTGACATTCGCTTCCCTTACTTTTCGCCGCCGCTGCCCCGGCAGGAAGGAGCATTACCACCCCCTCCCTGCTGGTTGCAGCCCAGGCCCTGCCTGCCCTGCTTAGCTGAAAGTGGCGAGGGAGCAAGCCGCGATGAGCAGGAAGGGAAATGAGCGCCGGCCACACACACACACCACTTGTTGCCGTGCAAGGTGAGAGCTGCTGGGGAGAAATCAGGGGGAGAGGGGGGAGAAGACCATCCCTAGCAGAAGATTGTTTTCTTCTCCCCCTCCCAGATTTCTCCCCAGCAGCGCTGGTCTAGCGCGGCAGCAAAGTGTGTGTGTGCGTGTGTGTGTAATGGGGGTCTGGCTGTGACCGATCCGCTGAGAGGCTGGCAAAGAAGTGGCGCTTGGAGGAAGAAGGCAGAGATGCTGGCTGGCATTCGCTTCCCTTACTTTTCGCCGCCGCTACCCCGGCAGGAAGGAGCATTACCACCCCCTCCCTGCTGGTTGCAGCCCAGGCCCCGCCTGCCCTGCTTAGCTGAAAGTGGCGAGGGAGCAAGCCGCGATGAGCAGGAAGGGAAATGAGCACCGGTCACACACACACACACACACATACCACTTGTTGCCGTGCAAGGTGAGCGCTGCTGGGGAGAAATCAGGGGGAGAGGGGGGAGAAGACCATCCCTAGCAGAAGATTGTTTTCTGCTCCCCCTCCCAGATTTCTCCCCAGCAGCGCTGGTCTAGCGCGGCAACAAGCGGTGTGTTTGTGTGTGTGTGTGTAACGGGCTGGATGGGACTGGATGTGAAGGCCGGGCGAGCGCGCAGAGGCTGGGCGGAGCGGCGCAAGGGATCGAGGCGGCTGGCAAGTGCGCAGAGGTTGGGCGGAGCGGTACAAGGATGCCGGGCCCGAGGCGCCGCGCGGCGGAGGCAGTCCGAGCCCGGGCGATCGAGACGCACGTCTTGTGCCTGTTCAGGGACCGTCCGGAGGCTTCCCTGAAGCCTTCAGAGCTCTTAAAACAACCATCCGAGCAACCCGGAAGTCACTTCCGGGTTGCTCGGAGGGTGGTTTTAAGTGTTCCGAAGGCTTCAGGGAAGCCTCCGGACGTTCCCTGAAGCCTTCGGAGGGCCTCCGGGGGCCGGGGGAGGCTCTTTTCGCCCTCCCCAGGCTCCTATAAAGCCTCTGGAGCCTGGGGAGGGCAAAAAAAGCATGCAAAAATGGGCGCGTTGTGCGCGCATGCGCACTGGGGGGCGCGTTGCATTATGGGTGCGGCACGCCCGCACACGACCCCCCCCCGTGCTCCCCCCACTTATGGCACGCGAGCCAAAAAAGGTTCACCATCGCTGGACTACTACAACTATTTGGAAAATGCAATTGGTGCAGATGAAGCTATCTATGGTAGCAGATGAGAACAACTGTAAACACATAACACTGATACTGCAGAATAGCACTAGCTTCAGCTGTAATTCAAAGTGTGGTTATTAACTTTAAAAGCCCTTGTCTGCAGGAACATGTCCTCCAAATAGAACCTGTCCAGTGTGCTCATCCCAACAAGGAATATTGGCTGTGCCCCAGATTCAAGAGGTGAAAATGGCAGAATCCGGGGAAAAGTTCTTCTCTGTGATGGATTGCACCTCAGGAAATTGGCTCACTTCCACAGAGGTCCAGTTAGTGCTCACCCTTTTTAAAAAGTTTTAAAGACAAAAAGTTCCACTGGGCTCTCAAAAGTTAAGTGTTATTAGATTCTTGGGTTGGCACCAGTGATAATATATAGCTATTCACTTTTACTTTTTGTTATTATAGTTTTTAATCACACTATTAATGTTTAATATTATAAACTGAAATTCTCCAATATAGCTAGTTAATAAAAAATTAATAGACAAATTACAGCTAAGAATGTTATTGAAGAAATAACATGTTTAGAATTCAAATATTATTCAAGTCTTGCTAAATAGTAACAACTACGTGCTCTGAAGTTATTTATATATAGGACAAGGTGATATAACTCAAATCAGTTAAAATTAATTTAGGTAAATGTAAGATTCATATAAACAATACAAGCAATATCTACTTCATTTATTAAAAAGTAGGCTTTGCTTTAGAACAGTCACCAAAATACATTTTCAAGAAATTGTTGGCTGTGATAGTGCATATTGGTCTGCAGGTTTCTTCTTAGTTAATTGCTTAAACTAATGTGGATTTAAAGTAAGGAACTACAACTCTTTAACTTCCATTTGTAAAGTCTGTGAAATTGGAGGAAGAAACTGATACTTCAAGGTTGCAGACAAGTAACCCTTTGTTAAATTATAAAGAGGAAGAGGGAATAGAGGCAACACTATGCAGATAAACCACAGACTAGCTTACTCAGTTCAATAATTACTGTTGCAACAAATATTAATCTCTTCAAATAATATTTACACCTAAACTAATGGCCCAGTGTATGTATGCTTATGGGGGCTAATAAACACTCAACACTTAAGCAATAAATGCCTTATCAATGGCTGTCATTCATCCTTATTAGCAAATGGTAGCATTACATCTGAGGTAGCATTTGGTTGTTTTCCTCGATTTTTGGATTCCAGATCTGTTAATCCTAGGATAGAGCCTTTCAAATCAGTCAGCTCAATTGCTTCAGTTGACTCAGGACACAGGAGAAGAGATTAGAGGTGGAGGGAATGTTATAATTTTTAAAAAGCCACCAAAATATATATTTTAGCCTATGAAATTACATTGGAATTAGGATCTGAGAAAGACAGGAAAGAATGTGCATATAACGATGCATGCCCAACTCTGTCAGTACTATAATGAGACAATTGTAAAGCAAGAACAATTCAAGTGATAGGAAATAAGAGACCTATTCACTTCCATACGTAGGAGTTCCATCTGAATGACTTTGTCCAGTCTGACATATTTTAACATCTTCCCAACATGCTGGACAACAGTTCTCACATTCACAGTTAGCAAATAAGAAAAGTTTCACAGAAAGCAGTACATTACAGATATTGAAGTATTACCAAGTGGAGCCCCTGTAACATTGCACCAGATCTGAAATCACATGGATTATTTTACTGCTGAAGAAGGCATGTAAACTCACAACTGAATTCTGCAGAATGCTTCATTTACTGAACATTTTTAACTATGGTTATTCACCATATAATAGGTTTTACTTGGTTCTATATACCGCACTATGTATTCTAATTGTCAGTTTTTAAAACAGTTATTAAGGAATTCTACACAACATATCAATGTTGGGGAATATTGACAACTATTATTTGTTAACAAGTAATATGGACAAAGCAATTGTTTAAAAGGCTTTTACAGCTGTTGCAAACGGTACTCCTAATTGATTCCAAGTGCATGAATGAATGTACAGAAACACTTTAGTTTGTACCCAGCAAGCCTGAAAATATAGCTGCTTTAATGAATCAAAAAAAAATAGATCTGTCACAAGATTCATGCATAGCAAGGGACCTATTTCCCATGTGGTGCACAATTCTTAAGTAGTTCCATTTCCCCTTGTTTGATTATTTTAAATAATGTTAATAAAATAAACTATCCTTTACTGCAGGGTGACCTGATAAATAGGATATAATTGATAAAATCATTATACCTACTAAGCAAATAAAATATTTAAAGGATCATTAAAGTCATTCGCTATTTATATTTATGGATTAATGCCATTGACTTCAGTGTGGTCTAAGGCACCAGGCTAGAAATATAAGTGTTCTAGTCCTGCTTTAGATTGAAAAACCAGTTGTAAGACTTTGGGCCAGTCACTCTCTCTTAGCCAAATCTACCTAACAGGGTTGTTGTTGTGGGAAAAATAGAAGAAAGGAGTATTAAGTATATTTATTATCATCAGTTATTTATAAATAATAAAAGGTATGATATAAAGAAATAAATGTAACAATAGTTCCAACACCAGGGATATGTGCAGGGGTAACAATCTTGAATTTTTTGAACCTCCACCAAGAATATCTTTTTTCAATATATCTGGAGATACTGGATTATAGTCAATTGTGCTTTGTAACACTGCTATCTGATAAAAATGCTGAAAATAGCAAATCTTTAAAAAGCAGAATATATGTGAAAATTGTACTATTATGTATTTACAGCACTGAATTGCTATCATTAAAATACTACAAATACTACACTACCATTAATTGGCTGTTTTTCTTTTATAATAAGCATATTTATTCAGTTTACAAATTCTTAAAACATATCAACTTGACAGAATTAGGGTACACACGTACACACATACGCACACAAAAATTAACCACAAATTATGTAATATTCTATTCTATTAGTATTTAAAATTAATATATGTTTAGCTGCCTTCTTCAAATCAGACCCTGAAGCAATAAATTTGGCTAATATGGGGGGGGGGGGGATCCCTGTACATAAATATAATCTATTACATCCACTAAAAGGGAGGGAGGCTGCTAAGCAAAGAATTTATTGTACTGCATAAAAGAGAGGATATAACTGTGATAGTTTTATACCCCAACTTCCCTTCACATACTCAATATAGCATAGAAGCACATGCTCTTCCATTTTTCCCTATAACCATACCTTGAGGTAGGCTGGGTGAAGAGTGACTACTCATAGTCACTCAGTGAAGTACACTTCCTATTTTCAACATGAGATTATGTATTCTGTGATGTTCAGAAAAAGCAATTTAGGCAGGAGATCTACGTAGTTTATGCTATCAAGTTCTAAGTGTCTTCCTAAAATAAAGCACATTTTTTGCAGTAATTATTAGTTATAACCGTTCAGGCATAACAACTCATACTACCCTGTTTTCTCAAAAATAAGACCTCCCTGGATAATAAGCCCAATCGAGCTTTTGAGCACATGCGCTAAAATAAGCCCTCCCCGAAAATATTGTAACACAGCAGTAGCCATGAGATGACCATGTTCGCTGCCTCCTGCACGTCAAAAATAAGAGCTCTCCCAAAATAAGGCCAAGCGCTTATTTCAGGGGTCAAAAGAAAATAAGACCCTGTCTTACTTTCAGGGAAACACGGCAGTTCTTAGTAAGCAATGCTGGAAAACCTATTTCTAACTAGCTATCGACACACTAGTCTACGTAAAATAATATATGGTTTTTCAGACACACAATGAACTTTCATGTCTTCTGTCCTCCTTGCTTTTCTTTGTACAATATCCCTAAAATAACCCAAAGTCCAGATTCCTAAACCAAGGCAGATTTTGATAATGTATAAGAGACTTGGGAAAAAGTCTCTATTAGCTTTATTAGCAAGCCCAAATAATACCCACTCAACTTTTCTTTCAATGTTATTTTAACCATTCTATATTATCTATTGGGAATACACGAGTAGCTTTATGAGTGGAATATTTATATGACCTCTTGAAAAAATTCTAAGGCCTAAAGCGGGAGTGCAAAAAGTAAGCCCCTTAATGATGAATTTACAAAGAAGCTTTATGCACTATTTTATTCTTGAAAACCTTTTACCACATCCTGCTCTTTCTACTTCTGGAGTGTGGTCCTTAGTATACAATGCAAAATCACTTGTGCAGCTTGGCCTAAAGATACAAACTTATAAGACTTTTGATTCATGTTTTTACTAATTCCATTTTTTCTGCAGCTATTATTATTTTTATCATGTATAACAATTCTGAGCTTGCTCACGCATATGTAAAAGCACTAAAATTAGTGGAAATTATGCATAAGCACCCAAGTGCACAACTTTTATAAAATATATTGATAAATACACATGTAACATGTTTTCTCATTTAATGCAACTACAATCTGAACCACATTTAATAATAAATCACATAGGATGTTTCATCTCAAAAGTAATTCAAAATATTAAACAACCCATAACAACCCACTTAAACATCCTGATATCCAGATGTAAAAGGGTACATAATAAATTTATAAAATATAGTAAATTTAGATATATTACTTTTCTCTAAATGTAATTCAATAAGCACATTTTAGGTACATATACAAATCATTCACAAATATTCATTGTTTTGCAACCCCGGAATCCTGGAAATTGAAGCAGACTTTTATGTCATCCATCCCAGAATTGGAGGCAGATTATTATGTCACTGATCTCCTGATCAATGCTGGATTCCAAATTAAAGCAGATCAGATTAATATCATCTAGCCCATACTTGAACTCATATAGTAAATCTGATTTAATAAAATGTCTGAATAAAGCTATACTTCAACATTTCAAACCAATCACATTCTAACTTTTTAATTCAAGAGACACTGTGTCACATTTTAAGACTTCTAATGCACAATTCAGGAACCTCAATGTATTCCTGAGGAAGTATTTTAGTTTTGCTGTTCTCCAATACATAAAGTGAATGCTGCAAAATATAATTCCCCTGGAAGTGAATGCTACAAAATATAAGTGCCCTGGAAACTGCTACAGGTAGTCCTCAACTTACAACAGTTCATTTGATGACCAAAGTTGCAACGGCACTGAAAAAAGTGGTTTATAACCATTTTTCACACTTATGATCATTGTAGCATCCCCAGGGTCACATGATTTACATTCGGATGCTTGACAACTGGTTCATATTGATTATGGTTGCAGTGTCCCGGAGTCCTGTAATCCTCTTTTGCAACCTTCTGACAAGCAAAGTCCATGGAGAAACCAGAATCACTTAACAACCATATTACTAATGTAAGAACTACAGTGAATCACAAAACAAATATAGTGAGAAACGTTGTAAAATGGGGCAAAACTCACTTAACAAATTTTTCACTTAGCAACATAAATTTTGGGCTCAATTGTTGTATGTTGAGGACTACCTGTAAATTCTTTGCACTTTTAACTGTGAACTACAGCAATCATAAATGTGGTAACACATTTGCAAAAAGTGTACACTATAATGAAAAATTTTAACCAACAGTGGAAACTAGTAATTATTCAAATATTTATAGCTGTACCCAGTTACTAAGGCATAAATATATGTGGCAAATTTTCTAAAGCAATTCTAAAACATTTTCATAGTGTACCTTATATTAACATAACAGACTATCCAGCCTTTTCCCTTTAATATTCCTATCTGTTCCCCTCATATTTTGAGACCAATATGTAAGACTAGCAGAATACAGTGGAAACTCACACACATTTACATGTGCACATATAGAAGTGGGGTATATAGTCACCTCCTCAAGAAATAAATAGGGTGTCTCAGTGATACTAAAAGATTATAAAAAAGATACAACCTTAAAATATATTGGAATTCTAATTCTCTAATGTTCAGTTTTAATGTTTTACAGCTTGTGATCTCAGAGTCCAGATTTTTCAGGGCCACTGACACATTTCAATTTTGGTAATTGTGTAATCATAGTTACTAATTAAAAGATGCTGCGCTTTGCACACCAATGACTGCATTCACTGATAGCCCCCTTTGCAGAATCTAAAATTAAATCCCTTTCTCTCTTTTGATTATTTCCCATCATTTTCATTTATGCACAAATTTACAAATGAAACATGTCACCAGAGTTCCCTATTGGTATAGTTAGCTTCTCAATATGCAAAAACAGCTTCATATGAAAAAAGACATGTTCTTTAATTAGTGTACTACAATAAACACTGTACTGTAATTTCAATGTACCCACTCATATCTTGTAAGTTACTATAGGCAGCAGAACAGCAACCAGTACAAGTTGTAATTTACTGCAGTTTTACATCCAACTATATGTTCTGTGCTCCTTTTAAGTGAACTATTGCGATCATATTCCTTATGAAGATATGTTTAGGTTTTGGTTTGTTTTTCAAATGGAAAGGTAAGGTCACAATTTCCAAAGAATGTTGTTTGATGACACATTTCTCAAAAAAAATTAAATGTAATTAACAATTTTTAAACAGAAAACTATAGCTGATGGATAAATGATTAGTTAGAAGCATTTTACTTGCAATTATATTGAGCTACTGCTGCAACGGCCAACTTGCATGCAATATTTTCTATAAAACCCATCTTTATTAGCATGAAACAATGTGAAAGCACAAAATGAAGTTGTCTCAACTCAGTTCCTTAAGAAACTGTAATGAAGGACATAAATTACCTATGTACCAGGAAGTCTTTGCTTCCTAGATAAACTGCTAGTGCTATCTTCCATGCCTGCTTTTCCCTGAAAGAAATGTCATTGAAGGTCTTTTCTATGTTAGAAAATAGCAACGTTGAGCGCCTTTTCTCCACATTAATTAGTAATTACAAAATAAGAAAAGTGGTTTCTCAAAAGGATTTGGTTCAGGTTTGTCACTGAAAACTGCCTTATAAGGTATAAAAGCTTGAAAGGAGGAAGCGCCTTTGACAAAACTAAGGAAGTTCCTCTGCGCTTGCTCATTAGAGAGGGTAGACTTCTTTTTTTCCACCCACACAGAGAGAAGTAATGCTGAATAAATGGCACATATGGACAAATCATGGCACTGCAAAAGGAAACCACCAATCTGAAGGCTCCCCTCGACCCCGTATATTGAACTTAGTTGAAAATTATACACAGGCCAGTTTGACCCGAGAAAGGCTGGCGCTGATTTTTTTTTTTCCACACAACCCCCCCCCCCCCCAAATGGCTATTTCCTAAACGAAATTAAGGCTGCAGATGTTCTTCTCCAAAATTGCATCGTAACAGCAATGCAGGAAAAACGCCTGGACCGATGCAACAGCAAAAAAAATACAAATCCAATCTCTTGCAACCTCCTCCAAGAAGGGGGGGGGACTCAGCGGGCCAAAAGGGTCTCCTTCCCAGCCGCGGAAGGTGCTCTGTCATCCCCTGCAAAGCACACAATGAATTAAGACCGCTGGCCACCTCGGTTAACTTTTTATCAGGAGGAGACAATGCAGCCTTCCCTTCTGGCAAAGGCCGAAGCCTCCCACAGGATTGGAAAACGAGGGAACGGTTTGAACCCGGCCAGTTTAGGGCGTGACTCGCCCCCTTCTGCCCATAAAAACCTCGTCTTTTGACGGCCGACCGCCGAAAGGCAGAAAAACGAGCTGCCAGGAAAAAGCCAGTCGGCCCGGCAGTCAGGAATACCCTTCTTCCTCTCCCTCCCCACCTGCCACCCCCAAATGGCATCGATAAAGGGGGCTGGGTGGGTGGCTGAGGGGCAGGAAGCCCTGCCATGCCCGGTGAGGGGGTGAGAAGAGAGGGGAAAAGGAGCTCAGTCTCGCTCCACGCGCCCCAATGAAAGGCAGCGGCAGCCCGGCCGCTTCCCTTCCCCGCCCTCTCCGGCGCTGGAAGCCAACTGTCAGCCTCCGCCGCTGCCGCGCGCCCAGTCGCCCATTCATCTCTCTCTCTTTCTCTCTCTCTCTCTCAGGGCTCACCCGGTGCCACAGTCCACCACGCAGGCCGGGAGCCGCCCTGCCATCCTCCACGGGTTTTAGACGCCGCTGAGGAAAGGTGCCGACGACCCCGCGGGCCTCTCTCTCTCCTCCTTCCACTCTGGGGGAGTGAAGGCACCACTTCCGCAAAGGAGCGAGTCACTCCCTTACCCCAGCCTTGGCTTGCCTCCCTCCCTCCCCCCCCGCACGCACAGCCCCGGCAAGGGAGCCCAAGATGGCCGCCTCTTCCGTCGCTCCCTCCCTCCCTGAACGCGGCCATGGGAGGGGCGCCGCGGAAAGAGGCAAGAGCGAACGGGCGGGCGCGTCAAACAAAAGGCCTTTAGGAGAAGCGAGCACTGTTCGGCGGGCAGAAAAGAGAGGCGGGCGGGCGCTTGCTCTCGCGTTCCTTCTTCTTTCACTTTGTTGGAGCTGGAGGATCAGAGTTCCTCTCTGCCTTGAGTCGCCCTCCTCGTTTTACCCATTGACACAAATGATATCTTAGGAAGCCGGGGTTTAATTTTTACGGCATTTTTAAAGCACGTGATGAAATCCTCTTTCTTTAACCATCTTCCTAACTGGCTCCCTTCAGAATCCCGGCTTTTAAAAGGCAGTCGTTTTGCAGGACTGCAGTAGCCTTAATGCTTGCATACTAGGCAGAATTTGCACGCCTCTTTTCAGAGCGAAAGGAAGTCCTTTGTCGATGCCTTTTCGACTTGGCCCCGCATTTCTATCCGTATCTTTAAAATCATCTCACCCTAAAGGCCCAGGATACAAGTGAAAGGATGGGCAAGATGGAGGTGTTGTTCAACCAAATATGTATAAAATTAATGGTGTGTCTCATCGTTTCTTAGAAAATTTTTAAAGCTTGTGGGTTTTTTTTTTCTTACATTCCAAGTTAAACATATTTCCTCCCATCCAAAGATTAACTAGGCCTGACTCTATAATTCTTGCAGCCTTGACTCTTTCTTAAACAAGCTATTTATCTACTTGATTTATACCCCATCTTTCTACTAGCCAGAATCCTGTACTGAAGTTTGCCAACTAAAGAAGATGAAATCAATGAAAATATAAAAAATAATAAATATAAAAAAATAAATTATCAGAATAGTTGATTCAGCATTAAAAGCATGACAAAAGAAATGTGTCATGACTGCTCTTCTAGAGGCGGAGAAAGTAGATACTAAATGTAATTCCTCTAAGATGTGTTTTGTTAGATTGGGTATTGAGAAGGCAGACACAGGGAACAACAGCTGTTTATTGTAACAGAACAACTATGTACAATCTAGCAACTGCTTGGTATGACAGCAGCCTTTTATAGGGAGCTGTCAGACCTCTCAACCAATAGGATTGAACCACTGTTCCCTACGGAACAGAGAACCTTGGTGGAAACCATGGTAGATAGTTTAAATATCTAACATATTTCAAAACCAAGGAGCATTCATTTTATAAACCTATTTATAAATTAATCTTGAGTATGTATTTGAGATTAAAAGGATCATCCAAGACAAGTGACAAGGACCACAAAACCAACTTGTGCTTCCATAAATGTATGTCTAAGGTTCACTGACCAATGATTTACTCAATACCTCAATTTTCCTGGTCCAGATTCCATCAGAACCACAAACTAACCACCCTAGTTAGTTGCTCACAACTCTTTAGGTCAAAATGTGGTTATCTAGTTTGTGATTCAGCATATGATACTAACATCACCTTTGTGGCACAGGCGCCTTCTTGCTTGCTTGAACACAATGATGTTCTCCATTCAGTTGTTTCCAACTCTTGGAGATTATATGGACCAGGTCTCTCCCTATCTTCCGATCTTACACCACTACTTTTGAGTTTTTTTGTTCTCTGGTAGTGTCAGGTTTTTGTTTTTTTTTTGCATATTAAGTTTTTTATTTTTCCATTTTCATAACATAATCACATACTGTGTTTCCCTGAAAATACGACATGTCCTGATAATAAGGCCATGCCACATTTTTCTGGTGGGCAAAAATATAAGCCCTCCCCCACAAATAGGTCCCCTGGACAACCCCCTACCTCCGACCAGGCAGAGCATCGCTCACCAACCTAGCGCTATCCCAAAGGTGCCAAGCTGTGGAACCGGGGGGGGTGGGGTGTTGCAAAGGTGATCATGTTGCTTGGTGCCTTTGTGATACCGCTAGGTTGGTGAGCGCCACTGTGTCCAGCTGAAGAGGCGAGGTGCCAGCCGGCTGCTCTCTTGCGAGCGGGCTCCCAAAGAGCAGGGCACAGCAGCCACCCGGCAAACCCCCTTTCCAGCGGGCACAGCACCATTCACTGACCTAAGGGTATTGCTAAACCACGTGAGCACCTATTCGCCGCGGGCCGGCTCCTGAGGCTTGGCACCTTCAAAATCCCAGTGAATTCTGCTCTGCATGGCTGGAGAAGGGGGTTGCGTGAGTGGCTGTTCCTCTCCCGCTCGCACGCCTCCCAGCCTCACAATGCCCTGGCCCAGCTCTCCCTGCAGAGCCAGGGCACCTCCGCTGCCGCCATCCCAGCATGGCTTTTTCGGCAGCTTCCGAACTGAGTCTTCCGGCAGTGGCAGCTCTGGGCGTATGCTCTATGGTTGTGGACTGGCAGTCGGCAGAGTGTACAACCATAGAGTGTACGCCCAGAGCGGCCATTGCCAGAAGACTAGATTTGGAAGCCACCGAAAAAGCCATGCTGGGGTGGCGATGGTGGCAGTGGAGGTGCCCTGGGTTTGTAGGGAGAGCTAGGCCAGGGCATTGTGAGGCTGGGAGGCGTGTGAGCAAGAGCGGAACAGCCGCTCGCGCAAGCCCACTCTCCAGCTGTGCAGAGCACCATTCACTGGCATTTTGAAGGCGCCAATCTGCAGGAGCCAGGCGTTGGCGAACAGGTGCTCACTCGGCTTGGCAATACCCCTAGGTCAGTGAATGGCGCTGTGCCCAGCTGTAAAGGGGGTTTGCCGGTTGACTGCTTATGAGCGTGGTCGCTTCATGGCTGTTGTGTTGCGCTGCTGCAACAGCGCAACACAGCCATTCACCCATGATGCTGTGCCCTGCTCTTTGGGAGCCCGCTCGCAAGAGAGCAGCCGCCCAGAAACCCCAAAACAATAAACCCTGCCCTCATAAGCCCAAGCCATATTTTGCATGTAAAAAGAAAATAAGACCCTGTCTTATTTTCAGGGAAACACGGTATATACTGTTACATAGCCATCAGGGAAACACGGTATATACTGTTATGATATACATCATATTATATTATTAAATGTTTACATCAACTCACCTTACCATCAACTCCCCAAAACAATTATTGGCTCTTCTGCTCTCCATACACCATATTTGTACCTTATCCATCACTTTCTTCTCCCTCTCCCCTCCCCCTCCCTACCTCCTTTCTTCCCTCTGTCATCCTTCTCTTCTCTACTTCCCCTTCTTCTCTTCTTCTCCTCTCTCCCCTTTCGATTCCTCCTTTCTCTCCTCCTCTTCCCCCCCCACCTTCTCTCCTATCACTCTCTTCTTCTCTTACCTCTCTCCTCTACTGCATGCGCTTCATCTCATTTACTTTTCAGCTTCTCCATTTTATGTTGATGGTATTTATAATTCCTTTTCAGTACACATACTTAATATGACATATATCTTCCTCCTTTTTAAAATAAAAGAGAACAAAAAAGTATACATAATAGTCACTGTGCTTTACCCCCCCCCCCCCCCGCCCTGGCTATTTTTGGCCGAGATATAGACCTGGTTACAATTCTGAGCTATTCTCATCATTATATTTATATAATTATACATCCTTACACATCCCAATTTGTGATTCTGTCTTTAAATCTCAATAGTTTCCCATTGTAAGTATATTTCATGTTCCCTCTCCATTTTTCCATATCTTGGATTAAATTACCCTTAATTGTCTATAAATAGCAACCCTTGCTGTTCAATGTTCATTACAATTCCCTTAGTCTATCATATAGAATAAAAATTGTACACATCTCACTTTATTCATCATCTTAAAGGTTCTATATATATCCATGTTTCATATATTTTAACCCATGCTTAATTGTCCTTCTATTGTCATATTCAATCAATTAGCAACTCAGTTTAATTATCATGTAAAAAAGTGACCTCTGCTTTACAATCTTCCCATATCAGTTTCATATTTATCCATATTCCATGTCTTTTGACCTTTATTTAATTATCTTTCCATTATCATATTCAATCCCTTAGTAATTCCATTTTATTGTCATATTTAGGAATAAACCCCTTATCTTAATTTTATATTTTCCCATGTAACAATTTCTAGTTGTCTGATTTTTTCCTAGTAAGTCTTATGCCCACTTCTCTGTTCCTGCCTTCTCCCTTTTCTTTGTTTTGATACATATATCCATTTCAATGTTCTCCACTCCACCGTCTTTTATATTTCTCTTTGTTGGGGCATAATCTCCTATTTCAATTTCCCTTATGCCACTGCCAAGCCCAATGGAGTTTTTTGTCTGCTTTTTATTTCTCAGAGTTTCTACCCCTTCATTATCTTTCTCCCATTCTTCTTTCCCCTCTTCTTTAAATCCCTGCTCCTCTGGGTTCAGAATTCTATTTAGGCTTAATTTTAATGATTTTAATGGTTTATGCATATTTTTTATGATTTCATGTAGTTCTTCAAATTCCCAGCTTTCCATGATGACCAGTTCCAAAGTTACAGTTAGTTATACAGTTTTTCTTTCAGAGTTCTGGTCTACCTTAAATTGATCTACTTCAGCTGCTATGGGGAAGAGTGACGGGAGCCATCTTGGTCTTTTGTTCTTCCTTAAATGTCCAATTCCAAAATTGCAGTTAGTTATGCAGATCTTATTTTGAGGTTCTGGTCCACCTTAAATTTAGCTAATTCAAAAATGGAAGAGAAGCTGAAGCCATCTTGATCTCTTTGCCTCTGCTTTTCCAAATTCTGATTTATGGCAGTTGGTTAATTAAAACTTCCTGCACAGTCAACATTAGGTTATCAGTTACCAGTGAGAAAGTAGTACTTTTTCTTGATTTTTCTCCCTAATTGGAATTGCTTAAGATATATTAGTTGGAAGAAATTCAGACGTAATCCCTCGGAATGTTTTGCTTCTATTTCAAATCCAAAACCAAATGTAGGTTTATATTTGAGTGGGTTTGTCACTTCTCTGCTTTCTCCCTTTCTGTCCAAATTTATTTCAAACAAATAGCTTTTGGGGGGGTGGGGCTGGTGGTTCAACCCTCCATTTTCCCTTTCTTTCTTTTCTTTTGCCAAAATCCTGATCTGCCTATTAATATTATTTGTACTCTCAAGATTCTTTGCCTTTTCCAAGTTTTGATTTAAGACTGTGGGTTAAATGAATCTTCTTACTGGTCTTTCGTCTCCTGTACGCTCCTGTTCTGGAAGCTGGAAGCCAGCTTCTATGCAGCCATGCTGCTGCCTCTACTCCAATTTAGAGAGCAAATCTCAGACCTGCAAGGGTCCTGTTGCTTCCTTCTGGGTCTGATAAGACGCTGCCCCTTCTTCGCCCCCACCCCCTTCAGGGGGGTTCTGATCCAAAAAGGATCTTGGATCAGCTTTGTCAGACAGGGTTCATGTGAAGCCCTTGAGAGTTCACACACCCCACGTCTGTCCAGCTGGAGAGCTTCCGGTCGAATCTCTGGCGTCAGCTTTGATGGTGTCCAGCCACCATATTCTTTGGCAGCCTGGTTTCCTTTTACTGCCAATTCTTCTCCACATGCCATGGCCACAGTAAGTCAGATACAGTTTCATGATATTTCCGTCCAGTGACATATATGGTGTTATGCACTAGGGTATTTGCTTTTTGGTCACCTTTGCTATCCAAGGAATACGTAGCTTTCTCCAGCACCACAGCTCAAAGAAGTCAATTTTCTTCCTGTCTTGCTTTTTTAAGGTCCGATTTTCGCAACCATAGGTACCTTCGGGCAGCACCATAGACCAGGCGAACCTACATTTAGTTGCCAGTCTGATGGCCTTCCTTTCCATATTCGCCTCATATTCATCATTGCTGTGTGAGCTAGTGCTATCTAACGTGAACACTTCCTCACAATTACCTCCTCACAATTCACTTTTAGTTCAATTGAGCAGTTACGACCACTCTCACACTTGGTCACACGTTTTTGCATCTTCTTTTGGGGCTTGAGTCATTCCACTGTGGGATTTAGGCCTGTTTCTAAGGAGGAGAAATTTGTGAATTAAATGGCATAGTTTTTTTTTTTTTTTTAATCTTGTACTGCACAAGAAGTGCTGGCCTTTACAAATGATAATGTGGGTAAACATGGGCTAGGCCTAAAGTCAGTCTTTAGACATGCATAGATTAATATGCATGCTTCCTAGTAAAATATATGTAGGGGTTCTTTTTCATTTTAGAAAACTTTTTGATATGTCTAATATATTGCAAATAAAAACAACCAATGAAGGGTCGAAATTGCTTTTTTATGTGCTTGCATACCTCTTCACAAGCCACAAGATATATTTTTTCTTCACCTTTGACCTCTAAATGTTTAAAAACTGTGTGCCAACAAAGCATATCTATTGGACACTTTCCATAAACTGCATTAGTGTAAGTGCTGTTGAGGTCAATGATGGGAAGCAATGTTCTTCTAATATTGGGAGTCAGTTGTTTCAATGGACAGCAAATAATCTATTTAAAATTATAGTTCTTCCTCCATCTCAAGTCATAGGCCTTTGATGGGTAATTATGTGGTTTCTAATATAAATATTAATTCAGAGTGTGTGTGTGTGTGTGTGTGTGTGTGTGCGTACATGCGTGTGCGTGTGTGTGTACTGCTAGAACCAAACCAAACAGAGTGGCACCTCCACTTATGCAAGAAAATCCCTGAATATAATTATTTTTCATCAATGATTATGTATTCAATTAAAAAAAAATCTATAACAACTTTCAAATTTTTCTTCCCCAGCAGTGCTATGCATTAATCATTACAGATTCCCAAAGCAATTATACCATTCTTCCATTCAATTATTTCCTCATGATGCTATCTGGTACCTTTTGCTTCGTATAAGATTTTTATTTTGCTTTTTGGTGCCTTAGAATGAATTTTGACTCCTAGCAATTGCCTGAACAAGTCTCTGCAATTTTGTTGGCAAAGTTTTTCAGAAGGATTTTTCCATGGCCTCCTACCTAGGACTGAGAGAAAGTGACTGGCCCTAAAACATCTAGAGTTGTGCCTAAATTGGGACTAGAACTCACAGTCTCCCAGTTTCTAGCCCGCAGTCCCCAACCTTTATGGCTTAGTGGCCCATCTGTTGGGGTGGGGGAGGGGAACTGGGCACAAGTACCTGCCAACCCACTGTTTATGCAAGTTGAACTGCATGCACACATTCAGGCCAACCAATTGCAGTTCCCAGTTCCAAGTAGGCCACGGCCTGGTAGTGGGCTGCAGCCTGGGAGTTCTAGCCTGTTGCCTCAATCACTTCACAAAACTGGTTCTCACATCAATTATACCAAAGAGGAATATAATATTTTAGAAATGTCTATGTTTTGTTTAATAGGTGCTGATTTTCAAAACCAATTTAAATATATTCACGACCCTCTTATCTACCGCTCCTCCATTTATCTTTAAGCAACTACTGTATTGAATACAGTAAAAATATATTGTAGGCAGTGAGGTAGATATTCTGGCTCTGCCCTCAATCACACAGTTCTCTAGTTTTCTCTGATAGTTGCATTCTGAAGACGACTGCCAGCAAAGGGGAAACAACACACATATATGAGATTATGCTGCTCTTTAGCAGACTCCAAAACTGAACCCGGCCAGGTCAGGAAGACCTTTACTGTATAATCAAAATGTAGGCTAATAGCATCTTTCTTTCCAGGCATTAAATGGGGATATATGCCCCCCCAACAAAAACAAAATAATTCTGTCTCTCTCCTCCCTTTAAACCATTCTGAACACTACCACTTTACAGTGCCAAGGCCTGTAGAAGAGGCCCTAATGCCATCATTGCTACTGAAACAGGCCACCTCATGCCATGACCCAAGACAGCAAACTTTGAAATCAATGTGATTTTGCCACAGCCTGGCACTCCCCAGGATCTGCTACACACCATTTATTTTCAGATGGTGTTCTCTATCTGTTATGGCTTATCTGAGGCTGCTCTGGGTTGCACAAAGTCTTGGTTCTTGAAGCAGCTTTAGAGAATGCTCTTCCATGGCCTCTGCAGCCTCCAAAAACCACACAAAAACATGCCCCACCTTTCTGTGATTTTTGGAGGCTCCAGAGGCCGGGCGAGAACCCGGCCCTCTCATGCAACTTCCAGAGAGTCCAGAGGCCATGTCAGAGCACACCCCATTTTTTCTCAATGTCTGCAAATAGAGCAAGATCAGGGTAGGCTTTCAAGAATAGTTGTTGAGTGTTGGTGAACACTAGCATGTCACCCAAAATGTCTTGACACATTACCTTTGACATGTGTGTCATAGATTTGCCATCATCAGCTTAGAATTTGGCAATCCTCCTCGACTCTGTATATTCTGCTAGTGATTAACTGAATAACAATCTGACACAGATGCTGCAATTTTGGCAATTTTCCGCTGATCCATTTTGGCTATTCCCTAGCCTTGTAAACTTATCTATCACTTGAAAACCTATTTATTCTCTTGAGCATTTAATCCTGCTAAATCTTGTATTGTCCTCATTGTAATTTCTCATCTATCTATCTAACTATCCATTTGTCTTCTGCATGGAAGCTTTGTCAGTTGATCGAAGCAGCAGCCTTGCCTTTCTTTTCCTTCCCTTCCTTTCCCTCTGGATTTTGCCTGGTTAGATTTTGTTATCAGAAAGCTACCACTCTTCCTGTTTTGCTACTGTTGGCTCTGTTTCAGCTGAAGGGGATCCAGCTCCCTGAGAAAGTTGGAAAACTTGGCTGCAGGTATCAACAATTTTTTCCCATCCACTAACATAATTTTCCCAAATCTAATAGTTGCAACAGGGTTAAGACTACAATTCCCATCCAACATGAGCCCTTGCTTTAAGACTTTGCCAAGGGGTTTAGGAATTCTGAAGACTGTGATCTTAGCAAGCTGAAAGTACTCAATTATGAAACAAATTAGCTGGAGAGGGATTCTCAGGAACAGAAGTCTCTTCTAGTGTCTTCTAGAATCAAGATCATGTGAAGTGTTAATATCACTTTATAATGCCTTGGTAAGACCACACTTGGAATACTGCATTTCAGCTTTGGTCACCACAGTGTAAAAAAGATGTTGAAACTCAGAGTGCAGAGAAGAGCAACAAATATGATTAGGGTAGGGGTCCCCAACCTGTGGGCTGTGAGGGGTTTGCAACTGGGCCATGGAAATGACTGTCCTTGCAGACAGCTGGTCATTTGTATTCTTTTAGCAAGTCGTTAAGGACACCTGGAGATTTATCTATGTCATCAGGATCACCTGAGTGGTGCAAATGGGTGTGGAGCCTACTTGGAACTGTTGAAAGGACGGTGTTGTAGACTGGAGATAAATGATGTTGTATCCCTCCCCATCTGTTGAGCGAGGACTGTTCAATTTTGACATAGGTGACCTCTTTGAGTGTAGGTTAGTGTAGGCAAGAAAGTGTATGCACTGGGTGGACTGACATCATTGCAGAATTTATACCTTCAATAGAGAGCCAAAGTGATGCAGAGGTTAAAATGTTGAATGAAAAGAAAAACCCACCTGCAACCATGAGAGCTCCTTGATAATGTGGGGCCAGTCATTGCAATGAAATGTGTGTATGACCTTAGCAGACAGGAGGAAGAGCCTTGGGCTAGGAATGTCAGATAAGAAACAACTGAGCCCACAATAGGAATGAGGCAGTGGCAAACATCTCATAAGAATTTTTGTATAATTGTTTGTACTGTAAAGGTAATGGGAGAAATGCACTTTCAAACTGTAAGATTCTGTTAGTACAACCTTACAATAAAGTACCTTGGGTGTGCTTCTTGTCTGGATTACCTCACAAGGCTGATACGTTTTTTTTCAACCCAACCTATCTCAGGGTATTGTTACAGGAATGGGTGGGACAGCTCTTCAATCTAAGCACATATAAAATATGTATATACTGTACTAAAATATATTTGCCTGTTTATTCCCTGCTGTTCACCTTAATATGTTATGCTTTCCCTTTGCAGGTTAAAAGCATGAAAATACCAGAACTTTTAAGGCTAATTTCTACCTTCCCTCTTCATGTGTCTTTCAGCCACCCATTTGGGAATTGAGGATCAATACCTTCCCCATATTGATATCCTCTTGTGAATATACATTTGCACCAACCACAGCTACCAGAATGGCTTATTAGCAAATGCGTCATGAAGTAACTTAGCTCATATATTCCCTTCTTCGCATTTTTGGATGTATTGTTGATCATCATTTGAGCAGCAATGCCAGTAGGGCTGGTTCTCTGCTTCTGCTTATCGTCTCCTATTACTGCACTTTTCTGAACAGAAGCATTGCTGCTCACCCTTCTGTCTAACCCACAACCTTCAAACCTTCCCCCAGCCCAAAACCATAATGTAAACAGTGTAGCTTAAGCTATTGTCTTAAAATAAATAATCAAATGGATTTGTAAATTTCCAAATGGCTGTTAAACACTCTGATTCTAAAGGAAGTTGATATTGACAATTTCTCTTTCATTTCCATAACAGAATTGTCAGCAACAATCTTCATAATCTCTTCCTTCAAGGAGTTCTGAGGAAAAAAGATCAGATATTGTAATACCTAGAGAATGTAAGCCCCCATTGCAGCCTGTCTGTGAGCTTGAAATTTTTTCATCAAGGATTTGGCAGCTCAAAGTGGAGTGGAAGGTGGTTAAATCTAAATCCTTTTTTTTTTCAATTCAAAAGACAGCTAATATTTAGCAATTTGGATCTTCTGTCCTAAAACAGGAAGTCCAAAGTGTGCAAGGCCTTTGGTGAATCAGTTCTTTGTATCCTGACTAGTTCTTGTATCCTACTCAAAAATTTACACAAATGTGCTGTGTGTTTACCTAACATTTGTGAGCTTCTAATAATCAACAAAGCAGAATCACACCAAGCCAGAAGAAAAGTAAAATGAGTCAAATGTTTCAAAGGAAGCAGACTATGAAATAACTGCAACTTTTGAGCTATGTCTGCATGCGGTATAACTGAGCAACTTTTATAAATGTCCTCAAAACTGATTACAGAGTTACATTACATGCTGTGCCACTCAGCCCACTATTTTCCTGTAGCTCTGATAGCTAGCTCACATTTTTGGTGCATGGCTTATTTGCTCAGAAAGCCACAGCAAATATCCTGTACAAAAGGAGAGCATAGCAAACACTTTCATAAGGGAATAAACCATACAAAACCCCAAAGGCATCTCCAAGTAAATGCACAAAGAATTTTGCTTGTTGATAGTTAAACAAATCATTTGTCTCAATGATGGAATCTTTTACACAGGTAAAACAAAAAAGCACATACAGAAAATCTCAGCCATGGCGGCGCAGTGGGTACAATGCAGTATTGCAGGCTAATTCTGTCGATTGCCAGTAGTTTGATCCTGACTCAGCCTTCCATCCTTCAGAGGTTGGTAAAATGAGGACCCAGATTGTTACGGTCAATATGCTGATTCTGTAAATTGCTTAGAGAGGGCTATAAAACACTGTGAAATGATATATAACTCTAAGTACTATTGCTATGCAAAAGCCTTCTTTCCATAATGGAATATGAGGTTTGGAGACATTTTTAAAGAAGAAGAAAAAGCATTTTCTGGTGTTATTTTATACCAGTTTAGGCCAATTTCAGGCTTACACAATCTATTTTGTTTTTACTAGCATCCCAAGGTCCATCAACCAGAGCCAGAAGGAAATCATCCAGAAGCCAGGAATTTACTGAGTACCAAAATAAGTAGAGCTCACAGAGATGAAAATAATCCTGTTACCCCACACATTCAACATTCCAGCTGTATAATTTAGAACAGGATTTCCTAGAGTTATACTATATTGCTCTTGCTTAACAAGTGGAAGCTTGAGATTGTTGAATACTTTACTCCAAATCTGCAAGAGATTATTAGCATATCATAATATGTCCATTTCGCCTTTAAAGTAGTGGCATAGGAATTTGATTGTTGTATGTCAGATATAGATAGCCCTCAACCTACAACCTTTCTTTTAATGACAGTTTGTAGTTACAACAGAATGGAAAAAAGGTAATTCATGACCATTTTTCACACTTACAATTGTTGCGACATCCTTGTGATCACGTGAGCAAAATTTGGATATTTGGCAACTAACTCATATTAATGGCATTGCAGTGTCCTGGAGTCATGTGATTATCTTTTGCAACCTTCTGACAAGCGAAGTCAATGGAGAAGCCAGATTCACTTAACAACCCTGTTACTAATTTAATGACTGCAGCAATTCACTTAAAAACTGTGGCAAGAAATATCATAAAATGGGACAAAACGTATTTAACAACTGTATTGCTTAGCAACAGAAATGTTGGGCTCAATAATTGTGCTTGTAAGTCGAGGATTACCTGTAGTTAGTAAACCAGATCTTGCAATGTAATGTATTTTTGAAGATTCAATGGAAGTTATAGATTCTGAGTGACCACCTGAAAGCAAAGTCTCATGCATCAATGCAATTTGAGAGCTACAAAGAAGCAAAAATTTAGAAAAATGATTAATTTTCATTACAAAATTCTGGTCATGCGCATAGCATTACGGATGTGAGCATGCCTGCACATGATCCCCTGCGCTCCTCCTGCTTTTGGCACGCGATCCAAAAAAGGTTAGCCATCAGTGGGATAGGGTATATACTGTATGTATTATCTCTTTCTTAGAAATATTCCTATATCTTCCCTTGCATCATGCTATAAATTTTCCATTTTTTCGGCTTTCACAACTGCAGTGTGCAGTTTATACAAATTATTCCTGTCCTAAATATTTCAAGCAAATCCACAGCTGGTTTCTGTTCAGTCCCTGACCCACAACACAGGGATAATTATGGAAATGTGTGTGGTTGTTTTACACAAAGTTATCCTTGGCATCTAGCATCATGTTATATGCTTTGGAATTCCAGAACTAACAGATATCAGGGCACAGTTGACTATTACATCACATATACCCATGATGGTGAATCTATGGCACACATGCCACAGGTGGTACATGAGCACTCTCTGTGGGCACCTGAGTCGTCGCCCAGCTTAGTTCCACTGTGCATGCATGTGCTCCTCCCGCCGGCCAGCTAATTTTCAGGTGTCTGCCATGCATGTGAGATAGGCCCACGGGGAGTGGGGGGTAGTGGAGTGGGATTGGAGGGGGGAAACCGTTTTTGGTCCCAGGAGGCTTCAGAGAGACCTGCTAGGTCCAAAATTGGGCATGTGCAGGAGGTCATACGCATGCCCGGGGGAGTGCAGGAGTGTTGTGCATGCATGCGCAGGGGACGGGGTGGATTGCAATATGGGTGAGTGCATGCACATGTGCGCTATCACACGCAGGTGCACAATTTTTGCATGCAAGGACAAAAAGGTTAGTCATCACTGACATATACCATTGGTGGCACTTGTTATGGATATCTTCTACATAATGCTTTTATCATCTTATGTCCTCAAAACTTCCATGTGTTTTGCTCTGGAATATGAGAGTTCTTCCAGAGCTGGTTTGGAGACCCATTGTGCTGCAGTGGTGTATTTTTCTCCCTTCCAAATTGGATTTGTTTGGTGGGGATTTTTTATGGGGGGAGCTTTTGAGTAAGTGTTTCCTACTCTTGACTGACTGGACAAGTCTCTACAATTTTCTTAGAGAAATTTCAGAAGTGGTGGCCTTGTCTTCCTCGTATAGTTGAGAAAGTTGGGGGGGAGGAGGGAGCTTAACCCCCAAGGTCACCAGCTGGCTTTGCGCCCAACGCAAGTCTAAAACTCATAGTCTCTCAGTTTCTAGTCTGGTGCCCATTACATCCTACTAATTTGTAGTTGGTAACCCAGCAGACCTTGACTCATCTCAATATGTTATGCAAGTTAAGTATTGAACTGGAGAGCCCTGGAAAATTCTGAGGTTTAGGCTAGACTGAGAAATTGAATGCCATTTCAGAAGGTGGCCAGTCCTCTAATGCTGCTGAAAATCTGTCCCAATTCAAGCACTAGGAATTGAATTTGGCAAAAAATCTTATCTTATGCAGAACAAAACTTTTTTAAAAACAACGTTTTATTGGTTTTTTAAAAAATTTACAAGGAAAAAGGTAATGGGTAAATACAAATTTTGACGGTTGCAATGTGTGGTAGGTGTCCCCTCCCTCCATACTCAAAGTATACATTTGCAAAAAATTTCATTACTAAATAGTTACATATAGTCAGCATATAGGTTCAATTAATATATTCGGTCAACTTATGTCAAGCAAGTTTTCTTATTCATTTTTGTGATCTGGTTTTTCTCGGTGTCGCCCCATCTCCCCCAGCTGGCAGAGCTCCGGCCCCTCCCGTGTCCTGTGTGTCTGGTATAGGGTCATCTGGTTTTTCTAAGAGTGCTTTCAGAACAAAACTTTTTAAAACTTGGACCTATGAGGAGGCTACACATCACTGTATTGACAAGGAAAAATGTCCCTTAGATGAACCATGCCCCAAAACAGGAATTCTGCAATTGTGGAATTCTAATACTTAAAACGTCATGAAAAAGAAATATGCAAGCAGCCTCATTATTTTTACTCTGCCTTTTATGCTACAATCACACCAAAGATTTTAAAAAATACAAGAAATCCCAATGAAACATAACAGCAGCTAACTGCAGTTAACAATCTTATACTTGCATAACACTGGAAGTAGAAATACATCAGTCCAATAGACAGTGAATGGAGATACAACAGAAAAGCATACAACCAGAAACACAAAATGAGGTGCCAGAATGAAAATACTAATGGTAGAAATACAGAACCAGAACCATAAAAAGAACAGGAAGATGACAAACTGCAAACTCCCAGTTTCCCAGAAATACCAACCTGTGCCTACACTGGAGGAAGGATGCTATCCATACCTGAAGTGAATCAAGGAAGTCATGACAGATGTGCTGCCCATTACCACCGTATATGTAGGAGAAGAAATGATAGAACCTGGCAGTGGAGTGAAAGGGGGATCAGCCTAGAATCCTTACATAGCCACAAGTGAACGAAACCGTTAAGAACCCCTTAAGTAACCCTGACCCAGTGGTGAAATTCAATTTGTTTTTACTACTGGTTCGTGGGCGTGGCTTGGTGGGCATGGCAGGGGAAGGATACTGCAAAATCCCCATTTTCTTCCCACTCCTGGGGGTAAAGATATTGCAAAATATCTATTCCCACCCCACTCTGGGGCCAGCCAGAGGTGGTATTTTCCGGTTTGTTTGTTTTGTTTTGTTTTGTTTTTATTGGATTTATATGGTTCTCTGCACTACTCAAAATTCCCGCTACCTGTTCTCCAGAACCTGTCAGAACCTGCTGAATTTCACCCCTGCATTGACCCTTATTAACTGTAATGAGAGGCTGACCATTAATTGAAAAGATTTTTGTGCAATAGGCTTTTAGCAATAAGTCAATGTGCACCTGGTATTTTGTGACTGACAATATATCCTTATATCACCACACCACTCATGGATGACTCCAATTGTCCAAATAGCACAGCTGGCTATTGGCCTATTGGCATGCCCCACTGTTATAAGAGTCAGATAGGAATAAAAAAGAGTGACATCCTCTGCTTATAAATGCTTTTACAAACCACTATCTTCTTGTCAAGATTCTGAAGCACCATGATATCTATGCTGTGTTGTAACATTAACAAAATTAGGATAGTAGGGGTAGCCATGTTTTATTCTCCCCATCCCATTGTTGAGAAAGGAGGTGTTAGGGTTCTAAATACCATGCAGAAATAAATCATTGTCCAAGGCAAAACATCCTTAAAGGTGCAATTTATTCCGCAGGCATGTTAGCACGGCTATGGAAAATTCCAACTCTGGATTTACATCCTCTGGGGTCACCCAGTTGAAAGTTCATGATTTATCCCCACACCCACAAATCCATCACATGTTCCAATCATATTCTTCCACGCTGGCATGTACACCCATCTTCTTCCGGCCAGGTGTCGAGATGCGGAGACAAAAGATGACCTTGGCTTCTACAAAAGAATGTCAACAATCCATTCTACAATCCTACTCCTTTCTAATCCCCCCTCCCAACTACTACACTAATGAAATAGCATAGAAAATTATAAGAAAGTGTGGCAGGCCAAAGATCCTAAAAAGAATATAACTACAGGCCTGACAGGAGGAGTTATTTGCACCAAATCTGATATTTTTGTAAAGCTGCTTTAGTAGATACTAATGAAAGGAATGGAAAATACTGGAATTCTGCCTCCGGTTTTGGTCACCACATTACAAAAAAGATGTTGAGACTTTGAAAAATGTGCAAAGAAGAGCAACTCAGATGATTAAAGGCCTGAAGACTAAAACATATGAAGAACGGTTGCAGGATTTGGGTTTGGCTAGTCTAGAGAAAAGAAAGACTAAGGGGCACAGGATAGCAATATTCTGGTATTTCAGAGGCTGCCACAAAGAGGAGGGGGTCAATTTATATTCCAAAGCACCAAAGGGCAGGAGAAGAAACAATGGATGGAAACTAATTAAGGAGAAAAACAACCTGGAATTAAGAAGAAACTTCCTAACAGTGAGGACAATTAACCAGTGGAACTGCGTGCCTTCAGAAGCTGTCAGTGCTTCATCACTGGAGGTTTTTAAGAAGAGACTGGACAGGCACCTATCTGAAATGGTAAAGGGCCAGGATGGTGAACCTATGGCACGCGTGCCACAGGTGGCACGTGGAGCCATTTGTCAGGGCATGCGCGCTGGCCAGCTGAGTTCAGCCTTTTTTAAAGCCATTTTTCACCCTTCCCAGGCTCCAGAGGCTTTATAGGAGTCTGGGGAGGGTGAAAACAGCCTCCCCTGCCCCCCCCCCAGGAGGCCCTCCGGAGCCTTCCCCGAAGGTTCCAGAGGACGAAAAACAACCCAACGGACAAACCGGAAGTCACTTCCGGTTTGCTCATAGGGCCGTTTTTAGTCCTCTGGAGCCTTCAGGGAAGAAGGTCCCTGAAGGCTCTGGAGAACTAAAAATGGCCCTATGAGCAAACCGGAAGTGACTTCCAGTTTGCTTGTTGGGTCATTTTTCATCCTACGGAACCTTCAGGGAAGCCTCCTGAAGGTCCCTGAAGGCTCCTGAGGGCTTAAACCAGCCCTACGAGCAAACCGGAAGTCCGTTCCCGAACTTCCAGTTTACCCGTAGGGCCATTTTTTTGTGCTCTGGAATCTTCAGGGAAGGTCCTGAAGCCTCCGGGGGGCGGGGCAGGCTGTTTTCACCCTCACCAGGCTCCTATAAAGCCTCTGGAGCCTGGGGAGGGCGCAAAAAGCATGCAAAAAATGGGGGGAGCGCTTGTCATGCACGCTGCAGGGTCGCGCATTGCATTATGGGTGTGGCACGACCCCCCTGCGCTTGCCCATTTATCGCATGCGAGCCAAAAAAGTTTCTCCATCACTGATATAGGGTTTCCTCTGCTTGAGCAAGGAGCTGCACTAGAAGACCTCCAGGGTACCTTCCAGCTGTATTCTGTTTGATTTAAATACAAGTGATATTACTTGTGCTGTTTCTATGCTATGATGGCTCCATCCCCTTTCAATCATTTTCCTCCTCTGTCTTTTCCAGTAAAATTGATTTGCCATCAATGCATTCCCCAGCATATTTGCTATGCTTAAAACAGTGATGGAACATGTAATGATTTACCAAATAGCATGTCTTCTATCTAAGCAGAGGCTAGCAAGCCATTTGCTAGGTATACCTTATTTGAGATTCCCATAATCCCAAAATAATAAAATATTGTTAATGATTTTCAGTATATAACTATAAAAGAACACAACTTTCAGTCTTTGCCTGGAAACTAAAGGATGGCAAAGAAACAAATAGGTAAATATATCTAGACAACAGGCTCCATAAACTAGAATGCTGTTACAGAAAAGGCCATCTCTCCATTGACTACCATTGTCTAATTTCAGGCTGCTTGGAAGATAGCAAACTGAGTCCAGGATGAGAAACTGAATTCTGGAGCAAGCTAGAATCTCTCAGAGAAATTTCAAAAGCTAGAACAATGTTCTTGATAGCCAGCCAGTTAACAATCCGGCTGCCATATTCTGATTGCCATTACTAAATGTGGAGCCAAGTTCTTCTGTCTGAAGAAGATACAAATTCAATGGAGAGCTTCTAATAATGGAACGGGGAGACGTTTTTTGGACTTCTCTGTTCTTCCTCAAAAATGTGTTTTGGATGCTTGTGGATCACTTCAGAACACTTGTGGCTGCAAAGGAGAAGCATTTGCAAAGATCTCTTTCAGACAGATTGTGCAGGCTTTTTTTGGTCTACATGCAGGCTTTTTTTGGCCTACATGTGGCCAAGGGCACTAATTCAAGAACTAAATAAGTCCAGGACAAAAAAAATTGAATTATTTTACTTAATATGATATTTATTTATAAGGTGACCAACTTTTTTACAATGAAAAGGAGGACAAATAAATTGGAAAAAATATATCGTAAATAAAAGAAATATTTTATTCATTGCAACAATAATACACTAAAATATGATATATGCATAATAAAAACATTTGCAACATTTTATATTGTAATTATGCTTACATGCCTGTTTATTATTTAAATGAGTACTTTTCCATTGAATTAATATTTTTTGTCAATGTATCATTTTCTAACAATATATTGGAAATATCTGAACAAGAAATATCCTTCATATTGAATTTTATGGCAAGTGCTGCAGCTAGAGTATCAACATTCAATCTCGATTTCTCATTTGTCGGAAAATCATTGGCAATTGAAAAAAACTCTTTCAACTGCTGCATTAGTTCCAGGGCAGCACAACGTAAATTGAACAAGTATAAATATTCACATGGAATATGTTCATTTTTGAAATGGCTGAAAATAACCACCCATCTTTTATCAATTTCAACATGTTGATTTTCCCAATGTATTAATTTTCAGAATTTAAATATACATTCAGTCTTCTAATTTCTTCAAAGAGACAATTGCCATCTATTTTAATGTCTAGCATTTCTTTAGATAAAAATTCAACACAAGATTCAATATCTGTTCAATATACTTGCGATGAAGTAAAAAAAACACCATTAAAAACTGTTTAATAAAATACGTCACATAACGCGCAACAGATTAGCCTTCAAATATCAAAAAGGAGGACATGTAGGAGGACACTTTTCGAGGGAGGACAGAACTTACAAAAGAAGGACTGTCCTCCCTAAAGGAGGACGGTTGGTCACCTTATTATTTAGTATGATTGTTCTCCATACCTTTAATAATTTTCCTTCTGCTGCTCATTTAAGCCTGTAGCATTACTTAAACTAACCTTGTTTCTTGTTGGTTCTTCAAGTCAGTATTGACTCATGTTGACTATCTGGACAAGTCACTGCAGTTTTCTCGCCAAGGCTTCAGAAGAGGTTTTGCCCTAGCTTCCTTCTTCCTAAAGCTGAGAGAGACTTACTGGCCCAAGGTCATCCAGCTGGCTTTGTACCCAAGGCAGAGTTAGAATTCAAAGTTCTTCTGGCTTCTAGTCTCGGGCCTTAAATCACCATACCAATCTGGCTCTCAAACCAACTATAGCTGATAAAAACAATAGATGTACACACATAAAAAGATATACAAGATCAGAGGTGGTATTCTGCCGGTTCTGACCGGTTCGCCCGAACCGATAGCAGAAATCTCAGGCATCAGTGCCCAGGCTCTGCCCAAGCCCTACGGCATCCCATTTAGGTCATTTTTTAAAGCATAGCACATGCGTGAAAGGCGGAGCGCATGCACTGATGGGGTGAGTGCTCACATTTGCGAACCGGTAGGGAAGGTAAGCGAATACCACCCCTGTTAACAAGATCAATTTTTTTTAGAACTTGGGTGGGAGGCCACCAAAAAATCCAAAAGTTGTCCCTAGACTGGGACATTTAAAAATAATAACAACAAACCTTAAAGAGGAATATAATCACCAGGAGTAAAATTTACTATTATGCTTTTATAGAATGTGTGGTATCATAAAAATATCATTAAAAATATATATATTCTTAAGTGTGAATGTTTTATACACATTTCCCTAAAAATAGGAGCTAGAAAATTTGAAAATAAATGCATAAAATATGCTTGGCATCAGTGGCTATTTTTTTTTTCATTTGCTATATTAATGTCATGTCAAAGCTCATAATTATATCCACTTACTTATTAAAGTGTTATTAAAGTATAATGCTTTAACTTCCGAACAACCAAGCAAGGAAACAGATTTAATTCTTGTTGCTTGCAATGTGACAGATTGGTCTGAATAAGTAAATTGATTATTCAAGTGTGGGAATTATATGAAGATAATTATATAAAATTGCCATGTATCAAGGGAAGCAATCAGAAGAGACTGTTTCAGGTAACTAAAGGTCATAAATCTTGGTTGGTTGGTTTTTGAAGGTACAGTAGCTGTTAAGTAAGAACTAAGTTTACTGTTGCAACTGCAGATTATAACAAGGCAGCGCAAAATAAAAAAAAATGATACCCTGTTTCCCTGAAAATAAGACCT
Organism: Natrix helvetica; assembly: GCF_964273705.1. Lineage (NCBI taxonomy): Eukaryota > Metazoa > Chordata > Lepidosauria > Squamata > Natricidae > Natrix > Natrix helvetica. The sequence continues at coordinate 140,363,555 of NC_138548.1, forward strand.
TCCCAGATAATAAGCCCAATCGGGCTTTTGTGCACACGTGCTAAAATAAGCCCTCCCCTGAAAATACCCCCCCCCCCAAATATTGCAACACAGCAGCTGCCATGAGGTGACCACACTCACCACTTCCTACACCTCAAAAATAATAAGACCTCCCCGAAAATAAGGCCAAGCGATTATTTCGGGGGTCAAAAGAAAATAAGACCCTGCTGTATTTTCGAGGAAACACGGGTAGTAATAAAAAGAAACACAACATGCATAACAAGAAACCAGTGCTATAATTGAGAGCATAAAAATGTATTTCCAATTGTCAAGAGACCACAGAAAAAATATTAACCTGAGTGCTAAGAAGTAGAAGCAAATTTGCTAACAGACAATTGCACCATTTTGTATTTAACTCCTTAGCTTTATCTTTGTTTTCCCTCTAACCTCATCAAAGCTATGGCAAAAGAGCACATATTGAATGATGCTTTCCACTTATCCAGCATCAGGAGGAAGAAATTGCTGTTCTCTTGGCCATTTGAAAAAATTCCCTGTCAGAAACGGAAGAAGGCAGAGAGGCTTAAGTGAAGGAATGCAAAGTCTTCCTGAGTAGGTAGACCACCAGCAATATTAACCAGATATAGGTAGTTCCTGACTTGCAACATTCAATTAGTGACCAAAGTTACAACACGATGGGAAAAGTGAGTTATGACTGTCACACTTATGACTGTCGCAGCCTCCTCATGGTCACATGATCAAAATTTGGTTGCTTGTATTTAAAACCAGCATGTATTTACAACAGTTGCAGTGTCCTGGGGTCGTGTGATTCCGGCAAGCAAAGTCAAAGGGAGGAGATGGATTCACTTAATGACCACATAATTCACTTAACAACCACTGCAGTTTGCTTTGCAACCAGGGCAAAAAAAGGTCATAAACTGGGCATGACTCATTTAACAGTCTTGCTTAGCAACAGAAATTCTGATCCCAATTGTCCTTGAATGTCAAGGACTACCTATACTGGGATAAGATATCTGGATGACATTTTGTACCACTGTGGCATCTCTCACAGAATCCTAATCAAGAAACAGATCTCTAATGTTTCCCTGGCCAAAAGTAAAGTTCCAACACAGCAGTGGTGGGTTCCGGATCCCGGTGCAACCGATACGGTGCAATGGGGCCAGGTGTCCACCACATGAACGTGAGCAGCCCGTGCGCAAACACATGCAGCTCAGGCATGTGTACTTACCGCTCGTGACGCCTCCGCGATGCTCCAGCTGCTTGACGGAGGGTCGCGCAGGCGCCACACGCTCCGTGCGCGGAAGCCCCAAACAGCTCAAATACAGGTAAGGTGGGTGGGTGGGCCTTCCAGAGCACCATACCGGAACAGTACCTGGTGCTCCCAGCAGGCACCGGTATGCACGTACCAGGGCGTACCGATCGTATCCCACCACTGCAACACAGGAATCAATAGTATAGCTATTGATCCATGTTACTGTTGCCCTAAACATACCTTTTATTCTATTTATTCTATATATGTATTACGGTACCGAGGCGTACATATTTTTTCTTCTGTGTTACCAGTAGGACTACTATCTATATTGATCTCAGGGGTGGAGAGTCTGAAATACAATTCTCAGTGGTATTAGCCAGCAAGACCAATGGGGAGTGATGCTGGGATCAGTAGGTCACAAATTTATGGAACAAGAAATGAATTGCCATCTTTTTTATCTACTTGAATTAATTCACTCCACCAGATGTCAAAAGGCTAGGAATAGGACACCTATAGTATAATCATATAGTCAATACCCCCCACTTCTAAAATATGTATAGCATTGCAGCCTTGAGGATTCCTCTGAAAGTCCATCTGTGGAGTATTTAATATTTATATTTGTTTTCTATAGGCAAAAGTTGCCTTCACTTCCGACAGCAGTCAAATGTTTAAAACATTTAGCAAATAACTAATCATTACAGGAAAGGAGCTTTCCTGACTGCTGAACAAGCGTGAAATTCATGTGAAGAAATGTAATTAATCCCAAACAGTGCTATTCTTTATTCTAAGTTTTCAATGAAAAAGATTTTACTTCTGTACTGCCATCTGGTGATCACTTGCAGCAAATGTTTAGTCGTTCCTGGGTGAAGTTGCAAAGAGTTGTTCGCTGATTCATAATAGAACAAACCCAAGGATGAAGTCACTGCTGGTTTACACAGGAAGAAAAACCACTTGTTCAGAATTTACATTACAGGCAGAAAAAACCATGGGAAAAAGAAAAGAGGTTTTTATCAAAGCACTCATGCCTGCACTGAAGAACTAAGAACATCCATACATTTTATCGTTTATAAAACTCTTTCTCAAAACAAATATTTGTGCAGGAAAGCACAGTCGCTTCAGTTTTCAGCAAAGTGGTTTCTGTAAAAAATGAATGCCATGTTACATTCACAAACAACAGATTTGTGCCCTTGATACAGGTAGTTAAAATTGAACTTGTTTAATCTTTAATCTCATATTCAGAACAATAAATTGGGCAGAGAGCACAATTAATGATTAACATTAATGTTTTGTGAAGAATAAGTGTTAGATTGGGTAATGGATAGGCACACACAGGCTTATCGTTAACAACAGCTCTTTATTAACTGCAACATGTGAGAACAATCCAGTGAAGGTTGAGTCTGACAGCAGACCTTTTATAGGGACCCTTCGACCAATAGGATTAAACCTCTGTTCCCGCCAGAACAGAGGATCTTGGTGGAAAACACTGTAATTAGTACAAGTATCTAACACCCCTCCCCTCTTAGATGGAACAATCCTACTGGTAACGTAGTCACACAGGAAGGCGGGCTTTTGGGTAGTTCTGCCTGATCTGCGCAGTTCAGTAGGAGGGGTTTCCTTGGACAGGTCGGACGGACCTGTTTGCTCCGCAGCTCCGCTTGGTGGAAGCTCCTGGAACCTTTCACAGGCCGTGGCTGGAGCTTCTGGAGCCGGTTCGCTCGGAGCTCGCTACGGGCCTGCAACAAAACCAGATAGGTTTCCCGGTACCCTCGGGCTTGAGCTGGCCGTGGAAGGAGTAGGCATTTGCTCCATTTGGGTAGGGCTTTGGCTAACTCGTGCAGGAGTTACCTCTGGTTGTCTAAGAGTGGAGTTGGAAAGGCGGCCATGGAGTTGGTCAATATGCCTTCTCCAATTCCTACCGTCCTCGAGCTCTAGGAGGTAAGAGCGAGGGCCGCTGATGCCTATCACTGTGGCAGGAATCCACAGAGTTCCCCCGGCGTAGTTGTGGGCGTATACTGAATCCCCTACGCTAAAAGTCCGAATCTTGCTTGTGGATTCTGGGGGCAATGAGACAGAATAATTGGGGTGTAGTCGGTCTAAGTGGGACCTTAGCTGGCGACCCATGAGAAGCTCAGAGGGGCTTCTTCCAGTGGTGGCACTTGGCATGATGTGCTGAATTAGCAAGTAATGGTCAACCCGTGTTTGCCAATCTCCCGGGCCCAATCCGAGAGAGGGCATCTTTTGCAGATCTCACCATTCTCTCCGCCTGACTATTGGAGGCTGGATGGAATGGCACGACCAGGGCATGCCTGATTCCCTGAGCTGCTAGGAAGGTCTCAAATTGCATGGCCATGAATTGGGGCCCGTTGCCAGAGACCAAGATGTCGGGCAAGCCGTGTGTGGAGAAAAATCTCTGTAGCAGCTTGATGACCGCTTCTGCCGTTGTGGAGGTCATCAGGACTACCTCTAACCACTTCAAATAAGTGTCCACAACTATTAAAATGTCTGGCCATGAACTGGGCCAGCAAAGTCAATGTGCACCCTAGACCATGGTGCGTGAGGTCGTTCCCACTCCTTAGTGGGCACCTCTGGGGAGCTGGTCTGGACTCCTGGCACGGTGTGCAGGTAGCCATCCATTCTTTGATCTCCCTGTCCATGTTAGGCCACCACATGTAACTCCTAGTCAAACAATTGCAGGATGACCTACATGTAAAGCCTCTAATACTGCAATGTGCAGTTTGGGTGGAACAACAACCCGGTCCCCCCACAGTAAACAGTCATTTACAACTGATAACTCATCGCGTTTAGTAAAATACATTTTAAAATCAGCCCCAACAGGCCCCTTGGGCCACACCCTCCACACCCAGTTCAAAATTTGCTTGATGGTAGAGTCCTTTGCAGAGTGACGAGCAACATAGTGGATGAGACAGGCCCAGTCTCCAGGCAGTCAATGAGGAGGACTGGCATCTCGGGGGTAGGGTCAGCAAGAAGTTCAGGCAGCAGGCAGTGGCTGAGAGCATCAGCATGCCCCAAAGTGGAGCCTGGTCGGTGGATGACCTGGTAGGAGTAAGCAGCTAGGAAAATGGTCCATCTGGTTATGCGGGGTGATAACGACACTGGGGTAGGTCAGTCCCCAGCCAGTAAGCCCAACAACGGCTTGTGGTCTGTAATCAGTTCGAAGTCCCATCCATAAAGGTACTCGTGGAACCTTTTTACTCTGGCCACTGCAGCCAAAGCCTCACAGTCCAGCTGGCTGTAGTTCTGCTCTGTGGCGGAAAAGGTCCTGGAGTAAAATGCAATAGGGGCTTCAGTTCCATTGGGCATGCGGTAGCTGAGGATGGTGCTGATGCCGAACGGTGAAGCGTCGCAGATCAGCACCAATGGCAGGGTCTGGCTGTACAGCACGAGAAAAGAATCCACTGATAGGATTTGTTTTACCGCGGCAAATGCGGCAGCCTCAGCTTTGCCCCAGGACCACTTCGCGTTCTTAGCTAGGAGATGGTGTAAGGGCTCAGCAATGGTGGCTTTCTGTTTAAGAAAGACGCTGTAGAAATTAAGGAGCCCGAGGAACGCCTGTAGCTCGGTTTGATTGCAAGGTGTGGGTTTGATTTTCTGTGTGGTCGGGTGGGAATTCAACCCTTGGTACTTTAATTTCGCATTTCTCTTTTTTGAGACGGAGGCCTTTGTCTCTAATTCGAGCCAAAACTGCTCGTACACGTTTTAAAAGTTGTGCCTCATTTGCAGCCGATACCAAGATGTCGTCGAAATAGAGGACGACTCCTGGAATCCCCTGCAAAAGCCGTTCCATGACGCTTTGGAACAGTCCAGGGGCGATACTAACGCTGAATTGCAGACGGTGGGATTTGAATGCACTCCTGTGCGTCACAATGGTTTGGGCCTCTGCCGTAGTGACATCTACAGGCAATTGTTGGTATGCCTGCGTCATGTCCAATTTAGCGAAAAATTTTCCAGAGCCTAACGAATGAAGGAGGTGCTGTACAATGGGTTGTAGCACTTTATTTATTGTGCATTTATTGCGCAGATGCGGACAGAACAATCAGATTTGACAGGTTTCACTATAGGGGTCTCCAAGCACGCATGATCGACCGGCTCTAGGATTCCCTGGCCTACGAGCTTGTCAATTTCCCTGTCAATTTTGGGATGGAGAACAAAAGGTATTCTCCTGGGTTTTAGCCTTATTGGGGCTATGTTGGAGTCCCCACATACTTACCCAGACCAATGCCGAAGACGTCCTCAAACTCCTAAAAGATGGCTTCAGGGACTTTTCCTGAATCCCTTGCTCACAACTCGACTGAAGCCCTAATGGAAGCCTGGGATAGGGCGGCCACTGAGGCCTTGGATCGCGTTGTGCCTTTGCGGCCTCTGACCCGGTGTCGATTCCAGGTGGCTCCCTGATTTACCAAGGAGCTCCAGGAGATGAAACGCCAGAAAAGATGCCTAGAGAGTGGTTGGAGGGCCAGCCGGTCCGAATCTGATCGAACACTAGGAAGAATTCATATTAAATCCTACTTAGTGGCGATAAAAGCGGCAAACTAAAGGAAATTGGAACCCCCACATACTTACCCAAACCTGTGCTGAAGACGTCCTCAAACTCCTTAAAGATGGCTTCAGGGACTTTTCCTGAATCCCTTGCTCACAACTCGACCGAAGCCCTAGTGGAAGCTTGGGATAGGGCGGCCACTGGGGCCTTGGATCGCGTTGTGCCTTTGCGGCCTCTGACCTGGTGTCGATCCCGGGTGGCTCCCTGGAGGGGGGGATGGTACAGCTTCGGGCTGTTCGCCCTTTCGCTGAATGGGCTCTGGGAGGAAGGAATTAATCCAAGGAAGAGTGGCTGAATGCTGGTGGTGGGGAGCCATCCTGATTTTCCTTAACTGTCATTAAAGGATAAGCAGCAGATTATTGTAAATTCATGTTCAACTTATTTGAAACTGAAGATTAGAAGGGGGTGTTTCTTCTCTTTAACCCCCCTTTGGATTAAGCGGCATTTGAATTAGCTCTCTCTATATTGGAATGGAGAGAGAATAAAGGCTGACTCATCACTTGAACTAACTATGTGAGAAAGACTGCTATCACAATTGCAAGAGATGATTGGTGAGTTGTTCTTTTTTTAAAAAAACTTTATGGAGATCTCCGTTTTTCTCTCTGTGAAAGGCGGAGCCAGGATGGCTCCCTTCCATCTTTGTTTTTGCACTTACAAATGAAGTCTGCCTTTTGAAACTATCTTCGGGGGGGAAAATCCCTCTGGTATTGTTTTATTACCCTCTCTGAGGGAAACCTGGACCTCTCCTGTTACGTGGTCTTCCTGGACTTTGATTATTTGATTTTCCCCTTTCTGCTGTGCCTCGGTGCCTTGGAACTGTGAAGGAGAATTAACCTTTCCCGTTTGGATTTGCCTGCTTCCTTGGATCGGCGCAGCTGCGCACTCCGCTGACGCCATTTTCTTTGTAAAAGACTTATACCATCTCTGAACTCAGACAAATGGGGCCTAAGAAACCACCAGCAGGCAAGCCATTTTCGGCTCCTGCGTCTGCCACCTCCAGTCCAAACATGCAGCAAATGAAAATTACTTCATTGCTACAACAAGAAGGGTCTGGAGAGAGCTCAAAAGAACTATCTGTTATCCAAATGTTTCAAGAAATAATGAGGGGTCAAAATGAGTTGAAAAAGAGGTGAACTCAGAGATGTTAAACATCATATTTCAGAAAACGAACAGAGAATTGTGGTGTTGGAGGAGGGAGCGGCTTGGCTGGGGGAGGAGGTTAAGGCAGTCCAGAAGGCAAATGTAGACCTGGAAAACTTTATGGCAAAAATAGAATTTGAAAGAATGTCCTTTTTTCTCAGATTCCAGAACCTACCAGAGACAGAAAATGAAGACCTTAAGGATATTACGAGTACAATTTTATCAGAATACATTAAGGGAAATAAAGAGCAGTTGTGGTGGGATATGGATCTGGTTTACAGGATTAATTCAGCTTATGCTACAAGTCATAATGTTCCAAGGAAGGTTCATGTTAAATTTCTCAGGAGGACCACAAGGGATAAGGTGCTAGGGGCCCAAAGGGAGGGACCACTAAAATATAAAGATGAAGAAATCACCATTTATAAGCAAATTCCGAAAAAGATAAAAGAAGGAGGAAGTATTCCTCTTTATCAAAGAAATTATAAAATAAAGGAGTTGGTTTAGATGGTTATTGCCAGAGCGAATGTTGATTTTTTTGGGAGGGAAATAGAATTAGAATTAATACAGTGCAGGAGGCTGAAGCCTTCATTAAAAAACACTTTTCTCTTCTAGAGGACGAACATAGGGAAGGTAGTGAAAAGGGTAGTAAGGTGCAAGATATGAAGGAGGGGGGCTGTGGCTCCACCTGGGGACAGGAAGAAAGGAGAAATATCAAAAAGGCTCAGATCACAAAAATAAATGTATTTGAAATATTTGTAATTGTTGATATACTAGAAAGTGACAAAGGAAAAGATGATTGAACACATGATTTGATACAATGTAGAATAAGATTCTGTTTTTTGTTTATCTTTTACACGTTTTTTTTTAAACAAAGTTTTATTGCTTTTTTTGAAAAATAGCAAGGAAAAGAGTAGTGGAAAGGTTACAAATTTTGGCAGTTGCGATATGCGGTAGGTGCCCCCTCCCTCCATACTCATAGTATACATTTACACAAAATTCATTACAAAATAGCAATATATAGTCAGCATATGAGTTCAATTAATAATTTCGATCAATTTATGTCAAGCAGATTTTCTTATTCATTTTTGAGATCTGAGTTTTCTTGGTATTGCCCCATCTCCCCCCACTAGCAGAGCTCCGGCCCCTCCCGTGTCCTGTATGTCTGTTGTAGGGTCATCTGGTTTATCTAGGAGTGCTTTATTTTTTTCCATAAAGGCCTGCATTAATTGGGTGTATTAATTCTAACTCTTGTGTCCTCCCAGAATATTAACATACCTTCAGGCATCAACCATCTGAACCACACCCCCTTCTGGTATAGTTTCTTCGCTAATTGCGAATAGCTTTTTCTTTTCTCCCTCACTTTCTTGGGGATCTGTTTCAGAATGGTTATTTCCCTATCTTGATATTTCAAAACTTGCCCCCTTTGTGCACTCAGAATTTCATCTCTTGTAGCTTTTCTAAGAAATTTAATGTGGACCTCCCTGGGTACATTGTGTGTTCTGGCATATGCTGAGTTCACCCTATAAACCAAGTCTAGTTCCCACCCCATCTGTTGTTTCTCTTTCTGGATATATTCGGCCAAAATACTTGTCATAATGTCCCTTATATCTTCATCATCTGTCTCCACATTTTGAAATCTAAGATAAAAGGACATTCTCTCAAATTCTATTTTCATCTGCTGGGTCTCAAGTTCTTTGTTCCCCTTCTGCACCCCTTCCATCCCCTCCCTCATCTCAGCCGTTCCCCCCTCCAAAAGATCCAGTCTCTGTGAGTTCTTGTTAATTTGGGCCTGATTCTCTTTAATTTCTTCTTTCATCTCTTTTAATTGTCTTTTTATTTCCTCTTGTCCCTGTAGAAGTTGCTGAAACATTAGTTGAAATTCAGTCTCCATGGTTCTAGGTTGCATCAAAGCTGTTATCGTTGATTGAGTATTGGGACTGGCTGTTGTAGATGTCGGGGCAGAGGCAGCAAAGCCAGGCTTCCCAGGAGGTGGTTTTTTACGTGACATTGTTTGTGAAATAAAGAGTTCAGTCAATGCAGAGAATGATCAGTCAGAGAGGCAGAGCAGCCAGAAGAGTCCAGGAGATTAAAGGTCCAGGTAGAAGGTGGTTTTTCTAGTTGCACTGGCAATAAGGTAAAGTTTTTCACACCAGGGAGTCCAAAAAATAACAATCCACAAGAGATTTGTCTGAGTAGCACGGAGACAAAGACCGGAAGCCTGAAGTTTTAAAGGTGGAGTCAATTTTCACAGTTCATAAAGACACCGGAAATGTGCCATCTTGCCCTGCCAGCTTCGGGTTTAGAGGCATAACAAAGTTTTCAAAGTTTCCAAAGTTTCCAGATCCTCATTGGATTATAAGGTTAAATCCAAAATTCGCTTTTAGTAAGAGCGTGACATCATTAGTTGGCTCTCTCCCTCCTCCTCCCCCTAGGGCTGAGAGCAAAATTGTTTCCAGCCGCCTGTCCGAGGGGGGGGGAATCCCCCTCCCTCCAGCCGCGCTTCTCCAATCCAAGCCGAAAAAAAGTTTTTAAACTGCTGGCAATTTCTCCAAGTTAGGAAAGGGAATGGAAGGGAGTTTTCGCCTCACCGCACCGCAGCCGCGTCCTTCTGCTCGTTTATTCTCCCAACAGCCTCACAGCAAAGATGCCGGAACGTCTCCCCATCATGCTCCCCAGTGCCTGGAGCGAGGCGGGGGGCCCCCCACCGGCCGCCACCAATCCTGGGGATCCCCTGCGGTGCCGCCCCTCCGGCAGGAGCCTCTACGGGGCGTCCTGTGCACCCCAAGGAGTGGGGAGCCCACCGGGAAAGCGTGGGGCGAGCAAGGCTTGCCCGTCGCCATCAGCCGCCGGAACCGGAAGTCCTTTTACACATTGTTTTTAATATTGTAAAAATTGTGAGATTTGGAGGGATTTCTGCCACTACCGTGGAAGCTGCCAAAATTTTCTATGTACCCTCTTACCTTTCCCCAAAAATGTTTAAAAACCAATAAAATTCTTTTAAAAAAAGAATCCATATTAAATCCTACTTAGTGGCGATAAAAGCGGCAAACTAATGGAAATTGGAGCCCCCACATACTTACCCAGACAGGTGCCGAAGATGTCCTCGAACTCCTTAAGGATGGCTTCAGCGCTGTCGTCCTTCAAGGCATTGATACTGGTTACCTCTAGGCCTAGGGCTTTGCGCATGCATGTGCAGTTCAATTAAAATTGCGCAGAACTCAAAAACAAGATGATGGAATAGATGGCAGCGACCAGAGAACTGGTTCGGGGGTGTGGCAGACCCATGCCACCATGCCACTACTGGTTCAGCCAAACCAAGCTGAACCAGTAGGAACCCACCTCTAACTGAAGAACAAAAGAAGACATACTGTACATCATTACAAATTATCAGGGTTTGCGACAGACTGAATGGGCTGTTCAAACAGACTCAGTGGGCTTTGAAGACAGAATTGCTCTCTTAATCAAGTTTTTAGAATTCGCAAAAAAAAAAAAAAAGAAGAAAAGAAACTTTATGAAAACTGGATGGGAAACCTATCCAGCCAGTGTAAATAAAGAAACTTAAATGGGAATGGAGTTCTGATTACAGAGCCTCGGGTTAGAAATTATAGTCATGGAATACTATTTGACAAGGCCTAGGGTAGAGTAGCCAGGGACACTAACAACCTATGCAGCTTTACTCAGATTTACCCAAAATACATTAACATGTAGGCATAAATATAGAAGCACTTTATCCGAAGTACAAAATGCAATGGTAAAATATGAGAAGAAAGTTAATCACTAACTAATCCTAGTAATTATAGAGATGTTTATGTAAGCAGCCATATACATACAATATACTGTTAAAAAAATATGAAAGGCAGATTTAAAAGATAAAATATGAAAGCCAAGGGGAAAATGGCCCAACTAAAGCACGTGTGTAAACCATTCTCCAGTGTTGTTATTCACTTCCTGTTGTGTTCGATAGTCTTCAGGGAACTGAAGAGCAGGAAGAAATAATTACAGCGGCCATAACTATTAATTAAAAGCTGGCAAGGCAAGGGCGATGCGACAGAGAAACAATAAAGGTTCTCAGAGGAGTAAAATATCCTTTAGGTATCAGACAACTGATAGACAGCTCCTCTACCTAAGGAGAAAGATTGGAGGAGAAAGAGACTAGACTTGATTTGGAGACCTCTTGTTTCAGCAGGTGAATCCAGTTTGGTTGAATTGGTATCCAAGTGTCATTGATAATTGCTGGATTGATCCAAAATAAGTTCCTTTTTGATATTCATTATACATTTATGTATGCCTTTTATCTTCACCAGAAAAGACTCCTGGGAACTTTGCTTGGTTTTTCTCCCCAATACTCCAGGGACTGCTCAAAATGCAAATAAGTTAGGACCTGCAAACAGGCATTCAGTCTGTCAAATCTTTCTGGCTGCAATGAGTGCCAACAGCTGGATCCAGATATTGTAAGCCAGAAATGTAAAAATAAGCCAATATGATCTGGGGCTCAGGCATAAGATGAAGCTAAAGAGTAGCTTCATGAGTTTGTGCTAAACTAAAAGTTGCCACTTTGTCACTTAGCAAAAGGTGTGGTTCCAGACATATTGATTCTGCAGAAACTTGTGGGATGAGTGCGATTCATTCATGAATGAGATTCAGAAGAACAGCTGGGAATGAGAAGCAAGAATCATTCCAACACTGCTGAAAAGTCGATAGTGTTGGCTCTCTCTCACTTACAAAACCAATTGTTTCTAGCTGTATGTGAAAGTTTAATGCTGAAAGCTATCTAAATTGACACTCCCTCCCCCCCAGCCTTCTCTCCATAGTTCCCCCCCCCCACTATATCATGTCTTTTAAACTGCAAGGTTATATATAGGGATGAGTTCTGTAAGCTGCTCTCAAAGCATTTTTTGCCCTAAATCTTGGAAAAAATACTTAAAAATTGTATGAATACAAATTCTGGAAAAGATATCTGAAATGTTTGTGTGTTTTTGGAATATGTGAAAATAATGTCAGAAATATTAGCTATGGTAAGTAGTACAGAAATAAAGTCACAAAGTAACCAAAGTACTTCCTCCTGAGTCGTGTACTTGGAACTTGTAATCTATCCCTTTTATTTAGCTGCTGGAATATAGCTGCCACTTGCGATAATACAGCTATTCAAACAAAAAGTCAAGAGTGAAAAATAAGAGGCTAGATTTGTCCTTGTTTCTGGTAGCCAGAGCTACCACGTCTGACTATCCAAATTCAGAATGACCACAATGTGGTAAACAAAGTGTTTCACACAATGTGCTTCCATCAATATCCCAGTATTTGCAAGACAGATCAGCCAGTACAATTCTACCTGTTTTCTTAGAGTTAAGTCTCATTGTTATAAGTGTGTACATATTTGCAACTTTAGAACATGACACAACATGATTTCTCAAAAGACCCTCTGGGATCAGAGAGATTCATTCACAGGGTGCAGTCACTGCAGCTGAACACACCTTGACTTACTTTTTGAGTAAACATGCATAAGGACTGGTTGCTACAGGTCATGCCGCACTCCAAAATATGTCCATAGACTAAGAGAAGGAAGCTCACACAATTCTCGGAAAAGGTACATGATGGGAACTGATTTTCTCTAAGATAACTCAAAGCCAGACAAACTAAATTAGGTCCTCTGTCCCTACTGTTCTGAAATGTTAAGAAATTAACACACCTTGATTTTGTCAAGGATACCAGTGGAAACAAGCAGACGTTCATCTACTCTAAATGGCTGGCCTTTGATAGGGGAATAAATCTATCCTTATCGTCATCTTTTGGAAATTAAAAAATGTTTATTTTATTACTTCCTTACATCATACCTCTTATGGCAAAAGAGCTAAAACATGAAAGAATTGTGATTTGATGAATACTTAGCATGTTTTCTGTATACTATATATTTTTTTCTCCTAAGACCTACAATAGGTCACAAGTGCTTTATATATTACTTTCGGGAAATCTGACCAGTATCCATTTTCTTGTTTGTTCTTTGCATTTCAATGGAACTTTTTCTAATAAAATGCATGAGCCATACTGATATTTTTTTAAAAAAAATTCAGAAACCAAGTGCTATGGTTTGCACAGGCAGCCCTCAACTTACAAGAGTTCATTTAGTGACTGAAGTTACAATGGTACAGAAAAAGGGACTTATGATCATTTTTCACTTAAGACTGTTCCAGTATCTCATTGAGCCATTTCCTTCAGACACCATAATCACATTTTAATATCTCATTCTAGGGAAGATGAAAATTGGGCACGGTAGCATGATCATCTCCACTGTTTGCAGGATGTTAAACTATTGTGACAAAAATAATTTCTGCTCATCCAAAATCCACATCCGGCAAATTAATAAAAAGCAAATGTTGGTTACTTCATCTGACTTCTGTCCCAGCATGTACAGCAAGATTAGTCATAATAGGTTTTGGTTAGAATACTGTGTAAATCCTTCCATTCTGGTTTGTGAAAATAGTAGAATTGGTGGGTAAGCTCTTAGTACCCAAGAGCTGCCTTTAGGCAGCACATTTTTTTTAGAAGTCCAAGCACTGCAAACTGATTCAGGCCACATAGGCATTGTCACAATGATGTCATAATGATCATGTATGTTGTGACTAGATCATATCAATGATCCAATAATATAATTGTGTCAAGCTATCGTATTTTTCGGAGTATAAAATGCACCAGAGATTAAGACGCACCAAAATTTTGAAGAGGCAAATTAAAAAAAGTTTTTGCGCTCTGCAGACCTCTCAAAAATGGTCCCTTTTTTTCAAAAAGCGGCATGCATAGCCTTTATGAGGCTTGCAGAGTGCTCCTGGGGGGTGCCCCCCCCCCCAAAATGAGCAAAAAATGGCCATTTTTGTCAACCAAAGGGGCATGAATAGCCTTAAGAGGCTTATAGAGTGCTCCTGGGAGAGGGGGGCAAAATTTAGCAAAAAATGGCCCGTTTTTCACTCATTTCTGCCCCCTCCAGCCCCCAGGAGCACTCTGGAAGCCTCCTAAAGGCTATGCACAGCCATTTTGGTGAAGGGGGCGGGGTTTCAGGAGGCAAAAAATGCTGTATTCAGTGTATAAGATGCACCCAGATTTTCAGCCTCTTTTTTGAGGGAAAAAAGCCCGTCTTACACTTCAAAAAATACGGTATGTCATTGGTAGGAAATCAGGCTATCAAAAAACATGGTGGCTGGACATCATCAAAGCTGAAACCAGCCAGAACATACAAAAACTTAAAGAAGTAGTGCAAAATTGGAAGATACAGAGCCCATAGAATCACCAAGAGTCGGACACAACTGGATAGATATCATCATCATCGTCACTGGTTGCAATACAAGTGTGGCCCTCTTGACTCTCCCCATCAGTTCATAGTACATTCTTTCATTTAATCTGCATGCTTACATTTAAAAAAAAAGGTAAATAAAAAGGTAACATTCATTAAATATAGCAGTAAAAACAACATTTTAAAATAACACATTTGAGTGACATTTTCTCGATAATGAGACCCACTACTGGTTTTGCTGTATGAACCTGGGTCCAAATATAAGCATGCAAGACAGTTTTCTCACCATCCACCCCATGCATTTTACATGTCTATGCCCTCAGGTGTTCTAAAAGTTCTCACCAAATTGTAATGAAATAGATGAGGGAAATCATTAAATGCATGGTTGATATCAACTATATTAACTCTGACTAACTACTGTATACTGCATTCAAAATGATGTGAAATTTTAAACCAGTTTTGATTCTGGCCCACCCAGTTTCGGCATGCTATTCAAAAGCAGAGTGTGACCTTTAGCCTAGAAAAAAATATATGCAACAATAAAGGTAAATTTCCCAACTTGGCTTTGAGCTCTATCTATTTTTTTTTCTTTTCACAATATTCTGAAGGTAAGGATGACATCTGTCTCCAATTTTAACCAGGAACAAAGTCTGTCATCTGTCAGAAACTGGGAAAACACAAGCTAATGAAGAGAATCATGGGATAGGTGAATCATATGCTCTGCCTCTCTTTGCTGCTTAACTGCTACTGAATCTTGGCTTCTCACATATGCAACTGTTCAGTGACTCACTTTAGCCTTTGAAAAAGAACAGAAACCGTAGCAGTGTGGTCAAACTCTCATTTTTAAAAGCTGTATCGCTAAATCTCATTCAATTTACATTCAGTCAACTTCTTCTCCATTGCTTTCTCAAAAACATATTCTGACCTGTATTTTCAAACCCATAGTGCAGATAAATTCAGCATGTGAAAAGTACCGCTTTTTACATTCTTTTATTCAAGATGACAACTATCTTAACAGAAGTTTAAGATGAACCCCAAAATTTAGAGTACAGACAAAATAAAGAATGTACTTTGTTTCAAACCTGGATATAGAATGCTTCAGTACTTTGGGCTTCAAATAAAACAAAATCTGGAAAAACTCAATGAAATTTTATGGAGCTACCCCGTTTCCCTGAAAATAAGACCTCCCTGGATAATAAACCCAGTTGGGCTTTTGAGTGCTTGCGCTAAAATAAGCTCTCCCCAAAAAATATTGCAACAGCAGCAGCAGCCATGAGGTGACCATGCTCGCCGCCTCCTGCACCCCCAAAATAATAAGACCTCCCCAAAAATAAGGCCTTTTGATTTTGGGGATCAAAAGAAAATAAGACCCTGTCTTATTTTTGGGGAAACACGGTAGCAGAACAACACTGGTATATGGCTCACCCAAGACTGATAGTTATAGGCACTGCATATCCCACTCGTTTTGATTCTGGGTCTCTTAGCAGCATTTGTCACCTGGTCCCTGACATTCCAAGTGCCATTTTTTCCCTCCCTTTTCTTAGCCATTATATTCTTCTGACAAGCTAGACTACAATACATATTTTATAAAATGTCCTATAACATCAAATCTGATAGGAAAAATGAGTGGGAGCATTAGGTATGTAAGCTGCCTTGAATTGACCCAGTCAATCAACCAATCAATGAATGCAGGATAAACCAAGTAAATAATAAAGAGAAATAACTGAGTCTGACAAGAACTTTTAATTGGTAGGAAAACTGAAACTTAAAAATGTTTAAAACTACAATATTTGATTCTATTATTCTATTGTAGGCTACAAGTGGCTTTCCATTCTCAAAATAAGTCACAATATTTATAACTTAGAAGTCTTCTCAACAGGAGTTATGCCTAAGGAGCTTTTGAAATTATGCAAATTATTTTGCATAGTATTTTCTATTTTCATGCTTAGTCTACTCAATTGACAGCTCTAGTGATGATAAATGAAATGGATTGTATTTCTCATTGCTTCACAGGTTTATAAACACTAGGTGCGCCTTTTTTCTGACACTTTTCATTTTATTGTTTTTGAATTCCATGACTGATCATTTCTAATGCTTGAAAGAGAGTACAACCCACTATCAATATTAAAAATTTCTGGTAATTTTGGCAAGAATACTGTGGGTTTTTTTTTTATTCTTTCAAATTAAGAATGTAGGCAACAACTCATGTAAAATGTGTTTGCAATGGAGGAGCACCAATGACAGCAAATTGTGTCTTATTTTATTGCATAAGACAGATTTTTAAAGAAAATATTAGACCAACTTATTTCCTTGACATCTGCCAAAAGCCATCATTTGTCAAGTGTGGTTCCTCCAAGCCTTGGCTGCCTTGCTGATAACTTTCTCCTTCACAGAGTAGATGTTGGTACAAGAAAGCACAGGAAGATCCTGACTGTACTCCAACCAGATAAGCCTTAGTAGATGGTGGATACGGTTCAGTTTAGATTAGTTGATTTTAAAAGTAACTAAAGACAACTGTACTCAAATGTGTACCTTGAAAAGCAGTGCAAACAGTGTGGGATTCCATGCAGAAGAAACAAAATGGGGAAAAATTATAATACAGCCAGAGTTCCTAAAAAGATATCAAAAGCTCAATTACAAGCAATTTCAAAAATGATAATAGTAGAAGACAGTGTAAGACTAAGATTAAGTAATATTTGTGATTACTAGGGAAAAGATCACTGCCTAGCAAGAATCAGGATGGGATTGTCCAGGATAAATCTTGCCAAACCAACCCGATCATTTTGTGACATCACAATCAGTTTAATTGGTCATGCAAATACAGTGGATATACAATAGTGCACTTTGAACTTCAGGAATATATTTGACAGAAAGCAAAACAACCTGCCAATTGTACTTTGTTCTTTGTTGAGGGGCATTGTAAAACAAAATTGAAAGCATGTTAAGCCAAGATATTATTGAAGCAAAACATCCTTCTGAACCTTTGTGCAGCCTAAGGCTCATTTGAACTTCATAATTGCAATAAATACAGATGCCTTTCAATGACTCTGTGCGAAACACACTAAACTAATCCCATGGTAGCATCGCACTTTGTGTGAATCTCAGCCCAGATCCTGTGTATGCTCGCTGGTCTGATGAACTGATCAGTTCCAATGAAGGGACTCCTAATACTGTAATCCATATAAAATCACAGTCCTAATCTGTTTAGTGCAGGACTACTAAACCTGTCTAGCAAAAATCTTGACAGCAGCAAAAAACAGAACTTCCTGGGCATCTCTGCTGCCGCCTAGGGGTTATCTGATTTTTGCAGTCTATGGAATAGAATAGAATAGAATAGAATAATAGAGTTGGAAGAGACCTTGGAGCTCTTCATGTCCAACTCCCTGCTTAGACAGGAAACCTTATACCACTTCACACAAATGTCCAATCTCTTCTTAAAAACTTCCAGTGTTGCAGCATTCACAACTTCTGGAGGCAAATTGTTCCACTGATTAATGGTTATAACTGTCAGGAAATTTCTCCTTAATTCTAGGTTGCTTCTCTCCTTGAATAGTCTCCATCCATTGTTCCTTGTCCTGCCTTTAGGTACTTTGAAAAATAACTTGATTCTCGCTTCTTTGTGCCCCCCCCCCTCCGAGATAGATAGTGGAGCACTGCTATCATGTCATCCCTAGTCCTTCTTTTCATTAAACTTAAGACATACCCAATTCCAATAACCGTTCTTTATGTTTTAGCCTCCCGTTCCCCAATCTTCTGTTGCTTTTCTCTACAGCCTCAACGACCAAAATAGACGCATATTTCAAGTCTGGCCTTACCAAGGCATGGTAAAGTGGTATTAACACTTCGCGTGATCTTGCTTCTATCCCTGTTTATGCATCCTAGGACTGTGTTGGCTTTTTTTTGCCAGCTCTCATAGTAGCTCTCATTTTCCCCCACGTCCGTCATTCTCATTTTTTTAAAATGCAAATATTCCTCCAAAAGTCAGCTCCCCACCCCCACTTCCTTACTACCCTCCCGTGTACTCCTACTAGCCTCGCCTTGCCTCGCCTCTCCCCGTCCTCAACGCCCTATCCATTGCTCTCCACGGGCGAGGCAAGCGAGCAAAGCATGAGCGCACACCCAAGAGCCTAGAGACGGCTGAGGTAGGTGGGGGTGAGGGTGCGGGGGAGGGCGGAGAAAAGCCGATACAGGGCTGCTAATAGAGCTCCGAGCGACTCGATGAACAGCCTGAGCGAGTGGCTCCTCCTCTCGGCCGTCGATTCACTTCGGCCCAGGCAACCAGCCGAGTCTTCGGCCGAGTCAGCTGGGACGGCGAGAGCGGGGCAGAGGAGAGGGGTTGGCCACCATCTTTGGGAAGCGGGGTTTCGGTCGAGCAAGCGAGCCAGGGAGCCGACGCGCAGGACGGAGAGGTACTCCGCTGGGTCAAACCCTCACATGGGCTGTGCGTTTTGCTGAGGTCCCCGGAGCGTCGGGTGGAGAACGCTGGAGGTCTCTCCAGCCGCTGCTTTCCTGTCAAGCTCCCGCCAGGATTTTGGCAGGAAAGCCGCCCGTCTCGAAGCGCTTCGGAGCTGCGGCTGTGGCAGCCGGGCTCAAGCAAAAAGGGTGGAAGGGGAACAAGTTAGGGAAAGGCGGCGGGAACCTCAAGGG
This sequence comes from Natrix helvetica, assembly GCF_964273705.1. NCBI lineage: Eukaryota > Metazoa > Chordata > Lepidosauria > Squamata > Natricidae > Natrix > Natrix helvetica. The sequence continues at coordinate 140,382,431 of NC_138548.1, forward strand.
AGCTGAGCAAACGAACTTTTTTTTTTACACACCACCAGTTCCCCAATCGCGCCCTAATATTATTCTTCGTCTCCTGTCAAACAATAATGTATGCCCCACCGCGCTTGATCTGGTTTTTTCCTTGCAAATTTCAAGCCGTCCCGCAGAAGAATCAGAAACTAGCTTGGTTTGACGCTTGTGTGTCCGTGTCATGTGTGTGTGCTTAAGGATGTGTGTAAAAGGCTATCTGTACTTCCTCTTTGGCCGCGAAGAGCGTGTGGGTGGGAGAAGTTTCAAAGCTCGTTCTTAGTGTTCAATATGTCAAAGCAAAGGTGGACAGCAGACTTTTGGCAACTGGATTATTTTTATTTATTTATTTATTTATTTATTTATTGGGAGGGGGGAGAGAATGACAGACCCAAAATCTGCTAAATAGACCAGTGAAAGTGAAAGCAGTGTAAGAAAAGGTAGTTTACAAAATGTTGGTTGAAGGAAAAAGGGGCACATGTTGCAAGTTTGGTTCCTCAGAATAGAGCCTCCCCTATCTAAGGCTACAAAAATCTGGGTGGGCGCTCAATATTAAAAGAGTGATATAGAAAACTGTAAGGAGATTGATATAATTTGGGGAGTTTGTCTGGCATCTTGGTTCTTGCTTTGAAAGTAAGTGGAAATCAGGCAAGCCTTTGCCCAAATCTGGCTGGTGCAGTTTTTATTGCTGTCTTGGGAATGTTAATCCATCTCTTTCTCACCAGTTGGTTATGGGGCTACCTTTGGAGAAGCTACAATTGCTTAGACTCCAGACTGGACTACTCTGACATGCTAGGATAATACTTATTTTGAAATTATTCTACAGGTTGCCACTGGGCTTCTGGGCCCAGTTCAGACTGCTTCAATCGTTAAAACCCTTCACTGTGCTGTTCCAAACTTGTTTTCTTGGCCTCCCACAGTATTCAGAGCATATCAGATTTCAGGAGCATCAATACATTTTCTAGCCTGCTTTTTCAAAGTCCAACTTTGGCTTCCATAGAGTGTCACGGGGAATACCTTGGCTCACACAGTTCTGATCTTTGTAGGTATAGACATATGATAGCATCCAAACATCTTTTCCAAAGCCTTCATGACTACTCTACCATATGCTAGTCTATGGTGTATTTCTTGACTGCTTGTTCTTTTACTGCTGATAAAAAATCCTAAAAGACAGAAGATATTTCCCATTTCCATAGCTTCAGTGATAGTCCTAAAGCTTATTGTTGTACCTGTTGTCATTAGTTTAATCTTCTTTATGTTTAATTTGAATCTCATTTTTCACTTTGCTCCTTGACTTTGTTACTAAAGTTTGCAGATCCTTTGCTTTTTTTGTCTATCTGAGTACAATAGTATCTTCACCATACTGCACCACAGTATAACATGAATAACCGTGGGTTATTCATGTTTTCCCTTCAGTTTTAAAACCATACTGATTTTCCTTCAATACATCTTTCCTTAATATATATTGAGCATATAGGTTGATATACAAGGGAAGAGTGTGCAGCCTTCTCTCACTTGCTAACTTGAAGTCAGTCTGTTTCACCATGTTACGGTAGTAGATAGGTTTTGCATGAGAAAAACAAGCTATTCTGAGGTTTCTGTTTTCCTAAGCACGTTCCACAGCTTAATATGGTTGACACCATCTAACATCTTTCTATAATGAACATATAGTGATTTCTTGGTAATTTTTAGCTTTCTGAGTTATCCAGGGTACATCAGCAATAATGTCTTGTTTTTCTCTGCCTTTTCTAAACCCATCTTGAACATCTGGCATCTCCTTTTCCCTGTAAAGCTCTAATCTGTTTTGGATGATCCTACGCATAATTTTGCTAGCATGTGAAATTCATATTGTCCATGAACTCTGATATTATTCAGTCATTGATTGCATTGTAGCCAAATATTTTTCTTGCTACACCCTTCCTAACTATAAAACACTGCCGTTCCTTCTTTGTGTTTCGTATCCTAAGCAGAAAACAGTATAACCTTCTGAGCAAAATTGTCCAATCCTAATCTAGCTCGATTCACTGATTCCTTAGATGTCCATCTGTAGTTGTTTTATTTCAAGTTTATGTTTAATTTTCCTGGGTTCATGTATCCTATGTTTCGTGTTCCCAGTGTAAATCCTGTCTTTGCAGCTTGGTATTTTCCTGTATGACAACTACAGGAAATAGACATCCCAAAGACTTTAATTTAGACACATCATAAACACCATTACAACTCAGCTCTTCCTCAGTCGTGTCATCTAACCTGAGGGGCCCAACATCCAAAACTATATAATCAATTTTATGTTTTCTTTTAGCAAGAAAACCACTAAAGATGTAGTTTTCTTGCTAAAAGTACAGGGATTGTTTACTATTCCCTTTTCCCATGCAGAGTGAATTGATGTCTTTGCCACTGTTAAAGTGATCATCTATCTCCAGCATCTTCCTCTATCATTGTTGCCCAATATAGGTACACATTTGGTCTAGCAAGGCAGCTGGGATAACCTCATACTTGGGTGACCCTGCTGGAAATATATACTCTTGGCATGTACTTCCAAATTTCTTTGCCTAACTTTCCCGAGAATACTTCCCACCCATGATGAGGATGGCTAGGACAAGCACAAGAGGAAGGGAAAAGAGGGTAACACTTTGATACATCTAAAAACTCATCCTTGCATCTTGACTATAGGATGAAAATATTTTGCTAGCCATTTTTAAAGGACACGTTGCTTTTATCCCATCACCAGAGGCAGAAGCACTTATAGTTCTTATGATTACAGTTGTGTACTCTTGTTGTATGAATGATCTGCAATAGCTCACTAACAGTGTTGGTAATAATACAGTTATGGGCTGGGATTTCCCCAGCTGCTTTGGGCATTTCTCTCTGGTAGCTTGATATTGCATTCAAATGGCTATTTTAGCTTCATCTGAAAAAGAGATTAGGCATCTAGCTTCAACATTATGCCTTATGCCTTATGCCAATTTCAAAGCATTTGTTATATGTTAAATGGGCTCCTTGCTAAAAATAGATATGATGTTCTGCAAGAACACAGGAACTGTTTCCTTAAAGCCCTTGTTCAACAGTCCTTAAAAAGAGTGTGAGATCTGTCTTTTAAAAATGCTATTTCTGCCAATTGATTTTTATTGGTATACACAGTTTTTCTGCTGCTCCTACAAAAAATATAAACTTCACATGGCCAAGTCCACTGCCATTTTGCATGCAGTTAGACCTCATTCAGTGACCATTCATTCAGTGGCTATTAAAACTTATGACAGTGCTGAACAAGGGGATTTACTACCATTACTTGTACCTACAGTTATTATAATGTCCCCATGTTCATGTACTCACAATTTGGGCACTTAGCAATCAATTCACAATTACGTTGCAGCATTTCACAATCAAGCCATTGCCATTTGCGACCTTCACTGCTAGTTCCAACCAGCAAAGTCAATAGAGAAGCCTGGAGGAAGTCACAAATGGTGATCACCTGACTGTGGCACCATAAGGAATTCACCTAATGATTACTGCTGCTACCCCTGGAAGTCAGTGTGGTCACCTGATTTTATACTCTATGACTGTGTCTAAGTTGCTGGTCCTAAATACCATCACTAAGTGAGGACTCCCTGTACTTTCAGGTGCTGTGGGGCTTAGCTGCTCATTGCTGATATTGCCATTCCTTTAATGGTTTGGAATATATGAGATGTGGGTTGAATTGACAGGAGGTTTGACTGTTCTCCGTTTTAACCAAATAGGTGATTGATGTAGCCAAGGGAGAGATTGAAGTCAGTGGTGGGTTCATAACTGGTTTACTACCGGTTCGCTGAGAGGGTGTTTTGCACGGGCACCACGCTTTGCTGCGCATGCGCAGTTGACTGAAAACTGTTCTGCTGATGCACAGAAACATGCTGGTGACAGCAGAAGAGACCGGGGAACCGGTTCAGAGGCGTGGCAGGCCTGGGTCACTGCCGGTTCCAGTGACCCAAGCCATCATACCATTACCAGTTTGGCCGAACCGGTAGGAACCCACCACTGATTGGAAGAAAGTTATTCTAATGTTCTGTAGAATCTTTCTATTAAATATAAACCAAATATTTTTGAACAAAAATAATAGTTCTATTCCAGAAGAGTGGTAGATATGTGTTTAAACAAAAGTTTAGCATTCTCCCAGGAGACCACTAAACCTTTATTCAGAAATAAACCAACTGACAGGTACCAATGCAGAGCACTTCTAGTCTATTTACCTGACATTTGAGCAGCTTGAAAATGATAAACCTCTATAACTCAACCCCATTTCACTGATTCACTCAACCTTACTTCACAATGTAATAAGGAAAATAATTATTGATTTTCATATGTTTCAGTGATGATGAGAGGGGGGCGGGGAAGCTACCTGGATAATCCACCAATTGCTTTCCTTAACTTTTCCCACATTAAAGCTTCAAAAGGCATCTAAAAGACTGGGTTAGTATGACCCTGATAAAGAGTCCAAATTTATTAAGGATCCAGAATTCTCACCTGACATTGACCTGGCTAATAGAATTACACCAAGATCTGGGCCAATTTATTCTCAGTTTATGCTTCCAGATGTGTTAAAAACTACAATTTAAATAATTGGAAATAACAAAGAATTTCAGTCATGGAAAGGATTTTTTTTCTTGCATTTGTTTTTGCAGCTGTTAAACAGTTTGTAAGTTGGAAGTCTGTTGATGTATCAAAAATAACCTGGATTGCAGACAATCCAGCCTTAAAGTCTAATCCCCTCCCTGGGAATTTAAACATACTGTATACCTATTATAATTGTTCTCTGCTTCAGAATGTATATATTATTTATTGGTATTGGAAGCAAAGCTAGTTTCCAAAACTTTATCTCATATTTGTTAAATTCCAGAATGAGACAATGGATATTAAATTGTTTGAATGTTTATTGACTTGCAATTTTTAACTTTAGTTGTAACCTCTGCTGTCTCTCTAATTATAAAAACCAGTCTTCTTCAAGTTAAGCTTGACTTTTTTGTGGATTATACAGTATAGATGCCATCATGTAGTTTTCTTTGCAGCTGTAGTTTGCAATTTCCTTATTCTAGGTTATATTTTTTCAATTCCTAAGCCTAGTGTGTGCCCCTTATGTTTTTCAAATTCTTCTAAGTACTAACTATCATACATTAGTTATTGCTTAGTTTCCAAGCTATATACTGTGGGGTGTCACATGTGGTGTCTAATAAAACATTTTACTTTCTTCTGTATAATTGAATAGTTTCATACCTCTGTAAAAAGGTATTAGTATATCACAACAACATAATGATAGCAGCAAAACCTGTTTGGTGGTTAGGTTGTAGAAATGTTGTATCAGGTTTGATTCACTTCTTCTAAGCTATTTCAAATAGAATAAATAAAACAGTGAACCTTTTGAATCAACAGTAGTATATTTACCTACTGGAATATGAAGGTTGTACTTTGGGAGAATGAGACGTCACCATAATTAGAAGTTGGGCAGTAAGTAAAAACTCACTTGTTGCTCTTTAGCATAACATACCATCCTCTGAATTACCTTTGATCAAGTGTATATAGACGTGTGTGATGATTTATACTGTAAAGTATAAATCATCACACACAAGTGTGATAAATCATCACACTTATTTTATTTAACTATATTGTAATGTCAACTATAAGATAGTTGAGGCATTTAATAGGTATAAAAATTTAAAAAATGCGAAGTTAAATTTGAGTACTGATAATTTCAGAAATAATAGTCTATCTTCTTTTTATTTTAGAATAGATATTTGAAAATAACTACACCAAACAGTTCTGCAAAACCTGTCACTGCCATGGCAACAAAATATCTTGGTAAGAATGAATTAGTGATTTTTAATGACACATTACATTTTTAATCAACGCGCTGTGTTTTCTGATTTTTAATCTGAGCAATTATGGCAAGATTTACAGCTCGTGAGAATTTTTAAAAACTTAATAAAATGCAGATGAAAGATTTTTGTTCTAGTAGTGGGTGCTATATCTGTATGTCTCTTAATTAGAAAGATAGTCATCAGTTATAAATGTTGTATCCAATGTTAGTAGGAAAAATATAGAATTGCCACTGACTATTATACAATACAATACAAACCTATTACTTAGTTCTTCAGGTTAATCCTTCAAATTTTTATCTTTGAACAAAATTTATTTTCTTGGATTTCTCATTAAAAGGTAAAATAAAGTGGCTTTCATTCTTGATTTAATCTTGAGAAATTATAATTTGAGAAAAAAAAATGTTTTTTTAGACAATATTGAGTGGCCTAGTTTCCCAAATATACATTAATAAGGTTTTCTTTAAATGTACCATATGCAGGAAGCTTCAGAAGTTTTGACCAGTTGCTATGGAAGTGGCTTGTGTATATTCCATTTCTGTGAAATCACTAGGGATTGGCGGTAAATTTGAATCCATTTCTGCACAATCACAAGATTGTGGGCCAACTATCAATATTTGAGATTAACATCTATCTTTAGTTGGTAAAATCTAACGTGTCATTTACATTCTGTAAAAGTGAATATGTGGTACAGGGTTAAAAAGTAGTATTTAGTAGTGCCTAGTTTATGGTGAGTGTGATTTATGACATTAATCTGAAGAAAGTAGAGAAAAATTTCTGCAGAAATTGAAGATTTTCATTTTAAAGTGATATTGTTTGAATAATATATTTTTACTATAAAATGGAAGTTTCATCAACTGAAATATATTTGTACGTTTGAATAAGTATATGAAAGTCATCTATTGATATGTATCTATCTATCTAGAATTTATCTACTCTGTCTAATACATTGCAATAAAAAACAGAACAATGACCATTGATAAATGATTGAAAATGCTAAGGACTTATTTCTTCTTGAATTTTTGCAGAAAATGCTCAAGAATATAGATAAAAAAATGTTCCATGGGATATGTCTATGTCATACTTACAAAACTCTAGAAGGTAAGGAAACCTGTCATACCATATATAATTAATATAAATAACAAAAGAAATATAAATCTGATTTTATCATGTATTAATATTTCTTGAATAATTACATTGTAAAACTATAGTTAAAAAAAGAGCATATAGTAATTAATTTCTCTCTTCATCCAAATAACTATTAATTCTTCCTATTTTACTTGAGCGTTACAAATGTTCATCAGTTACTTATAATGTACATTTTTTTGACAGCAAGAAATCATTTAGGTTGATGTTCTTACTGAAACTGGACCAACTGATTTATTTGGGCAGGGTGATAATTCTTTAGAAAACACACATAGCCAGTTAGTCCTGTTTTGCATGTTTCATTAAATTCTGCCATACAAACTCAACTTTTCAGGACCTTAATTCCATCTCTAAAAAAGCATTTTGTGCAACTAGTATGAGGAAAATAAATAGACATCTACATAATTTTTAAAAAAGAATTATAGTATTGATTCACAGATCTTTACATTTATGTGATATGATAGTGATGAATGCAAACGTTAATGATACTGAGTAATATATTTTATAGCAGAATAAGGGATGACAAGAGGAAGAAGATCCTTTATTCTCTTTACACTTCTAGGGACTAAGAAAATAGTATTTTTCTTGCAGATATAATTTTTGGGCTCTGATAAAAATAAAACCATCACTGAAAGCAATGCTTCTAATTCTAGCAAGCTTAGAACTTCTCCTTCCTATGTAGTCTAAAGGGTATTATTTGTACAACTAATAAAATAATGTCCATATATGGCACGTAACACATCTTTTTTTTTTTGAACTAAGAATCACAGTTGGCATGCTAGTGTCAACAGTCTAAAAGTAGTTGAAAAGAAAGGAACAAAAGAAAGATGACTGTCCATCATATATTTAATAATTTTATCTTTGTGTCACATCAGAAATGACAATTTAGTAATTGCTTTTGGAGGTCTCTAGAAGTTTGTGTTTTTTGATATGCCATGCTTATGGCCTGAAAACAAACCCACTATGTTTATCAGAATGTAGAGCCACCATATTTGGAAAAATATAATGAGGATCATGTTAAAAGTACTTTGGATGCAGAGGTAACCACCTGGACCTGGTGATTGTCAAGGTAACAACTGTCACGTATCCAGCCTTCCTTTGAGAGAAAATTGCTGAGACAGTGATGGCAGAAGAAATTGATTATCTGGACCCTTTTCATTTGAGTTTCTTGCCTGGGCATGGGACAATAATAGCATTAGTTTCTTTCATGATGATGTGAGTCAAGATCTGGATACAAGTAGTGAACTCTTCCTCATACTTTTGAATTTCTACGTGGTTTTGATACCATCATCTACGATATCTTACTGTACTTATGGGACTTAGTTTTGACAGTTCTGTTTTGCAGTGGTTCCACTCTTGAAGAGCTTTTGCCTGTCTTTGACTAGTCTACCAATTGGTACAAGAGGACCTGGATATAGTAATTAATGCACTAGACTATTGCAATGTGTTTAAAGACTTCTTGAAAACCGCAATAGGTCCAGAATGTGCCAGCCTGCCTTCATATTTACTGGCTTCAATTATTGGGGAATGAATTATTAATTCTGTGAGTCCTGTACTGGTTGTTGATTGGTTTCCAACTAAAATTTACATTGCTTTTATTGACTTAAAAAATCTTTCACAGCTGGGCTTTGAAATACATGCAGGATTACCTGCTGTAGCCAGAATTGTATTGTCATGCTTATATGGAACTTATACAGAGGTGTCACACTTCTGGGAGGTGAAAAATATTTTAATTGTAATTATATTATATGTAGACTTCCAACTGCTGAGAATAATCAAATTACAACAGAGTATAATTGAATAAACTTAGCTTATATCTTTTTGCTTGGTTGCACTAATGCAGGATACTGCTTTATACACAATTCATTAAGGATAGTTTATTAATGAAATAATTTTAAGAGCTTGACTTCTGCCATGATATTTTTGTTTTACCTATGAGTTTAATCTTCTAGATTTGGCTTGTTTCCATGGAAAGCGTGTTCATTTTTGGCATGCTTCTGAGGAAAAATGGGGTGGGGGAATTGATTGTATGCCTTCTAATAACTCTACTACATATCGGGTGTCTGTAGTTGATACTCTATTGCAGTATATTTCTGTCTGAAATCACATATTTAATGTTGATATTTATTCTGCAGCTTTATCCAAACTGTAGTTTTTGATTAACACCTAAATTCAGCTGGGGATGAGGCTGTTATCATATTACTATTGTACATAACTATAGGCATCCACAGCTAGCTACAGTTTGCAAAAATAAAGAAACCTTTATAGCACAATCTCTTCCCTTCCTGTATCACAACATTGCATGCAAATACATAACTGACAGAATTGCATCAAGATGTCACAACACACTTTTTGTCAATTACACCCACACACCCTATGTATGCATATGCATTGTGCATATCACGTCTGTGTTTTCCAAATGGGACTCTTGGATTGCAAAAGTGGTGAAATGGCAGGTTAAGATCTGATGGAGAGTTGGAAAAGCCTATTATCCTGTAGGCAGTTGATGCCTTTAATTAATTAATTATTTATTTATTTTTAGGAGAGACTCTTCATCTTTACATGATGCCATGAAACTCATTGAAGTCCAGTCATTATCTTATTCTTAAAAGGTTAGAGAACAGGTATGAAAATAACCATGGGAAATAATTGGCATTCTACAGTTTGTTTATCCAAAATACAAGGCATACAAGAATAAAGCAGGACTCTCCAAATTTGGCAACTTTTAAGACTTGTGGACTTCAATTCCAAGAATTCCTCAGCCAGTCATACTGGCTGTGGGGTTTTCTGAGAGTTGAAGTCCACAAGTCTAATAGTAGCCAAGTTTAGAGACCCCTGGGATAAAGTAAAAGTAAAAAAATATTGAGTTTAGATGAAAATAGATGCAGTTCAAAATATGCACGCAGTGTATTTCTTTCATTTTCTGTGCTCCAATTTTAATCTGGACATAAGTAGTGTGGTATTTAACCTTTTCCCAATTAAATTCAGGATAATCTGTTTAGGCCTTTTATACTTCACATTTCCACTATTCCTATTTAATTTGCATGTCAGCTACTTAAAAAGACAAATGTATTTGGGTTGCAAGCCTGAACACTGCAAGGGTGTTTCAGTCTCCCAGACTTAAATGTGAGGCTCACAATTGCTTGTATTTGTATTCTGTTCTGACGAAGCATCAAATAATGTTTGTTATATCCAGAGATATTGGTGCCATCAACATGCAGATGGCATTCTGATTTCACTTTTCCTTTCATATTTGAATCATCAAGCCACTACTGGTCTCAGTTCTAGTTTTATATGAATGAAGAGGAACAAATTAAAGCTTATCATGATAAGACACTTGCCAGACATAAAGGAAATAGGTTTATACTGTTTTTAAAGCAACAATTTGCATTTTAGTAGTGCTTTCTATCAGTTTCATCTTTTGTAAAGTGTGGGCAGCGGGAGGGGGCGTTATAAAGAAATCAGATTTTACCTCATTTATCCATGGTTTAATCCAAAGGTCTCAAATTCAGACTATCTCAAAGGCCACCTCATAATAACCCCATGAAGACTACTTATTAACCTAAGGTCTGAAGCATTGAAATATGTTAATACAGTGGCACTTATATTTTTACTGAGTGTGAAATGAAAAACAAATATCACAATGCACCCTTAAATATTAGCTAACTTTTTTTTTTATTACACAATAGAGAAGCTTGTAAAACATCTGCAAAACAACCATTTCACTCAGGCTACATAGCTGGATAGGTTTTTTTCATTAACCAAAATGCAATAATTGGCTTTATTACTGGATTGGAATCTAATATGTTTTCATGATCATATCTACAATAATCTAAGAAACCCCTACCAATAGGAGCTGCCCAAATCATTTTAATCTTTTCCTCTCTTCTTATTGAGCGAAGAGATTTTTATTTCCTTTTGTTGTTTGCTCATTGCTTTTCTTTCTCATTACTTCCTTTGCCTAGTAGAAATACGTTACTTATTTATTGTTTTTCACATGCCTTGCATGGCAGAGAAATCCTGACAACTAAACATCCAGATATAGTCTCTTCTCACCCAACTCCTTCCTCTCCTCCTCCTCTCCCTTGGGCAGCCCTCTTTTCCTAGCTCATACTAGCAGACGAAACATTATCTTTATACAGTACTACCAATGTTCAGAGAGATCAGGGCCACCAAAATGGATTGCCTGTAACAGAGCAGGCAGGAAAATAACATTGGATGCTGATGGTAGCAATGTCAGTACAAAACAATATTTCGGACATTTCTCTGCCAGTATAGATAGTAGTTGGGTGGCCGGGGGGGGGGGGAGGAATTTTAATATTCTGCTTATGGAATAAGATAAGTTGTGTCCAATTTTCTTTCATACCATGCAGATTGATCATTGGTTCACATTTTTGCTGTACTTTAATATTTGAATGAGTGTCCCGCCCAGTTCCTGGAGGATAAAGCCTGTTTCAATTCATTTAAAAAACCCATTGTCACTGCTGTTGTTTGACAAGTTACAAATGGTTTGGATTTTTATCATGAATCGGATGAACCCGCAAAGCAGTTCTCTGACTCAGCGTAGGCGAATGGCTCTTGGCATTGTCATTCTTCTTCTGGTGGATGTCATATGGGTTGCCTCTTCTGAACTCACATCGGTAAGTATCATGCTATAACGCAACAATATTGTGATATTAATTTTTTTGTTAGCCCAAGTGAAACTAGTAGTATTTATGACAACATGGTATACCGCCCATCTCATTGTTTACTAAACTAATTACTCAAAAAAGTTTGCTAAACTAATTAAAGGATTAGTAAGGTTTTAGAACTAGACTTAGTCATGTGAAAAATCAAATACACCCCACTGAAATATTTCAACTTATTGAAGCATGCACATATATGACAAATATCATGCACCAGTTACATTTTGTAGAATATTTTTGTAATTTTCATGCTAGTGCTTCACACCATGGTGGTAAGTTTTGTAAATTCTTCCTGTCCCCGTCCCCCCCAAAAGAGCTAAGTTTACTCCTTCTAAGATGAGGAAAATATTCCAAGTGCATACTAGAAGTCCTTGACTTACAATCATTCATGTAGTGACCGTTCGAAATTATAGCTGCACTGATAAAATTGAATTATGACCATTGCAGTATCCGTATGTCACGTGATCAAAATACAGATGTGTGGCAGTTGGCTTATATTTATGACAGTTGCAGTGTCCTAGGGTCATCTGATCACCTTTTGTGTCTTTCTGCCAAGCAAATCAATGGGAAAGCCAGATTCACTTAACAACTGCAGTGATTCACTTAACAGTCCCAACAAAGGTGATAAAATGGGCCAAAACTCATTTAAGAGCTGCCTTGCAACAGAAATGTTGGGCTCAATTGTGGTTGGAAGTTGAGGACTACATAGATATATCACATTTTGATAGCTAGATGCAATTTTTTCCTGTTTACCGATTGATTGATTGATTGATTGATTGATTATCTACCATCAAGTCATTGTCAACTCTGAGCGACCACGTAGATAAGCAAGTTATCCACAATCATTTCTTCTCAAATCCATCTCCTAGGAATTTGGTGTCTCAAGAGACTATCCTTAAATGTGATCCATCAGGCTTGTCCACTCTCTTGGAATTTCAGCTGCAACAGATAACCTTGCAAAGGATTTGCAAGTAGCAAAAATGCAGACCATTATATGTTAAAATCTTTAATAAATCAGTACATCTATTTTTCCTAGCCCAGAAATATGCTAATAATTTATGGTATGGAGAACAGTAATTAATACACATCCTGGTCTTGACTGAGATTGAATACGAATCCAGGAATGCTGTATTTCTTAAATCACATTTCCATGTTTGAAGGTCCATGTAGCTTAATGTATTTATAAGTGATGGCTTTTTCCCCCTTTTTTCTGCAGTATGTTTTTACTATGTATAAAAAACCATTCTTCAGTACATTTGCGAAAACATCCATGTTTGTTCTTTACCTCTTGGGATTCATCATCTGGAAACCATGGAGGCAACAGTGTACGCGTGGGTTTCGTGGAAGACATGCAGCATTTGTAAGTATTGTTCTGTTTATTGATTTTTATCAGTACTGTGGCTTTTTTATACACAAGAACAAAGTGTAAAATAGAGACAAAAGTCCACATAAACTAATATAAGATCATTTCCAAATGTTCAGAGTGTACAGCAATGTTTCCATACGTCTAGCATTTCAAAGTGAATCTTTACATAAATGAAAAATAGCAGTAATGTTACTTTGGGGAACTGATATGAAAATCAAGCTCTCTGTCCTTGAAAGTTAGCCTGTGGTTTATATTGTTTGTGATATTCTGCCTCTAGCTGAAGTGTTATTAGTTATTTACAAAGATATCACACTAAATGTTGTTTTAAGAAATACTATGTTATCAAAGCTGATTTCTTTATTAAGATTTCTGTAGTTTTCCTATTGATAAAATGCAGTAAACCCAGACATTGTGCTATTCACAATGTGCCATGAGAAAACGAGAACTGACTAATTCATTCAGTTGTTTTCCTCTGAACTCTCACAGCTAGAAAATACATTAGATTATTGACAAATCTTGTTTATCTATGAAACAAAGAGCTCTATAACTATATTCATCTGTTTATATTCCACCTTTATTATTTTTGTAAATATGTTAAGGTGGTGAACACACACACTTTCTATTTTCTCCACAATAACAACTGTAACAGGTGGGTTGAGAGAGAGTGACTGGCCCACAGTCACCCAGTAGGTTTTCATGCCTAAAATGGGACTAGAACTCACCATCTCCGGGCTTCTAGGCTGGTAGATTAATTATTAGCTCATGAACTCAATTAGAAGACTAGGTAGATTTCTATGTATTACATAGAATTTTATTCAAAATTTCACTTTCTCTTTAGTTTCTCTATTTTGTATCTTAAATAAAAGAGTATTTTATTCAGATTATCATTTGCCATGAAGTGTCCTGGTAGCCAAATAGCTGGAGATAAGTAGGAAGGATATCCAAAATTGGTTCTTAGTGGTACTTTGGAGCATGCATGGGCCTTTGCCTCTATCTCTATAAAGCAGTCATGACTTTTGTTGGGATCACAAACGTGCCCTTTGCAGAGACTGGGGAAAAAATATAGATGCCCTAAATAGATGCTTCATCGTTGTTGTTGTTTTAAGATTGGAATCCAAACATAACACAACCTAAATAATAGAGTAGTTTATAGCTTAACAGTGATTTAAGAATGACTCCTCAGCTCTTGTTTATAGTTCCCAAATACCCCTTTTGAGATCTGGGATTACTTGCAAATGATATTACAGAAGGTTGAGTGCTTAGATTAGCAATTTTAACTTAGGTTTCTATCTGGAGAATGGACAACAATGATCATAATTCCCAAATGGCATAGACAGTGATTATTGCTAATGGAAGTTGCAAACTAGATCTGGGGAATTCAGATGCTTGTAAATGCTGATAGTCGAAAACTATTTACTGTGTTTCCCTGAAAATAAGACAGGGTTTTATTTTCTTTTGACCCCTGAAATAAGTGCTTGGCCTTATTTTCGGGAAGGTCTTATTATTTTTGAGGTGCAGGAGGCGGCGAGTGTGGTCACCTTGTGGCTGCTGCAGTGTTGCAATATTTTCAGGGACGGCTTATTTTCGGGGAAGAATTATTTTAGCACATGCACTCAAAAGCCCGATTAGATTTATTATCCGAGGAGGTATTATTTTCAGGGGAACAGGGTAGATAATTTCTTATTATGAAAGAAAAAAATGTTAAACTTTTTAATAAAATGTGTTAAGAGGATTACATCATAGTCTGCTTTTTGTTCGTTTATTTTTGGCTGACTTCTAGACTAGTGTTCATCTTACTGCTAACAAGCTGGATAATTGAGAAAAACATCAAAATACTGATTTATTTTATAGTCAACTTGCCATATGCCCCTGATCACATTTGGTTTTATTGTAGCGACACTGTTTATCATCTCTTATTATTCTCTGGGAATAGTTTTTAAGCAATGGCAAATCTTGGCTTTGAAACTGATACCAGTTCAGGAGCAAGAAGGAGGAAGAATTGGAATGTGGCTGTCAGTGGGCCATTTTTCCTCAATCTGTATCTCAGTCAAAGATATTGATGATGATAATATTCTCTGACTTAAACGTACTTTTTAAAATCAAAGCACTAGATATATATTAATAGAATCTGAGGTGTCAAATTTCTGCTTAGTTTGCAGATGCTGAAAGTTATTTTGCCACTTGTACAACTGACAATACTGTGAATAGTTCTTTGGTAAGTTTTCTCATTTAAGAATTGTATTGCCATATGGCAATATTTATTCATTTCTCTTTTTTAAATTTCTCTTTAAAATAAAAATAGATCAGAAAAAGATACCTTGCAGTTTTTAACAAAAGGTGATTAAACATGATAAAGAGAACCATAGTAACAAATATTTCTGATTTGCAAACGCATTTTATATTTGGCTTTGGGAAATAAGTCTTATAGTTCAAGATTACTTCAGTCACTTGTTTGCATAAAGCTATTTTGGTTATTGTGTAGTGGTTAAGACATCAGGATAGAAACCGGGACTTTCTGAGTTCTAGTTCCACCTGGGGCACAAAGGCAGCTGGATGACCTTGGGCCAGTCACTTCATCAGAGCTCTAGGAAGGAGGCAATGACAAATCACTTCTGAAAAACCTTGTGGGAAGACTACAGGGCCTTCATTGAATGGTAGAAAACATGTGATGGGCCAAAATACCATCTTATAATGCAAAAAGAAGTTTTTATATGGTTAGCTGTACCTCTCTCAACCAACACCATCAAACCATCTAAGTGAAAATTAATTCAACAGGGAAGGTTTTGCTTTCTTTTCTGATAGTTTGTTTTAGGATTATCTTGCACTGAAATCCTTGCTAATTATTGCATTCTCATTGAACTATGTCTGAAAATCCAGAAAGGGACTATGTTTGCAGGGATGCAAAACCAATTTAAATCTGCGGGTCACTTTGAATGTTAACTGGCCTGCGCACATGTGAATACAAGTGTCTTTATAATAATAATAATAATAAATTGAATTTATTAGCCGCTCCCTTTCCAAGTAGGACTCGGGGCGGCGTACAATGGAGCATATAAAACATAGAAAATGTATAAAAACAAATAGACATACATACATACCAAACACATATACACATACACGGACACGGACACGGAGGAGGTAACAAATTACATCATATAGACAGTTAAAATTAGCATTAAAATACCCCAATTGTAAGAATTGTAATTAAGGACCAATTTGATGTTATTGTACCAAAATAAATTTCTTTATTTCTAAAAAGATACATGCTTTTCAGAATTGGGATAGTCAGTTTGCTCGGTCATAAAATGGATCTGTGCATGTAGGGAAGTCCATCAATTTACATGAAGATCATGAGGGTTATATTTTCTACTTGGTGGAGGGCCTCCTATAGAAATGAGAAGGTTGTGCTTGAAATTCTGGGTATGCCAAATAAACAGCTGATCTAAGCAGTGGGATTTTAATTCTATTTAGTTCTATAGAGTGTTGAGTACCTTTTTGTTCATCACATTGCCCAAAGCTCTTGATTTTGTTTTGATAACTGTGTTACATGACTGGGAATTGGTTACGTTGCATTTCAGAGTGAACCTTTGTATGTTCCTGTAAAGTTTCATGATTTGCCAAGTGAAAAAAGTAGCAGCATTAACAGTGATGCTGAAAAAAGTAAGTACATATTTCAGAATTTTAAAAACATATTTTTATATCACCCACTGTATCCCCATGAAATAATGGAAGTACAGTATGAAAATCCATAGTTAATAGCTTTTGCTTTTTAGTTAACTATTTTGTGTCCCTATATATATTTTGTAAATGTAAACTGAAATTTTTTTACATTTGCAATATGGATTAGACACCTTTAGTGTTTATTTTTATTTATCTGTCTTAGAGGAATTAAATTTGAATATATAGATGAAGCTAAAAGATGTTTTGTTGTTCTACTCCTATTTCTTTAGAAAACAAGAATCTAGAACTAGAAACAGCATTTTTCATTTTGGTACACTTAGTTAGCCTTTGGTTGAATTAACCACAAGATGGAGTAAAAGTCATGCCATACTTAAAATCAAAAGTGTAATGTTAAATGCATGAATCAGGTTTTAAAGACCAAATTCATGAAAAATACATTCCTGGTAGAAAGCAAATCAGTTACTCTAAAAATTAAGAAATTCTGTCTTTTTCTTTAAATAAATGCAATCAGTACAAATCAAAACCTCTTAGAGTAAAATGTGCAGTTCCAGCTTATCTTTTCTGTATACAAGCTAATTCATGCTGCTGATATAAACTGTTCAAACATGGGGAGAAACCTTATCTTGTTGATTGTTTTTCTGTTCCAGTCTAATACACACCATTTTTTTCCCCACCTAAAGCTCCCAAAAAACCTCGTGTAAGATTCAGTAACATTATGGAGATTCGACAACTCCCAGCAAGTCATGCACTGGAAGCAAAGCTGTCTCGTATGTCTTACCCAACAGTTAAAGAGCAGGATTCAATATTAAAAGCTGTAGGGAAGCTTACTGCACTCCAAGTAGCCAAAATCAGCTTTTTCTTTTGCTTTGTGGTACGTCATCTGTTTTTAATTGTTGCAGAGTATAAATTGAGTCTTTTAACTCTGGTATATTAATAGAAGACAAATCATTTGGGGTATCAACTGTTTAACCTTGTTCATACCATTTAGGGAACTGCATAATTTTGGCTTATCCCTTAATTGGTTAAAGTTCCAATTTAATGGAACTGACAGTTTTAATGAGCAAAAGCTTATATTCATCGTGATAAAAGATATATGTATATTATGGTTTCCTGCCTCTTGCAGTAATTCCCCAAACAAACAAACAAAACACCTTAACTAATTTGTTGTTTTTTATTCACTTGTAATTCTGTTGCTTCAAATTTTCTATCATCCATCAGACATCAAAACTTGGAATTATATTTTCCTTGCCTCCACTAGTGTGAAAGTGACAAAATTCCATGATTAATTTTCCAGAACTGATCTAGATTCATTAATACTCACATGGTGTTTTGAGTCAGGTAGTAGTACATTTTTAGATCTTAGAATATATTTGGTATTGATATGTACGCATTCCATTAATTTCAGTCATCACAAAATATAATTATATTCTAGCATTGAGATATATATATGCAAATTTAAGTTGCCTGTAAATTCACTCTGATGTCAGAAAACGTATTCAGCAGTTTGGAAAAAGGAACACATGGTTCCCCCCCCCCCCAAGTTCTTGAGAAATTAAGCTTTCTAACAGTTACATTTCCTCTTTTAATGCCTTTAATCCAGGAAAAAAGTTAATTTCTGTTAAATTAGCGATGATTAACTTGTCCTACCCTGTTTCCTCAAAAATAAGACCTCCCCAGATAATAAGCCCAATTGGGCTTTTGAGCGCATACGCTAAAATAAGTCCTCCCCTGAAAATAAGCCCTTCCCCAAAATATTGCAACACAGCAGCAGCCATGAAGTGACTATGCATGCCGCCTCCTGCACTTCAAAAATAATAAGACCTCCCCCCAAAATAAGGTCAAGTGTTTATTTCGAAGGTCAAAAGAAAATAAGACCCCGTCTTATTTTTGGGGAAATATGGTATTTGTTATAAAGGTTTGAATTCCATTAATTGGACTTTAGGTGAACAGTTATATGAATATATAATTAACTTTCTCTGATTTGAAAGTTGGCATTTTCATGTTCCAGTCAGTTTATGATTGCTGTGATTCAGGGCAAATCACAGAAAAATAGCAAAATATCTGTCTAATCTAGATGTATATTTACAATTACTATTATTTTGCAGCAGGCATTCGCCTCCCTATATATACATACTGTTAGCATTTTCATAAACTATCTGGAAGCAGGAGTAATTTTTTCCCCATTCACCAATGGGGAAAAAAAGAATATAGCTACCTGCCAACCCCCTTCTAGCCACTGTGCTTCCTAGATATTACCTTTCCTTAATGTTCTCTGAGTTTGGTTGTTTGCTTGCAGACTAGTGACATCATTGGTGCTAATCAGTATGGGGTTTCCTCCAAAGGTGGGTTGCTACTGGTTCGCACTGGTTCAGATGAACCAGTGGTGGAAATTGCGACTGGGTCACCAATTTCCCGGTAGGGATGGCAGGCTGGCCACACCCCTGAACCGGTTCCCCAGTCACCCATTCCATTGTGGCATGCTTTTTAGGCCTTTTTTAATATTCTGTGCATGTGCAGAACAATTTATAGGCAACTGCGCATACATGCACGCACAGCGAACTGGCAGTAATACGGGCAGCAACCCACCCCTGGTTTGCTCCCTATATACAGTAGCTTGCCCTGTCAATGTTGGTGGGGGTGTTGTTTTCTTCTTGGTGTTTCCTTCACTAGAGTATTGTTTTCTGCATGATTGTTTGTATGATTTAATCTCTCCTTGGCTGCTGGAGAGGTTCCTTCTTATCTTTTTTATTCTCTCTTGAATAATGTGTAAACACAGTTTATTTCTATGTGTCTATTGTGAGTTGATTTATTTGATGCCAAGTTTCCAGGAATTTTATAATATTTTTGGATTTATGTTGGTCTAGGGTGCTCACAGTTTCCAAGTTGAAACTGTAGTTGGATCTGTCCATGGGTTCTGAGATTAAGAAGTTTTCATCTTATCTTCTGGCTGCTAGTTGGTATTCATCAATGTGTTCGGATAGATTTCTGCCTGACTATTCTACATAGTGACTGTTACTGTATGTTGTAGATGAGTCCTGGCTTTAACTTCTTGAGCCATGGGTCTTTTGGCTTATATAAGATGATTTTGGGGGGCTTTAGTTACTGTATAAAAACAGCATAAACTATATATAAACAATATTTACTATATAGTATATAAGCTATGATAGATAGATGAACGGACGGACGGACAGACAGACAGACAGACATATGGAGGGAGCAAGCCCACACTTACTAGCATTGATGATGTTACCGAGTTGGATAATGAAACATCAGCAAGCAAACAACCAAACTGAGCACCAAGGAATCCTCAGCTCAGAATTACTTCCTGAGCTACATATATTCTCTTTTATTGCTACTTCTCCTTCCCTTTGTCATTTTTTTGTAAGCAGATCAGCATACTAACAAATAAAGCAATGGGGGGGGGGGGAAGCTCCTCATTACTATTTTCAAAGGATGACTATTTTCTTTCAGACCTTTTAAGGCTAATAAGCATAAATGCAGATGGACATAATAATGGAGGCTGGTGTTTTGCTCATCGTGTACTAGTTTCCTATTATTATTATTTTTAAGAAATGTATTTGAAAGAAAGTTACAAAAGGAAAGAGAGACTAGAACTTCCAAGACTGGTGTCAATAGATATACTCATGACAGGGAACCTCAGCCTGATATTTCTGTTTGTGTTATAATTGCCTAATCTTTTCCTTTTAAGTCATTGAAGGAGAAGTTGATCAAAAAGGTTTTGTTCTACCTCTTCTAGATTAAAAAAAGAAAGAAAGAACCCTCTTTCATTTGTCTACTTTTCCATTATTCCTCATCGATTTTTCTAGCAAATGCCTAGAAGAAGCAAATGGCTTTTCTTCTCAGGTTCAATCTGTATGAGAGGGAGGGAGGAGGAAGGAAGGAGAAAAAATATTTGAAACTGCAATAAGAAGTGGTGAGGACCACTGCTACTGAATGCATGGCTGTATAATCATGCAGGTACCCAACTGGTCTGCTAGCTAGGTGCAGGAAGCATACCAGTAGTGATGGCATTCAGGAAAATACAGAGCTGTGGGGTGATGTGAAAAATCTCTCCATGTTCCTTAAACAACAGTAGGGCATTGAATACTTAGGAAAATGAAACAAATCAAAAGTTATTCAAGGAGCAGACAGTCCTTCTCCAACTCCTGCAGCACTGTGAACAGAATTAAGGAACAGAGCCTGAAGAAGCAGATAACCCCAATTGCAGTGACCCTCTTCCATCCATCCATCAAACAAGGAATTGGGCAGCATCAATTTAAGATGTCACCAGGAGATGCTTACAGAGATGATCTTTTGGTAGTTGGACCTGGACTAAATGCCAGCAGCAGTGACCTACATGACAG
This sequence comes from Natrix helvetica, assembly GCF_964273705.1. Taxonomy (NCBI): domain Eukaryota; kingdom Metazoa; phylum Chordata; class Lepidosauria; order Squamata; family Natricidae; genus Natrix; species Natrix helvetica. The sequence goes on from NC_138548.1 coordinate 140,403,522, forward strand.
CTAGAAGCTTCATAACACCAAAAAAAGCTGGCTGCAGCAGTAGAACCACATGAGTTGTAACATTGTTAGGATAATGACAGAAGAATTAAGAATCTTTAGAAAGTGTGTCAGAGGAATAAGAAGTGAACCCTGATAGATCAAAGGAGAAACAAACCAGTTTTTAGGGTCATTAATGATTAGGACCCTGAAGACAGATTTCTGTTGGGTCCAATATACCCATGCAGAAGTGGCCAATACCAACATTCCCATGAGTGATTTTCATGGTTCCAGCTGAAAGAAAGAGAGGTCTGGCAAGCTGAATTCCACAAGGCTGTGGAATTATTCTTTTCCCAAGAAGAGGAAAATGAAGTACTCATGGATTCTACAGAACACAGAAAGTGCAAAACATTAAAACAAAGCAAAGGACTGCGTATATGGATGCCAGATTTTTTCCTAGAAATAACAAAGGACACCAAATGTGTCAAGTCCCAATTCATTATCTGGATTTATACCTAGAAATTGAGTGGGAAGATCTGAGCTCCAGCTTTTCAGGTTTGGCAGTGGAATCTATCTTAATAATCACATGCCCACGCTCTATCTACATCTACAAAGTGATTTGGTGCATTTTTGAATGATGAGATTCTGGAGTTTATAGCAGAAGGGTACAAATGTGTTGTGTAGATAAACATTTGCCTCTGATCAACAAATGCATCTCTATCTTGTCACATTCAAATACCCCACTTCTTCAGAGATGCAAGCCTACCCTGTGTTTATACTCTATTGGGATATTGATGGGAATTGTCATTGTTTCATTTGATAAGTGTATAATGCTAGGGAAAATGGAAGAAAAGAGGACAAGAGGATCACAGCAGCAAAGTGGATGGAGTTGATTATGACAACATTGTGTACACCATTGTGAGTCCCAAAAGCTGGGAACAGTTCTTCTTGGAGAAAACTTACCTGTATAATCACTATGAATTGACACCAACTTGATAGCACTGTATCAGCCAAGAGTGCTAATAATATATTTTAAATGCTCCCTTGGGGTTCAGGAGGCCAATAATCTTTTATTTTCTCACAAAACAGATAATGTGAGAATTACACAATTCACTGTCAACTGAAGGGGTTAGTTGAATGCATTATGTTGAAATATTCTGCCAGCAAGAAACAGCTTCCTTCTAGCATTGCAGCTATACCATCAAAATACTCCTGCTAATAAACATCTGTAAGCAAACCACATGTATGAAATTGTCTACATTCATTAGACATTACCAGATAGACCAGTTTGCCTCAGCAGATGCTACTTTTGGTCACATGGCTCTATAGAAAGTGCTTTAATTTTTACTGTCCCTTCCTAAGAATACTGCTGCAGTATATCCTTTTGCTCTCCACCCCGTTTTTGGTGACTGGAAGTGTTGTGGAGCTTAATAGCAAATTATTCTTCGGAACCCTAAAAGATGGATTTAGCTGTCCCACTTTGCAATCAGGGACAGGAATCAGTGCAAGCAGCTAAATGTCAGATCTTCAGTGTACTGTTTATTATCAGGATGTGATAATTGATGGATAATGTCCTTTCCTACATTTCTATATCCCTATTGTCAGTTGCAAACACATGTGCCAATGCAGGAATTATGTAGTAAAAAAAGGTTTATTATAAACAGTTGAAGCCAATGCTCTAAAGCGGAGCTGTCAAACTTGCGGCCAATGGGCCAGATGCGTCACACACTGGCCACACCCATGTCCGGTTTAGCGAAGAGGTGGGGGAAAAATCACAATATGTCACATGATGCTGCTGTGACGCCACAAGTTTGACACCCCTGCTCTAAAGTGACTGAAAGAGGGTTTTCTTCTTAGAATAGGAAGAAGTCCTATCAGACTAGGTAGAGTTAACCTTTCTTTAGGATTTCTTTCTGGGATCAGAACAGTAGTTTACAGTAAAATCAGCTTCTCCTTTTTCTTAATACAGGCCAATTTTATTGTGTGTATGCTCTTGTTATGCTCTAAATATAGATTATTTAAATATTTTTAATGGTTTACAACACTTTTTTCTGACTTTCAAAGCAGTTGTTACAAACAAGAAATTGAATGTTATGCTAATATCTACTGTTTCATATTCTAGTGGTTCTTGGCAAATTTCTCTTATCAAGAAGCACTTTCAGACACTCAAGTGGCAATAGTTAACATTCTGTCATCAACCTCTGGTAAGTAATGAAGATATATTCTAAAACTGTTGTCCTACTTCATTCAAATAGCGTCTTCGTATTTAAGAAAAATACAGTTATCTATTTTGCATCACTTCTCTCAATGTTCTCTCACTTCTCTCATTATCAATGAGGGAGAGAGTAAATTGAAGGATTTCTTTTTTTCTTTTTTTAAAGGCATCTATGGAGGCAGGTATAACATGCATGATTAAGAAGTCAGGTTCAACAAGCAGACCTGTACAGGCTTATTCAGCAGCCTCATCAGTGGGATTGTTTAAAAGCTACGCTGATTATTACTGAGGATTGATTCCCATATTGTGATAGCATGATAGTAAACTAGCATGTGTGTGATTGTTAAAATTTCTGCAGTATTATTGGCCACCCATCTTGCCAAAGAGTAAGATTTACATGCTGCTAAACTGTAATAACCTCCTGGTGGTATACAGCAAAATAAAGTCAAAGCAGTACAATAACAGCAGATCAAAATAAAATCAAATTAACAAATCAAATCATTTATTTGATTAACAAATCAAATCCAGTTCCAGGTGTCACTCAGTCTCCAAAAAGTATGCTAAAGGAATGTAGTCTTCATACTTTTAGCCAGCATCATTCATTTGTAAATGTGATGAATAAATAAATAAAAATAATACAAGCTTTGTTAAATAAAAATGAATCTCATTTTTGCAACAAATATATATGAATCTCAGATTTTTTTCCCATTTTTAAAAAAGGGTTCTAATAATATTTTAACTTTGTTTAAAGAAATGCTGCTAGTATTTTTTAATCAATAAAGTTATATATAGTACAATGTTTTTAAAGTCTAAGAAATCCAATAAAATATGTTTGTTTGATTTTACTTTTAATTTCATTTAGGCCCAAGATTAATTAAAACCATTATCTTTTGATTATTATGTTTTCAGTCTTACATTTTTTATTTGATCATGCATAGCATATTCTTTTGTTCTTTTCACAGGATTATTTACCTTAATACTTGCTGCAGTGTTTCCAAGTAATAGTGGAGATAGATTTACCCTCTCAAAATTGTTAGCTGTCATTTTAAGGTAGGAATATAGACTTCTTAATCTTCAATTTTCTTTTCCCCAACAGGCTTGAGTTTTCTTACATTCTTCTAGATAGTTGGATTTAGTAGTGGAGATTTTGTTACTATTTTTAGATGCAGCTAGTTGTATACAGCTGCATGAAAAAATCATTCAAAGTAGTTTACAGAATGTGTGCTAGAAGTACTGCTTCTTTATTTCCACTGTCCTACTAAAGGGGCCATTTCTCAGCTGCATTATGAGCCATCTGAGCTTTGTTAGATTAATATCATCAAGTGAACCTTCTTAAATCAGCTAACTCTGTGGCATCACCGAAGATTAAATTCATATGTGATATTAAACTTTGGTTTAACATTTACTAATCATGTTTTATGGAATAAATTATGGTGGCTGGCTTCATACAATACATAAATTAAAACCAAATTCAAGTAATCTTAACTTACTGACCACAATTGGGACCAGCAACTCCTTTGCTAAGTGATGGGGATGTAAAGTGAAAGATCACGTAACCATGCCAATTTATGTCAGTTCCAGCTGTAGTTGTTAAGAAAGTCACCCACAGTTGTTAAGAGCAATGTCACATGACCATGCTTTCCTGCCAGCTTCCTCATTGATTTGGCTTGTAAGATGCTGGCTTTGAAGGTTACAACTGGCAATCACATGACCATGGGAAACTGATAGTTGTAAATGCACATCAATTGACAAGTGCCTGAATTTTAACTGTGTAATCATGGGGACACTGTTATGGCCACAACTTCAAGGACCTGTTGTAAAACTTATTCAGTGCCATCATAAATTTGAACAGTTGTTGAAAGAGCAGACGATAAGCAAGGACTATCTGTAAACCACAATATGGTTTGGTGTTATGTGTGAACAAGATCATGATTTGAGAATTTTTGTTAGTTGGAAGTGTTCAGTATCATATTCATGTACATCACCCTTATCATGATTTGTTTTAAGCAAGCTATTATGGCTAGAATCTCACATCTTGCTTACCAATTTTGGTTTAACATGAAAAACTGTGTCTTGTTTGACAAGCAACAGTGACCTACCATATTTTTCGGACTATAAGACCCACTGGTGTATAAGACGCATCAACATTTTGAAGAGGTAAGTAAGAAAAAAACGTTTGTGTCCTCCCCTGCCCCCAGAAGCACTCTGCAGGCTTCAGCAGGGCTGGGGAAAAGCAAAAATGACCCTGTTTTTACGAAAAACGGCTCATTTTTCCAAAAATGGGATGCGGGGATGGGGCTTTGGGAGGCCAAAAATGGCTGTATTCAGTATATAAGACGCACCAACATTTCCACACTCTTTTAGGGAGGGAAAGATGGATCTTATATTCTGAAAAATTTCAACAATGCTAAACTATTCAGGTACTCCTTGACTTACAACCATTCATTTAGTGATTGTTCGAAGTTACAGTGGCACTGAAATAGTGGCTTATGACCACATGCATACTTACATACATTGTGATCATACATACAACTGTTGCAGCATTATCAATGCTCACATCATCCAAATTTGGGCACTTGGCAACCAGCATGCATTTATGATGGTTTCAGCATCCCAGGGTCATGTGATCACCCTTAGTAACCTTCCCAACTGCCTTCTGATAAGCAAAGTCAATGGGGGAAGCCAGGTTCACTTAATAACAGCATGATTCAATTACCAACTGCAGCGATTCGCTTAACAACTGTGGTAAAGGTCATAAAATGGGGCAAAGCTCACTTAACAAATGCCTTGCTTAGCAGTGGAAATTTTGGGCTCAGTTGTGGCCATAAGTCAGGGGCTTACCTGTAAGACATTGATCTACTCTCCACAATTCAGTTCTGTTAAACTATTGGATTGATTTAAAATGAAGTGTGAGTCCAGAACCAGGGCTCAAAAGTGATGTGATCTCACCAAAAGAGGAATGTAGAAGAGCAGAGTGCATAATTCTGTGCTTGTTTGTGCAGCATACACATTCACATAGTTCAATGTTGTCCCTTCCCACAAATCATCTCAGGCATTCATTTATTGTGGACAGTAATCTCTAGCAAGTCAAAGGAGTTGAAATCATGCAGGAATTTGAAACTTTGCAACCCTGAACGTTCCACCTTCCTTTGTTTCACCCATATTTGCATTAAACCTCCTGATGGGCACCTATCAGAAGTGGTGAGGGAAAATATATGTTTGTTCTTACTTTATTCTAGATTAGGCTGGGCAAAGTTCAGTGAAGAGCTTCCTGCCATTCAGTTGATGTGATTCTCTTCGTGGAAGCAAAATAACACTGCAATTTGGTTCAGTGAGGCTCTTTGTGGGACCCGGTTGATTTCCTCTTTGCAGTGTGACTCTTCCAGCTTTGCAAATGCTGCTCAAAGCAAATACTGCAGTGAGGCAAATCCATAAAGCAGAGCAGAGGGAAGCAATATGGTAGTTTTTTTAAAAAACTTGGCGTTTAGAAGGGAGAGGGCCACATTCATTTGCAAAGCAGGTCCCAGTTGGGACTGTGGTCTTTGGACCTTCGTGGAAGGGAGACACTCCTACAAAAGTTTGCACAGCTTGCTTTGTGTGTGCTTGACCTCTCCTATAGAGCAGCTATGGAAAAAAGTGATAGCCTTACTAATGAGGTGCATCCATTGTGCCTCTGTAAGATTTCTATTTTCTACTTTATTTCCTCCCAAAAGCAGAAAAAAAAACCCTGTCCTAATATATGGTAAATACTAGTGCCCTGTCCTCTGTGGCACATGGAAGCAGAACCAAACCAACCAAGCTCAGACTCTTACATTTATAGTTGTTTTGGTTTGTAAACCATGGTTTATCACTTATGGTATATGGATTAATGGTCTATTCAAATAAACCATAATTAGTTTCACATGGTGTATGAATTCACCCCTGAGAAGTGGCTATTCCCAAGCCTAGTTTGTTATTTATAGAGAAATATTCATCAAACACCACCACCACCTTTCTTCTTCTTCTTCTTGTCTTGACGGGATGCACTTGGGATTGGCTTCTGCTAATCTATAATCTTTCTTTCTAGTTTTCCAGGTCATTATACTGGCAAAGAAATGTTCATTTTCCTTTAAAATCCCCCTTTTTCTGTAATTTTAAGAAAAATTGCTATTATTTAGTCTGTATAAACTATATATAATTTTGAGGACCATTGAAATACAACAATACTGGTATTAAGGCAGTGACGTGCAGTGAGGTTTATGACTGGTGAGGCTGGTGACGTCATCAAACCGCGTGGTTTCTCCGATTGCACGGGCACAGCCCAACCGGAGAAGTTTCTCTTCTCAGAAATGTCAGAAAGGGACAGGCAGGCTGCCACAGCTCCACTGAGAAGACATTTCTGAGAAGAGAAACTTCTCCTTTCTCCTCCCCCCCCCCACTCCCTTCTAGCACTGATGATGTTACCTAGGCATTTTTTGCATCGGGCGAGCCCGGATCCTTGCAAGGGGAATGGGATCACGTGTGCAGGAAGCTCCTCAGCGCCAGCCTCAGATCAGCGGGAGCCGCGGTCCCCTTCCCCTGCACACGTGGTCCCATTCCCCTCCTTCCTGAGCCAACATGAAGGGGACCACGGCTCCTGCTGATCTGAGGCTGGCGCTGAGGAGCCTCCTGCACACATGATCCTGTTCCCCTTGCAAGGATCCCGGGCTCGCCCGATGCAAAAAATGGCGAGATCGGTGCACTTGGGGCTGCTGCTGCGATGTCCAGGGAGGCTAAAGCAAGCCACGCGCCTCTCCCAACCACTTTCGCGGCTTCCCGGAGGTTTTTTTTTTTCATGATGAGAGCGGTGAGGCTCTGCCTCCCCTGCCTCCCCTGACTGCACGTCACTGTTAAGGCAATTGTAAACAGTCTTTATTGTTAACTCTTTCCACACAAACTGACTAAATTAACTATAATATAATGCTTTGTTTCTAAAATAGCATTGGAGGCGTTGTTATGGTGAATTTGTCTGGATCTGAAAAATCAGCAGGAAGAGATACAATAGGTATTTTTTAAAAAAATTCTTTACAGTGAATTGAAGTGATTGACGAATATTGCTTTATATTTTTAATTCAAAAAGTGACAAAAATACATGAAGGGTAGAAAGTCCGTTTTAATAGCTGAATCTGTAGTAAGTATTCATTTTGAAGGAATCGGCTTTTTTTTTAAAAAAAAAGTGAAATAATTTGCAGGACCTTAACAATTTTCTAATTTTGCGTAAATTATGCATTTGTATAATTTAGTAGCCTGCTAAACAAAAAGATTGCATTTCATAATCCAGTGGCAATACCTTGCTTTCTTATTTACAGGGTCTCTGTGGTCTCTGATGGGAGCTGTGCTGTATGCAATCTATATAGTTATGATAAAACGAAAAGTTGACAGAGAAGATAAGCTTGATATTCCAATGTTTTTTGGTAAGGACATATTTGAAGACACTGTTTTTCAACTTAGGACTGAATCTTGAACTTGATATTTTAAGTTCTGCAAAGTATACTTTGCGATGTAAGACTAACTCTTTGTTATGTGATTTGTTTGTTTATTCTGTTCCTGCAGGTTTTGTTGGCTTGTTTAACTTGCTGTTACTTTGGCCAGGCTTCTTCCTACTTCATTATACTGGATTTGAGGTCTTTGAATTTCCCAATAAATTAACCCTAATGTGCATAGTCATTAATGGCCTTGTTGGAACTGTTCTGTCTGAATTCCTCTGGTTGTGGTATGTTTGTTGCTTTGATTATTAGGTTTCTTAACAACAGTCTATATAGGACCAAATGAAATTGCTTTTCCATAATGTATGTTTTGGAAACTGCTGTCTTTACCAAGTATTGATTATGACACAATACCATGCATTGGAAAGCATCATTCCCTTCCTCTTCCGTTGTAATTCACCCAGACCAACATTGCTTATTAAATATTAAAAGCTAGAATGTGGTTTTACGTATCATGGTACGTAAATCATATTTTAAAAAGCCTTTAGAGTTGGATCCACAAATTATGGCCATAATTTGGTTAACAAGCCATTAAGGCTGAATTCACACATCAAACTATATTAATGTATTGTTTAACACAGTGTGTCTTGGAATGGTTTTTATAGCCATCACAACATGTGACACGATATGACATATGGCTGCTTGTCTAGACATAATGGTTATTAATTTCAGGTGATTGTTTTGGATTGATCCTAGAATGCTAGTGTACAGTTATAAAATTTGTGCATTTCCCAACAAACCTAAGGCTATAGGGATATCACAAATGAAGCTAAATTACATCAACTTAATAGCAGATGCAACTTTTATTGCCAATTCTTTGCTTGGAGAAGATAGCTGGCCATAGATGAATGGCAATAGAAGGCGGGAACTTTATCTATAATTGAAAGAGCAAAGTTCTATCTGCATGTGCATGGTTTTTAATCAGAACCATTATGTCTAAATATATCTTACACACATTTTCTAATTAGTTTGAATTGATTCCTTAGAATCAAATTATGGATATTCACGTTTGAAGGATAAGGCTGTGTAAGTGTTGCTATCTGTGCATGTAGATGACTTAGTCTTTCCTTTAATCAGTAAATGGTGAAAATCATCATATATGATATTGCTATAAAGACAAGAGCAATATATCTTTGGCATAAAATTTTTCAGAGCCAAATGAGTGAGTGAGTGAGAAAGAGAGAGAGAGACAGACATAATTTTTGTTTAACTGCCTCATTTAGCAACCACTCACAGTTTTGAAAAAAATAACTTTGCGGCCAGTCCTCTCATTTTTGACCCTTGCAGATCTGTAAATCAAAGGAAGTCATAAGCACAGTTACGATTTCACTTGGCAACCACTTTGCTTAACAACTAAGTTGCTGGTCCCAAATTGTGGTTCCTAAATGAGGAGGGCCTCTGTTGAAACATGGCAGTGTATGTTAGCAGCAGTTACAGATAGCAAGTACACTTTTTGGAATCAGTTATTCTAGATGTGTAACATTAGACTTCATTAACTGCATCTGAAAATCTTGAGGCATAGTGGAAGAGGTGGTTATCCTTCGATTTCTTTGACAGCTTACACTAAGCTCTGATATGATATATGTGTGGCAAATTAGTATACATGATATGCAAATAAATATGTATAACAGAAATACATGGTACGGTTAGAAAGATCCGATCAATACATTAAGAGGAAAATTATGAGTTTCCTAAGTATCTTGGTTTAAACAATATAACTAGGCCAAAATACCGGTACCTACAAATTCTGCAAAACTCTGGTATACACTTGTGAAATTTGTTTCTGTGACTCTAATTTTTTTTTAAACTCAAAACTTTGCATTTTAACATTTTTCCAGGGGCTGCTTTCTTACCTCATCACTTATAGGAACACTTGCCCTGAGCCTTACAATACCTCTGTCCATAATTGCTGACATATGCATGCAAAAGGTAATGTAAATTGTACTGAAGGCAGTGGTAAATATGACAGAAAATTCCAACAATTTTTTTTAAAATTCAATTTTTTAACTGAGCCCACCTTCTCATAATTTAAGAAAATCTTAAAAATTCCTAATGGAATCTTCATGGACAAAAGAAGAGTTCTAATGCTGTTGCAAAAATAAATGTAGATAATAGAATTTGCTTGCCCATCAATAGCTTTTAATGCTGTTGTTGCTGTTGTTATTATTTTTCCCACCTTTTCCTATATAATTTGAGGCAGTGAACATATTTAATAATCCTGCCTCCTGTTTTCCCCACAACAGCCCTGTAAAGTGATTTGGCTTATGAGTGAGTGACTGGTCCAAAGTAACCCAGTCAGTTTTCCTACTTAAAAGAGGCCGAGAACTCACAGTCTCCCATTTTCCAGACTGGCATATTAACTACACCAAACTGGCTCTCCATTGATGAAGCACAGGTGTTTGTTTGCAAGCAACAAAAAGCACTGCAATACAAACCCGCTGTTTTCGGAAAGTCTCATATAGATGTCATTGTAAGTTCCCCAAGTGAAATACTTTTCTAAATAGAGTGTTATCTCCCCCTTGTGGTGTTTTGCTTCAGGAATCAGAACAAGGCAGGATGTAATGGTAGCTGCAGTCTATTGTGTGCTAATATGAACCTGCCATTCATTCATTTATTAACTATTTATTTTATTTTTATCCTGCCTATTATTTATATAAATAACTCAAGGTAGCAAACACACTTTCCTCCTCCTATTTTCCCCACAGCAACCCTGTGAGGTGGTTTTGGACTGAGAGTGAGTCACCCAGTTAGTTTTCTTTTAAGCTAGTAATTGTTACATCATGAACATAAATTTAAAATATATTTATAGAGTAGGGGGAGATTTTACTGAATTCAGATTGTTCTTTTCATATAAAAGTTATGATTAGATAGGAATGTGTTTTTAAAAAGAAAATGTCTGCATCATTGTTTCAGGAAAGCAAACGAAGCAAAGCATCTTACTGGATCACTGAAATATCTTACTAGCAACAGTAGAAATATCATATGTTCTCCATATTTATTTCTAACATTGGTAAAATTTGACCTCACTGTGACACTTTAACTCTGAAGTGAGATATTTCATAGATAGTGTGAAATTAGCATTTAATGCAGCTGTCAGTTTTAACTGTCAGCTGTAACCTTGGTTGATGTCTATGTTAGTCACACAGTTCTGCCTCTTAAATTAAAGGATTCACACTTTATCAGTGTCCATTCCTGAAATGTTTTTCATCCCAAATATGAGATTATTTTATCTTATGGGCTTTATTCTCATCTACCACTTTCCTTTCCCTGCCCAAACTGTAAAGTTCATTCGTTGCCAAAACAGATCAAACATTTTTAGCTGTAGAGATCTACGTAGCTGCTTCAGGAACTTGAAATTTGTAACTAATTTAGAAGAACCATCAAAGAAATGTGACCCCCTTTATGGAAAGCATCATCCTTTTCCGCATTTGATTTCATTTGAATGAACATCATATTTCATCGTTGGAGAAACACCCCAGAGAGCCATATGCTTCTACACTCTTTTCTTTCACCTATTCTGATACAACTGCAAAGAGCAGAGAGAAACCATTATTTGATGAATTCAACATGAACACACAACGGGGCACGAGGAGTGGGAAACATGTGACTTAACAAGCATCAACCATAGCCAAGGTTGATGTCATTATGGAGCGTAATAGTTCAGATTGGGTAGACATTACTGAAACCAAGATTTACTTAAGATTCTGGCTAAAAATTCTTCTCATGTTCCCTTCTCCTTTTCTACAGCTCCTTACTGGCCTCCAAATGTCTCTTTCCTGATCCAAACGTATGACATATTTGTCTTTCCATTAACCTGCTTTTATTCTTGATAAAATATCAAATTGATCTTTTAATTTCAGGTCCAGTTTTCTTGGTTATTTTTTGCAGGGGCAATCCCTGTATTTTTTTCCTTTTTCATTGCAACACTTTTATGTCACTACAACAACTGGGATCCAGTAATGGTGGGAATTAGAAGAGTTTTTGTATTTATCTGCCGAAAACATCGTATTCAGAGGTAGGGTGATTTATTTGCTTCTTTCCTATCCATTTCATCTTTCTTCCCTTAATTTTTAAACTATGTCTTTACTATGTCATTTTTTTAATCACAAATCATTTCAAAATGAAATTTGTAAAGATCTTTCTGAACTTTGTAAGATCTGGTTTTAACTGATGATAAAGGAAATGATATGCTTTCCTTCTACTTTGACCTAAACATGAATACCTACTGAATGTCCTATTATTATAATTTATTTTCAGTAGTATTTTGATGTGTTATTATAAGAAACATTCTTTTCTTCACATCGTTCTGGAGAGTTCTGCTTATAGTTGTTCAAAAAAACTTGCTTGACTATCTAATATGAAACAGAAGATCTCAACATTACTCCAGTTGCTACGGAATTTTAAATCCGTATTGTTTGTCCTTAACAATTTCTTCCGGGCGATGTAAAGTAATATTCATCCCATTGCTATAGTTATGCTCTTTATAACATAATAATATGAATACATTTTAAAAGCCTCACAAGTCTGTAACATCCTATAGAACATCTGAAGAAAGCGAGCAATGTGAAAGTCTCATTGCAGTTCATAATGTTTCGCAAGAAGATGGAGAATGTGGTTGTTCTTAGGCAACAGGTACGTAATTGTAAATTAACTTCAACCTGTGCTAACAGAGAAACATGCTAATACACTGAATGAGCCCCTCCCCTTAGTTCAAGCCTAGCTGAAGGCCAGTCCTCCCCTGCTCCATTTTAGAGAACTCATAAACAATATCATTAACCTTGATGAGAATATTATTGCAAAATAATTTTATAATTAAATAACAATAAATGGGAATAATTGCTCATTACAGTGCTAAGTAAGCATGCCAAATATGTTGATCCTCATGATGCAGGTCAAATCATATGAGGAAAAAGTATTTTCCATTTTTATAGTCCATAGTTCTCTTTGTGGACCAAAATACTGAGCAGGATGGTACAGGATTGCATGCTTGGAATCAGTTAATTATCAGTAACTAGTTTAATTAATATAGATTAACATATCCTATCAAAGAAATGTATACTGTGATATAAGAGCATTAATGCTATATTTTCCCATTTTTTTAAATAGCGAAAGATGTCATGAAAACTCAGCGAAGAGACAATCACTTGGAAAGTCCTTATGGAATCATGTTTCAGTACCTCTTCTGAATCTTTAAATGTTTCAGTTCTTTTGAAACTTAAAAATATACAGATTCTTTTTCAGTTTCCAGTATTTAACCAGTTAGAGGAAATGCCAATCCTTTACGAAACCAGCTTGCCTTATAGAACTCAGCTGGTGAAATTACTTGACAAATCAAAGAGAATGCTGTTCCAATGATTTTCTTTTAAAAAAAGAAAACATTCATATTTTTGTTGAGTGCTGGATATTTTTACAAATACTTTTCATCTTCTGTAAAAAGTCATACTTTTGTAAAAATTTTCAAATGGAAAGATAAAACACCAGTTTACCTGTAATAGGTACGAATTATCACTTTGTGATGTATAAACTCTACTTGAATAATGAAAAAAAAACCAATTTATTGAATAACTTTATTATTGCAGAAGTTATTGTGGCTTTCAAATACTATACATATCTTCATATATATGAAAGCGTTGGTAATCATTTGGGTGCCTTGTGATATCTATTATGTCATAATAAATTCAAGATTTAAAAAAATAATGTATAAAGATAGTTACAAGTACTGTCTCAGTTTTGTAGATAAAATTTCTTCATAATATGTTACTATTCGCTTCATAGACTTTTTACACATTTTCAAATTAACTCATTCCATATTCCATTGAAAACAACAGATCTTTGGGTAGAATGCAAAATAGCAATAGCACTTAGACTTACATATCACTTCACAGTGCTTTACAGCACACTAAACGGATTACAGCATATTGCCTCCAACAATCATTTTATCGACCTCAGAAGGATGGAAGGCTGAGTCAATCTTGAGTCTGGTGAAATTCGAACTGCCAAATTGCAGTCAGCAGAAGTAGCCTGTGGTACTGCATTCTAAACACTGCGGCACCACAGCTCATAAAATAGATCAGTTTACATCTGGGGAATATGGGCTAATGATGTATGCCTGGAAATTGTGTGATTCAATGAAAAGAGGTCAAATCTAGAACCAGGTTCTTGTATATTGATTCTTCTTGCACACTGGATATTTCAAGATGCCATGACTTAATGATAGAAACATTTTGAATTTACCAGCCAGTTTGTAAATCAGCTTTCTTACTTTTAGGAAACAATTTTTAAAAATACAGGTAGTGACCTCAAGTTATGATGGCAATTGGAACCAGAATTTCCATTGCTACATGATGCAGTCATCAGTTATGATGTCACAAAACTGCATTGCTTAATGATAGCAATCCTGGCTGTCAAGGATGCTGTTGTAACCTTAGGACTGTTCAGATCATTAAGTGAGGGCCATAGTTTGGAAAAAGATGGAAGTCCCAGTCAAGATGGGCTGAAGGGAGAACGCCAGGAAGTGTAGGCAGGCGGGGCAATGGGCAGGTGCAAAGGAGTATGGCCAGGCAGGCAGCTGGATACTGGCGCCCTTCTGGGAAGGGTGGCCAAGGCTGGAAGTCCTCTGTGACAACATCACTACTGGCCAGGGCTATCCTTCCATTGGGCAGCAAGGTGGGGATATTTCTATGGGGCCTCCTTCAGGCATGGTAGGGATGCCTGGTGGTGATTTCTAACAGCTCCTTGGCTAAGGGCTTCTTTGCATGTCAAGGCAGCTGAAGGAATAGGGGCATCCACAGAGATGAAACAGCCCAAATTTTGTTCACATGATTTCAGACGCCCTATGATGGCCGGAACTTTGAAGACTGGTCGTAATTCCATTTTCTGGAAGTACTGTTAGATGTAACTCGAGGACTAACTATAGCATGCTGACTGAAATGGGGAAAACTACAAGTAGTGCTCAATTTATGACCACAATTGAGCCCAACATTTCTGTTGTTAAGTGAGACATTCATTAAGTGAGTTTAGACTCATTTTACAATATTTCTTGCCACAGTTGTTAAGTGAATCACTGCAGTTGATAAGCTAGTAATACAGTTGTTAAGGGAATCTGGTTTCCCCATTGGTTTTGCTTGTTCAAAGGTTGCAAAAACTGCAAAAACTGATCACATGAGAACTTGGGACACAGCAACAATCATAATTATGAACCAGTTGCCAAGCATTTTAATTTTGATCACATGACTAGGGGACGCTACAAAAGTGTGAAAAATGGTCGTAAGCTACTTTTTCAGTGCCATTATAACTTTGAACAATCACTAAATGAACTGTTGTATGTCGAGGACTACCTGTATTCCTTAACTATAGAAACTCCCCCCCCCCAATAAATGTGATGGTTTTAAAATGGAAAATACATATAGACCATTCAATTGGAACAACTTGCAAAAGTCAATGGAGTTTTATTTGCATAAAACTAGTTCTCGTTTAGCAGCCACAACTGGGACTGACAACACGGTCATTAAGTGAAGTGGTCACTAAGTGAAAGTGCAACACTGCTTTATTTTACAGATTTGCGAAGGTCATAAATATGAGGATTGCTCATAAAATTACTTTTTTTATCACTGTCATAATTGAACAGATGCTTAAGAAGGAAGCCATTAAATGTGGATTACCTGTATTACAGATAATTGCATTGAACCTGCCCAAGGGGATCCACAAAGCCAATTGGAGCTATTTTCTTCATATTCTGGATACAGAAGAAACTGGAAAAAATAATACGTTGGTTTAGGAGAGGCTTTGATTTGATCAACCATAACTTTTACATTACACAATGATACACAGCATTCTGCATATCATTATGGGAATAAATGCTGGAAATAACAGAGTTGGATATTTATGCAAATATTCTTGGATGACTACACATCAACATGGTTATCACCAATGAACTAGAAATATGGATTTCCTGTGATTCCCAAGCAGTACTCTTGAATCAAAGGCTTTATGGATACCAAATAGCCTTCCAATTTGCAAAATAGGTCACATCCAGCATTTATATGACTTTTACTACTGTAGTTCAACTTCTAAATACAGATGATGCTCAACTTGCCACTTTTAACAATGGTTCAAAATTATGCCAACCTTGGGAGGAAAAAAGTGACTTATGAGCTGTACTCGCATTTATGACCATTGCACAACCTCTGTGGTCACATGATTGCAATTCGGATATTTGGCAACCAACTTGTATTTGTGACTGGTTACAGTAGCTTGTAGGCATGTGATTTCCGACCCTTTTTTCTGATATCCAGCAAAAATCACACATTGGAAAGGGTGGGTTTGCTTAATTGCCATTAATTAATTACCATTGTAAAAAGTGTAAGTCAACAACTTGACTTACAATCACAACTTAGAACAGAAATTCTGGTCCCAATTTTGGTGGAATGTCAAGATGCTCTACATATGTAAGATGATGGTGCTAAAACAAGGTTGATCTTTTCAGGAAATACTTTCACTATATTCTGAGGAAATGTTTATAGGTAGTCCTCAAGTTATGAACATTCACTTGGTGACCGCTGTGCAGGGCAGCAAGGCTGGCAGAAGCAAGGTGGCCAAAAGGACAGAAAGGTGAAGAGTTGAAGAGAAGTCAGTGACTTGCCTTACGGAAGTTTAAAGCTGGCAGGGACCAAGCTGAGACTGGCTTGAATTGGACTGGATCCTCTCTTAACCACTAGTGGGTTTTGGTTAACAATAACAGCAAGTAGTGCCCAGATTGCCATTGCTAAGTGATGCATTACATGATACTTGCTTTATGGCCGCATCTCTTAGTGATGGAAATTCTTAATTTATTTACACTGAGTTAATATTGGAGACACAAAGACAGTCTACCTGAAAACAGTCTTCCTATTCAGCCGAAAAGGTTAACCATCACTGTCCTAGATATTTTAAGATCAAAGCCAACAGCTTTATTGGAAAAATATCTGAGGTGGAGACTGATAATGCCTATACAGTGGAACATTTGGGCATAAATAAAAAAGAAAGGTTAATTCAAGAAGCCTTTTGATTGTTCACAGACACAGATTTTTCTCCAATAAAACGATTACATTGCTTGAAAAAGATAAATTTGCTCAACCTGCACTCAGACAAACTCCACTTAGCCACTGCACGCATGACCCACTCACTGATTCCAGGCCTCCACCTAGGTTTCAAAGGCAATCCATATTGAGCAGTTCAAAGACAGTTTCTTGTGCATCTGACAGGAATTTTCCTATTGTCATGCCTCAAGATTCTACCTGCAAGTATAGTAATTGAAAAACAAATGACTTGAAAGGACGCTTTCCATGTCAATAATGTTGTGGCTACAGTTGATTCTGTGGATTGTCCCTTATTCTCTGATACTGGACACTTTCCCCCATCCCTTCGTCCTCTTTTGGCTGTGGAGACCAGATCCCAAGCTCCTTTGATGCCAGGCCCCAACAACCAAGAATGACATGAGAGTTACTTCCGAGTAGTTTCTTTACTGCTGCTCACCTATAGACAGAAATCTCGCCAGACTAAAGCACTTATTTGCATAACTGTTAGATATACTCTGTGAACTACCAGGTGGGAATCCGCCTTTGTTCTTCCTGCAGACCAAAGATTCCGAGCTTCTTTGTCACTTTCCTCCCTGAGAAAGTGCTCCTGTTTCCTGCAACTCTGGACTATATCTATGTTCAATTTTAAGCAGGTCCATCAATAGCATTAATAGCAATTGCATGTAGTAGACTAAAGCTGACAGCTTTTTTACCCAAACACCGCACAATTCTAAAACTAACCATCTTGCCCCATTTCTTCACACAATAGAAAGTGTAAGGTATTGTGCTTCCTCTGCAGTTTCCTTTCTTTGTTTCATTGTGCAGTCAGGACACAATGCCACTGCTATTGGGGGTTCCTGTCTGTCTACCTGTCTGTATTCACAAATTCACTGATCACAGGATCATTCAACTCTGTTCCATTTTAATTAGATCATACTTCAAATACTATGTCCATTATGGGCAATACATTATATCTATCTAGCTTTGTCTGTCTGTCTCCATCATCTACCCATCATCCATCCAACCAACCATCCATCCATCATCTATCTATCATCTATCTATCTATCTATCTATCTATCTATCTATCTATCTATCTATCATCTATCATCTTTCAAGAAAGAAGAAAGAAAGAAAGAAAGAAAGAAAGAAAGAAAGAAAGAAAGAAAGAAAGAAAGAAAGAAAAAAAGAAAGTAAGAAAGAAAGAAAAAGAAAGACAGACAGACAGTATTTATGCTTCTACTCTGATTTGGGAATAAGTATATTAGTAGATTTGAAAAGAAATCTGGGGCAACTGAAGGAAACTTGGCATTTCATTTTCCATCCTACTCTGGCTATGCAGAAGCTGGATGAGGGAACTGGCCTCTACGGGGTAGGCCTATACAGGCGGGCATCGGGAGAAAGCCCTAAACCTTGCACCCTGGAATCACCCTGTAGAAATGCTATAGTAATAGATATGTCTGGTTCTGAAAAAAATCATTCTCAGTCTGAGAAACAACAATACAAACTCGCAATTTGCAAAGTGCTTTTATGTATCAGAATTTGTATATCCTAGGAGATGGTGCTACCTTATCTAACTTCATTTTGACACCTGATACCATTCAGTCTTTGGAGAACTGTCTTTCTTACCTGATCAAAAATAGACTAAGACTAAACTAAGAACAAATCCATGACAAGCCCAGAGTACCTATGTTTCTGGTTCACTGCTGATAACCATGTTGATGAATAGTCATCCAATAATATTTTCATAACTAACTAATAGGGAAGAGTATAATCACCTTCCAGTCTATGAAGACTAAATTCCATGCCCTTGCTTCTAATTTGGGCATTCCCATCTCAAGCCTGAGGGCTGTACTCCTTGGGGCCACATGTAAAGGCCTGTCAGCTTAGACAAGAAGCACACCCAGGAGAATTAATTCTGTCTTTATTGTGAAGTTATATCAACAATCTTGCAAGTCTAAAAGTACATCTGTTTCCCCATCACTTTCACAGTCCAAGAAACAGGGAGGGTCCATTCTAAGACATTTGTCACTCTCCCATTCCTTCTGTGGGCTTACCTTTCTCTGTTCTGATCATTACCTACCATTCAGCCCTTCCTCGTGACTCCCAGGTCATTCCCACATAGCATGACAGGACCTTAAAAGTTTGCTTGCATAAGTTCACTTTTTGTAAACTGTAGATTAATATTTGGCCTCCAAATCAAACTTGGATAAGGGTTATGGCACTGGTCAGTTTTAAAGCTGCTGGTATTAATTCCATTCCATTAATTCTTCTTTGGAATAAGACAATTTCTTGATAGCTGTGGAGAACTTTGAGACTACACATTCCTCATGGGCTTTCCAAGCCTTCTGTGAATGGACAACTTTTCCCAGATATTTAAAATGAGCACCTCAGTTTTATTTCCATTTATTATCGAACTAAATTGCTTTCATTTCCTTGAAAACACCAGCACTTTACCTTTTTGATCACTTATAATCAGCTGGTTTGATCTGCTAATTGGGTTATGGCTTTCATAGCCTTTCTGGGAATAGCATGTACTAAAGCTATGAAAAGCAGCACAACGCAGGTACATGCCCCATTGTGAGGGCAGCAAGATTTAGAATGGCTTGATATTCTACTGGCTTTGGCATGGGAGGAAATTCTAGCAAGGCAACTATGGGGACTTGCCCTTATAGTTGAAACAACAGTATTACAAATGTACAAATGTTTTCCCCAGTAAAAACAAGCACACAGTAATGATTAATATGTTACTGTTTGATTGAGAATGGTAGACAAACATGGTTAAATGATAGTTCCTGACTAAATTATGTCTCCATAGTAAATGTTGCTGCCTTCAAAAACGAGAAAAAGAAAGTTCCAGCAAAACAAAGACTTGACTTGACAACAATACTGGAAAAGTCTAGAACAGAGTATAAATAAATAATCTCTAAGCATGTAATAGTCAGTGGGAAAACTATGAGCATACACCAGTGACGTGCGGTCAGTGGAGGCAAGGGAGGCAGGGCCTCACCTCTCTTCATGGAATAATAGTATAAAATATTATATACTATATATATATATAATATTATATACATCCGTCCGGCCGTGCCCGGGAGCTGCGGAGGCAGAAATGTTGTCGGCGCCTCCGGATGACGAACCAGTCGCTTGCTTTCGTCATCGGGAGGCCGATAACATTTCTGCCTCCGCAGCTCCCGGGCGCGGATGGACGGAGGGAGCCAGAATGGCGCCGAAGCAGTCCGGCAGGCGAACGAGCGAGTGAGCGAGCGAGGCAGCGAGATCTTTGGTCACTCGTCCACCGGACTGCCTCGGCGCCATTCTGGCTACCTCCGTCCGGCCGCGCCCGGGAGCTGCGGAGGCAGAAATGTTATCGGCCTCCCGATGACGAAAGCAAGCGACTGGTTCGTCATCCGGAGGCGCCGACAACATTTCTGCCTCCACAGCTCCCAGACGCGGATGGACGGAAGTAGCCAGAATGGCGCCGAAGCAGTCCAGCGAGCGAGCGAGCGACGCAGCCTGATCTTCGGTCGCTTCCAGAGCCGGAGCGGGATGGAGCAGCCACCGCCTTGGAAGTGAGTCGCTCGCGGGCGGGCAAGCAACGAAAGGGGCAGCGAGGGCGGGCGGTGGCTGCAGGCGGCAAGGCTTGAGCGGGGTGAAAGCGCAGCCCCTTTCGTTGCTTTCCCATTCACCCTGCGCAAACCTTGCCCAAGGGAGCTGGGGATCGGGCTTTGGGTTGGTGGGAGACCTTGAAGGAGTGGGGGGCGGAAGGGACTGGTGCCGGTGGAGGAAGCAATGCTACGCCGCGGTCCCCTTAATGTTCACTCAGGAAGGCGGAGAATGAGACCACGTGTGCTGCACACGTGGTCCCATTCCCCGCCTTCCTGATGATGTCACCAGCCTCCCCAGCCATAACCCTCACCGCATGTCACTGGCATACACCTTGAATCCAGCAATATAATACCCCATAAATGCTGTTTAAGAGGTTAGTTAAGATAGGGTCAGTGGTACACCAATTATGGTGGCTGAAAAAACTTTCTTAAAGAGTGTTTGTCAATGGCTCCTCATCAAATTGGTGATTTTTGAGTGGGTATCTCACAAGGGTTTCTCTGGGGCTCTCTACAATATTTTTTATTACTTTTCTGGATTAATAAGTGGAGGAATATTTTGTAAATGTATAGATACACAAGTGGATGAGATAGGACAATAATACTACATAAGACAGAAATAAAAATCATGACAATCTGGATGAAAGGACTGAAAGTAAACAAATGAAGTTTAACATAGAGAAGTGCAAAATTATTCAGAACAGAAATTAAATATACAGCTACAGGATGCTAATTACCTGTTTTAAGTAACATTATTGACAATCACAATTTTGGAACAGTTGTTGATTGCAAATTGATTGCAGCCCAATATGGTTGCAAAGAAGGCAAATTTGATTTTTGGCTTCTGAATATATATATAGTCTCCCTTTATTTATGTATCAGTACAAATACAACACAAATATAAAAAAGGCAACATTAAAAATAAAAATATGGTTTTCTGCCTGCATGGTCTTCTGTGATGAAGCCGAAGGACAGAAAGAGGGAGTAGTGACCTTCCTCCCATATTTAGGCATACCAGGGGTTGTAACACTAATACATTATATATATGTAATATATATATATAATATATATATTATATATATATATTCCATAATTGATGGATCACAGGATCATTCAATTCTGTTTTAATTAGATCATACTTCAAATACTATGTCCATTATGGACAATACATTTTAATGAGGATTACAGAAATTGAAACAGGATCAGAGAAGGACACAAATATGATCAGAGAGACTAAATCCTATACATAGAGATAGAAATAGCTAGTAGATTTAGTCTTAAAAAAGACACCTGAAGAAAGATATGATAGCACTTGTCAAATACTGGAACAGTTGTATATAGTAGAAAGCTGCTCTTCTTTTTCCAGAGGGCAAAATGTGGTATAAAGAGTTTCATTTAATATTTTGGTAATGTTAATGCAATTTTTACATTTTGTGAACCCCTGGTATATTTTTCTCATTCTATTTATTTCTATAAAAATATATTGATGGTCCTTTCTAACTCTATGATTATATACCTTTTCCATACTAGAATTGGGGGTAGGGAAAGTTTCAAACAGATGCTTGGTTTATTTCATCAATGACACTAAAACAATACATGTTAGACTAAGCATTAACAGGTCTGGTTTTCACTTCTTGTGTTCTGATTTTGTTTATATCTGCTCAATAAAATGTGTTTTCAGAGTATTATTTTTACCATACTTTAGCACTGTATTACAAGTAAAAGAAAATTCTCCCTGAAAGATTTTTAAGCATGTGTTAGTATATTTATAACTGAGCATAATGTTAAATAATATGGATATGCACCTGGTGTATCCGTTTTAAACTTTTTAAAATGAAAAGAATATTTATATCTTAGTCTTCTAGGTCAAATATTAACCTCAACATTTAGCTTCATAATATTGGGAGCTATTTGTCACACATTTTGTTAAGGATCAAATTAGGCCCACAAGTTCATAATGGGGAGAAACTATATAAAACTGAAAATCAGAAAACTGATTCATTTGTGTTTTCATACAAAAATGTCTTGAATTCTTAACCTTATCTCATTTCAAGCTCTTATTTCTCCATTTACTTCAAGCAAATACCTTGAAACCTGGAAAACATTGCACAACACTTTCTTTCAACAGACTTTGTTAGTATACTTCCTCAAATAATTCATAGTGTTTTGTGGTGCACCACTTCTACAATTAAAGACCTTGAAGCATATTTAGCCTCAGTTTCTATACTGTTTGTGTCAACTAAAGTCAACATTTCTGGCAAACTCTTGAACTTCATTCAATTTTCTCTTATCCAAGAACCCCATGCCCAACAGTATAAGAGGAGTTCAATTTACACTGAAATTGATGTGCATCATGAAATTAATATTCCATATCTCTAGATCAGTGTTTCTCAACCTTGGCAACTTTAAGATGTGTGGATTTCAACTCCAAAACTTCCCTAGCTTGTCTTGCTGGTTGAGGAATGCTGGGAAATAAACTCTTAAACTGGCCAGGGTTGAGAAACACTGCTCTAGGTAAAAATGGGGAGGGAGGTTTTTTTCATTATTTTGAATGAATTACAAAGATAAGTAATCAGGGGTGGGCTTCAAAAATCAGGGTTTGCTGCCCCGTTGCTGGGTGGGCATGGCCATAGTGGGCAAGGCCTAGTCGGCCTCCTGCACCACGATGTGGGGGAGGGTGCTTCCCCCGGGCTCTGGACTTTTGGAATCTCCGGTAGGCCATAACCCCCCCCCCCCCGCCTCTGTGCGGGCCCTGCACTTACCTGGCATGATGTACAGGCTGCGTGCAGACTCCTGGGAGGGGTGGAGTGGGAGGGGCAGAGTGTGGTGGGCATGGCCAGCCAGGTGTGGCATTTGGGGATTCACCGAACTGGGCAGACTCTTAGCTGGAGGATCGCCCAAACCCATGCGAACCCCCAGCAGCCCACCCCCGCAAGTACTATAGCAAAACATTCACAAGGTAAATTTAGGATAGATTGTGCTTTAAAAAAAAAATAGACTATGAGAGTTGAGAAGTATGGAAAGTTAGGTTAGCGATCCTGTTGGTTCTGGAGCTAGTATTTCTTGACCAACATATCTCAGAAGTAATTTGGTTGAAGATAATCTAAATTTTATCTTCTCTGACTGGGTAATAAATGAGCTCGCTCCTCTAATTGTTTATTCGTTTCCCATTATTGCTGCTTTTTTTTTAAAAAAAAATATTCCTAGCTAGGTTATTTCATGTGCATTGCTTCTTCTGTGTTTTGTCTTGTTTTATTCATGCTTTCTTACTCTTGACTGTGTCACTAGACTATAACCTTGGTTACAATACACACTGCAGTCTCTGGGTTTGCATTTTTGATTAAGATGCTAGGTTTTTCCCAGGCCGGAGATTGGCAAACTGTTGTGATTTGCATTAACAACAATACTTGAGTCAAAAGAAAAACTCAACTTTTAAGTGTGGGCATCTAATTGCTGAAAGATTTGGAAACTAGCACAGTTTGGGGGAAAAAAAACTTGTGACATATTTATGGAATGTGGCTAGCAGGAACTGATGTTCACATTATGCAATTTTTTATATATTTTTAAAAAATCCTAAATGATGTTTTTTGTTATTTCAAGGAAGCAATATTTAATAAATAAAGAAATTGACAGATTAGTACAAAACAAAGGAAGTGAACTCCCCTCCAATAGAAAAAAATGTTAAAGGTCTGCCAACAAAGATGTTTATTTTCTAAATTTTTCCAAAATGCTACCACAAGCATCAGGATACCGTGTTTCTCTGAAAATAAGATAAGGTCTTATTTTCTTTGGACAGCCGAATTAAGCACTTGGCCTTATTTTCAGGGAGGTCTTATTATTTTTGAGGTACAGGAGTCCCCTCATGGCTGCTGCTGTGTTGCAATATTTTCAGGGAGGGCTTATTTTTGGGGAGAGCTTATTTTAGTGCATGTGTTCCAGAGCCCAATTGGGCTTATTATCCCTGAAGGTCTTATTTTCAGGAAAACAGGGTAGTAGCAATACTGCAGTGAACAGGGTAATAGTTCCCTCAAATACCATATTTAGCCAGGAATGGCAAGATTAGAAATACAAAGCAAAATAATATTTTAGGTATTTTAATCCTATGTTATCTTTGAGTGTGCAGAATGGTACTCTTACTTTCCCCAGGTTTTTTTGAAGGAAAAAAAATTGGCCAAATCTTTTTAGCAAATAGTTCTTACAAGATTCTTCTTTATTTAGCAAATGTAATTGACAATCTATAATCAGTAGTGTCCTTGGGGAGAGGATCAAAATCTGCAACAGAGCAGACAGAACCCTGTGATGCATGCTCGCCCATCTGAATATTCATATGATATTAACTCACATACACAACAATCGGGGCTTGCGTTGTGACAGTCCATCCATCACTGATTTGCTGGTTTTGACCTCCCTCCATGGCTCCTGCTGCCAGCAATTCTTTAAATTATAAAGATAACAAAATAGGAAGTTCTGTTCTGAACAACAATCTACAAATATCCCTTTAAAATAATGAACAAAAACAAAGTACTAACATTTAGGTATGTCTTTATAAAGATGAGCAAATACCAACTTTTGAGTGTTAGCCTAAAGAGGTAAAGATTCCTTGTCTTTTACGACGACTTGGGTTCCAAATGATTCATTTGGAAATGGGATTGATATACCTAATGTATATATATATTAGAAGTATGAACCATTAACATGTGGTGGTTAAAAGTCTTAGACTAGGAGTGAGAGACCCAAGTTCTAATCCTCCCTTAGACACAGAAGCCAGCTAAATGATTTTGGGCCAGTTTCTTACTCTCTTCCCTAAACCAATGATATCTATCCCAAACTACTAAAGACTGACCATAAGTACTAAAGGATGCTTAGGTGTACAAGACAGGAAGAGGGACACACACACACACACACACACACACACACACACACTTAACATGTACACTTTGTGGAGAGGTCAGAGGTGGATTGCTCCTGGTTCAGCCGAACTGGTAGAGGAATTCAGGCCTGGGTTGCAGAACCCATGGAATGTTTCTTCCTACTGATGTTTCATTAATGCTGACTTTGAGATTTAATTTGTTAGGTTGGATGGACTCATAGAATATGATGAGTTTATCAATTAGGTTCAGGAGTATGATCTCAAGATTAATTGCCAGCCACCTGCCATGGCGCTTAAACATTCAACTCAACACTGGGTTTTTATAGTCTATTTCATTATATTAATGGACATTTCCCCCAATCCTTTATGTTTTTGAAAATCTGAAAACATAATCCAACTCTCAGCTTGGTACTGATATACGCTATTAATTCTAATCTCTCACAATTTTACTGTATATTTTAATTGCACTAAATGAGGAGTGCTCCTGCACTGCTGATCTGGAAAAAAAAAGATAATTTTGCACTCAAGGTCAGGAAGGATTTGCATTCATATAATTCCCCACCATTCAAGGTGATAAACAAATATCCGTAATAATTGTAAGACTAAGCTTCAAAATAATGTCTGAAATAGGGAGGATCACATTAAGCAGATAGTCATTAAGAAAACAACAGAACCCTTATTAGTATTGCAATTTCTGGTATGATCCATTCTGAAACATTTCAGCTAGCCCAATGCAATGAAGTGAAGTCAAAGTTTTATGTCTAATGTGTTGGGTTATATTTATCAGGAACACGTTAAGAAGATGCTAATTATGCTATCCTTTTCTCAGTTCAGGAATCCAGATTAAAGCATTTCTGATGGGTTCAAAAGACTGTTCAGCTTTTATCTGGACAGCTTCCTCAAAGGGGAACTGATCACCTTCTTTAGTAATTGGTTCCACTGTTGAACTGCCCGCATCATTAGAAAGTTTTCTTAACATTGAGTCAGAAGCTGCCTCCCTATAAGACTTTTGCTTCCCAGGCAGCGTAGGATTGGAGGTGGTGCAGTGGCTAGAGTGCAGTACTGCAGGCTACTTCAGCTGACTGCTAGCTGCAGTTTGGCAGATCGAATCTCACCAAGCTCAATGTTGAATCAGCCTTCCATCCTTCCGAGGTGGGCAAAATGAGGACCCAGATTGTTGGGGGAAATATGCTGACTCTGTAAAATGCTTAGAGAGCACTATGAAGCAGTATATAATATTAAGTGCTATTGCTATTGTCAAAGATTCATCGATAAAATAACATTTGATTAAGTTCATCCTAGAGAAGAAAAATTTAAAACCATAAGCAGCAACAACCCAAATACATTTCAGAAACAAGGTGGCTAAATATAAATATTCTGCTGTAGTTAATTTGAATAAAGTTGAGGACAGATGGGGAGAACAAGAGCCAGACCGCAATCTTTTTGTTGCTCTAAATCATTGCACAAACAGGATTTAGGCCTATCACCCCCCCCCCCCCCCACCTAAGAAAGGGCTGAGTATAAAACTTACATTAAACTAAATCATCTTCATCTAGAAATTTCTGTACATATTGTAAGTTATTGAGAAGAGGTAAAAGCTCCAACAATTCCTGAGGAAAGGTTGACTTGAAACCAATAATTAGTTTCATAAATCTGGGATCTTGCTTGAACTGGTATCATCCTCACGTCCAAATAGAAGATAGTGTTGGATATACAGCCCTATAATTAAAATAGCTCAAAGAAATTTCAATTGGATTATTACCAAACCACCTTTATCAGAAAAGACAGGATATCTTTAAGGAATCTGAGATATCACCTTAGCTTCAAAACCTTTCAGGATTCAGTAAAATCTTCAGCTACTTGAGTTTCCCTCCCCTTATCCTTATTCCATCTTTTATCAAGACCAAACATGTTCAGTTCCTTTAATCTCTTGTATGAGTTTTTAGTCTTTATCACCTTATTGTTCTTCTTTATACTTGGTCCAGTTTTGACGGAATATCTTCTGAAAATGTAACCAAACCACACGCAGAATCAATACAATCAATATATTTAATCAATGAATGATTGGCTCATTTCTAGATTCGGGGTTCAAAAGTTCATGCACCTGCCAGGTATAACATCTGTAGCTTTTTTTTTGCTATTTGGACTTTAGAAAAAACTAATCTTTAAATTATTGTATGCCAAATGCAGGATGCAACCTAGTTCATAGGAGCCTGGTAAGCGAAGTCTTGGTGAACTATTCCCACAGGAAAAATGCCATGTCATTTTCTAATTTCCGTAGTTTAATGAAGACATTCATACAGAGAGCAACATGCTAATCATAGTACTCTGCGAATGAAACAATATTTGGAAACAAGGGAACAGCAGGATAGATTTTGTAATCTGGGACTAAATGGACTTGTCTCCTTGGGAACCACACTGGCCTTTTTTTCCTACATCTTCCCACTCCTCGCTCCACACCCCCAATCTATTTTATTCATTTCATTCTTTTTGATATACAGGTTCTTTGAAATAAAGGGCTGGATCATAAAATAACACTGGCTTTTAACATGAGATGATCGTTGGGTACCACCTTTCTTTAACTGATGGAGGGTTCAGAGAAGAACCTAAGAATAATTTGGTTCACGGTGACATATTAATTGTTTTAGTTTTTTACTACACTATCAGATTTATACTCTCTCTGGCTGTCTCGCTCTCTTCTTCTCTCTTAGGAAGACAAAGACATACATACATATCTCAAAGAACATTTTGCTTCTTGCTTTATATTCCTGGTTTTGGATTGTTTACAAGTCAATCATTGGATCTGGCACTTGCATTAGTTCTCTAGGCTGCTGCACACTCGGCTGGTTTAAAAAATGGCAAATACATATTTTAAGGAACATTTGGAGAAATTGGAATTGATGTAGAGACGTTCACAGGACTGGAAGCTGAAATGTAAGCTAAGACTAAAAAGAACTGGATTAGAAACTCATTTTTAAAAAAAGAGCAATCAAATAAATACCTGAGCGAATGTCACGTAGGGGAAAAACAGGATCTGTTTTCTGCTGCTTCAGGGTGACCTTAAGTCAGTGGTGGGATTCAAATAATTTAACAACTGGTTCACCCAGGGTCAGGTTGGCTCTCATGGGAGGCGTGGCCCATCCCCATCCTCCAGCCTACGTTCCCTCTAAGGTGGCGGCTGCGCTAGCGCGCAGGTGGCAAGAAAACACCGCGCAGCAGTTTTCAACTGCCGCGCAGTGATTTTTATTGCCACAGGCTTTGGAAGCTGGGAAGGTCCTTTGCAGGCAGCTAGAACGGGCTGCCTGCAAAGGACTTCCCCAGACTTGCTTTGAGGAGCACGGGGCGACTGAGGCTAGTTGTGAAGCCCCAAAGCCCCCACCGCCACCGGAAGAACTGCTGCCATCTCCTCCTCCTCCTCTAACAGGCAGCACTGCCGGATTTGCCGCCCGGCGCTGCGGCTGAGATGAAGCTGGCAAAGCTCCAGCCGGCATCTCCGCGCGTGGCAGCGGCGCCTCCCCTCTGCTCGGAGCACCTGAGCTCAGCGCTGGGTTACCCCTGCCTGCCCCCTCCTCCTCCTCTGCCGTGCTTTTGAAGAGCCATGAGGCTGCGGGAGACAGTAGGAAGGCGGGGAGGGAGCAGGGGGAAAAAAAGCCTCATGGTTCTTCAAAAGCTCGGAGGAGGAGGAGCGGGCACGGGTTACCCAGCGCTGAGCTCAGGAGCAAATCTGGTGGTGCTGTTGGAGGAGGAGGAGGTAGCAGCAGTTATTCTGGTGGCAACTCGTCGGCAACTTCAGCAGCAGCCCTGCCCACAATGAAGAAAGCAGAGATGGAGCAGATCCACGCAGATGACGTCGCTGCAACATGACTGGAGGAGGAATTCTGGGAGTTGAAGTCCACAAGTGTTAAAGCTGTCAGGTTTGAAGAGCTCTGCATTTTTTTTCTAGGGGTGGAAGGGTCTTGTAACTTGACAGCTTTAATACTTCCATGCTTCAAATGCCAGAGTTCCTGAGCCAACAGGACTGGAGGAGAAATTCTGGGAGTTGAAGTCCACAAATCTTAAAGCTGTCAGGTTTGAAGACCCCTGGGGGTTTTTTCCCTAAAGGGTTAGGGGTGCAAGGGTCTTGTAACTTGACAGCTTTAAGAGTTGCGTGCTTCAAATGCCAGAGTTTCTGAGCCAACATTTTGGTTGCTAAGCAGGAGCATTGTTAAGTGATACTGATATTATATAACACTTTGAATTAAACGGGTACCTTGAAGAAACATAACTTTGAGTTTCAAATAATACTGATTTCGTTGTTGTCTTAGGTGACATCTGTGAAAAAAATTCGGGTGCTCAGGCATGAAAATGTGCCGCTCAAACACTATACTTTTCTGCTCACATCGAAAAAAAATTAGAGGGAACATTGCCTCCAGCTCCACCGCATATCGCGGGATGAGCCTCCTGCAACGGCCAACCTGATCCAGTTGTTAAATTACCTTTAAAATTACCTTTAAATTAGCACCACTACCCTGCTATGAATTGATCCTGGGTACTGCGCTGCAATGGAGAAAGGGGAAGTGGAGTGGCTGGCATGAGGGGAGGAGGAGCAGGGAGAAGAAAGAGGGAAAGCAGCCTTCTCCTTCCCTCACGCCTGCCGCTCCGTTGCTCATTTTTCCATTGCAGCGCAGCGCCCAGGATATCCACTTGATACCGTGTGTGTGTGTGTGTGCGTGTGTGTAATTTAATAACTGGTTTGCCTGAATCAGTGTGAACCGGTTGAATCCCACCACTGCCGTAAATTGCAAAAAGGAGTTTCTAGTTCAAGGTATCCAGACCAGCAAGTCAACAATAGAAGCATTGATTCAGCTTCTATTTAAGCCAACACTGAACAACTGTTTAAGCTGGATTTCTACACTGAGCAGGGAGTTGGACTCAGCAATCTAAAATTCAGTGCTTCTCAACCACAGAAACTTTAAGATGTGTGAATTTCAGCTCCAGCCAAGACTAAAATAAATGATCCCTTCTAGCTCTTGGTTATGCTTATTGTATCCCTTGTTGAAATATAAATATTTTTACCATTATTAAATAGAAACATTTTACTACCAAACAGCCTCTCAAAATTTAAGAACAGGAAAGTAAACCTGAAGCCATTTTTTTCCATTTACAAGGCACTTCTGTTCAATTTAAAGAAATCCCCATATGGCATACAATTCCTTCATGCAAAGGTATACTGAAAAAATAATGCTGTTTTGTTTGAGGTAAGAGATTTTTTTTTCCCCAGGCTGATTGGACACACATGACAGATTAAATTTTCACGGAACATAAAAACCAGAGAGATCTTTAAAATAGGCAAATCAACTCCATGAAATGAGATAGGACCTCATTTTAAATCTAGACAGGATTGCTCATTTTCCTGCAGCAGGTTGTTTCTCTTGATTTGACCAGCAGAGGGAGCTACTGCAGTGTGGCTTAGATATGTGTCTCTTGTTACTGCTGTTCAGCTTTTCTTAAATAATATCAGTCTTAACAAAAACTGCTTCCTCAGTCTTCCACGGTGGTTTTGGAGTTAATTGACACTGTGGCCTAACCTTTGGATTGCACCTCCACGTTCACTTATGACTGAAAGGACTTGTTCAATTGTTTTGTAGATTGCAGGACCATTGGAAGGGTTTGATGAAGAGAAGCAGTTGTCAGAACAAGATATCCGTACAACCAAGCATAGCGGAAAACAAAATGTTTGTTGAAGAGTGTTGTGGAAGCCTGCTACAGCCATCCATTTTCAGTTAATTGAATAGCAGCCTCAGGGAGGATTGTCAAAAAGGATAGGAAACAAAAAATAGTTGTGTAGTAATTTACATCTCAGACTGAAATTGGAGAATTCTTCCTACCACCAGCACATGTTTTTCCAAAGACCACAAACCACAGGATATTCTTTTTAGAGCCTTGAATACCACAAGGCAAACCAGTTATTAAATTACACACACACACACACACACACACACACACACACACACACAGAGAGAGAGAGAGTATCAAAGGGGATATGATTGAACATCATTTGTTCTGCAGTTAAGAAACACATGACTTTTTAAAAGTGGCATACAGGTAGTCCTCTACTTACAACCTTTTGTTTAGCTGTAGAGTTAAAATAGATTATTCTCCTTAATGATGCTTGTTAATGGCTCTGTGTTGAGCTGAAAGGGAGTATAAGATAATGTTTTGTGATCTTCAACATACAGGTAGTCCTTGACTTACAACAATTCATTTAGTAACTGTTCAAAGCTCAGCACGGAAAAGTGCCTTGGGTCTGTTTTTCACGCTTACGACCATTGCAGCATCCCCATGGTCGTATGATAAAAATTCAGATGCTTGCCATATTTATGACAGTTGCAGTGTCCCAGGGTCATGCGATCGCCTTTTGCAACCCTTTGACAAGCAAAGTCAGTGAGTAAGTCAGATTCACCTAACAGCTGTAATACTAACAACTTTTGCAGTAATTCATTTAATGACTGTGGCAAGAAAGGTCATAAAATGGGGCAAAACCCACTTAACTATCTCACTTTGCAATGGAAATATTGGATTCATCCGAGGTGGCACAGTAGTTAGAGTGCAGTACTATTTCTGCTGCCTGCTGGCTACCTGCAATTTGGCAGTTCAAATCTCACCAGGCTCAAGGTTAACTCAGCCTTCCATCCTTCTGAGGTGGGTAAAATGAGGACTCAGATTGTTGGGGCAGATTGTTGACTCTGTAAACCGCTTAGAGAGGGCTGTAAAGTACTGTGAAGTGGTATAGAAGTCTAAGTGCTATTGCTATTCAACTGTGGTCATATGTCAAGGACTACCTATATTAGAATGTTCTTCACATTTTGTCCATTTTGACCATTCTTCCACATTAAGTTCATTTCTGGTTATATGTGTCTATGACTCTGTGTTGGGAAGGGCATCCAATGATCGAAGGCCATGAGTACAAAGCTGAAGAGAAAAGTTATTTCTTTCCACAGGATCTAATATATGAATGATGTTATAAGTTAGGTCACTGTTAAATTAACATCTAATGTACTGATAGTATAAAAAATGGAAATAATAGAAGCTGGCTATGTCTTATAGTTCCCTGAATGGTCATAACAATGAAATTAATGGGCTAGAGGTGTGAAACTAGACTTGGAAATGTGTTACTAGTGGATTTATATACTCCCCCCCAAAAAAGACTCCTATGTTTTAGGTTTCTTTCTTTTTAGAACCATAGTGGGGACTTCCTGATTTCTATGAACATTGGAGTATCTGATATCCAGCCATCTTCCTACAAACTTCATCTTCTCGCTATTGTACTTCCATGTGCTTTGAAGAGTATTTCTGAAACTCTTGAGTATAAACTATCTTCAGCTTCAACCAGCTTGATGTAGAAGTTAAGGTATCAGGTTAAAAAGTCGGAGACTGTGAGTTCTAGTCTTGACTTGGGTACAAAGCTAGTTGGATGAGCTTGGCCAAGTCACTCTCAGCCCAAGGAAGCAGACAGTGGAAAACCACTCCCATAAATCTTGCCAACAAATCTGCAGAAACCTGTTTAGGCAAGTGCCAGGACTTAAGACTCTTGAAAGTACCACTCACCCACCCACACAAATGGTCTCAAGGAGCTCTAGCACTTTTGAACTTCACTAAGAATTTTGAAGTACTAATAATTCTCAATTCATTAGTCAAGACCTTCACAATTAAAATCAAATTTCATTACAATAGGAATAGATGAGGCAAAGATATTTGAAGGAAAATTGACACCCTCTCCCCCCCAAAAAACGCTATTGGTAGGATTGCTGTTAAACTCAGAAAGAACAAGGAAATTTTACAGACGATGTACTGTAGAAGGCAAATGCTATAATTGTCATTGCAATAATAATAAATTTTAAAATCCAAACATTTCATTCCTATCACCCCTTGATCCACTGCACAACGGTGGGTGGGAGTGGGTTATTTTTGGACAATGTTCAGTTCATCATAAAGGAAGGTAAAATGAATCCTTCATTTCAAGTATTAGGCTGCCTAAAGTATAAAAGGATGCATTGTTGTTATTAATTTTAACTGCTGTGGTGACATTGAATTGTTGAACTGCTACAAAGGAGAGAAAACGAGATGGGATTTGTCTTGTAAAGACAGTTGCAAATAGCTTTGAGAGAAAATAACGAGAAGAAAGTAGGTGGCATTTCCTTTATTCCCACAATAGTGTTGGTGGATAACTATTTTCCTAGGCCATGAAGATGACCCTTCCATAAAAGCTGACTAATTACTCCAATTGATGAAGAAGAGCTGCGTTCTTCACACTCCCACGGATGTCATGCTGTTTGTGAATATTTAACTTAATTGTCATAGACAAAAGGGTAAACAATGAAGAAAGTAATGTATGAAAATTGTCTGGTAAGGGAAACTTTATTGAAAAACTAATGGAGGTTCTGCAGGAACAGGAAGCCACTGCTCAAAGAAAACTCAGCTCTAAGTCTCAAAAGAAACACTATTTTTATATCTCCTTCTCTCAAAGTGCAACATTTCCCGGAGTTTATTTGCAAGATTCCATTCATTGCGGAGCCAAGGAATTAGTTTAATTTTTTCCCCATGACAATCAAAGAGTTCTTTGCTTGATGAAATGCTCAGAAGCAAGTGCCAGACGACTTGACAGGTGGTTCTTTTCAGCCATAATTTAGCACTGCTGCATTGTACGTAGCTGAACGTAGCTGTAATACATGAGTAGCCCATTCACGGCTTATTACAGGTAGCTCTTGACTTGCAACCATTCATTTAATGACCGTTTGACGTTACAATGGCACTGAAAAGAGTGACGTATGACTGTTTTTCACACTTGCAATCATTGCAGCATCCCCATGGTCATGTGATCAAAATTCAGCCGCTTGGCAACCAGCATGTATTTTGACTCATATTTATGACAGTTTCAGTGTCCCGGGGTCATATGATCACCATTTGCAACCTTCTGACAAGCAACTTTAATGGGGAAGCCAAATTCACTTAGCAGTAACTAACCCAACAACTGTAGAGATTCATGTAACAACTGTGGCACGAAAAGTCGTAAAATGGAGCAAAACTCACTTAACAACTGTCTCACTTAGCCACATAAATTTTGGGTTTAGTTGTGGTCATAAGTCCAAACCTGTGGGTTGGATATGATCTCCCACATCTGGTTTGCAGCCTCCAAAGCCCCTCAGGAACAAAATGGCTAATGTTCAATAAAAATAATGTTCCAATTGTTTAGGAGTGGTAGGCAGTTTTAGGGAGAGAAAATTCTCCCATTCCCACCTATAAACTCCCATCTCAAACCCGCAAAATCTAGTAAAGAAAAAAAACCCAGACTGCTTTTTTTGAGACCTGCTATTGATGCGCTACGGGAAGCCATTCTATAGCCCAGAAGCAAATTGAGAAATTGAATTGAGCCCCTAGTCAAGGAGATCCATAACACACAAGTGATTTTATAGTTTAGCTCTTAATCAAGACGTATTGCAGATTGCTAACAGCTGATTCACAGTCATTGATTATTAAACAATTTGATTTTTATTATTGCTTTGAGCCACCCAGGGTTGTGTTTCATACGATGGGTGGCATTATAGTTCTAATGAGCGAATGAATAATGTGCATGTAGTACAATGTACCTAATAGGCATTGGAGACTCATTAAAAAATGGCCTTTAACCCCCCCCCCCCCCCGAAAAAAGCATTGTTTTTTCCAAAACAAAAAAATGTGGTAAAGGCCAAACCTCTAGTCTTTCTCTATGCATGGTTTGGAATATTCCTATAAAGGTCAGAGATTCTACCCTGTTTTATTTGTCTAGTTATTATTAAAATATTCGGTCTGCCCACTATCCTAAAGTTCACAGGCCAGTTGTTACCCACAAATTCCCTAAGTTAACATTTTAAGTATAGATAACAAAACTAAATTAAAAACAATGCCTTATTTTTTTTTATGCCCACAATAAAATGTCTCCTGAATCTCCCCAGGAGGAGTCTTTTTTGTGATATAGGAGGGACAGCATAATGTTTGTGTTCACATTTGCTTGGAGTCTTGCTTGATTTGTAGTGTGACTATCATCTGAAGAGGCTCTAGAAACTAATGACTGTTTTGGCTCTGTAGCATCCACAAATATGGCGAGGAGCCATAATGTCAATAAGAGTTTTCATCGTGTGTAGATATTCTATGACAGATTCAAGGAGTATGCATATCAATAGTGAAAATTATCCTGCTGAACTCGGACCTGAGTGTGCTTTAATTCAATTGCTTTTCATTCATACCACACTTATGGGACTGTCAGTCTTCCAACCCTCTAGACATCCATTTTCTAAGCATCCTACATTTAATGTGGGTATATCAATCAATCCTAAGTTCTGGGAACATCTTCTTACAATTAAGTACTCTAACAGTAGGTTGTACTCTGGGGATCACTTCTACAAGATACAAATATTTATCATTGATGTCTGCCAGTAAACCACACTATGAAACTGCCCCTTGGAGCAACTCAATTTTAACAGCTAGACTTGTCAGTCTCCAGGACGATCTCCTTCCAGATAGCCTGCATCAATTTAGTCTTCATTTCAATCATCCATCTATTTCTTCCAAGTGTGGCCATGCTAGAAGCATGCAAATGGCCACATGACTACTTTATCTTTCTTTCCAGGTGTTTAACCCCTTTTAATTCAAGTAGCTAAGATCTCATTTCAAAGCTGTTCTCTTACTGGTATTTTAGTGTTTCACATATGGAGCTACTTTTTGACCTTATTTAAAAATTCTATCCTTTTCATGCTCAAGTAATTATTATTTCTATCTTTAGAATCATGCTTCTTTGTAAAAGTTTATGGCAAACTACTTGCTTCCTGCTTCAGTTTAGTCTAATTTGTGGCCAGGCGCACACACTTATGTATCTGTAAAATCTATGGAAGAAAGTAGGGGGAAAATGATGATCCAGTTATCCTATATTTTTGGCGTAGCAAAGCAAACAAAAATCAATACTTCTGATTGTTTATTTCATCATATATGTCACCTTTAGCTCAAATGAAAATGCCAGTCAGTTTAGCTGGCTCTCAAATACAGAATTCATTTTATTAAATTTAAGGCCACCCATCTTACCCCAGGGTAACTCTGCATAGTTTACAGCAGTGGTGGGTTTCAAAATTTTTAAGATCCTCTTCTGTAGGTGTGGCCTGCTTTGTGGGAGTGGCTTGCCGGCCATGTGACCGGGTGGGAGTGGCTTGCCAGCCATGTGACCGGGTGGGAGTGGCTTGGCAGTCATGTGACTGGGTGGGCATGGCCAACGTAAAATGTGGTTAAACTCACTTAACAATGCTCTTGCTTAGCAACCAAAATGTTGGCTCAGAAACACTGACATTTGAAGCATGCAAGTCTTAAAGCTGTCAATTTACAAGACCCTTGTATCCCTAACCCTTTAGAAAAAAAAAACCCAGGGGTGTTCAAACTTGACAGCTTTAAGACTTGTGGACTTCAACTCCAAGAATTCCTCCTCCAGTCATGTTGGCTCAGGAACTCTGGCATTGAAGTGTGAAAGTCTTAAAGCTGTCAAGTTACAAGACCCTTGCACCCTTAACCCTTTAGAAAAAAACCCAGGAGCGTTCAAACTTGACAGCTTTAAGACTTTAAGGTTTAGATAGGACTCGAGGTGGGCAGGGCGATTGGTGGGCCAGACAATCAGTGAGCGGCGTGTGGGGCAAGCGTGGTGTGGGCGGGTGGGGGGAGGGAGCTGGAACTGTTCTAAATGGTACAGTAGATTTGTGGAACCTCTTCTATAGAAGAGCTTAGAACTGGCAGGAACTCACCCCTGGTTTACAGTATTCAAAGGGTGAAGCTATACAAACCCTATACACTCTAGGAATAAAATACTATAACCCTTAGACTAGCCTGGATTAGATTAGACTGACTAGAAGGTTGGTCTCTGTAGTCACTCACAGATTCATTTATGATATTTGAATCTGTCCAATCCAATAAAATTAGAGTATAGGAATAATGTGGAATAATACACATGCAAGCCACTGCCTCAATGCTGACTCCAAAGCATTAAAATGCCGGGGAATGGGATGACCGTTCTAAAACTGAGTCATCACGCTGACTCTTTAATGAAGAAGCCTCTCCAAGTTAAATAGTCAGAAGCAAGTTTTCCTCATTAGTATAGAAGTCTAGCATTCTGGACATAAGCTTCTGAATTCTAAGTACAGATAGACCTCAACTTACCACAGTTTATTTAGTGAACATTCAAAGTTACAACAGCACTAAAAAGGGACCTTTGACCGTTTTTCACACTTATGACCTTTGCAGCATCCCCATGGTCATGTGATCAAAATTCAGAGACTCGGCAATTGACTCATATTTATGATGGTTGCAGTATCCCAGGGCCACGCGATCACCTTCTGTGACTGTCATGGTTCCGAGTAATGCTCACAATCAATTCAAGACTCTAAGGCCTTAGCTTCCCCAGAAATCCTGTTTACTGGGTACTTCATATCAGCACGGTCAAATGTGAAACCAACACTGAATAATTCACACAGTTTTGGTATCATTAAAGAATGGATAGTAGCCACCCCCACTTGTGGCAAAGGTCATGTTAACCAACCAAGTAGGTGATGAACATCTCAGCACTCTCTCCTGCCATTGCTAGGGCACGTTGATCTGACCTTGGTTCTCAGGAGCCTTATCGTTGTTATGTCTGGCACATTGGAGGAAAATATTCTACATTTCATAAGTGTCCCCCCCCCCCATAAATATGGCAACTAAGAAAAGAAGCAAGAAAAATATGGCTTCAGCTGGAGTCGTTTCAAGAGTTGACAGTGACATTCTGACTAGCAAAGTCAAATTAAATGAACAAGCAAGTTACTAAAGTAACAAGCAAACCAATTCCACTTAACAAATGGTGGCAAGCAGTGACGTGCGGTGAGGTTTATAGCTGGTGAGGCAGCAATTTTTTTAGACTTATGGATTTCAACTCCCAGAATTCCACAGTCAGGCATGCTCAGTTGCGAACTGCCGCACTCCGCCCTGGGATTCGGCCACGGCACCACCTGCCAGGGCTGCGCGGAATCTGGGGTGCGCTTGTTGGGTGAGGGCAGCACAGATGGGGAGCGGACGTAGCGGAGGAAGCCTCTTCCCCTCCGCTTCCCGCACCCCAAAGAACAAAGGGAACCTCTGCCGCCGCCCGGGCAATCTGGCCGGCCTCTCTCACGGCGGCTCTCTGGTACTGAGCTTGGGAGTCCCTGGAGGAGCTGGCGGAGGCTGCAAGCACCGCAGGCTGGACTGGAGCCTCGAGTCTAGGGCAGCGAGTCATTCGATAGGAA
Source organism: Natrix helvetica (assembly GCF_964273705.1). Taxonomy (NCBI): domain Eukaryota; kingdom Metazoa; phylum Chordata; class Lepidosauria; order Squamata; family Natricidae; genus Natrix; species Natrix helvetica. The sequence continues at coordinate 140,442,049 of NC_138548.1, forward strand.
ACTTGTCTCTTGGAAGGAATGACTCGGCTTGGCTCCTGCTTTGTCTCTCCTGCCTCTTCGCTTCTCCGTTCGGTCGTTGGGCGGCAGATCAAAGGCGGGAGCCAAGCTGGGTCATTCCTCCCAAAAGGCAACTTTCCCATCGAATGACTCACTGCCCTGATGATGAGAGGTTAGGCTGTGCCTCACTTGCCTCACCTGACTGCACGTCACTGGTGGCAAGAAAGGTTGTAAAAAAGGGCAAAAATTCATTTAACAAAATGCCTGACCTAGCAATATCAATGTTGGACTGAATTGTGGCCGTAAGTCAAAGACTATCTGTATACCAGATGGACTTTTGATTAGTTGAGGCACCTAAACATAGCATTGTCAAACTCAACAGGGAGACAACTTTGGACAAAGGGACAGCAGTTTTCTTGGAGAGCTACAGTGTATATGAGGAGCAAACAGGAGGGGGATGGAGAAAGCAAAACTGACAATTATGTATTTGTAGGTCCTTCATGGTGGCTTTCTGGACAAAATGGGTTCCACAAGGCCTTCTGCCACTTAGCATTCACTCTCATCCTCCCTTATTTGTATTCTGTGGCTCTGCTCTCCTCACTTCACCCTCACTTCTCAGGCACACTGCTTTCTGCTTCCCTCAATTTTTAACAAGTTCCCGTTGGTGTTGCCAAAAGTAATGTACCACTGCTGCTCCAGGTGGACCACAGGCTTTATTATAGATGTGCCTCTGGTGGCAACGATGGAGATAAGCAACAATTTGCAGTCTCCAAACAGGTACATTTTCCAGCTATTTGGACTCAGGGACTTTCTCAAAAGCAGGAGAAAGAGAGAGTATTCTCCCCACCATCCCCAGTACAGAGAAAGGGGGTTTATCTTCATTGCTGTCAATGTAGAAGTGTGTTAGCATCAAAGGATATGGCTCAACTGAGGCAGAAACAAATATATATACACACATATTAGCATAGAAGCCTCTGGCTTGGTCTCAAAACACATGGAAGAATTGGCTGCTTGCCTGTAAGCTGCAGGTGGAGACAATCAAAATATGGGCTTGACATTCCTAAGCAGTGCCCAGGTGAAGAGATGACAACACCGGTATGTGGGCAAACCAATAATTAAAGCAAAAGTGGAAGGTTAGAAGTCATATTTTTCCAAACGTAGGCAAATGAAAATTGGATATCTGCAGTCGATTTTCCTTTCAGTGGGTCCCTGATTGTGAGAGAAGACTAAATAATTAGTTGCAGGTTGTGAGAAAAGCTGGCTTCGATTTGTGCTATTCTGCCCCTAGGTTTAGTTTCCCAACTGCTTCCTTGCCAGCTGCCAGTGGGTCCTGAAGTCAGGCATAAGAGCAGAGCCTTCTTTCGCCCTTCCCTCCAGTTGCCATCCCAGATCGCAAAACTTTTAACGGTGATGGGCTACTCTTAAGATAATTTGTTACCTGTGGGAAACGTTGGGAAGAGATGGCAGCTTCACTTACTCTCCAATAAATTAACAGCATTGGACTTGCTCTGACTTTCACAAAGGCTATAGTTCTTCTCAGTAAATACACAGTGGCACCACTGATTATATAGAAAGCAATTTGCAAAATGGAATACATTGTGGTTTTTTTGTTGTCTGATCTCTTAGCATAACATTTCAAACAATAGTGAAAAGAGGAGGAATTAGCTTGTTTCACGCCCAAAAGATTTTGGGACAGACGTTTGCATTGAATATATTGTACCCAGTGACGTGCAGTGAGGTTTATGGCTGGTGAGGCTGGTGACGTCATCAGGAAGGTGGAGAATGGGACCACGTGTGCAGGAGGCTGAGGCAGCCTCAGCCTCCTGCACACATGGTCCCATTCCCCGCCTTCCTGAGTCAACATGAAGGGGACCGCGGAGCGCGCTCCACCGTCCCCTTCATGTTGACTCAGGAAGGCAGGAAATCGGACTACGTGTGCCTTTTCCCTTTTCCCTTTTTTTTCTTTTCATGATGAGAGCAGTGAGGCTCTGCCTCCCCTGCCTCCCCTGACCGCACGTCCCTGATTGTACCTCTGTAGGACAATTCAAACATCTCTTAGGCAAACAGACCTGATGTTTTGTATGCAATAAAATGGGAACACTTTTGGTAATCCAATACAGGATTTTCTGGAGGAAATTTCTATCGTTTAAGACATATCTTCCCGTAGCTTTTGTGGATGAAATTTGCATTGAATATCTTGTACTCCAAGCAAGCCTTCACCTTAACACTGTAGAATTTAGATTACTTTCAAATGAGTTTTACATATGTGGGCCTTTATAGGAGTTCATTTTCATTTGAAATAGTGGCAATTAAGATCAGTATTTAATAAATGAGCAGACACATCTGGAATATGGCTTTTGTGACATTTGATTAAGTTGATAGAAAACTTGCTGCCTGAGAACAGTATCTGTTTTACCGGTAGCACTTTTGATTAATCCAGAAGAATTTACATATGGAAAAGGATGTTTATTGCCCAAGCAATAGATCAAAAATAGATAAACAGGGACTGTCCATGTATTCACCCTAATACCCGAATTATTTTAAAAATGCATATTTTTAAGGGATTGTAAGGGATTTTTTGCTTGTAATAGTATTAACTAAGGAATTCAATAGAGAGGCTGAGGTGTTTTGTCTTTTTTTTTTTTTGCCATGCATTTTCCACTGGCAAGAATTTAATCAGATATTTAAATTATACCTTCTTTCAACAGTTCATTTACAATTTTTCTTCCATTCATAAAAAATGAAGTAATAACCTTGTAAAGTAGCATTTGATACAAGAAGAAAAGCATTCAGGAACTCAGAATGGAATTACAATTCAGCCCAATTCTTTGAAGATTCAGAGTTGCATGTTTCATGCTAGTTTCATTCTGGTGTAATTCTAACAAGCACAGTTTCCTTTCAATATGAATATATTTGAAAAGGAACGGCTGCTATGTAGAGATTTTGGCATGCTAATTGGGTAGAAAAACAACATTGTTTGGGGTAGAAATATCAAACAATCCCAAATATTCTGAGGTCAAGTTTCAGGACTGTCATATAATACCATTGGTGTTAGTTTGCAAAGTATTAACATCAATTACAGATGAGCCGATTAATCAGGAATCCTCCACAGTAATTAGGAATGCAGATGATATGCTAATAACTTTTATGGACCCAGAGAAATTTGTTTACTTAAAGCATGCTTAGATGCATATTTATAAGCAGTGTTTAATACAATTGGTGTATTAATGAGATTAAATATGGGAAGGCAAACAACGGGCAAATACATGTTATTTCATGGAGTCTTCGGAAATTAAATATCTTAGATATGAAACCTAAAAGCAACAATTGGAATTAAATCATCTATTTCCTTCCTATAGGCTACGTTTAAATTGAAGATTTTCTGAGCATTCTAGTAGAGAAGATGTCTATGGTTAAATGAATACTCCTAAGGATTCTGTTTCTCTCCATGAATAATTATCTTGTTTATAGAGGAAAATGGTATTAAAGGGGAAAAGCACTCTAACATTTTATTAATAGCTGTCCTGGGAAGAAAAGTGATGGAAATTATTCACTGATTTCTTAAAAGGATTAGAGCTTCGTTTAGCATTACTATACTTCTAGATGTCCTCAGGTTCATCCTCTTCATCCTAGCTCTGTGCCAAATTATCCTTGCAAACAGTGGTTTACTACGAAAGCAAAACTAAATAGATTTTTTACAGTATACACAGTCTTTTATAGAAACAGTCTCTCCCCCTTTTTTTGTTGATATGGTAGTGTGGAAATCTTTGATTATTTAATATTGAAGACCGATTTAATGGTAATGGAATTGCGTGTTTGAAAAGAGAAATATTAAAGTTGGTCACCTCTAATAAATGCAGTGTTTTTAAAGGACATGGAAAAGCTCATAAATAATGCATCTTGATTTTTATGAAACATTTTTATGAAACATTTTCCCTTTTCTTATTTTTTATTGAATATATTAATAGTAATGGTTGTTGATATGTTTAACTGGGAAGAAAAGGGTGAAATATATTTATTGACTGTGTCATATCCTTCAATCAGATAACCCAGAATTAATGCCTATAAACTTAAACAATTTACTCTTTAGTATATTAATATGGAAAAATCCAATATATCAACTATCTCAAATTAAAGAATTTTCTTGTAGAATTTGTAAGAATCCATAAGCTGTATTTTATTCTCTGTCTCTCTGTCCCTCCCTCCCTCCCTCCCTCCCTCCCTCCCTCCCTCTCTCTCTCTCTCTCTCTCTCTCTCTCTCTCTCACACTCTCTCTCATTTTATGGAAAAGAAACCAAGAAGCAACTTATCTGCCCAGAACAGGAAAAATCAAGCAATTATATCAGGAAATCTGAAAACAAAATGACAGATATTGAGAAATCAATTGATAGCAAAAAAGTGTGTGCTTGCATAATGATACCAAGGCCAAACAGATGTGTTATGTTGAGTGGTAAAAAGACATGTGGAGTTGGTTTTCAGGGATGGCAAGATCCCGAGAATGAAGTAGAAGGTTTCCAGATTCATTTTGATGTTGAATCAGAGCAGCGGTAGTTTGTGGTGGCTGTAAGAGTTGTGGAGAAGCTTCAAGAAGAGTCTTGGGGCAACTGCAACTGAAGATGTACTTACTAGCCAGTGTTTGATTGAACCGAGCTGTGCATCTATATGGACTATATAACAAACAAGTGGTAGAACAATGGCAACTGAAGAAAGAGTGTGAGGTTGGAGGTGTATATAGCTGATAAGATTTGGGAGAACTGTGTTGGCAAAGGTGATGGGATGGAACGCGATTTTTGTCCAAGTGGTGACGACAGCAGTGTGGCTGATGTTTGGGGTCAGGTTCTCCAGCTAAGCAGCAGCCATGAGGGTGACTTGGGGATGTCTGTGTCTTGATGTTTCAGAGGTATGGGTACAAAGATGACAGTGCTAAAAGGTAGCAGGAGCAGAACCAGACCAGTGGTTAGTTGAAGGGTTAACACGTGTTCTGCAGCTTTTAGCATAGGGGAGTTCTGGAACTGCAACAATTGCAGTTTTAGATTGCATGATATGTAGGGATTCTCTGAATTGATATACAGTTCTTAGTTCTGAAAAAAAAAATCACATAACCAAACAGAGGCACTTAGTTTTTGAGTGGAGGGTTGATTTTTAAAACTAAAATTGGCACTGCTCTAGTTTGGCAAGTGTCAGGGCAAAGACCAGGTGCCAGGCAACTGGTTCTTTTGGATCCAGAGACAATGAGCACACCACTGAATCAAGGGACGTTAAGCTTTATTATTATTAAGAAAACATATTTAAAAGCACAATGCCAAAAGCATACTGTAAAAACTATACATATATAGTTTAAATAGAGATGGGTGCCTATGCATATAGCCGCTCATATCTCTTTTCTTTTTTGCCCCCATTCCAAGTTTGAACTTCATTTTGATTAAAGCATAACCTTCCATTTCTATGAGTTATTTAAAACCACATGCAAGTGTAGGGTTCATCTTTTTGTTCCCAGATCAGATAAGTGTTGATTTATTGGCTGCAACAACCAGCATGCTGCCCACCCCTGACATCGTGGGTTGTGAAAGAGTGACTGGTCCAAAGTCACCTAGCTGGCTTTCATGCCTAAGGTAGGACTAGAACTCACACTCTCCTGGTTTTTAGTTTGGCACCTTAATCATGATACCAAACTGACTATGTGAAAAAAAAAACACTATCTGCATCTAATCCAGCTAACCAACAATCTATAGAGACTGACAGACTCTTTTATCTCTTTTGCATGCTCTTATTGTCAGGGGTTTTGAACAAACCACATACCATCAGAACTCAAGCACATCTGAACAACCAGAATGCTACTCATTGTTCCTATCACCCATCTCCTCCCACTTACGACTGCAGGACTGTAACTTTGTTGCTTGTATCCTTACGATTTATACTGATAGTGTTTCCTGATTGGTTATTTGTACTCTATGACTATCTTGTACCTTATGATTCTTGACAAATGTATCTTGTCTTTTTATGTACACTGAGAGCATCTGCACCAAAGACAAATTCCTTGTGTGTCCAATCACACTTGGCCAATAAAGAATTCTATTCTATTCTATTCTATTCTATTCCAGAGTGTCTTTCTCCCAGGTAATCTTTAAAATAATCTTCTTGACTGAACTGTTCTTCAGTTACAGCTAGGTAATTCCAAACTGATCTTGAAGCATGCTGTGTATCATAACCGTGAGAACCGGTGAGGACCCAAAATCGAATCAGTAATTTCATATTGCATGCGGCAGTTTCATACATTTTGCCAGGAAGCGGGGAATGTGAATAATATTTCTTTTGCTTCTGCTTTAGCTCTGAAACCAAGTTTTACAGCTGAAACCAACAATCAACTGACTATAGAAATAAATCCTCTTTGATGGTCAGACTCTTATTCTTAAGCAGGGTCTTTCTTTTAGTTCCCTTCCTTTAACAGGTAGATCTTGACTTACAATGATTCATTAGTGGTCATACGAAGTTACAACAGCACTGAAAAAAGTGAGCTTTGATCGTTTTTCACACTTATGACCATTGCAACATCCCCATGGTCACATGATCAAAAGTTGTATGCTTGGCAACTGGTTCATATTTCTGATGGTTGCAGTGTCCTGGGTAATGTGATCACCTTTTCCAACCTTCTGATAAGCAAAGTCAATGAGGAAGACAGATTTGCTTAACAACTGAACTTTACAACTGCAATAATTCACCTAACAACAACAGCAAGAAAGGTCGTAAATTGGGGCAAAACTCACTTAACAACTGTATCAATTACCAACAGAAATGTTCAGCTCAATTGTAGTTGTGAGTCAAGGACTACCTGTAGTTGTTTCTACCTAGTAACTGCTTGGAACAAAGGAAACTACTTTATCTCTCTACCTAGTATGCACATGACCATGGGCTTTACTATTAAACTGAAACTTTCCCATCTAAATATCCCTTGAATTTTATAGGTTATATGAATCATACACTGAGCAAACAGTGAGCATGTTTCAATGACCCCAATTTAATTGGACTTCAAAATAATCTATTATTGGGTGTAGTTTGGATTTAAAAAGTTACACAGGTTAGTTAAGGCATGAAATGATGGATTTAATTGTTCTAATTCTCCACACAGGTTTCAAATGAAATTATCTCAATGACCCTACTGCTCATTTGTAAGACATTTGCTGGTAATGGCAATTATAATCTTGATTATTGAGCCCCATATTAAGAATTGCCTATCCAGAAAAAGGAACTTCAAATAAAGGGCTTCTAAATACACTTAAAATGAACCGCACTGAAATTACAATTCATAGTCTAGCAACATCGTGAACTGTTGAGATTGCTATAATTTAAGAGCTTTATGGATTTCCATTGAAGATTGGATATATTCTCTGACCTGAGTTTTTGATGCTCATTTTCAGCCTTCTTAAGGACTACAACTATAAAATGAAGGATGTACTTATTTAGAAAATGTACAGGAGATCTCTGCAGATCAAATTGTGTCTTGGCAATGGGAAAATGACTTTGTATTGGACCTAGATAACTCACATAAAAATATTTTGTAAGAAATTGCATTCTTGGCTATAATTCAATATAGTTATTCACTGCACAGTAATAAATTGTATTTTCAACAGTTTGTAGTCTTAATTGAATACTGGATGCATCAGAGGTGGCAATACACTGGAATAAATATTTGCTTCCTCTTGCCAAAAAAGAGAATGGGGGGGCAAGTATTTCTTTTGTTTAGTTTGTTAAATATTTTTTCAGGATCCTTCCTTCACACAAATCAGAACAATATGCAAAGCAGGATAGCTGATAGCTTAGGAGAAGGACATAGCTAAGGTGACAGAATCATCATGGCATACAAATATTGGAAGTTAGTCTGCTTTCTCCATTGTTTTTGAAGGTTGAATTCAATTTTGTCTCTTAATATGGCAGAAAAGGTAAAGGTAAAGGTTCCCCTCACACATATGTGCTAATCGTTCCTGATTCTAGGATGCAGTGCTCATCTACATTTAAAAGCCGAAGAGCCAGCGCTGTCCAAAGACATCTCCATGGTCATGCAGCTGGCATGACTAAATGCCGAAGGTGCACAGAACGCTGTTACCTGCCCACCAAAGATGGTTCCTATTTTTCTACTTACATTTTTACATGCTTTTGAACTGCTAGGTTGGCAGAAGCTGGGGCAAATAACAGGAGCTCATTCCATGAGCAGCGCTAGGGATTCAAACTGCAGAACTGCCAATCTTTCTGATTGACAAGCTCAGCATCTTAGCCACTGAGCCACTGCATCCCTCTTTAATACTGTTGTGTATTAAGCTCTCCTGCCATAGACTTGCCTGCTAACTTCTCCTGCCATAGACTTACATTGGTCGCTCCTGATTGGCCAAGATGTACCACCCAGCTGGCGGGAGAATCCAGTTACCTGATTGGACTATCGCCTGACAGCTTGACTATAAAAGAGCTGTCTGCTGTCATTTGCTTGCTGTTTGCCTATCTGAGATTTGCCGTACTTCTGAGTTGTTTGTCACTGTTTAATAAAGGTTGTGTTAGCTTCAACCTGCCTTGCCTCAGTCCCTGTCTGCCTCGTTCCCCCTACTGAACACTGGTGACGAGGATGGGATCAGGTCTGAGGTAAAGGACAAAGGCAAAGTCACTGTCAGGGCTGCCTCAAGTCACGAAGCGACGAGACATCTCTCTTCGCTGAATTTTTCCCCCTCTAATACTCCTAATATACCGTCCTTTTCAGGATGGCTACTCAACCGGCATTCTCGGCATTCAGCCCGGCCACCGAATCGTGGGACGCTTACCTCGAAAGGTTTGAGTGCTTCCTAGAGGCAAACGACTTCACGGATTTGTCTAGCGGCCGTAAAAGAGGCTATTTCCTCAGTGCCTGTGGCCACGAGATGTTTGGCACAGCCCAGGCTCTAGCAGCCCCTCAGTCAGTGCACTCCATGCCCTGGGAGACTCTTTTGGAGAGGCTGAAGAACCACTATTCTCCAACACCCTCACACATGGCGAGGCGCTATGCTTTCCGACAGAGAGTCCAGAGAGAGGGCGAATCCATGTTGGATTACATGGCGTCTCTCAGAATGGCGGCTCTTCACTGCAATTTTCCTGTTCTGGACGATGCCCTACTCGAACAGCTGGTCTGTGGCATCAGAGACCTCAAACTTCAGCGTCGTTTGCTGGTGCGAAAAAAGCTGACACTTCAGACAGCTGTGGATGAAGCCACGGCATACGAAATGTCTGACAAATCTACGGCAGAGATGCAAAGATTTCTGCCTCCGGCCACCCATGCCAGCAGGGACCATGCTGTCCACTACGACGAGGACGAAGCAGATGATTTCTCAGACATTGAGGAGGACATTAGCCGCCTAAAGCTCTCAACCCGAAAAAGCCGGTCACAGAGAGACTTTTTGCCTCAGCCAGGTTGCCTCAGCTGTGGCGGGAACCATGCAAGGGCGAATTGCAGGTTCAAAGCCGCCATCTGTCAACGCTGTGACAGGAAAGGACATTTGGCTAAGGTGTGCAGGGTGACCATGCCAGCTACTCTCCAGCCTCCTGAAACCGCCTTACCAAGGCAAGCCACAAGGCAAGCGCCTACATGCCGCCGGGACTGCTTTGCCATTGCCGATTGCCAGCAGCTATCTGAATGGGCTGTCAGTCACGCGTCGCTCTCAAAGCCGACTCAAATTTTTTTTTCTAACTGTCAAAATCGAAGGGAAGCCCTGTAAAATGGAGGTGGACACAGGGTCTTCCAAATCCCTTGTCTCCTGGGCCACTATTAAGCAGATACTGCCCAGCCTTGCTAAGGCTACCCTGAGGCAATGCCAAATTCACCTCAGGGACTATCAAGGGCAGCAAATCCCTATTGTGGGCTGTGGCACGTTCCAGGTTGCCTGTCAAGACTTTGAGGGGCCTCTCCCTCTCGTCATCATTGACGGCCAGCTGCCCAGCCTCCTGGGGCTGGACTGGTTCTCTGCGCTGGGGCTCAACATTTCCGGCATCCACTCCGTGGTTCCAGACCCTTTCGCCGCGCTGGCAAGCGAATTCGCAGACGTGTTCGACGACCGGCTGGGTAAATATACGGGGACACCTATCTCATTTAATTTGGACCCCCAGGTGGCACCAATCCGCCTTAAGCCCAGGAGGGTGCCTTTCGCCCTACGACCTAAGGTAGACGTGGAATTAGATAAGCTAATCACTCAGGGGGTGCTAGAGGCAGTGGACCACTCCTCCTGGGAGACCCCCATTGTCATCCCCATAAAGCAGGATGGAAGCATTAGGATCTGTGGTGACTTTAAATGCACCATTAATAGGGGGTTACAAGCCAACCCTTACCCTGTACCTGTGGTGCAGCACCTGCTCCACTCCCTGGGTCGGGGTAATATCTTTGCTAAATTGGACCTAGCCCAAGCCTATCAACAGCTCCCTGTGGACGAGGCCACTGCATTGGCCCAGACCATCGTGACCCACCAGGGAGCTTTCAAGTGTAAGAGGCTGCAATTTGGGGTCAGCATTGCCCCAGGCATCTTTCAAAGCCTGATGGAGCGATTGCTCCAAGGGCTGCCTGGGGTGGTACCTTATTTTGATGATGTGCTTGTATCTGCCAAGGATCAAGCCGACCTCATCATCAAATTAAGGGCAGTCTTGCTTAGGTTCCGCCAGGCAGGGCTCAAACTCAAACTCAAACGGGGAAAATGCAAACTTGGGGTTCCCAGCGTTGAATTTTTGGGATACCTCGTGGATGCCAAGGGTATCCACCCTACCCCGTCAAAGGTTGTGGCAATAAAAAAGGCTCTCACGCCCACGTCTAAAGTGGAGCTCCAAGCTTTTCTGGGGCTCCTCAACTTTTATGCTATTTTTTTGCCACATAAGGCTTCCTTGGCTGAGCCCCTACACAGGCTATTGGACTCTAAGACCCCCTGGCACTGGGGTCCTAAGGAAGCCCATGCCTTCAAAGCAGTGAAGGACGTCCTCACGTCCCAGCCCCTGTTGGTCCAATACAGCGACCGCCTCCCTTTGATTTTGGCGTGCGATGCACCGCCTTTTGGCATAGGGGCTGTCCTGAGCCACGTTCTTCCGAATGGCTCGGAGGCCCCGATTGCTTACTATTCCTGCACTCTCTCAGCTGCGGAACGCAATTACAGCCAGCTTGACAAAGAGGCCCTAGCTGCTGTCTCTGGTGTCAAGCGCTTTCACGATTACCTTTACGGTTGTATTTTTCAGTTGGTCACTGACCACAAACTCCCCCTTGGGTCTTTTAGCTGGGGACCGTCAGACCCCGCAGATCCTTTCTCCTAGAATGTCTTGGTGGACAGTCTTCCTGGCAGCCTACAACTACCAGCTGCTTTACAGGCCAGGGAAGAACTTAGGGCATGCTGATGCCCACAGCCGCTGCCCCTTGCCAGTGCCAGTGGTTGACCCAGCTCCCACTACGTCTGTCCTCCTAGTAGAGGAATAGACATTGCCAATATCTGCCCAGGATATTGCCAAGCTTTCAGCCAAAGACCCTGTTCTCTCCCAAGTGCTGGACTGAGTGTGCAGGGGGTGGCCAAAAGGGCCAGTTAGACAGGAGTTTCAGCCCTTCTCCATTTGTCAGCACGAGCTATCCGTCCTCAATGAATGCCTGCTGTGGGGAAACCGGGTAGTACCTCCCCCCAAGCTCAGGGTGCCAATTTTGAACTGCCTGCACACCGCTCACCCAGGAATCGTGTGAATGAAGGCACTGGGCAGGAGCTATGTGTGGTGGCCCAAAATTTATCAACAAATTGAAGACTGGGTTGCTGCCTGCCAGCAGTGCCATCAGTCAAGGCCAGCTCCCCCATCAGTCCCCGTCAGAGAGTGGGACATGCCCCGGGCTCCTTGGGCACGAATCCACTTGGATTTTGCTGGCCCATTTCAGGGACAGAATTTCTTAATCATAGTAGATGCCTACTTGAAGTGGGTGGACCTGAAGTAGATGCCTACTTGAAGTGGGTGGACCTGAAGTGCCATCCACCACTTCAGAGGCTGTCATTAGAGTCCTAGAGAAACTCTTCACAACCCATGGGTTGCCTGATGTGGTGGTGTCCAACAACGGACCCCAGTTCACATCAGCTCCCTTTCAGATGTTCCTAGGCCAACTGGGCATCCGACATGCGACCACGGCTCCGTTTCACCTGGCAGGCAATGGCCTGGCTGAACGGACCGTCCGGTCTGCTAAGGAGGCATTGGGCCACCTGGGACCAGGCAATTGGCAGAACCAATTGTCCCAGTACCTCCTGGCACAACATACAACACCGTGCCCGGTCACTAACTAAAGCCCAGCTGAACGGCTAATGGGACGCCGGCTCCAGACAACCCTGGACCGGCTGCTTCCCAACTACATTCCTGAGAAAAGCCCCTTTGCAACCGACACGGCTCAAACTTTTAATGTTGGTGATCTTGTCTATGCCCAGAACTATGGGGCTAACACAAGGTGGCTCCCAGGACAAATAATTCAGTTAACAGGACCCTACTCTTATAGGGTCCAGCTCGACGATGGCAGAGAGTGGCGCCGGCACATCAACCAACTACAACACAGAACGGCCGGCGCTCCAGATCTCCAACCAGGGCAGGCCCAGTCCTACCCTGGAGAACTAACGCCGCCAGAAACCGATTCCGCACCCGTCTCCAGCGCTGTCCCATTGCCAACCCTACCTGGAAGTCCAGTTGGTCCAGCGATGGCTTCACGTCCCGCCGTCTCGACCGCTCAGTCTCCAGCAGTTCCACAGGCTCAGCCAGCAGAGACTCCTCCTATGGCCACCACCCCTGAATTTAGAGACGATCAGGGCGGATCCGACATCGGCCTGTGTATTTGGCAGACTATGCATGTGCCAACTGGGAGGGGAGGGGTGTTGTGTATTAAGCTCTCCTGCCATAGGCTTGCCTGCTAACTTCTCCTGCCATAGACTTACATTGATCGCTCCTGATTGGCACCAGCCAGCTGTCGGGAGAATCCAGCCACCTGATTGGTCTATTGTCTGACAGCTCGACTATAAAAGAGCTATCAGCTGTCATTTGCTTGCTGTTTGCCTATCTGAGATTTGCCGCACTTCTGAGCTGTTTGTCACTGTGTAAATAAAGGTTGTGTTAGCTTCAACCTGCCTTGCCTCAGTCCCTGTCTGCCTCGTTCTCCCTACTGAACAAATACTTTACTCTTTAATATATAACCTTTAATATAGCTATTGATCTTTAGTATAGCTATAGATCTGGAGCTAATTTGATGTAGTGGTTAAGGTACTGGCCTAGAAACCAGGAGACTGTGAGTTCTAGTCCTGCCTTAGTCATGAAAGCTCACTGGGAGACTTTGGGCCAGTTATTTTTCTCTCAGCCCATTTCACCTTATAGAGCTGAAGGAGGAAGGAGTATTAGGTATGTTTGCTACCTTGAGTTAAAATAATAAAGGGTTTTATGTCTTTAAATATGTTTCCTTGAGTTCATAATAAAGCATACACTTTTTCTTTTTTAAAAAAGAACTGTAACTGAGTCCATCTATCTTGCTGCTGGTCACCCTTCACTTTCTTTCCATCTGTTGTAGATCTTGATTCATTTTAATATCTCTTATTATCCTGTCTTAATCTCATGAATCCCAGACATTTCTGAGTTAATCACTCTAACCACTGCTCTTTGGTGGCACAATGGTTAGAGTGCAGTACTACAGGGCACTTTTGCTGACTGCCAGCTGCCTGCAATTTGACAGTCCAAATCCCACCAGGTTCAAAGTTGACTCAGCCATCCATCCTTCTGAGGTGGGTAAAATGAGGACCCTAAATTGTTGAGGCAATATGCTGACTCTGTAAACCACTCAGAGAGGGCTGAAAAGCACTATAAAGTAGTATATAAGTCTAAGTGCTATTGCTATTTTATTTTAATTATGGATATATATGCATTTGTTTGTATTACAAGGCATTTTTGCATTGCTTTTGTCTTAGTTATTCATACTTTTTTTTTTACTGGTTTGACTGTTAAATCGGAAAATTCATTTTGTTGGATGGAATTCTGTAATTTCTTTGTCTTGCTGATTTGTACATTCTTTAGTAAGGGCACAGAATAAATAAAAACTAACATTTTCATTCTTTTTGCATCTTTTCTTTTCAAATTCACCCTTTCCACTAAGTCATATGGCTTTCTCTTGCGGTTAAGAGCGATCTTGTTCTCTAGTAAATTATTCAAGCAACCATATAGAAACCCGGATTATATTTTTACTGGTAGTTTTCAATTCAATAGACAAAAGCTTTGCATCATAAGAAGGTTATTCCTGACAGTTTGATGACCAATTAAGGCAACTTATCTGATTTAATTCATTTAAAACTGAAGACAAAATAAATCATAGCTTTGAAAGAGCATCTCAGGCAAGCATGACATCTTTAAAAAAATCATTGCAGATATTTTGTTTCCATTAGTTTCCTGCACCATGACTGGACAATCCAAAGCATTTTTATGTATTAGTGAGAACTTGTCATGCTTTCTACTTCTGGCCAAGAGGACACAGCGTGAGTAGAATTTACACAAGGTTAATAAACACAATTTACACCCTTAAAAATAAGTGAAAAGTCCATGGTCTGGTTTTATTTCACCCCAGACATTTAAGATCTAAGAGCAAAATCTTCAGAGGGAAAACAAATGAGAAAGGCACAGTAATTTCTGAAAGGGCTGAATACATCTTCAAAACAGATTTTCAAACAAAAGAGAGGAGATCAATAGAGAAGATGAGGGAAAAATAGTTGATTTAATAGTTGATTTAAACCTAGATACTTTGTGGCTACCTGTAACCCAGAGGTGAGTTGTTACTGGTTTGCACTGGTTCAGGAGAACCGATAATGGTATTTTGGCGTTGGTCACCCGAACTGGCAGTGACCCAGGCTGGCTTTGCCCCGAACCATTTCCCCAGTCGCTGATGCCGTTGCCAGCATGTTTTTTAGTAATTTTTTCAGATTCTGCTCATGCGCATAACAATTTATAGTTAACTGCACACACATGCGCAGTGAACCAGCAGCAATGCCAGCAGCAACCCACCCCTGCTGTAACCAATCAAAACTGAGATGAAGCCTGTGGCAAGTGCTTAGCCAGGTCTTCTATTCCATGCTGCCCTTGGCCAGCATAACATCATAGCATATAAGACCTGGAAAGGACCTTCAAAATTATCTGCTCCCACACTTTGCTCGGGGCAGGGATCCGTTATATCAAAGGTGTCAAACTTGTGGTGTCACGTTGCCGTCACATGATGTATTAGGACTTTTTTCCCCTTTGGGGAGCTGGGGTGGGCATAGCCACAGGCTGCCAGTTTGACACTCCTGCATTACATCATCGTCAAGAGATGACCATCTTCAGAGAAAAAAACGTGTATTAAATGCAAACTCCTACAAGATAATAGAAACAAAGGGGGCTTTGTCCTCCCAGATTGGGAGCTTGATTATCAGGCGGCAGCCCTAACATGGCTAAAGGACTGGATCCAACTAAAAAATAAAAGAATCCTTATGCTAGAAGGACATGATCTCCAACTAGGCTGGCACAGCTTCCTCTGGGAGGGAAAGAATAAATCTCATTCCTTCTTTCAGAGACATATAGTAAGGGATGCCCTGTTTAGGGTCTGGGGAAAAAAACACTACCTGAAAATCCCAATCAACCATGGAAGCAATGACATATCCAAATACTATAGACCTCAGTAAAATGGTAAGATGCAGAGCTCTTAGATGAAAAAGGGAAAGTACAAGATCTGAAAGCACAGGGAATAAATATGGAATGGTGGTCCTACCTACAAATTAAAACAAGATTTAAAAAAGATTGGGAACAATACGGAATATACAAGAAACAAATGGAATTAGATAAAATATTACTAGGAACGGGAGGAAAAATGATCACTAGATTATATATTTTTTAAAAAATATATAAAATGGAGGAAGAAATGGTAAAGGAGACAATGATTAGCTGGGGAAGAAATTTTGGCCATAATATAGAGTTAGAAAAATGGGATAAACTGTGGGAAAGAAATTATAAATTTACGATGGCAGTAGCTTACAAAGAAAATCTCTATAAAATGTTTTATAGATGGCATTTGCCTCCAGCGAGATTGGCCAAAATGTACCCAAATTTATCCCCTAAACGTTGGAGCCATAAGCCTGGGACATTTTATCACATGTGGTGGACGTGCCCCATTACAAGGAAGTACTGGTGCAAAATCGAGAAATGATTAGAAGAAATTACTGAACGAAAAATAGAACTCAAACCAGAAGCATTTTTATTAGGACTACTAGATCAAAAAATGTACAAACAATCCCAATACATAATCATACACAAACTCACTGCAGCCAGGATTGCTTTCGCACAAAACTGGAAAAAAATTAATACACCCTCAGATGAAACTACAATCAGAAAAATACTTGAATGCGCAGAAATGGATAAAATGACAATAGAACTAAAAGAAAGAGAAGAATCGGACTTCTATAAAGTATGGAATAAAATGTACAAGTGGCTAGAAATCAGAAGCCAAAACAGAAAATAGAGAATACAAATATATGGAGATACAAATAATGAATATTATTATAAGTGTTAATATTATGTTTGTTACCTTATAGAACAAGTTTATAGTGATAAGAAGGCAATGCAGAAGGGAGAATTATAAAAGCTAAGAAGGAAAGTAGATATAGAAAGCTGTAAAATTACTGTATATTGTTATGTATGTTCTGTGTTTTGTTTTGTCTTATTTTATCTTTTTTCCCTTGTGTCCTCCTTACTGTTTTTAAAGATTAAAACATTCAATAAAAAATATTTTTTTAAAAAGAGATGACCATCCATCCTTGCACATGGCCAGCAAAGGAGAGATTGCCACTTCCTGAGGCAGGCTGCTGAACAGTTGAAAAGCTTAGAATAACAGAGTTGAAAGGGAACTTGAAGGTCTTCTAGTCCAACCCCCTGCTTAGGCAGAAACCCTATACCACTTCAGATAAATGGTTGTCCAATCTCTTCTTAAAAGCGTCCAGCATTGGAGCATTCACCTCTTCTGGAGGCAAGTTGTTCTACCGATTAATTATACTGTCAGGAAATTTCTCCTCAGTTCTAAGTTGCTCCTCTCCTTGACTAGTTTCCACCCATTGCTTCTTGTTCTACCCTCAGGTGCTTTGGAGAATAGCTTGACTCCATCTTCTTTGTGGCAGCCCCTAAGATATCGGAGCACTGTTATCATGTCACCCCTAGTCTTTCTTTTCATTAAACTGGACATACCCAGTTCCTTCAAGCTGTTGCTGTTAAGAATTTCTCTGTCATCTAATGGAAATCTACTCATTTCTGTTTTAAATCCGTGCTTCCCATCGTAGAATAACTCTGTTCTACAATCTAACAACAACCCTTCAGATACTTAGACAACTATCATAATTCTTCCTGATCATCTGTTCTCCAGACTAAAAATCGCCCCCTCCCAATACCTCCAACTAATTTCTCAGGTTTTTTCCCCACCTTAGTTGTTTTATCTTTGAGCATGCTTCAGTTTCTCAATATCCTTGTTTAAATGGAGTATTCAGAATATGTTAATGTAGCTGACCAATGCAGAGTAGAAAAAAATGTACGGACGTACCAAAGCCTGCCAAAGGCACCAGATACCATTCCGGTGCGGTGCTCTGGAGGGCCCACCTGAGCTCCTTACAGGTCTTTTAATTCTTCGGTGCTTATGCGTACATGCACAGCACATCACATGCAGTGCCTGCGCAACGCTCTGCTGAGTAGCTGGAGTGTTGCAGAGGCTCGTGGAGGCGCTAAGATGCATGTGCACGTGGCACACGTCCATGTGGATGCCACCGGCCCCATTCCAATCGTACTGGTTGGAATGGGATCCGGAACCCACCACTGAATAAAACCTTTGGTATCAACGAGGATGTAATTTTGTTTTCTCTGAGTTTATCAGTTTTCTCCCATCAGTTCTTTGGATCACAGCCATTAACTTTCCATACATCTGCAATGTTTTATGGGGTAAATGAACTTAAATGCAGCTCTTTATCAAATACACAGAAGAATAAAAACATTAACCCAGAAGAGAATATTAAACAAGTGAAACTAATACCATATTAGGAATGGGCTGCTTTACTGTGAAGCAACTTCTTTGGGGTTTATATGAGAAATCGATGTAAGGCAAAGCAGTTCAGCCCCAGAAAGTAGGCACTGGCATTTTTAGAAAGTGTGTCTTGGCATTGTGCATCAGTGTGACTATATATTATTATCAATGGTGGCAGGGGTGGGTTTCTGCCAGTGTTACTGCCACTTCACTGTGCATGCCATTTTGCGCACATGCTATCGCTTTGCTCATGTGCGCACCAGTTGCGTGCTACGTGCATGTTGTTTCCAGCATCACCTCCATCTGTCTACTGTGATAAATAGAGGGATGAGGCCGCCTCCTCACAAGTAATTGGGCTGATCTTCTCTGCTCCTGCCTTTTCTCTGCCCTACGTGTCCTAGGATCAGTGCAGAAGGCAGTTCCTCCTCCTCATCACTGACCCGCTGCAGCTGCATGCTTTCCCCACCTGAAACCTCAGGGCTGTCCTGCTGCATCTGTTTTTCAACCAAATCTCTCTCAGCTGGCTGCTCAGAGCCATTGGCCTCTCCTGAAGTGACTGGGAGTGGCTCATCCTCCTCTGAACTGACAACTGGAGAAGCATCTGGAGGAGTCATCACAGCTGCCTTCACAGTTTGCTTGGATTTTCCTGGTGGTCTCCCATCCAAGTCTTTACCTGACTTGACCAGACATCTCTCACAGGTATATCTATGGGGAGATCAATGATATCACCATGGTGGGTACAGCTGGATGATCAAAATCCCACCTCTTCATGTGTTGCAATATGCCACGTGTTTAAAAAAGGCAGGATTTTGATTGCCTGGCCACACTTGCTCTTTTGACATTGTTGCTCCCCTCCTGTCTCAACATGGATGTTTCTGCCATTAAATCCTGAGCCCAACCTTTCTATGGACCTACTTGTGATTCTAGGATTCTGTTTATTTATTTCAGAAATGTTGGTATTGCCAAATTTGTAAAAAAAAAAAAAGCACCATATGAGTAATAAAGGAAGCAGAATTATAGGGTGAAGTCCAATATTTTGGAGAATGGCAAGTACTTTGATGAGCCATTCCCTCTGGAATAGGGTTGGGCAACTATAGACCCTTTATGACCAGTGGACTTCAACTCCCAGAATTCCTGAGTCAGTGTAGCTAACTCAGTAATTCTGGGAATTGAAGTTCACCAGGTCATAAAAGGCCCATAGTTTCCCCCTCTGATCTGCCGTGACTTGCCAATGCTTTGAAAAAAATGTCTAGAACGCAATATTTCAGAGGGGAAAGACCAAATTTAATCACCAATGTTTCCCTTCTTCTCATAATAAAACATGAGACAGCATTTATGCCAACTACCCAGTTAATCCACTTTCCTTCAGAGCTGTTAGGCTGCGTGTTGTAGCTTCTTTTAATAAGTAATTACACACCCTTCCAAGGTATGAACACACACACAAACACATATTTATAAAAAGAAATCAATTAATCTCCTCAACAGTTAGTAAGCGCTGGAAGATTTGTCCAGGGCGTGGATAATTCAAAGAGAGAGAGAAAGAGAGAGAGATATTGAGGAATCCATTGAAAAAGTCTCAGAGGGTGAGGTAGAGCAGGGATCCATTGTATATGCCACGCATTATTCAAGATGTTGTCTCATTTTAAATGGGGAGCTATTCCGCTGGCCCCATCCTTCAGAATCCCTTTTCCCAGAGAGTTCATTCATAGGTTGCCAGGTAACCAAGAAGAGTATAAATAATTACTTGATATGAACACACACACAAAAAGCAAGGATCCTTTTTTTAATCTCCCTGGGGACAGAAAGAACTATCTGAGAAAATGAAGTGTTTGCCAAACGCTGAAGGAGTGCAGCATCAATACAGTATACTTCCAAAACCAAAAGAAAAATATGACAAATCCTTTAGTGGCTCTATGAATCCAATTTACACATTCATATTGCAGTTATTTTCCTCTCACTTTAATCTGCATATTCAAGGTCATAGCACAGCTCAATAAAGAGCTGCATCCTTTACCAATTCAGTGGGGGAGGGAGATACAAAAAGGCATTAGAGTCGCAGGGGTGTCAAACTGATGGCCCGTGGGTTGGATGCGTCATATGGAGGCCATGCCCACCCCAGCTCTGTGAAGGGAAAAACGTAGCAATACGTCACATAATGGCAATGTGATGCGGCGAGTTTGATACCCGTGCATTAGAGTTTAGTCTTTTTTTGTTTCTTCCCACCTCTTCCTTTCTTCCCCTCCTTCCTTCCCCTTCCCCTCCCTCCCTCCCATCCTTTCTTCCTTTCTTCCCTCCTTTTCTTGACTCAAAAAGCTTTGTTGTTACTGCTAACCTGTAATTTGTATCTTTGATCTCTGGGATTATAACTGTAGAAACAATAAGAAATCTTCTTGTCTAAACGACTTAATTCATGTGTCTCAATACTTTCTTCTTGTTAGATTAGTTTTCCTAAATTTTTTTTACTCTAAAGAAAATCTTGAAATAATTTTCAGGTCTCGGTGAACCCTTGCATAAAAGTTATTATTATCTGTAGCTCACAATACATTAGCATGATCTGTAAATATATAATCCAGGAATGATTGCCAATGCTCTTTTGAATAGACAATGATATTTTTCTGTGTATGCATTTATTTTTCCAAATTATTAGCCTACTGATTTGTTCTCCCTACCTAAGAAAAAATATTAGTTTTTCCTTCTTTAAACATATCCTTCCTTGATTTTTTTAAACCTTATCCAAATAGGCCTAAATACATCATGACAATTTTCCACTTTACAAGGTGCCAATGAGGAATGACATATGCACGAATAGTAGGATTTTTTTTCTATTTAAAAGCAAAAATGACTTTTAAGCTTCTTGAAAAAAACAAACGAGTGTTTATGCTTAATTAACTTTCTTGAAATTAATGTTTTCCTTTTACAAATTTTAGAAACTCATAAAGCAAACAAAAATACATTCCTATTAAATAATTGGCTTAAGCCAAAATGGGATTTAATTTTTTTCTAAAAGTAGGACTGGTAGATTTTTTTAAAAAAAAGAAAGCTGTAAATTGATTTAATTAATTCCATTTACACCATGAAAATGCATTGACAATATTGAATAATAAAGTTATGAAAAATCATAAGCCTAAGCAATCTGAATAAAATATTCAGAATCCACAATGCTTCAAAACAGCAAAGCTGCAGGCTAGCAGTTGAGTCATGGTGCATAAAACTTGCCACAGCACCGTGAGTGCTAGCATTGTACAACGCACAAAGCCTTTAAAAAAAAAAAACAGTCACAATTTCCCACAGAACTCCTAAGCAACCTCTCTCAGGATTTCATCACTTCCTTCAGCAATTTTTCTGAGTTAGACAGACGGACAGAACATTATTTTGTTCATTGACGAAATGGGCAACACAAAAGTATTTCTTAATAACAGAAACTAACAGCAACCATTGTGGGTGAAGCTTGCACATAATGCAGCAAAATGTTGCCACTTTAAGAGAAATGCATTTCACTTGATGTTTTAAGAGATGGTGCAGACAAAAACTCTTAAAGTAACCCAGAAATTTAGATTAAAGAGGGGTAATCAGTTGGTGGCAAATGTCCCTGTAGAACTGGCCATAGACAAGAACATGTTCTGTAGGTTTCTATGGCATCCATATCATGGGGACAGTATTAGGGTTTATATGGTTTTTTTTCCCATATGTTTCCTTCTGAACAACTGTGGGGAGAAAATTAAAACAATCTGTGATAAGATGTAAATATAAGGCACAAACATAAACATTGACATTTGATTATTTGCAATCATATTATGAGAGAAAGCAGTGGTTTCTTTTTGACCTTCTATATCTAAGAGCCTTTATCTTTAATATTGATCTACCTTCTGATTTGGACAGTTTCTTTTTCATCTCACTCTCTCTAATGGAGGAGAGAACACTGCAGGTGCTTAGCTGTAGTTAGGCTGAAGCAACCCAAGATTTCCCATCAGTAGCTTATTTCCTAAATAAAGTTTTTTTTTACCAACTTCAAGAAAACTTCCTTATAAATATTATATTCCTGTTTTCACTCTTTCTCCCTACATGCATTGCTGAGCCTGCTGATAGGTTTACTCTATAGCAATAACAGTAGCATTTATATACCATTTTATGGTACTTTACAGCCGTCTCTAAGTGGTTTACAGAATCAGCATATTGCGCCCAATCATTTTGGGTCCTCATTTTACCCACCTCGGAAGGATGGAAGGCTGAGTCAACCTTGAGCCTGGCGAGATTTGAACTGCCAAATTACAGGCAGCCAGCAGGCAGCAGAAGTGGGCCTGCAGTACTGCACTCTAACCACTGCGCCACCATGGCTCATATATTGTATATTGCATTCTTGTCAAATGCAAGCATGTATGTATAGGAAGGAATTACGGGTAGTTCTCGCTGTAAATCCATTCATTTAGCAATCGTTCAAAGTTATGGCAGCACTGAATGGATGGTATTATGCCCAGTCCCTGAAGTTTTGGCTATGACAGCAGCCCTGCAATCACATGTTCAAAGTTTGGCAATTTGTCCAAATTTATGATCTCAAGGGTGCTTCAACTCCCCTACCTGCCTATCTCCCCCACCTCCCTGGTCTTATGCATAGTGGTACAACTTGGCAGTAATAGCAGCAGTGGCAGCCCTGGCAGCTATGCGCTGAAGAACACGCCCAGGCCTTCAGTAGTCTTAATCAATTGCTGCCAACTTCAAGCTTCTACTTCACTCCCAGTGCCAGTGTTAACTGAGGATTACTAGTAACAATTTTAATGCTTCCTGTATCGTCCGTATCCTGGTTGGCTTGTCTACCCATGGCCCTCTTGAGGTGAGGATGAACTCCGTGCAACATTTTTGAGCACGTACTTTGTCTTTTCTCAGTTTGATAACTGGCCTGGAAAATAGATTGCTTAATTAAGGGTTAAAAGAAGAAAACATAAAGTATGATCAGGAAGATAAGGCTGGGTTATCTTTGGCATATTTCAGTGGGATCTTCCTCATAGCCTCCCAATTGAAGCCATGTTTTCTAATTGGGTGTTATAAGAGATGAAAAAGCAGATGGAAATTGCTGACATCAATGAGCATCTCCAGCAGCTTTTCCCTCAGATAACTGCAAAGGTTAGCCATCTTATAATGTGATCACGTTTGTGACTCACAGAATGCTTTCTTCCACAGGTTCATAATAAATTGGAAGCCACCTTCAAAATTCTTGACTGGAATCCAAAGAAGTTCAAATCAAGTTTTCGTCATTTGGTTTTCCGTTCTTCTCCTTCCCATAAAACACTTTCTGAAAATCCCGAGATAGCTGGCAGCAATATATACAAGAAACATTTTATAAGAAGGTAAAGTTCTTCATTTCTCCATTTTTTAATAATTTTTTTTATTTTTTATTTTCAAAACAAACACAATACATCCTTCTTTACATACTGTAGAAAGTGTATCAGTTGGTTACAAAAAGGCTTTCGTCAACAAACATAATTCATATTAACTCAAGTATTTTAACTCAGATATTTATATGTTACCATCATCCTACCTCCATTTTCATTTGACTATAATTGTTTAAACATCCTTCATCATAAAATATACCAAGATTTAATACATAACCACATACTGGCATTTCATTTACTATTTCTATAATCCTCCAATAACACTGAATCCTTATGTCCTATTCTAGCTAAACATCCGTAATATTTAATAACAAAGTTTTCTAATCCTCCTTTCCAAATCACTGTTTACAATTTACATCCAGTTTCGTTATGTTGTACCCATGCCTATATAGGTTGTTATCATTATCCCTCCTTTATTTAACTATATCCTGTATCATAACATTTCCCCCCTAATAATCAAGACTTAACTGTATCTAACTTACTTCTTTTTTATTAATCTTTATATATAATCCAAAAGGATTTCTAATCTTCCTTTCATGGGTACCATTCAATATTCATAACCAATTATTACTTATCATAACACTACACATTGTATACATTATTATCATTATCAATTATTTATTTAACTATATCTATTGTCACTAAATTTCACTAAATTTAACTAGTTTTAAATTATACTCTTCCATCTAGCAACCTGTATATTTCCAGTAGCAAAACAGTCTCATATCTTCTGCCATTTGTGGTGTCAGTCGTCTAATCATCTCCTTAATCAATTTTGTATGGGCTCCTCTTAGCAACTCATTGCTTATAAAGTCTCTCATGTAATTCGATGCCCTTCTTCTATTTCCTCAATCAGCTTATCTTTAACTGTCAGTAGTGTTATCAATGCATCAAGACCGCACATCCGTATCATCTCAACGTTGGCTCCTCCTTCCAAGTTCTTCATTTTTCTTAAGCACTATACATCTTGGTCTTTCTTCACCCAGCCAGCCAAGCTGTGTTCATTGACAGAGTACAAAATATTCAACATGATCAAGATTCAATGTATCTGTGCCTTTCTTTTTACATTTAACAATAAGCCACATTTGTCAATAAATACCAAAGTATTACTCAGCTAGAGCTCATCTTCTGAGGAACTTGGTTATATTTAATATTTTAAAACTGAAACACTAAATTCTAAATTGTAACGTCTTTAATTTTGTTTAATAGGCTTATGTTCAGTGACCTCTGCTAAAGGTAGTTTGTTACTAGTGGCTGTATCTAATGCTGCATGAGTGCATTTTATGGAAAATATTTTTATAACAGTGCAATTAAAAGAATAATCACTTTAAAGACAATGATACAAATGTCAAATTCAGAGTACTATGAGCTCTCACTTTTAATTTTTTTTGTATCCCTAAATTCACAGATGAATATTAATGTTATGGTAATTATCACTTGGCAACTTATTTTAATGGATTCACAGGCACTTTTTCTAGTATCTTTTTGGCTGGCTCTGTAATGAGGTTGATAAGATTGGTGTGTATTTCAGAAAGTACCATGTTTCCCCGAAAATAAGACAAGGTTTTATTTTCTTTTGACCCCGCAAAATATGGCCTTGGCCTTATTATCGGGGTAGGGGGCTTATTATTTTGGAGTCAGGCTCTTTGGGAGCCCGCTCGCAAGAGAGCACCTGCTCGGCAATCCCCCTCTCCAGCTGGGCAGAGCATCACTCATCAACCTAGCAATATCCCAAAGGCATCAAGCCATGCAAGCGGGGGAAGGGTGGGACCGGCGTGTGCATGGCTTAGCGCTTACAGAGTACCACTCGGTCAGTAAGTGGTGCTCTGTCTGGCTGGAGAGAGGGGTTGCACGAGTGACTGTTCTCCCCCCCCCCCCCGCTCGTGCACCTTCCAATCCTCACCACGCCTGGGCCAGCTCTCCCTGCAGGGCAGGGCAAGGGCCACCGCATCCCAGCACTGAGGATGGCTTCTTCTGAGAGGTCAATTGGGCCATCCGCCTGCTACCAAGTCTTCTTGGAGCTGGGGCAGAGTCTTCTGGCAGTGGCCGCTCTGGGAGTGCACTTCCCGCTCTATGGTTGTGGCCCAACTGCCAGGAGACTCTCTGCCCCAGCTCCTAGAACAGTTGGCAGTAGGCAGCTGACCGACTGGCTTCTCAGAAGAAGCCTTCCTCAGTGCTGGGATGGCAGTGGTGGCAGCAGCAGCAGCAGCAGCAGCAGCAGCAGCCCTGGCCCTGGCCCTGGCCCTGCAGGGAGAGCTTGCCTAGGTCATGGTGAGGACTGGGAGACATGCATGTGGGGGGGGGGCAGGCGTTCACACACACCCTTTCCAGCCAAGCAGAGCGCCACTCACCAACCCAGTGGTATCCCAAAGGTGCCAAGCCATGCGAGCACCAGTCCCCCCTCCCCCCCAGTCCTGTGGCTCTGTGCCTTCGGGATACCACTGGGTCAGTGACTGGCACCCTGCCTTGCCAGAGGTGGGGTTGTCCACTGGGCTTATTTTCAGGGGTAGGTATATATATTTGCTCACCCTAAAAATTTGGCATGGCCTTATTTTCAGGACATCATATTTTTGGGAAAGCACGATATGCAGATTGTTAGATATTAACTCTGTCTGCTATAGTTTCCAAACAGGTTCTCTGTTCAGGCGGGAACAGAGATTGAATCCTATTGGTTAAGAGGTCTGACAGCTCCCTATAAAAGGCTGTTGTCAGACCAAGAAGTTGCTGGATTGTACAGACTTGTTGCATTACAATAAAGAGCTGTTGTTGCGTTGAGCCAGTGTCTGCCTTCTCACTACCTGATCTAACACAGATTGGTAATGTTCCTTTCTTTGCTGTTGTCAGAAACACTGAGTTCATTTTCAGCAGATTGTGCTGTTATTGGCAGCACTGTCTGAATATAATACAGACTGGGTTTTAGAACAGGACAGGATGTATCTATATTCCTATATGAAGCAATATAATCTGTGAATGTAACCTATCAACCATGTGTTACGTGGGGACCTTGGTGCTCTCTGACTTTGGTTGTTTCTTCAAGATGTTTCATTACTCAAGTAGACAACATCATCAATGCCAGTTCTCTTCTAGAACTGATGATGATACCTAATTGGGTAATAAAATATCTGCAAGAAAGCAACCAAGCTCAGAGAGCACCAAGGATCTCACAATTCAACCCCGAGCTACAAATATTGACTTCTATCAGAACCATGTATTATGAATAAAATCCAGTATGCTCATAGCTCAGTGTTTAACAAAATCAAGAACACCCAAGGTAATGGAAAGACAACCATTCATTTGTGGTAATAATTTTATAGGTGGTACTTACACAAATATGTATAGCATTGACAGTATAACAGCAAACAAACAAAGAAAACTAAACATCACTTACTTTATTTTTCTTGGCAGTAGATTACAATTGTTTTCCCAGTGTAGGAAGAACTGGACAGACTTTTAAATAAAAAGATAGTAAATGGTTTTGCTGCACTTTAATTTGCTCTACATAGATCTCCTTGACTTATTTTTTTTAATGATACTTCAAAGATAGTTGGAATCTGGGCACCTTCATCAATTTTTACCAACACTGGTTTTCTAACACTTTTATAACACAGAGGTTATACTACTCTCTTCAGGATCAATGACTCATCGGGAAGAGACTATCATTTTTACTCACTGCTTATTATGAGGTTAATATTGGGGAATATCTGGCTAACAGTGCAGTTTCATTAAAAACCAAATGAGCCAAAAATGGCCATATGTCATACAGAAGCAGTCCTAGAATTTAATCAACCAAAACCACAGTGTGCTGCAATTTATAGGTTAGAAAACTATAAAGTCCATGCCTACTGAATGGAGAAATATATTATTTTGTACCTTGAATCCTATGCATACTATATGTGAAAAATATATTTTGCTTAAAAATAAGGTCAATGTGCACCAGTTCCTTTTCTTATCTTTCTTTTTCCAAAGTGTATATTATTTGTCAGTCCTCAGGCTGCCATTCAGGGGGGAGCCCACCCGTCATCAATGCCACACCCGCTCAGCCATGCTTACACGCCACTGCTGCCGCTAACACCACTGGGGCTGCAGCCACCTCTCTCTGATGTCGGTGGAGCCTGTAGCTGCATGTGGCTCTGTATGGCTTCCCTCACATCTCCGTAGGTACGCCTCCTGGACAACAGCCTACTCTGAAGTAACTTTTCTACTCGGGTGCAACTGCCTACTCTGATGTAACTCTTCTGTTCAGATGCAGCTGATCAGGAAGGAGGCAATGATGACATTGAGTGGGGGTGTGGCTGAGGGTGGCTGAGGGTCATAGTGATTGGTGCTGGTGGTTAGGGGTGTCATATGGGTGGGTAATAATATGTATGTATGTATGTATGTATGTATGTATGTATGTATGTATGTATATATGTTTGTGTTACAACCCCTGGTATGCCCATATATATATGAGTTGTAATTGTACTGATAAATAAATAAAGGGAGACTTATCAGTACAATTTATCAGTACAGTATTTATCAGTACAATTACAACACAAATATAAAAAGGCAACAGTAAAAATAAAAATATGGTTTTCTGCCTGCATGGTCTTTGTGATAAGCCGAAGAACAGAAAGAGGGAGTAGTGACCTTCCTCCCATATTTAGTCATACCAGGGGTTGTAACATATATATATATATATATATATATATATATATATATATATATATATATATATGTGTGTGTGTGTGTGTGTGTGTGTGTGTGTGTGTGTGTGTGTGTGTGTGTGTGTGTGTGTGTGTGTGTGTGTGTGTGTGTGTGTGTGTGTGTGTGTGTGTGTGTGTGTGTGTGTGTGTGTGATGGTGTTAACTTGGTTAGAACTGACTTGGATATGCTTACTTTTGTACCATTGTCATTCAGTGCGGGTTAACATTTGATTACTAGAGAGAGATACTGTAAAAACCTTGCATCAGACAAACTTGTCTCTCTATTGGTTTCTTCAATATGACTGCCAAAATGTGACATTATTAGTTCAACTGGCACTCTAATTGTTGAGGGATATGCAAATTCAAGCACAGAAGGAGACCAAGATGCTGATTGGTAATAATTTATTCCCTTCCTGGGTCAGATGTGTAGTATATCATGAAACTAGCAATGATCTCACGGAGGAAAAACGTCAGAAGCACAGATTTTACTTGAAGTTCCAAAGAGTTAATTTAGTAAAATAATAATAACCAGCAAGCCTACCACTGTCTAATTAGAATGAAACAGCAATGTTTTAAGAACCCTCTGCATATTCATCTTCTATGGAATTGAACAGTCTAATCCGATAGGGTCATAATCAGAGTCTACCAAGATCAAAGAACCCAGAATGATGGATTATTATTTTTTAGTGTGATTCTATTATGTTCTTGTGGAGGTGATAAGCTAAAGCTTTGAATTTACATTTGATGAAGTAAAATGCAAATTTCATCTCTATCCCCATTTATGAAATCAGTGAAAGTCTGCTAAAATCTTAATTGAGAATGACATGGTACCACAGCTTTAACCATGATTTTCTGTGCTGAGGGGAAAAAATGAAAAGGGGAAAAAAAAAAAGAAAATTAACATTATTGTTTGTTCTACAGAATCTAAAATCTGCTACCAAAATTCAAGCGACACTGAATTCTACCATGCTTCTGATGTGTTCCCTCAAATGCTTATCTGAATAAAAAAAATTGTCAATGTTGTCACTGTCTACAGCTGAATATTAAATAGTCTATCAATAGCTATAATTACACGTCTATTTAGTAGAGAAAACCCTATGATTCTATAGTGATTATTTCAGATTATATTTTAGCTTTTTCTCACTACCAGTTACCACTGTGTTCACATTATGACAGAGCAGCCTGTGAGTTTTTCTCTTTTGCTGCTTTTTTTTTTAAAAGAGTAGTGATATACTTTTATATGCTGGCACTGTGTTGACAGAAAGAGGTGTTATTACATTTGCCCTTCACACAGTTCACAAAGGAATTCAGGAAGCTAAAAGCCCACTTGTCAAACAAGGCTTTTGAGAGAGAGAGAGAGAGAGAGAGAGAGAGAGAGAGAGAGAGAGAGAGAGAGAGAGAGAGAGAGAGAGAGAGAGAGAGAGAGAGAGAGAGAGAGAGAGAGAGAGAGAGAGAGAGAGAGAGAGAGAGAGAGAGAGAGGAGATTGATTAAATGTAGGTGAAGGAGTACATGACATGAAGAATGTTTACAAAGTGGTAGAAATATAATGTAATAATGAACTAGGTTTCACTGTTTGTGAAGGACTGCAAGGAAGTTTGCACATTAACACATGTGATAAGGAGTGAATTTTTTTGCTTCCATTTTGAGGAACTTGCCAGTTGGTGTTACATTTAAATCCAGAAAGATTGCTATAATCTTAAGGTTTCTTTGACTGTAATAATTTATCTTTTTTACAGTAACATAGTTATCTATCTATCTACCATATCTATCTATGGTGTCTGTCTGTCTGTCTGTCTGTCTGTCTGTCTGTCTGTCTGTCTGTCTGTCTGTCTGTCTGTCTATCTATCTATCTATCTATCTATCTATCTATCTATCTATCTATCTACCTACCTACCTACCTACCTACCTACCTACCTACCTACCTACCTACCTATCTACCTATCTACCTATCTACCTATCTACCTATCTACCTATCTACCTATCTATCTACCTACCTACCTACCTACCTACCTACTTACCTAGCTTGCTGTAGGAATGAGCACAACTGGCACACAACAGGAAGCTGTGCAAAGGCTCTCCTAGCCATAACTGCCACCTGCTCTTTGAGCAGGAGTCATGACTCAAGAATGACCCTCAGATTGGAAAGATAGTAAAGATAGTAAAAAGGCTGCCACACCACCACAGAATGTAGTTAGATTGGCAACAATTGCTTCTCAGCCTGCTTCTCGAAGGTACAGCCCGAACAATCCTCCAGAACAAATCCCCTGGCAGCAGACTCCTCCACAGCAGCTAAGCCAGTCAGAAAATACAGCTCCCAGATTTAAAAAAAAACTGCCAACTTCACAGACCTGGCAGTTCCTGGCAGCAGCAGAAG
Source organism: Natrix helvetica (assembly GCF_964273705.1). NCBI lineage: Eukaryota > Metazoa > Chordata > Lepidosauria > Squamata > Natricidae > Natrix > Natrix helvetica. Next base: position 140,472,554 of record NC_138548.1, read on the forward strand.
CCAAGCTAGATCAGCAATGCCACCACCGCCAAGTTTTGCAAGCATGGCAGACGTAGTAGGGCAATGGATATAACATGTGGTGCAAGACATGAAGCACTGCTATCTTCCACACTTCTCCCACTAAAAATGTCCAATCACATTTGTATTTGTATTTATTAGCTTGTCAAACTTGTACAAGATAGCAGGTATAAATATAAACATGGATAGGAATGAAAGAAATGAAAACAAATAGATGGGGACAGTAGGACAGGGACGTTAGGCACACTGGTGCGCTTATGCATGCCCCCTTTATGGACCTCTTAGAAATGAGATGAGGTCCACAGTAGACAGTTTAAGGTTGAAGCTATGAAAGTTAGAGGATGTAACAACTGAGTTAGGTAGAGCATTCCAGGCGTTGACCACTCTATCCAACTTGGGTGAGTGCCAATCCAAGAGTTCAAGTATGGGACACATGGAGGAGAGGAAAAGAGATATAGGTAATGGAGTTTGCCCATCTCCTTTTCCCATTTTAAATGCACCAGGCATGATAGAGTATTCCACTTATCAATATCATAATTTAGTATAATTATTTTATCAAATTCCAGGTGGCTAGCTGTTACGGTAACAGCTATTTCTAAAACAATATGTATGATAAAAGTTTAGCCAGAACAATCTGTCTTTATTCTGTTACATAAGGAAGAGAATAAACGTTCTAATTTCACATTGGCTAACGTGTTTCCCTGAAGATAAGACAACTCCACCCCCATATAATTGCTTGGCCTTATTATTTTTGAGGTGCAGGAAGCGGCGTGCATGGTCACCTCATGGCTGCTGCTGTGTTGCAATATTTTCAGGGAGGGCTTATTTGGGGGGGAGGCCTTATTTTAGTGCATGCGCTCAAAAGCCCAGTTGGGCTTATTATCCGGGGAGGTCTTATTTTTAGAAAACAGGGTATTGCAGTGAAGTAAGCCTACACTGACTGAAGGTTTAAAAAAAAACTCCACCAAGTTGACTATTTATTTCTTTGTGCAGTTAATCCTCACCTCAATCCAGAGGTATTTCATTTAAAACAACAACAACTAACAATTAAAAGATTAAAAACAAGAATAACAAACAAATCGAAATGTAAAAGGAGTTGTCATATACTTCACCATAGGCACACTAAATACATTCTTTTTAGATTAACTTTATAAGGCAAATGTATCATTATAGAATTTAACAATAACTTGGCTCTAGGCTGCAGGCACAATAAGATGCCAAAGTTAAAGCTTCATTGTGTGCAAATAATCTCCATTTTTATGAGCTTTTTGCATTATCCTAATTCCCTGGTTTATGTATCACTTTTCTTTCTGATTAATGGCAGCCTGCCAGGATAGCTGAATGCTAATGAAACAAAATCAGTGCTTTATCTTTAATCCTATCTAAGACAATCAACCTAGTCATATTTTTACATTAAGGATTGCAAAGCACTTTTCTACAGTTTTCTGATTCCTGTTGTTTGCTTAGAATATAACCTCTTTTACATCCAAATCACCTAGGTTTCAGAGAATACATAAATGTAGGAAGACCCTGATTACAGTACTTGTCAGCTAGCTTCTTCTTCTTCTTTTAATTTTCCAGTCAAAGCTTTCCCAAAATAAGAAGGAATGACAATTTAGAGATTAATAGCTTAGGAAACTAAACATCAAAATCACATAGGTGTATATATCTCACCACTCAGTCTACAAGCTCATCTCAAGAATGAGCCTTGTTTAAAAGAATTAGAATGAGATCCGCTACTATTATAAAGCATTATACTGTAGTTCCCCCATTGCGAGATCTTACTTTAGGATAAGGTTAACAACGGATAAAAGTACCAGCAACAAGAACAATAAAATTACAAGCACACATAACAATACATTGAAAAGCTCTGTTCTTCAAATAATCTTATTATATTATGGTTAAATCTGTAGAAAAGCTAGAATACAATGGATAAGAGGATGTCCACAATCTTATGTAAGATTAGATGTGTATGTTACACGATAGGTGTTACAATCATCTTTTTTATGAACCGTAGTGTAGGATCTAAATTGTAAAATCTTAAAAAGCACAAGTGACTTCTAAGAATTTGTAGACTAAAATGATATTGTGCTGAAAACCTCATGAGAAACTAAGCTTTGTGCCCTAAATACTTGAAAAGCACTATTTTTTTCAGTGTTTACCATACCTGACCACATTTAATACTAGTATGAAATGTGTAAAGTGAATTAAATCTGCTATTTTATAATCTAAAAATACAAACACTAGTTAAATACAAAAGATTCCATTTAGCAAGAAGTTAACCATTTTTTTTAAAAAAAAATGATTTGTCCTTCCTGGATGATAGATATTAGCAGTGGTGAAATTCAATTTTTTTTTACTACCAGTTCTGTGGGTGTGGCTTGGTGGGCATGGCAGGGGAAGGATACTGCAAAATCCCCATTCCCACCCCACTTTGGGGCCAGCCAGAGGTGGTATTTGCCGGTTCTCCGAACCACTCAAAATTCCCGCTACCGGTTTTCCAGAACCTGTTAGAACCTGCTGGATTTCACCCCTGGATATTAGGTATATCTTTTTGATGTCCAAACAGTTACTATTTCTATATATGATATCCAGCAATTTCCATAGCAATATCTAGAAACAATGTTCTGCTTCACACCCTAAGTCACAGATTGTTGAGCCTTAATTTACAGAACAAATCACAACTTGCTGATTTTACATAATGTATCCATTCAAAAACATGTTTTAAAAACTACTATCCATGCATAAGTAGATTGTATGCATAGGGCCACCTTAAGATACAAGTCACCTTGACTTACGTTGTGGCTGACCTGAACTTTTAAATCCATTTATTACTGTGATTAACTTCTGAGATGGTTTATAAAAGATGGCAAGTTGTATTATTTATCTAGTATAATATCTCAGAAAAGGTAAAAAAAAGGTAAAAAAAATGTTTTTTAAAGTTTTAATAACATGAACTTGTTTTTTATCTGTTCAAAACAGGAAAACAAGAAAATATTATCAGCCATCATATCCACTGATAGCATCTTCCCCCACAAAAAGTATAATGAGCAAAAGATGGCAAATAATCACCTGAAGCAGGTCCCTGATTATTTATGCAATTCTATTTCAGAAGAAAAATTATCTTCCTTCCAATCTCTATACCGCTTCAAGCCCTGATGCCCCAGTCTTCTCCGTGGTGTTTGAAAATTCAGATTTGTTCTGCTCAGACAAGCTTTATATTAGTGCCCAATTTCTTTCACTTAATTTTACTTTACAAAAGTGTGAACAAAGATTATATATGCATGGCTGGGTCGTGGAAATTAAAATTTGTGAGTTACTAGAGGCTGAGTAAAGAGAAAGGAGGGGTGGGGGAGAAAAGGCCTGAGATGATGGATCTATCCCCATCCTTTTCCCCTGAACAATTAAAAAAGTTCTACGGTTGCATTCTCTAATACTAATATTATATTAAATCCAGTTTTAATATTAACGCATGTCTCTGGCTCTGAGAATGGGAACTTTAGCATATATTTTCTACAACCTCCAGGGCTCCGATATATATAAAAAAGACATGTTAGCCTATCAAAAGGAAAAGTGTTTGTGTTTCAAGAGATACTCACAATCATTTCAACACTAGATTGTAGTTTTATAAAACATGCATCCTTTACTATGTATAAATTCTACTGCTTCACCTCATGGCTGGGTTTATATGCGATATTTATGTAGCCTCCACCTGGGCAAATGCATTCTAGTCTAACATTGTATGCTTATGGTTCAGTGTGGCCTGCAAACCCAAGAAACAAGTGGAGGTGAGCATTCAAGTTTCCTTTCAACTCTTATTTTCACTTCTAGCTTAGCTGCAGTGAATCGGAAATCACAGACATTCAGGTTTACAGATTGCAATGCGGAAAGGCAGATTTAGGGAATGGGGCAGTTTCCCATTTGGTAGAAAATCCTCCTTCTCACCTCCTTACTTTCCTCCCCTTGTCTTTTTCAAAGAAGGCCACCATAGTATCATGACATTTTAAATGGAGACATTTTAAAGTGAGCTTAATGTGTGGTGCTAACTCAGCTAAAGATGGACTTGGAGGCTGAAAGGAGCCAGAGAGAGTAATGGTGCAAGTTACTCCTGCAAGTTACATTCGTGAAAGCATGAAGAGGGCTCTGGACTTAAAAGTAAATTAGGCAATATAATAAAAAGGGTGATTGCTTAATTCAGACAGAAATTGTCTGTCTAAACAGAGGTGAGAAATGATGCCCTTTTATGACTTGTGGACTTCAACTCTCAGAATTCTCAGAATTGTCAACTCTCAGAATTCCTGAGCCATTCCCTACGTCTGATCTAAAGTTACTTTCATTATGAGGGGCAGCTTTCTTTCCCAGGAACTTAATCCCAGTTGCAAAAAGAAAAAAGAAAAGAAAACAAAACAAACAGCATAGCAAAATCAAAATAGTTTTTCTTATAGATTTTCTTACTGAGCAACCTAGGAAATTTCATTAGTCCTCCCTTAATCTCATTCCAAGTGATTTGGACAGCAATATAAAGATATAACAAAGAACTTTAAAAACTACACAATTCCTGAGTTACAACAATGGTTGTTATATATATGAACTTTAGTGACCTAAATATAAAAGAGTAGCATTCTACACCTTTAATAGTACAAGCTGTACAAGCTGTGTCAAGGGAAACTCCTTATTTTATCCAGCTATTATAAGTACAAGACTCTTGTGTCTCTTGGCACTTACCACCCAATCAATACCAAGAAACATAGTGATACATCATTACAGCACTGTATTTGCACAACACATTAAGTCTTAATTAAGTCAACCAGATCCGTTGGAGGGGAAAGGAGAATGGTAGTATAGTAAGGCACCATGTGTAAGAATTTAGGAAGACATACAACACTGAAGTTTTTACTCTGCTTTATTTTAAATTATCTTATTGGAAGGTTTCACATTATGAACTGAGTCACTTTGTTTTACATTTTATGTAAAAATGAATGTAGTTTTGCTGTAAACTGCTTCAAATAGTCCCATTCAAAGGAACCCATGTACATGTACCAATTCGAAATCTACCTTGCTGGGCCAGAAGGGAAATTGTTGATTGCTTGTTGTCTAGATAAAATTTGTTGTTTAGATAGAGTCTCCATAGCAGTCTAATCAGTTTTCTCTCTTCCTGCTCAGTAGTGCCCAATTATCAGATACTACAGTTTTCTAAGTAAGTTTTTTTCAGAAATAGTTTGCCATTGCCTCCTTCCTAGGGCTCAGAGAAAGTAATAGGATCAAGAAAAATCAGCTGGCTTTCTAGCTTGATGCCTTTATCACTGCACTAAACTGGCTTTCTCTAATCAGTTTAGAATGCATAAAATTAAAAAAAATAAGAATCCATTATCCAACGTAATTAAAGCCATTCACAACAAACTATGAAACATTGTTAGAAAAAACAGTTCCTTCCCCCAAAAAAGTGTTTTTCCAAAAAGCTGGACCAGTCCCACCTTGGCACATTTCTCATAACTGGTATGTCTCCATCAGAGTCCCATTTGACCGTATCTAGTAATGTCTTATTCAAAGTTGTCATTCTCTACACGGTCAAGTAGACTGAAACTTCCCAGAATAAACCTCTCTGTCTTTGTGGCCTCTTTTGAGTGGGTTAAATGCATCCCATCATCTTTTATTCATGTACAGCCACACAAATATATGGTATAAAGCTGATGATTATTACCATACCATAGGATTATATAGTGATTGGCACTAATATGGTTATATTCTGTGGAATTTGATTATGATTGTGGTGTATAGAATATGTTCATTTTCTAACAATTGTTTCCCCAGTAGGTAATTCCTGTATTTAAGCACAAATTTCATAGATATGGTTAGCTAAATCTGATCTTATTAATTCTCATAAATTCCTTCTTTCCCGTATTGCATCAATGTGCATAAATATTTTACATGTACATTTTTCTAAGTCACATGATTCCATTTTCCTTTTTAAATGTACTTCCCAACCCACCTTCACCACCGGAAAACATAACTATTTTTCCCTACTTATTTCTTCTTAAAATACACATTTTATATTATCCCCCACCCCCAGTTTTGTTGGTGAAACCATATTACAAAATCATGAGGAGTGTAAATATTGGCAGTTAACTGCCTTCTGCTTAATCCATTAGTTCATTGATCTAATTTTATATTATACATTTTTTCTCTGCTCAGCCATAGATGACCAAGCTAGTTGGGAAAAGTTTCATCTCTTATTCCTCCACAAGGAATTAAGGGACATTTATATACTATTGTATTGTATTATTTAAGGAACATCTCTCCTCTTCAGCTGGTCCCCAGTAGCTCTTAAGGATTTAGTCACAAAATGGTATCATCCATCAAGGAAAAGAGGCTTGAGATTGAAAATGGGATTTAAGGATACATTTCTTTGCTTTTTGACCATCTTTGTAGTTATCCTTACTACTTTAACAAGAGGCTTCAGAAGCATCTGAAAGGGAATCTTTATTTTAGATACCTACCCGGAGTAGGAGGTTGAATTCGATGGCCTTAAATCCTATGATTTTATGGGAATTGAATAGTTTTGACATCACCATTGGGGCTTTCTCAATTCCCTCCAGCCATCTTGGAATCAGCATGAAAATTATGCAGGCATGAAATCTCTCCTGCCTCTATTGGCTCTGTTTCAAGTTCCTGCAAACATATGAATTCCTTGCAAGCTAAAGTGGTGACAATGCCTAACTGATTTTCTACATCCTGAGCCTGTCCTTGGACAGGGTGGGAAAAAAGGGCAAAAAGATAACATTAACAGTCCTGTTAGATTGCACCTTCAATATTAGCTCCAGGAAATCAGTGATAAAGAACTGACACAGCTAAGGAGGACTTAAACCTGTGTTATTTGTGGGCCAGGGATGAATAATTTCATTGGCACATGTCAGGAAAAAAAAGTTGCCAGGACATTTTGCCATTGGGCAAAAAGGAGCATCTCAATAGCTTTACCCTAACTTTGTTTCTTCCTCCCAGACATTATAATGATGCACAGAATTTCACTGGCATCAGAATCATTTGTACCAACACTGGCCCGCTAAGGAAGTTTTCCTCTGAGGATTTGGATTTTCAGAAGCTCAATAAAAAACAGGTAGTCCTCAACTTACAAAAGTTCATTTAGTGACCGTTCAAAGTTGCAATGGCACTGAAAAAAGTGAGTTATGACCATTTTTTCACACTGCATCCCCATGGTCACGGAATTTACATTTGGATGCTTGACAACTGACACATATTTATGACAGTTGCAGTGTCCCAGAGTCATGTAATCCTCTTTTGCAACTTTCGGACAAGCAAAATCAATGGGGAAGACAGATTCACTCAACAACCGTGTTACTAATTTAAGAACTGCAAGGATTCGGGGGGAGGAGCCAATGTTGCAACGATATGGACATGCGGTCTCGATGCTCCAAGACCGCAGCTGATACTTTTGCCGCTGGGTGGTCCAATCGGACCTAAACTGTCCCGCAGAGATGGTGAAAGGAAGAATACGTCTTGCTGATCTCAGGGACATCACAAAGTCCCTGTTCGATCCAAGAGAATTTCTTCAAGCCGGTGACAAAAAATCCAGCCATTAGGTTGATGAAGTCGGGGCGGCTCCAAAACGGAAGGATATGGAAAGAGAAAGTGTTTCCAGCTGGTGAGGAATTTTTACTGTTTTAAAAGAGACTGCCTATAAAGAATTTAAAGTTAAAGTTAAATTTGATAACAGAAGAAATAAGTTGCGGAATTAAGCTTTGAATGGTTTTGGACAATGGGTTATCTTACTTTTTAAATGCTATGTTCATGGATGAAATTTATGCAAGCCTTTTAAAATGAATGGATTAAGTTTTCTTCTTCTATTTTTTTCTTTTATTATTATTCTTTGTAACCTATGGACTGAAATTCTCCTTCTTCATTACTTTGGGTGTTTTTCCCCTTTTTTTCTCTAACTCATTCAAGAATTTGACTTTTTTTTTTAACTTGGAATATAAAAAAGATACAAAGGAAACAAAGAAAATTGTAACAACAGAGGGAAAGCAAAACACTGCTACTCGGAGGCTGGAGGTTTGTGTATTGGAAACAAAACATTCTTACTTTCCTCACTGATTATTCTGGCTTGACACTTCAAGGTCTCACTGCTTGTTTATAGAGGGTGATAAGAAGAAAAGCATACAGATGTCCCTTTGAAGTATATCTTTAACCAGAGAAAAGTGAAAATAAGACCTTATTGTGGATTTATGCTTTATCTTGTAAAAACCTTCCAAGCCAGAGCATCAGTGTTTGTCAGCTGGAGATAATGGCACAATTACAACAGCAGAAAGAAACTTTAAGCCTGCAAAAGATATTGTTAGACATTCAGAAATTATCAAACACATTTGAGAGGACGGAGAAGAAGTTGGAAAACCTAGAGCATCTAACAGTAAAATATGATGAAGAAGTTGGAGATGTTTATCAAGTGGAAAAAGTGGAGGTTAGAGTCCTAAAAACCGAAGAGGAAAATGACCATAAAGAAATTAAATCCGCTGATATCTATGGTGATTAGTTTGTGTCTGGAAATGGAAAGAGTGGAACACTGAAAGAGGAATTAAATGGAGGGGAACTCTACCCCAGATGGCAAGATACAGAAGAAGAAAAACAAAAGAATTTATGGAACTAAAGAGAGAAATTTTATTAGCAACATCATTGATAACACTTCTGACAGTTAAAGATAAGCTGATTAAGGAAATAGAAGAAGGGCATCGAAATTACATGACAGACTTAATAAGCAATGAGTTGCTAAGGGGAATCCATACAAATTTGATTAAGGAGATGATTAGAGGACTGATACCACAATGGCAGAAGACATGAGATTGTTTTGCTACTGGAAAGATACAAGTTGATAGATGGAAGTGTATAATTTAAAACTAGTTTAAACTTAGTGAAATTTAGGGACAATAGCTATAGTCAAATAAATAATTGATAATGGTAATAATGTATACATATGCATTGTTATGATAAGTAATAATTGGATATGAATATTGATGATACCCATGAAAGAAAGATTAGAAATCTTTTTGGTTATATGTAAAGGCTAATAAAAAATAACTAAGTCAAATTTAGTTAAGTTTTGATTATTAGGGGGAAAATGTTATGATACAGGATACAGTCAAATAAAGGAGGGATAATGATAACAATGTATACATAGATATGGGTAAAACATGAGGAAACTGGATGTAGATTGTAAACAGTGATTTGGAAAGGAGGATTAGAAATTTTTGTTATTAAATATTATGGATGTTTAGCTAGAATAGGCCATAAGGATTCAGTGTTATTGGAGGATTTTAGAAATAGCAAATGAAATGCCAGTATGTGGTTATGTTTTAAATCTTGGTATATTTTATGATGAAGGATATTTAAACAATTATAGTCAAAATGAAAATGGAGGTATGATGATGGTAATATGTATAAATATCAGAGTTAAAATACTTGAGTTAATATGAATTATGGTTGATGACTGTGGAAGAGATGCACGAAAGCCTTTTGTAACCAACTGATACACTTTCTACAGTGTGTAAAGAAGGAGGATTCTTTGTGTTGTGTTTGTTTTGAAAATAAAAAAATAAAAAAAAATATTAAAAAAAAAAGAACTGCAAGGATTCGCTTAAGAAATACGGTAAGAAAAGTCAAAAAATGGAGCAAACTCACTTAACAAAATTCTCACTTAAAAACATAGATTTCGGGCTCAACTGTAGTCGTAAATTGAAGATTACCTGTATGTACAACTCTGTCCATAACCATCCAGTGCCAAAACTTTCCATGTAGTCAAGTTCTCTAAAAAAATATATCAAAAACCCAGCTAGAAGATGAGGAAAGCAATTTCCTGTTTTGAACTGACAAGCCATTGCAGAGGTCTGCTTCTAGTCTGCCTTTAAAGCAGAAAAGAGGTGAAATTAAAGAGAAGGACATTAAAGAAAACTGTGGGAATGGGTGGATTGTAAATAACAGCATACACTGCCGGCAGTAGCAACCCAGCTTAAAACAAGCAGGGAGGGATTTCAGGAAGGGGAACCAGATCCGAATATTTATCTCTTAGTCAGATTGCCTCATTCCTTTTCAGCCCGCCTTATCGGCTTCATCAGTGACCACATCCCTTTCACTGTTCGGCTCCAAGTTAATGTTTGACCAAAACTGTTGCCTTTCAGCCACAGGGAACAGATCTTGTGGAAAAGGGCAGAGACTACAACAGTACTGCTGGTCGGGTTAGCTGTTCTTTAGGGAGAACTGAGAGCTGTTTTCAGCATTGAGCATTTCCTGTCTTCTGTCTCACCCAAAACAGGTGAACAAAAAGCTTTCCTCAGTTTGTTTTTTTCCTATCTCATTGTTGCTAATTTGATTGAGACAGATGATTAATTCAATAAGGCCTGAGGGTAGGGTGGGAAATGCGAGAGATGAATGTGTTATTAAAACTTCACGTCTGTTTGTCCTTACATAGAACAAAAGATTCTTCAAATCAACTGGTCTAGCTTCAGAGTAAGTGTGGTGGGATGTTAACTGTCAGACTAGAGAGAGAGTGACCTTTGGTGACCTGCTTTTCTCTTCCTTTTCCCATACTTAGTTTCGCTCATGGAGGCCTCAAAGGATGAGGATTGTTGGCACCTCATTGATCACAGCCACGTGAAAGACTTTGAAGTAGACAAATGGGTGAAGATCACGCTTGCCCTTATCTATAGCATTATCTTTGTGGCAGGGATCTTGGGCAACAGTGTCACCATCCGGACTTCCAAAATCCTGCAAAAGAAAGGCTATATGCAAAAAGCAGTGACTGACCACATGATAAGTTTAGCATGTTCGGATCTCTTGGTGATCTTACTGGGGATGCCTGTGGAATTCTACAGCATCATATGGAATCCTTTCTCCACCACAAAAGGAGATCTCACCTGCAAGCTGTACAGCTTCCTCTTCGAGGCTTGCAGCTATGCCACTGTGTTACATGTGGCCACCTTAAGCTTTGAGAGATACATTGCCATCTGCCACCCGTTTAAGTTCAAATCTACTTCTGGAACCTACAAAGTGAAGATCCTCATTGCCTTTGTTTGGATTACATCGGTGCTGGTGGCCCTACCCCTTCTCTTTGCAATGGGAGCAGAGCACCCGTTGGTAGACATCCCAGGGCATCGAGGGCTGGCTCTCTGTGAAAAAGTCAAGTCTCAACGTCTGCCTGAATTTAGTTTAAATGTGACAATATGTACCAATTTATCATCCAAATGGAAAGTCTTCCAGTTTAGTATTTTCACTGCCTTTATTGTGTACATAATAGTATTGGTTTCTGTAACATTTATGTGCCGGAATATGATTAAAGTCTTGATGGTCTACAAGCAAGGAATGGTGGAAGTAAAAGGAAGAAAAAAGCAATCCCAATTTCTAAGGAAAACCGAAAGTCCAGAGAGCAGAGGATCCAAGAAACAGACTCTTATCTTCCTAGGTAAGTTCATAATGGGATTACCATACATTGATGGGTGAGGGATAGTGAGTAGTAAGAAATGGGTTACAAAACAAGAAAGATATGGAAGAGAAAGGATAACCTGAAATGGAAAATTAATGGCAGAATTGAATTAGGCTCTATATCTTTTCAATTGACTATTTGTTATTCATTATGGAAATATTCCTGCTCAGCAGAAAGCAAGTGACACAAAAATTATCTGGTGCAAGCAACATGAATGTGTATTTAAGAGGAATGGATTTATTTCAAGTTGCATTTCTTTATACGTAGAATCCAACGCCTGCATTTTTCATTGCGTCTCCTCTATGTATCCTATGACATTTTTTCATCATTATTTAAAGAAAGCTCTCTATTTTTAGAGAGTTGTACAATTGTTGCAGCCTCCAGATGGTCTCATTGGGTATGGGTTGGAAGTTTGCATCTCTTCAGTTAAGTGTGTCTTTGTGTGAGGATGGAATTCCTAAAATTCAATTTGCTTTCACAGTCATGTTGTTTGATGACACTGAATTCATTCCCCTTAGAGAAATAAAACAAAGTTTGATGACCTCACAGCATTTTATAAGCAACAAGAAGGGAAGGATGGAATTGGGGGGGGGGGTCTAAAATAGGAAGTATGATAAATATATTGATCCATGAATATTCTCTGAAAAAGCAACCCAGGCAATTATTTGAAATTCCTATCTTTGCAATACAGACCTTGTCAGAAATATCTGAATTTGGCAGGATTTACATTTACATCCTAGAAAAGAAGGTTAAGGCTTACTAGCATGGGCTACAATCTTCAGCACCAAACTTGGAAAAAGACAGTTAATAATAATGCTAACAATCTATTGATTTGTATAATATTAGGTTTTGCAAAGGCAATTTGTACCATATATCCCATCCATTTCTACCATAAACGATCTCTACCATATATGAGTGGCTATATAAATGTGATTAATCAATTGATCCAGACTTTCAGAAAATTCGCCCCAAGATGTATATTTAACCTTGCCACTTTATTTCACTGGCCATGCTTCTTTGTCTTTAACATAACTCTATCATGTAAATCTTTCCTAATCCATGCTGAATTTCTCTCACCTGGATTTGCATTGAGGGTCTAACAACAAGGTTACCATACATGGACTGTAAAGATCTACATCAGGGGTGTCAAAATGGCGGCCCGCAGGCTGGCTGTGTCACACACTGGCCACACCCACACCAGATCCGCAAAGAGGGGAAACATTGCGAAGCAACAGGTGACGGCAACGTGAAACGGCGAGTTTGACACCCATGATCTAGATCAGTGGGTCTCAACCTTCCTAATGCCGCGACCCTTTAATACAGTTCCTCATGTTGTGGTGACCCCCAACCATAAAATTATTTTATGTTTTCCATATTTTTTTGAAAATATGTGTTTTCCGATGGTCTTAGGTGACCCCTGTAAAGGGTCGTTCGGCCCCCAAAGGGGTGCTGACCCACAGGTTGAGAACCACTGATCTAGAAAATCATTGGATAACAAGTTTGTGGTTATCTGGTGCTGATCCTCATATTTCCAGTTATGGTAATCATAGGCAGGGGTTGACATGAAGATGTCAGTTTTGCACGCTCTGAAACCTCCTTGGGATTATTCATCTTTGCAGGATTTATATATTTATATTTATATAGTTATATTTATATAGTTATGTTACTTTTGAACTACTATGCTTGTTCAGATTTCTCTGTAAGTATGTCAGGATATATAGTTATGTGCTTGGTAGAAGCCATGCATTTGCCCAAAACTCTTAAGTGGAGATTATACATATTGCATGCAATTGAAGGTATTGGATTAGAGGTAGTTAAAAAGATAACCATTCTTTCTTCACTTTCTTTCAAATTGACACTAGTTTCATTAAAGTCTTGATAATTCTTAATTGCTTTCATGTGTTGTTCTCTTCTGGAATTTGTTAGGAATTGTATTTATTAAATGACTGGCAATTACATTAGATTCTGCTTTTTCCTTGCCACATTTTATTACTCTAAACCTTATTAAGTTGTCATCTCCCCATTCTGAGAAACATGCCAGATTGTCATTCACTGGGCATTAGCACTTTATTTTGGTTTCTTAACTTTTCATCATGTTCTGCCTGAATGGCTGCCATTCCTTGTTTATGCTGGCTTGCCTCCTACAATTATCATCTTCTATTAAACTATCATGAGTGTGGACGTCACCAAGCCAGTTATTTTTTGGATGCCTTTGAGAGTCCACCAGATTTTGGGGAGGGGGGATGAAAAGTAAATTAAAATACATTAGCAGCTATTGAGTATATAAGTAGATTAGCAATTATATTTATAATTTCCTAATAGTTTGCGCTGTTACTATGATCTGTAGCCAAAGAAACTTCAACTATTTAACTTACTACAAAATGAATGCAGTGAATATTGCAAATTCCCTTCCCTTCCCTTTATTTGGGGGGAAAAGAAACAAGAAAATGTGGTCATGCTGTTACAATTCTGACCAAATACTAAAAAATAAATAAAGCAATTAAGGTGGCATATTGTTTATTGCTGGTTTATTGTTGCACTAAAAAGAATTGTTCATAAACGTAACTGTGAAAATTAATATCCCATTTTCAGCTATGGGGAGTACTTTTCCTGTATTGTTTTAGTAATCCCTATAATGTGTGGATTCTAATTCTCAGAATTTACAATTAGGAGACCAAATGAACACTGAAGAATGCTGAACTAACACATATTTGTACTTTGTGGTGGGGCAATGTTGACTTACAGGTAACTACAGAATACATAGTTAATGAAAGTTTTGGATTCAGGCTCTAGACATTTTGCTCAAAGACTCTTTAGTTTAATTCTTTACACTATCTTTCATCTATATCCATTTCAGCATTTTAATAGATTAGTTTGAAGAATCAATGGTATATAGCATGTTAACAAATAACAAATACGTTAACATATTTTTTTTACGTTTTTCATTCCATATGTGGCATACTTAATGTGCTTTCAGTATATAGCTCCATAAGCTGATGTCATTTCATAACACTCTAGGTACACTGCTGTATATTAAGCAACATATTTTGTTTCATCATTTTGTGAGTTAGGGTTTTCTCTTCTGTTGATGTGCCAATGTGACTAGTGATTGTATAACCTGTGCTTCTGAAGTTCATAAATGTATTTTCTTAGGATTTCAGTAATATCTGAACCAAGTGATCAGCTGTTTGTGGGGTGAAGTGGGCATTAGCTGTTTTTCTATTTGGACAGGATTTTTCCTATCTGACTTCACCTATCTGTAGCCTAAGAAATCCATCTAGTATAACAGTACATAGACAGTACATGCACTTTTATTCCTAAAAACAAATAGTTGTCACCACTATTGCAAACAAATGATATACTATATTCTGGGGGAGAAATACATTTTGCTTATGTGCCATCAAGTTGGTTTTTCTTTGAAAACATCTCATTTCTCATCCAAGAAGCTTCTTCAGATCTCTTCCAGAAGCTTCTTCCAGAGCTGAAGACACTTCTTGGATGAGAAGCAAAACATCTTCAAAGAGAAACAAGAAAGTCCATTTGCCTCTTGAAAAAGCACCTTTGGGACTATGATCAGAAAGAACACTAAGGAGTCATTGTTAGGAAAATACATTAATTTTTTTGTAAAAAGATGCCCTGTTGCCTGCAGTGGTTAGTGGTTTTGGGGATGCATTTCGGATAACTCTTTAATATGTCTCACTAATTTTCTTCGGTTAGAGAAGATATTAATGAACAGGAAATAGGAATCATGGCCTACATCCATGAGAATAGCACATTTGAAGTTGTGGCTTTCATAAGAATTATGGTTTGGGGTGCTTTTAATTTAGACTAAATGAACAAATATATTGTTTACAAATTGTTGAATTTAAATATTTTGATAACAATATCTCTGTCTGAATTTCATTTAACTGACGGATCAAATTAAAACAAATATTTGCTTGTTCCAAATATATTTCACATTTAACATGAAATGTAAATGACAAACACAGAGCAAGATGTCTTAAGGAGTCTAACAGTAATAATAACAATTTATCGTCTTCCTCCCAAATTGTTAAAAGTAATAACTTCTATAAAGCAGAAATTAAATTCATAAATCTACTACTCAAGTCAAAGTGTATGAGGTTTTAGTGCTACATTTTGGTTTTTGAAAAATAATGAAAACAAATGGAATACATGTTAGAGAGGGAATGGCAGTGAAATGTTTTCTGTGCGCTATTTAGACCCTAGTATTGAATTTCAGGATGAAAACAGAAAAGTAAGATAAAATAATAAGCCTATGAAATAATAGCTCAAAAAATAACCTAGTAGTGAAGAATGTAATATTTGTTTCTAAATATGAACTGTAATGTAGATGCAGGGTTAATATTTTGCAGAGAGTCGCTGGGAAATGTATTTTTCCAGGGGTGGTTATTGCACTAAGGGTGATACAACCTCTACTCTGGATTTTCCAAAAGCAATTTTATAAAGTCAGTACAAGTATTAATAGGATGACCAAGTGATACAAGCCATTGTCTTATGGGCAATTCTTTGCTTGGCTTTTTCTTTCCTTTTTTTCAATTTCTCTATCCACCAAGATTCCTCCCTCTCCATTTTAGTGTACATTGCCCTAGTTATTAAGATTAATCTGGCCTCCAGCATTCCATGTATCAATTTATTTACATTCACACACAAAATGATGTAAAATAATCCCCCCATCTTAAAAATACTGACAGCCCTTTGAAACATTGCATCTGTATATTTGGTGTGATACAAACCATTCACCTATAATTCATCTTTACCTACAAAGAAGAAAAGGAGAGACTCATTGAAATCTAGCTAGTAATTACTTTGAATGACAATGCACTGTTATCCATGCTGTTTTCTTGGCAAGAAAATCGCCAT
This sequence comes from Natrix helvetica, assembly GCF_964273705.1. Classification (NCBI taxonomy): domain Eukaryota; kingdom Metazoa; phylum Chordata; class Lepidosauria; order Squamata; family Natricidae; genus Natrix; species Natrix helvetica. The sequence continues at coordinate 140,488,938 of NC_138548.1, forward strand.
GGTTTGCCATGGCTTTTTTCCAAGATGTTTTCAATTTCCAAAACTTAGTCGACAGTGTTGGGATTTCTGGTAGTGTCTCATACAACTAGTAATTTTTTCCAGTATTGCTTAGCTCTATGAGATCAGCCAAGACACTGTCATCCAAAGTAAGCTTTGAAAAGGGATCTAAAGCTGACCTTTGGATTAGAGAAGAAATGAACAAGCAATTTCCTTTCAGGAAATATTACTCAGTTCTGGAGAAAGAGGAAAGCTTGAGAAGGAAACTCAAGACAACTCTGCCTTGATTTGATTGAGTACTAGAGGAAACAGAAAGGAAGGTAGACATTTTTTCAAAGTTCTGTGATTCTATCTTGGTACAATAAGGAGCATTTTTGACCTCACAATCTTCCAACAACTGACAGCTTTACTCTTTATTACACTGAAAAAAATGATTTGATTTTTAAGCTTTCATTACTATTTTTGCACCAATGAATTCTCTCTTCTTTTTCTCTAGTAGCTCTGAGCTGAAGAGCATTGAAAACCAAAAGGCCTCATTCCTTACAGAGAGAATGAGCAGAGGGCTAAGTCCCCCAGGACGTCAGTAGTGAACTGGTTCAAAATGGTTGATAGAAGCATGTTTATTTTGCTTCCTGCCTTTGTTCAACTCTATGCTTCTGGAAAAGGTGTTGTAGGGGAGGAAATTGCTTGTAGGAAATAGATGTGCAGCCCTGACAATTGCTGTTTTGCTGCTCCCTTTTAGGCTTTAAAACAGAAGGTATATTTGACTGAATATACAGGATTGCTGAAAATCAGCAGTCAAAAGGCAATACACAACAAGTGCAGTAATAAGGAAGACACAAGGGTTTTAATGAAAGTGTTGGACATAGACTAGGAGACCCAAATTTAAGTCTCATCCAACAACCTGAGCTCCAGGGGTAGTATTCTTTTCTTTTTCTTTCTTTTCTTCTTTTTTCTTTTCGGATTTATATGCCGCCCTTCTCCCAAAGGACTCAGGGCGGCGTACAACATTAAAAAACACACATCCCAAAAGTTAAAAAGAAATTAAATACATATAAAAAAAAAAACCTCATTAAAAATGAGTTAAAATTAACAGGCCAGGCTGGCTTCCTGGAAAAGCCAACTTTTTAGGGAACGTCGGAAGGACCAGAGGTCAGGGATTATGCGAAGCTCCGGGGGCAGCTCATTCCAGAAAGAAGGCGCTCCCACAGAGAAGGCTCTTCCCCTGGGGGTCACCAGCTGACACTGTCTGGCCGACGGCACCCTGAGGAGGCCAACTCTGTGGGATCGTACTGGATGGTGGGAGGCTACTGGTGGCAGTAGGTGGTCTCGCAGGTACCCTGGGCCTAAGCCATGGAGCGCTTTAAAGGTCATAATTAATACCTTGAATCGCAGCCGGAAAACAACTGGCAACCAGTGCAGGCTGCCTAAAAGGGGTGTAACATGGGAGCACCTATGTCATGGGTTGACCCCATGACAACCTGCGCGGCCCCATTCTGGACCAGCTGAAGCCTCCAGCTGCTCTTCAAGGGCAGCCCCATGTAGAGAGCATTGCAGTAGTCCAGGCGAGAAAGGAAGAGGGCATGAGTGACTGTGTACAGAGCATCCCAATGCAAGAAGGGGCGCAACTGATGTACCAGGTGAACCTGGTAAAAGGCCCCCCTGGTCACGGCCGTCAGGTGTTCTGAGCGATTTTATCCTGCAGATTCTGAACAAATTCTTCAGCCCTACCCTGCAAGGGGTCTTCCCCAGTTCCTTGGTTAAGTAAGGAGCGGGTCACCCTAAACAGGGCAGCTGGGCGGTTATCTGTGGACGCGATAAGAGCGGAAAAATATTGCCGTTTTGCCACTTCTATCGCCACTAAGTAGGATTTAATATGAATTCTTACTAGTGTTCGATCAGATTCGGACCGGCTGGCCCTCCAGACCACTCTCCAGGTGTCTTTTCTGGCGTTTCATCTCCCGGAGCTCCTCGGTAAACCAGGGAGCCACCCGGGATCGACACCGGGTCAGAGGCCGCAAAGGCACAATGCGATCCAAGGCCCCAGCGGCAGCCCTATCCCAGGCTTCCACTAGGGCTTCGGTCGAGTTGTGAGCAAGGGATTCAGGAAAAGTCCCAAGCTCCATCAGGAACCTTTCGGGGTCCATCAGGTGCCTGGGGCAGAACCATCTAGTTGGTTCCGCCTCCCTGCGGTGAGGGGTAGTGGTATGGAAGTCAAATCTGATGAGGAAATGATCAGACCATGACAAGGGTTGAATAGAAATATCCCCTAAATCTAGATCATTCATCCACTGCCCAGAGACAAAAATCAGGTCGAGCGTGTGTCCCCCATTATGGGTGGGGTTTTGAATTAACTGAGTTAGGTCCATAGCTGTCATGAAAGCCATGAACTCCCGAGCTGACTCGGATGTCTCGCCAATGGAAGGCAGATTGAAATCCCCCAGGACCATGAGCCTGGGGAAATCAACCGCCAATCCAGCTAACACACCCAGCAGATCCGGCAGGGCCGATGAAACGTAGCAGGGAGACAGGTACGTAAAAAACAGATCCACCTGAGCTCCAAGGCCCCACTTCACAAAGAGGGACTAACTCCCGCCTATCTGAGGCACAGTGACCTCCTGAGGTCTGAGACTTTCCCTAATAACCACCACTACCCCCTGCCCCTGCCCTGGGCTCTCGGCTGGTGAAACGCCCGAAAGCCTGGTGGGCATAGTTCGCTAAGGGGCACACCCTCTCATGGCCCAACCAGGTCTCCGTAATGCACGCCAGGTCCGCTCTACCCTCTTGTATGAGGTCGTAAATGAGGGGAGTCTTATGTACCATGGACCTGGTGTTAAGCAACACCATCCGGAGACCAGGGTCCTATAATCCCGAGCACCCGGGGGTGCGAGAAGGGCGATGAGGGTCGGAACTCGCAATCTCTCTTAAACAGCAAACCCGTGTCCTCCGAACATCATTTGGCCCTCGGCCCCCACCATATCTGCCTCTCCCACAAACAGTAGAGAGGGTGAACCCCCCAATGGAATGGCTTAATGTCTCCCCCAGAATCCCAACCCTTCCTAGCCCTCCCAACCCGTGCCCATTAGTTAGCTCTGGCCTGTGCCCTGGCAGACTCTCCCCCAAGCCTGTCTGAGCCATCCGAATCAAACCCCCCTCCCCTCCTTAAAATTTGGTTTAAAAGCCCCTGTAAAAAACCCTTAAGAAGTCTCTTCTTCGCATGCCATGTCAGCAGGTTCTGACCAGTTCTGGAGAACCGATAGCAAATAGGAAATTTTGAGTAGTTTGGAGAACTGGTAAATACCATCTCTGACTGGCCCTGCCCACATTATTCTCTGCCTCCCAAGTCCCAGCTGATCGGGAGGAAATGGGGATTTTGCAGTATCCTTCCCCTGGAGTGGGGAGAGAATGGAGATTTTATAGTATCCTTCCCCTGCCATACCCAACAAGCCACGCCCACCAAGCCATGCCACACCCACCAAGCCATGCCTACCATCGGGAGGAAATGGGGATTTTGCGGTATCCTTCCTCTGGAGTGGGGAGGGAATGGAGATTTTAATAGTATCCTTCCCCTGCCATGCCCACAAAGCCACGACCACCAAGCTATGCCCACCGAACCAGTAGTTAAAACTTTTGGATTCCACCACTGCTGAGCTCCCTTCCTGATTTTCAGCAGCTTACTTTTCTCCAACAGGCTTACGCTATAGGTTGTTATGGAAAGTAGAGGCAAGCCAATAGATGCTAAAGAAAGGGCTATGAAAGCAATAAATATAGCAAGGGACTTACATATCCTTTTTAGAAATTCTAGCTCTGAAAGTGAAAACATTAACTAATAGAACAGCACCACAGAAGAGAGTGATTAATCTCTAGCATCACAAATTACAATCTAGCTGCTCACTGTTGACTCAACTGATCTTCATCTCCACCGTCATCTCCTTCCCCACAAGGTCTATATGGGCTCGCTAGAGAGTTTTATTCCTATTAATTGTGATTATAATTGACTTTTAATTGAAAAGTGTGGCTTTTTATTTCATGGACTAGAATATTTTTATGAAACGTTTGTTGGGTTGAGAAATGGATTTGGCTTAGGAACATAAGAAGTGAAAAGGTAATGCCTAAATGTTGGCATTTGGCATTGAATTGAATTTAATCCATAAGGTTAAAGAACCAAGACTTATTGCCTTCCAAAGTAAGATAGGTAGATGACCTTTGCTTCTAAAACTCCTTCCTTCTATAAGAGAGCAGCAGCAGCAAGACACCCCCCCCCCCATGGCCTATTTCTTTTTTTCTTTTCTTTTTTTAAAGTGGTTGACTGTTTCTGATCAGTAAATTGATGGTTTTTAAAAATGTGACTATTTATTTAGTAGAGTGTAAAATAGTTTTACCATGTAAATTTTACATTACATTTGCATTTATAGGTCGGTGCAGAATTAAAAGATGGGAATTCAACATTTGCATTTAAATAAAACATTTTTGATAGTTGAATGGTGCACAAATCAGAAAGTATTTCCTGCATTCAGATAATTTTAATGTTTCCTTTAAGGAAAATTAAAAACTCTACCAGTTATGCTGAAGTTTGAAAACTATTTTTGCTTTTAAGATATTGTTAATATATTTTTACAGCTTGGTTTAAAAATATATTGTTTTTTTAAAAAAAATCCTTATGGTCTGTAGTGAAATCTGCAACTAGAGTGGGGGGAGGAGTGAAGAGGGTGTTGAGCTTAGAGTCCTTGCACAGCTGGAAGATGAACAGATGTTATCTCCCACAGAATCCCTGAAACCCTTATCTGACTCTTCCCAAGAGAATGGAATCAGTCTGGCAAGATTCTTGTTAACAGCAATAAAGAAGCAACTTTGATCAGCTCGTGATGTCATTCTGGTTCCTGTGTCTGACACAGTCTTTGAGCTGTTGAAAATAATTATAATGTTTCAAAAGCTGTGCATAAAAATATATATGTACCATAGTACCCAAGTGACTTCTGTGTTTTCACAAAAGTCTTAGTCAGTTCAAACCAGACAGACAAGATATGGAGAAACAGAGAAAGTCTGCCCTATGTGACTAAGCAGTTTCCCCTTAGGCTAATTAATGTTACAGTTAACAGAGTCTAGAACTTACTTGCTATCGATAAACGTCAGACCTTCATGTAGTTCAATATTTGAATGGATTTGTTATGTTAGAGATGCAGGGAGTCCTGTTATGATCAACAAACGCTTTCATTTCAGTTTTTTAGGTCAGTTCTTCATCTGTATCAATAGTGCAGCTCTCAAATCTTGCTCAGTCATTAAAGTACAAAGGTATAAGGGAAACATAATTCTTCAACTCCTCTCCAGAAGCTTTATTTAGAATTAGCATAAAACCCCTGTCTGAGATCTTCACACTAATCTGACATACTTAGCAAAGGACGGAGGCTTCAAAAGAAAAAGTAATAAGTGCTGAAACTGGCAGGCATTGCAATAGTTCATATCCGCAACTTTCACTTTGGGTGAAACTTCATTTTACGAGGAATATAAAAGGAGAGGGCCAACGCTACATTTGCAGAGGGAAATCAGTTCAAATGGAAGCAGGGGTATTTCACCTTTCCTACACACTGATGGTCTCCAGGCCAATTTTAAAAATTGCTTTTCCCCCCAGCCAAGTTCTAGATGGAAAAGGCTAGTTTCAGGAGGCAAAAGACAAAAGCTTTTAAAGCTATCAACACACCCGCAGGCACGCACGCGCACACACATTGTATTTGCCTGAAAAGTTGGAAAAGTTCTGAGATCAGAAGCTCATATGTTATTTTTGTACTTTTTTTGGGGGGGGGATATTAGTATTTGTCCTATTATGAACATAAGTAAAGAACAGGACCAAACATGGAGAAATTTTGAAGACAGGGACTTTGTCAGTGGACTAGGCCATGCTCACAAAAAAGTAAATCATTACTTTGGCGGGCTTTAAATACTTCTTAATAATTTGCTTTATAGGTTAATGAAAACATTAGCTGTAAGAGTCGTAGGTGATAAATAGCCTGATATTTGCAGTCACAGTAAGCGAGAGAGTGAAGGAAAAGGGAAACCCTCATTTGTTGCTAAATAAAGCTTTGCACTTCTGAAGTATATATTAATCTTTGCAGTGAGCTGCTTTGAAGACATTTTGCATGGCTGACCTATAGAGCCCATTGTTGTAAAATATGAATTAGCGGCTTATGTTGGCTCTTTTTTACTTCCTACCTCTTAGAGAAAAAGAAGGAAAGCCCAGCGTCTGAAGCCGAACACCTAATTTTTTCACAATCAATTTAGTGTTGGCAGATTAATGTATAGCTCAAAATAAGGGTGCCGCGCATGGAAAGAAATAGCCTTTCAAAAGATCACAGAGGAAATATATTTTCTGAGGCACCTGGCAAATGGATTTGCAGTAGGACAGATTACTTCAAGTACTCTGCTAAAAATATGTGCTTGACATCTACGGATGACTCCGGTGCAGTAAAATTTGACAATAGTGTGACTTCTGCTACAGCAAAATTAGATGTTTCTTCATAGGCAGGAAATGGTCTGCATTTGGATCGCTGTTAGATGAGTTTTTCTTCTTTTACTGAAAAAGATACAGCTTGAGGGTATGATGAAATTGAAAGAACAACTTGATTGATTGATTTTAAAGGGGGGGAAATAGCTACAGTTCAAGTTCGTTATTTAAGTTCCCTGAACTTCAAATGCATTTCTTCTTTGGCTTGGCTGATAATACCACAGATGTATAGATTAGAAGTTTACCCAAACGAAGCAGACGCTCACTCCTTCTACAGCCAGCTCAAGCCCGGGGGTACCGGGGGACTTATCTGATTTTGTTGCAGGCCCACAGCGAGCTTCAAATCAGCCAGTCCCAGAAACTCAAGCCGTGGCCCGGGAAAAGTTCCAGGAGTTTCCACCAAGCAGAGCTGCGGAGCAAACAGGTCTGTCCTACCTGTCCAAGGAAACTCTTCCAAATGAACTGTGTAGGTCAGGCAGAATAAAACAAAAGCCCGCCTACCTGAGTGATTATGTGACCACTAGGATTATCCCTTCTAAGAGGGGAGGGGTGTTAGATATTCACCCTGTCTACTGTGGTTTCCACCAAGGTCCTCTGTTCCGGTGGAAACAGAGGTTTAAGCCTATTGGTTGAGAGGTCTGACAGTTCCCTATAAAAGGGCTGCTGTCAGACCAAACAGTTGCTGGATTGTTCACACTTGTTACTTGTTAATAAAGAGCTGTTGTTACGATAAGCCTGTGTCTGCTTTCTCAATACCCAATCTAACAGATTAGGTATCCAACGATATCCAATAGTCAATCATATCTCATTGTATCTATCAAAATCATGTCATTGTGGGTGAATTTTTGGCACTGAATGTTAGGTTCCATCCACTGCCCTTTAAGTGTGATCTGTTTGTCTTTGAAAACAGATCTCACATTTTATTTTTGGAGTGAGAAATGGCATATTTTAAGCTAAAATGAGTGACTTTTAGCAAAGAAGTATCAATTTAAATCCCAGATTGGATGGCTTTAGAGGTAAACTAAGCCTTCTTATGTAAAAGAGATAAGACTAACTAGCTTTCTAGTTGGACAGAAGAGGAAGGCCATTTTTGACAATATTCCCTGCCCACTGCACTGACTCACACCTCTGAAATCTCCTTCACTGAAGAGCTGATGCAGAGAGGGAGAAACTACAGAAGGGAGCAAAATCAGTGAAAAAGACTTTCCTTCCTTCTTCCAATTAATACTTCTGTTCATAAAAATAGAATTCAGCCAGTCATTTTGTACGCTCCAAAAATGTAATGTTTCAATTTAAGAAACATCTTTAGTTTTGAAGGAAATACTGGAGACTATTTGTTTCTTCATAAATAACTTCTGTAGTTATAACTCAACAGCCCACTAATCTGTTCTTTTAAAGTCCAAACCCTTCCCTTGTTAAATAGATTGCTGTGCAGTATTTCCAGTTTCTAAAAAAAAAACTTAAAAATCCTAGAATGTGACTTTAATTGAGAAAATAAGTAGTTCTCCTTAAAATTTAGGGTGTTTTGGAAACCCATTGGAATATGAATTCAGAGCAATACAAAGAGATATTCAGATTCCAAAAACACCTTCTGAAAACTCTAGTGTTGAGCTTTTAGTCATGATGCAATTTATTAGCAAATGGCTCTCATAGTATGCTTCACATCTGTAAGTTTTAGAAAGAACGTATGAAGTTTTCAAATAGAGATGAAAATGCTTTGAAAATAGCTGTAGAGATTTAAGAAATTTAACAAGTTGAAGGAGCTATTTCTTCGGAAAAAAAATAGCTGAAATCTGCCAAGAGCAATTGATTCAAATTCAGAGACAAGCGTTTGTAAAATACGATTAATTCTGAACTTTCCCTATGAAAAAGACAAGTGATCTCTTGTAGTTGCCATAGAGATACATTTACAAAAGTTGTTTCAACAGGGTCATAGAAACCTGTTGGATGGTCCTTACTGAGTAGAAGCAAGACTTAGATCAGAGGTGTCAAATTCACGGCCCATGGGCTGGATGCGGAAGGCACTGGCCACGCCCATCCCCGGTTTAGCGAAGGGGAAAAAGTCATGATACATCATATAATGACAGCGCAACGCTGCAAGTTTGACAACCCAGATCTTTTTATAAGCCAAATCCTGTAATAATTATGTAGAAGATTTTTTTTTGCAAAGAATGGCTAATGGATTGTGGTTGGGAATCTACAGCAATCTATTAAATGATAATGTAATTACCCCAAGCATCAAATGGAAGCATCTATGGGTCTCTTTCTTTCCATTCTTCTACTGTAGTTAGGAACTATTTTCAGAGCTTGGTAGGGAGGAAGTATGCTAAGTTTGTGGTATAGTTATGTTTCCAACTGGATTGCTTACAGAAAGAGTTTTCTTTGTTCTTTAAATTTTAGCCACATTTTCTTTCTTTTTTTTGTTATTTATTTTCTTTCACTTTTATACTTATATTTTACAGTTGTTTTCTATGAATGATGGTTGTAGGATGGGGATTTAATTTTCCTTTTAAAAAAAATAAAACAATGTGAAAAGTATTATCTTTTAAAATAGCATTTTAATGGGAAGATACAATGAAGTTTATAAGGAAATGATTAATCAAATTCCAGAAGCTGTTGTAGGAAAGACAATTTATCAGAATCTGAATTTAATATGTGAAATATCTATATTTTGTACAGTACTTTGCTTGTAACAGCAGGTTTAATTGCAAAATAATTTGCATTACTTCTGAGTATCCAGTTTGCAAGGTGGAAGATTCTAAATTTTCAGAAGAGTTAGCAAACAAGATTTCCGTTGAGGCCTCGAGGGAGACTACTCATAAACAAACCGAATCTGATTACCCATGGTGATACAATCGACATTACTAAATGGAAGGGTACTTCGGGTAGTCTGACCTTGTAGATATCTTAATATTATGTTAAATAGAAAGCGGATTGCTGATAAAAAGAATACATTATTGTAGCATTAAATAACAACAACCACATCTTGATCTTCTAAATTTTGTTTAGATTATCCTGGAAAAAATCCAGAAGGACAGATTACTGCGGCTGCTGCTGTGAATTGTCCAAAGCAGGCTGGCTTTAGTATACAGGTAGCCCACAATGTACAATCATTCATTTAGTGGCTATTAAAGGTTACAGCAGTGCTGAAAAAAGGAGATTTACAACCGGCCCTTGCACTTATAACCTTTGCAGCATTCCCACAATCACTTGATCCAAATTTAGACAATTGGCAAGCATTTATGACAGTTGCAGCAACCCAGAGTTATATGATCACCATTAACAATTTTCCCAGCCAGTTTCCCACAAGCAGCGACCACGGGAGGAGACAGATTTGGACTGAATTATTCATTGAATAACTGCTTTATTATAACTGCTTAATAACTGGTTATTAAGCATTGATTTGCTTAATTAGGGGGGGGGAAGGTTGCACAATTGGGTGTGACCAAGCAATTGCCTTACTTGGCAAGAGAAATCTTAGTCCCAATTGTGGTTGTAGCCTGTAGTTTAGTGAAATGCCTTTCAATAGTCTTTCAGTGGGCTACAATACGAAGTTCATAAACTTTCTTTAAGCCCAGGAACTGAAATTGTTGAAATTACTGATTAAGCTTAATTATGAATGAAGGTGAGGGAGATAGTGGTAGACTCCTTTGTTCTGGTTTTCTCTCCTGAACTTTTCCTCTAGGAATTCTGGGGCAGAGTGCAAAGCTAAGTTGCATTTCCCAGTTGTCCTGTCTTCTTTCTGTTAGAAGTGGAAAGCAGCAATTATTATTTTTTTAGAGGACATCAAAACCATTTTCTTAATACAAAAGGTTTAATTTTGTGAGACATGGTTAATTGGAATGGGAAACAATGGGAGAACAGATAATAGCTTTAATATTCAAAGGTGAAAGCTTTAATAAAGCAACTGCAAAGTTGCCATAAAAATGGGTCTTATCTATTTAGAGTTAGGGCGAGATAAGCAAATCACTAACTCCGAGAGCAATAATGATGAAAGATTTCAGTTGTATTCCTTTTAGACTAGCCTCTGTTTTTGAAAGAGAATCAAAGGGTTTTAGGGTATGTTCTAAACTCTGGGGTGCAAATTGGTTTATGGAGCAACGTTGCAATCTATTTACTAGTAAAAGCTCTTTAGATTTGGGTTTAATAATGCAGTGATAACCTAAACCTACAAAATGTTAACTGCTTAGGACAATCAGATGCTTTGGTTAATTCACTTTTATTGGTAACCTCAGTAAACAAGCAGTATATCATGATATAATTTAGGCAACTGGTACCATTGTTGGTTTGCACAGATTATAATGAAACACAGAGCCTGGCCATACATACATATTACTCAGAAATTGTAATTAGACCTGATTTTTAATTTAAAATCAGCCATTTTCTCTAGGGCAGCCTTGGCTCTCTGATGAGGGAGTCAGCATTTCAGCCAATTTTATTCTCTTTTCAAATGGTTTGCTTAACCCTCATTAGAGGGAGGGGACTGTTTAACATCTAATACAGTATCTGATGCCAGGATTCTTTTTTATATTTTTTAAACACTTTTTAAATATCTAAAACCAGTCAAAGCTAAGAGACCCTGGGTTGCACTACTTTCTTTCTAGCCTAAAATTTGTAGGGTCACAGCAAGCATTCTTTTTTAATATTATTTCCCATCTCTTTTTTTAAAAAAACTGCAGATACTAGTGGCTGTGAGAATGTTTGTTTTCAAAGCATGTTCTTTAATTCTCAGCTACAATCTGTAAGTCACTTCCAGTTTGCTCGGAGGGTGGTTTTAAGCGTTCCGAAGGCTTCAGGGAAGCCTCCGGACGGTCCCTGAAGCCTCCGGAGGGCCTCCGGGGGGGGGCTCTTTTCGTCCTCCCCAGGCTCCTATAAAGCCTCTGGAGCCTGGGGAGCGTGAAAAAAGCATGTAAAAATGGGGGGGGGTCACACGTGCGTGCCTGCGCATTGGGGGGGTCGCGCGTTGCATTATGGGTGTGGCACATCTGCACACAACCCCCCTGCATTCCCCCCACTTGTGGCACGCAAGCCAAAAAAGGTTCGCCATCGCTGACCTATATGGTTAAATGGACTGCTGAATCTAGTCCTGATAGGTTTATTCTCTTATGTTGTGCCATGCGATTATGAAGTGGCTGTTTTGTTTCCCCAATGTACAGATCTGCAAATGGCTCGCTGTATTGTACTGCAAATACCACATTGCTCAGTTTATGTCTGGGTGTTTTATCCTTGGGATGGACAAGCTTATGCCTTAGTGTTAACGTGTTTTAAATTGTGCCTATATGTTGTATTGGCTGAAGATACTCCTGAGCAGAGGTGGTATTCAGCAGGTTCTGACCAGTTCTGGAGAACCAGTAGCGGGAATTTTGAGTAGTTCAGAAAACTGGAAAATATCACCTCTTACTGGCCCTGCCCCCATCTATTCTCTGCCTCCTGGGTCCCAGGTGATTGGGAGGGAATGGAGATTTACAATACAATAGCAGAGTTGGAAGGGACCTTGGAGGTCTTCCAACCCTCTGCCTAGGCAGGAAACCCTATACCGTTTCAGACAAATGGCTATCCAACATCTTCTTAAAGACTTCTAGTGTTGGGGCATTCACAACTTCTGGAGGCAAGCTGTTCCATTGATTAATTGTTCTAACTGTCAGGAAGTTTCTCCTCAGTTCTAAGTTGCTTCTCTCCTTGATTAGTTTCCACCCATAGCTTCTTGCTCTACCCTCAGGTGCCTTGGAAAATAGTTTGACTCCCTCTTCTTTGTGGCAACCCCTGAGATATTGGAACACTGCTATCATGTCTCCTCTAGTCCTTCTTTCTATTAAACTAGACATACCCAGTTCCTGCAACCGTTCTTCATATGTTTTAGTCTCCAGTCCTCATACTATTTCACAGTATCCTTCCCCTGTCATGCCCACCAAGCCACATCATGCCCACCAAGCCACTCCCACAGTAAAAAAGATTTGAATCCCACCACTGCTCCTGAGCTTTTCGGGATATTGCAGAATATCCCAACGTTACACTAATTTCCTTGCCCTACCCACATGTATACATATTTTTTCAAACTATATAAACTGAGCCTTCTGTAGGACCCAGGACCCTCATCTTCATTTCCAAGAATGCCCGATAGATAGCCAAATAAGTCTTACTAATGGAAGAAATGCAACCTAGGACTTGTTTGCACTTTGCCCACTTGCCCAAACAGAAAAGCAAAAGATAAGCAGAGGTAGCTGTTTGGGTGTTTTATTTGCTGTGGCTGGATGAGTGGAGAAAAGAAGGAAAACAATGATAAATTCAGTTGTACAATGTATTATTGCAGTAAATAATGAAGTAATATCTTTGGCTTTATCTGGACTTGGAACACTCAATTGAACGGTGTAAGCAAATGAAAAGTTAGACTCCCTAGCTGCACTTCCCTTTAATGACCAGGCTTTGCCTGGAACTCTTCGATAGTCTCTCTGTGATTTGTAATTATTTTCTGCATGCTTTAATGAAGAAGTAATAACCCTTTAAATGTTTAAGCAGCCTTTGACCTCCAAAAGTTTAGCTTGGTATTTGGCTGCTTTGGGTATTACTTTGCTATCCCCAGTTGAGGCAAAAGAGTCTAATTATACTGTGAAGAAAAACTCTCTTCTATGCTCTGAGAAGCCAATTAAAAGTGACAGTATCTGCAACAGTTTGTAAACAGCTAGTTATGTGGTAGGCAGAAAAATCACAATGCATTTTGCTCTCCTTCCGCTCTCAGATTGCAAGTATCCTAAAGGGCCTACAGAACAGTTTTCTATAAATGGTATCTACCCAATGTATTGCAGTCCCTGATGGTTAACATGTTATATTTGAACCCAGAAATTATTAAGTTTGGTTCATTTTCGGTCCAGGTAATATTTGGCTGTTGGGTATGCACCTCTTTTTGCTGAAAGGATCCTAAAAATTCTGAGATTGCTAATTCTGAATTTTCATGTTAGATCTCTTTATTGTACAGAAGGCAAAAGTAAATCTTAAGCATATCTTATTGCCCCTCAAGGGGTTGTAATAAAGATTATTCCTAAACTACAGGCAAAAAGAAAACTATATGAGAAGGTCTTTGAGAGTAGAGGAGATTGATAATATAAAGAGGACTGCTGACTTTGGATAAATGTAAGGAAAGGCAACATATACACATAATAAAACAACAATACATGTTTGATTCCAAGAAGGGAGTGTGGATGAAGATCTATCTGTAGAAATGCAAGACTCTAGAGGTGAGAGTAATACAGGTAGTTGTTGAGTTACAATCATAATGGAGCCTGCACATTACAGCTGCAAGTTCTAATGGTTGTAAAACAGTTGTGTGGTGTTTTTTTTTTACAATGGTCATACAGCGAACAGAGTAGTCATTAAGTGACTGTGGCAGTCCTAAGTGTGAACCCATTGTTCGTTATCGGCATAGTTTTGCCAAAGTACTGATTTTCAGTAAGACCATCATAAAATGCAGTCACATGACTGCGGCATGCTGCAAAAGCCCATGTAGGCATCATGTTATTGAGTACCCAAAGTGCAGTCACAGGATTCACATGGGGAAACACATTAGAACTTCGGATCTCAGTCGTAAGTCCCCTTTTTCAGGTAAGTCCTAATCGGTCATAAGTTGATGATTACCTGTAATGGGTTATCCCTTGAATTATTTAATGTAGTCATTGTGATTGAGGGATCAGATAATAATTTGCATTACTTTTATAGTGTTTTTTTTTGCATCCTCCATTTGTAGTATATAATCTTTATCTTTGGGGATCCTTGGCCCTTGTATTGGCTGGGAGCCCAGTAAACTCCATATATCTATGTGTGGTAATAAAACAGGTTGATTGCACTTTATTTCCTTTAATTTTCCTGTTCAGTACAATCCAATACAATCAAAGTATTAGTACTGGTTTTCACACTTGAATTTCTGCTGGTTTCTTTCTTTGTGTTGGTATGTGCCTGGACACCCAGACAAAATACGGTCACAAGAATGCTAAATGCACTGAGTTATATTTTCTACACATCTGTAGTAGTGTAATATTCATCTGCTTCCCACATTGTGCTATGCTATGGCTTACTAAGATAACCCTGCTTGGACTCCCACAGAACCAATTAAGCCAAATGAACAGAGATTTACTAACCTAGTATATGGGTTCTCATAAGGTAATAAACTAAAACCAAACCAAACCAATCAAGGGAGCATGCTGTGTTTTAAAAAAGCTTTCCCCAGTAAGCGAAGATAAACTGTGATGGCCAGAAAGAATTTTGGAAGGTAGAAATTGGTATAAGAATTCTGATGATACAGTGGCTAAAATGCAGTATACTGCAGGTTAACTCTGACCATAGCCAGGAGTTCGATTCTGGCTTGTTCTTGGTTGACTCAGACATCTATCCTTCTGGGGTGGTTAAAATGAGGGCCCAGGTTGTTGGGGGCAATGTACTGACTCTGTAAACTGGTTGGAGAGAGCTGGAAAGCACTGTGAAGTAGTAGATAACTCTTATAGCTAGTGCTATAAGAGACAGAAGCTATTTGGTTGATGAAAAGTCATCTTGATGCATCAGCAAAACCACAACAACAAAAACAAAAGCCCCATCCCTCAGTTTTGTGTAAGATTGGCTCCTAAAGGAAGTCCTTGTTTTCGAGAATGGTAAAATCCTGGCCTAGCTTGGAGACCTATGTAGTTATCATCATAAGAGTGGGAACCCTCTGACCTCAGCTATCCCAGTTTATACAAAGCAATCTATCCTAAGATTCTTACATCATCAATATTCAGAGTATGATAATTTCAACATCAGGTACAGCAAAAATATAAGCAATTAAATGTTAATTACTTGGCCGTTGAGTATTTTGATATTAAATTAACATACTTAAGCACAGGTAGTCCTTGTTTGGTGACAGCTTTGGACAGTGACCATTCTAAATGTTGATGAAAAAGAACCTTTGCAACATTTATGGCCTTCATGGCATGTCTCTCTCTCAGTCACAACTTTGCCACTGCAATCAATTAATATGCGTTATCCTACCTATGAGTCATTTTTTTTTCTTTTTCTCTCCCTTACTACTGCTCTCTTTCACCTTGAAAGATTGGACATGAGTAATTGTAGAGTATTGGAAAACTATTGGACAAATAGATGATGGTTCAGGATTGGGGTGACATCTGCCCAGTATAGAACAACCCACCCACCCCAGCAGCATCTAGCATTATGGTTCAAATTACTATGGTAAATAAAGAGGAAACCTACTTTCTATAACATCCATTCCAGAGATGGGTTCCTACTGGTTCAGACCGGTTCGACCAAATAGGTAGTAATTCAGCCGGCCACATGCCTGAACTAGTTCTATCGTAGCACCATATGCACCACCATCTTGTTTTTTGTTTCTGAGCATGCACAGAAGCAATTTTTTACTTCTGTGCATGCATGCATAGCGCCCAACAAGCATGCACGCACCTGAAGCATGGCAGTAAAAGAAGCCTGAACCCACCCTTGGTCCATTCGTTTATTTACTTTCAGATCCAACCTCCTGCAATAGTTTAAGTTCCAAAGTATATAATCTTGTGCAAAAAGGAATAGAAAGTTGATACTAAATTCTGTGTTTGAGGGAGGTGAACTAAAATGGGGCTTGAATAGTTCTGTTTTCATTCATATTTCAAAAGCTGAAGATCCAAAACATTTAAACAGTCAAAGCCTGCACAGCAAATGCCCTTTCGCTGTGATGGGGAAAATTAGTTTACCCTTCTCAAGCTGCTGTGAAGTGTAAAGGGGCCCGGATCTTTGTTTACTGTCACCTTCCCAAACGGCTGCCAGACTGTGAGTAAGGCATGATAAAGGCAAATCATAACCTCTTGTTAGCCTTCAATCACACCGCATTATGGATCGGAAGAAGGGATGCTGCCTCAGCCAGGTTGGCTCCATGCATAGGATTTGCATTCCGAAGCAGCAGTGAAGAAAAGTGCATTTGGCCTCTGCATAATTCAGAGGCATGAAGTCCTTTAACAACATCACAAGTCTCCCTTTCATTATCTTCTGAGATGACCATTTCCAATTTGGGTTGCCAAGGGCATTTTTGTCTTAGTGTAAGTATCCTTAGCCATTAATGTAGTTCTTTAATCAAGCAGGAGAGAGAGAAAGAGAGAGAGAGAGAGAGAACCCACCTCAAGGGAACCCAAAATTGATTTCCCTTACTGCCGAAGTAATATTTTATCTCATGAAAGATCATCTGCCAGTCATGGAAGCAGTTAATGCAAACTCCTTTACATTAATGCAAATCAAATCCAAAAAGCTCATCCTTTGTGCTGCAGCAGTGTTAGAAGTTGCGTGGATGAAGAAAAACACCGGTATTGAAAGCTGGAAAAAAAAAATAGAGGAACAACAAATGAATCACATTCTGTGGAATCTCAAGCAGGTATACATCCTAGCAAATGTCAGCATTCTCATTAAAGGACTTCTTTCTTTTAAAATGCATTTTAAAAAGAAAAAGGCCTTAGGATGCTTTACTGGTTGTTGAAGTGGCCAGGCTTCCAAATGCTTCTTCCAAGAGAGTCCCTGAATATATTGGTCTATTCTGGCACCTAGCAAAAGTTGAGCTCACTATGAAGAACTTTAGAGAGAACTAGAGAGCAAAGGATCTTTTTAAAAGCCAGTGAGAAGCTTCTAAAAGGAAACTAGCAGATAACTGAGCTCCTGGCACAGGGGGGGATTGCCTTGGAAGGCACGTTTGAAGGCAAAGAAAGTTGCCAAGTCCCCAAGAAAGAATTAGAGAAAATCCACTGACAGGTTATATGTATTAAGATAAATGATATGAAGATGGTATATATTAAGATAATGACATAGATGTATGCAGAATTAACATTTCTCTTCAGTCTAGCACAGATGCTGGGAGACTAAAAAGCGAAGTCACATAGGTATTAATTAATTCATGTGGCAACCATTAGATGAAGAGATTATCTGGGAAAATAATTGTTTAAATGTAATTGGGAATGCATAGGTGTTCCCATATGTTCTCAATACCACATCTCTCTTATTTCTTTATATACCTTTTAAACAGAAAATGCCTTAAAAAGAAAACATTATTGTTGTAATTCTAGGTTAGGGCTTTCCTTTTAAAAAAAAAAACAGGCTACTTGAAAATTCTTGAGGGTGACTTCTGTGAAGTTAATAATTTTGAGTGGTTGAAAATAATGAAGTAGTACTATTTCCTCTATGAGGAAAAGCATAGACAGTGCAGTGAGACTATTATATGGACAAAGATGGGAAAATATCAAAATATCCACAACGGAGGAGTAGATTGTGAAGATGGCGGAATAGTAAAACTATTTTTGATCAGGGATAAGACAAAACCTTTATAAAAGACTGGAAACTTGTTATGGACTTTTTGCTGAAAATAGAAAAAAATGAATTGGTGATTTATGGATTTGCTGATTAAAAGTATTGCATATAGGAAGAAGAGAATCACATTGTGACTTTAAAAGTGGGAGGAGAGATAATGAATTGTTATCAGTCTTCATTATCAGATGGAAAAAAATGGGGACAAGTACAAATATTCTAGGCTTGTATTTTTTGACTTGGCAACTTTAAGATGTATATTTGCTGGCTGAGAAATTCTGGAATTCAATTCTTAAATTTTCCAAATTAAAAAAAAACTCTGTTCTAAGCTCTTACAAAACCCTTTCTCTGGATTCCAGTTATGTTATTCTCCAAACCTGAGGATGCTTATTCAAATAAGAAATCAGCTTTGTATATGAGTGAAAGGAACTTATATTGTTGAACCTTTCCACATCATTTTGAAAGTAAGAAACTTTTCAATCTAATGCTTAAAGATTTATATTCATTGCTGTATTTGTTTTCTCTTGTTGCCTTCTACTTTTCTCAGAGACTTAAAGTACACCAGGTTTAATCAAACACAAAATGCAGTTTCTCAGTAATTAAATTCTTCTTGTGCCAATTATGAAGCAGTAAATGGAAACAAATATTATGTACATCACCTTTGTTATTAGAAGCTGTCAAAAAAGAGCCCATCAATAGGATTTTAACTTTAAAGTAATCTGGGAAATTTCATTGTTCAAAATAGGAAATTCAGGATATGTAGATAAACATCTTAGTGTCTCTGCACTTTATGTATACTTTGATGAGAGACCATATGTTGCTTAAACTTAGGCAAGGGAAAAATAAAAGAGTCATTTCTTTCAAATGTTCCTGCTGAGGCAAATTTAATCTAAACTGAAGCGTACTTTGTCCAGGAAAGTTCTGCATCCTATAAACTTTGTGAAGGAGTTTTCTTCTCTTGGATCAGCTGCAAAGATTCTTGTCTTCATTTGTTAAAAAAAAAAACCTTGTTCCTCAGAATGTAAAGGCAGTTCATGACTTGAAACTTATTCTGGTAAGTATGTTTCTTAGCTTCAAAATGGAATCCAAAGACGTATGTATGTATGTATGTATGTATGTATGGATGGATGGATGTATGTATGGATGGATGTATGTCTCTCTGTCTGTCTGTTTGTCTGTCTACTTCAGTCAAGCTTTTTTAAACATAGTAGTATGAAGTACTTCTAATTTCTATACTACATTGATTTCTGTTGCAGCTCTAATCATGATCAGGATTATAGGAGACCCACATTGATAGGCAGATCAATGCCTGTCTCTTAAGTCAAGTTTCATGGTTACCAGTTCTAAGCTTCTGTGTCAACTATAGGTTAGCTTTTTAGAAGGAACCTAGTGAGACTTGTCCAGAAAATAGAGGTAAATGGTTCCAAAAATTGAGGCTCTATTGCCTTCAATTTACAAAGATATACTTACCTATACATTCCCTCATGCTATGCATTCATTTTGGGGCAATGCTCTCAACATAGTTTCTCCCCACGTTAAATTGCATCTGTTACAGAACATAATAACAGAATTGAAAGGGACCTTGGAAGTCCTCTAGTGCAGACCTGTCAAACTCCCATGGGCTGCATGCGTCATACACTGGCCAAGGCCATGCCCATTTAGCGAAGAGGAAAAAGTCCCGAGACATCATGCAACGTTCCATGACGATGTGAGTTTGACACCCCTGCTCTAGTGCAACCCACCATTCAAACAGGAAACCCTATACCATTTCAGACAAATGGCTCTCCAATCTCTTCTTTAAAAATCCCAGTGTTAGAGCACCCACAACTTCTGAAGGCAAGCCCTACCACTGGTTAATTGTTCTCACTGTCAGAAAATTTCTCTTTCATTCTAGGTGGTTCTCTCCTTGATTAATTTCCATCCATTGCTTCTTGTTCTGCCTTCAGGTGATTTAGAGACTAGGTTGACCAACCTATTGATAAAACCTCCCCATATATATGAACAGATTATATCATCACTTCATAGTCATAGTTAAAATTGAAACTCAGCAAAAAGGACAATCAATAAATAAATTGACCTTAACTGAGTTGATAGTCATGCAGAGTTTTGATTTGCTTAGCAATGTTTTTTTTAATGTATTATGAATAACTGTGTTCAAACAACTTGTTAAATGATAAACCAGGAGTTTGAAAAGTGCAGCCTAGGGCCACATGAGTACAAGAGCATCTGTTTTACAGTCTCAGAGCTAGTGGGGAGCTTTGTTCTGCATTAGGAAGGGGATTAAGGGGCAAAATAGCCTCAAGCCTTTTCAATATTTGAGTCATTCTGTTAAAACTCCTGAAAATGGGTCCTGCCTCCCCCCCCCACCCACTGTTGAGGTGCCACGCCAAACACGATGTAACTCCTGAAACTAGAAAAGTTGCTTTAACCATAGTGACAGAAGCTAGGTCACAACACCCTGAAGCAAACCAAACAAGCCATGTTTTGATTTAGCACAAGGGAGATGTGAGCTTGGCCATTATCTTATTTCAGTTTGCTTGGTTGCAATAAAGTCAATAGACTAAGCGGAAGATACTTTTCTACAACATGATTCATCTTCAGTAACACGCAGCAAGGCATCTTCTCCTTGTCAAGATGATATACCAGCAACAAGAACATCTGTTAGAATGTGTTTTCATGCCTCTAGAGTTGTCTGTACTATATTTTAAAGAGACACATCCCATTTCTCATTATTTGAATTAGAACCTGTTTTCTTTTTAAGGAAAAGATAAAAGTTCCAGGGCTGCTTTGTTAAATTACATTTGGTTTTCTATGAAAAGCAGTCATTGTCTTTTCAGGAAAGACATTGAGGAAGGATTATATTGAGGAAGGATTCTATTGACTGGTCATTATCTCAGAGTTGATGCTGGAGTAATAGGAGAAGCATTCCATAAAGACTAAGTTATGAGAAGCTAAACTACTGTAAAGGCAGTAATTTATGGCTTGTGTGAGTAAACCTGATTGGGATTACAACATTTCAGAATAAAGCAGAAACCTAGTTTTAGTTATTGTGCGTAAGGCCCTTATGGATATGTTAGTTGCCGTTGCAAAGTGAACTTTAAATTGAAGGTTCAAGATGAAAGAATTGGGTGAGGTCCACAGGAGAATGATTAATTAATTGGAGATAGACTATTGCTGATGGTTGAAAAGAAGAAAGCTGGGGAGATGGCAAGCTTTCCAGTCTGGGAAAACTAGAAACATCTGCTCTGGGGTAAAGACCTTTCTCTCATGTATGGTTATTAAGTGTACTTTGGCCAAGAATTGAAGCCAGGAGTAAATCTTTGTTTTTTCTTCTGTCAAGATAATAAGGGAGAAGATGCATGACATTAAATTAAAGATCTCTGGGGAAGAACAGCCATTTTCCTTTTCCTCTTTCAACAGCCTTTGTTTTTAGTTGTTAATTTTAATATTTAAGAAAACACCCTTCTTTTATATTCTGCATTTGAAATGCATTAGCTGCTTTGAGGGCTTGTTTAGATAGAATGATGGGAGAGAAATCAAAATATAGTGAATAAATAGCTGCTAATTCGATGTAATTCATTAGTCCAGTTCCATTCAGATTTGGTACTGAAATCCAGCTATTCTATGTTTTGCAAATTCCCTTCTCTCCACAACCTTTTCTCCATAAAGAAAGAATTTAGCTCATTAGACTGCTTCTAGCTGAGCATTGTTCAACATAAAGCACTAGTTAATGATCTCACTCTGTTTGAAGGTTATTAGTCTGGAATAACAATTGTGTGGCGGGCAAATGACCATTGCATTGTCCCACTGGAACTTATTTTCTTTCTTCCAAGAAATGCAAGATGACATACAGTACAGGCAGTCCTCAACTTCCAACCACAATTGAGCCCAGAATTTCTGTTGATGAGACACTTTTTTGCCACAGTTGTTAAGTAAACCACAGTGGTTATTAAATTAGTAATGTGGTTGTTAAGTGATCTGCCTTCCCCATTGACTTTGCTTGTTATAAAGTTGCAAAAGGTGATCACATGACCCTGGGACACTGCAACTCTCATAAATATATGTCAGTTGCCAACTGTCTGAATTTTGATCCTGTGACATGGGAATGCTGTAATGATCATAAGTGTGAAGAATGGCCATAAATCACTTTTTTCAGTGTCTTTGTAACTTCAAATGGTCACTAAATGAATTGTTGTAAGTGGAGGACTACCAGTACATAGTAGATTTGGCTAAGAGTGCTCTTTGGTGTGCTAATGTCATGTTTCTGTATAGCTCTGAACTTTGTCCTCTAAAACCCTTGACTACACTTCTGCTACTGTACTGGAGATATTTTCATGCCATACGGCAAACAGAGAACATCTGCAGCTATGGGTCATCTGTTTTCATGTAATTAGAAACATTGTCATTATATTTTAGGGTAAATCTCCATTTCTCTTTCTTGCTCTGAAATTTGGATTTCAGTCCTGCTAAAATTGTTAAGTGACTATGATGTTGTCATGACAATTCAACCTTGTTGGTTTAAGATATTTAGCCTTTTTAAAATGTAAATATAACCATACATTATTATACATTTGACAAGATTCTAATAAAAAAGAAATCTTCCCTCTCTCGTTAAAACATGGAAACAAAATTTCAATAGAAGATACTGCATTGTCTTCACTAACGCATGGCATTATTTTTGCTATTTATTTAGTTAAATGTCAAGTCTGATTTATATTGGCATAAACAGGAACAGCTGTTGTTGAAGCATTGTGATTTTATTTAGAGAGCTCGGCCATAAAGTATAGCTAATGCTTCTTTTAGCATTTGAAATTCATATTTGAAATTTCAAACTGGCCAGAGTAACTGGAAGTTGGGCAGCATATAAATTAAACATATTATTATGGTTCAATGCATAGTCAGCCAGATGTTCAGACTAGATTTGGCATTTCAATCTACCTACACAAGGATCTGGAATAGGCAGATGTTGATGTTTGGTGGTGTTAGAGGTATGAAGCTGCCTTTTGCAATTGACTGATGCTGAATTTGTCAATGCTGATGATAGTCAAGTGATACTCCAGTTGTTTTGGTATTGGTCCCAAGGCACCTATAACTATTGGTACTATCTTCCACACACACACCCTTTTTTTAACCACAGTCTTTCTATTTCTATTTACAGGCTTTGTATTTTGTTCTCCAGTTCTTCCTCTTCCATTCTGCTGTCTCCAGGTACTGCCAACATCCGCTATCCAGACTTTTTTTTGTCTCTCTTATCGACAATTGTTAAGTCTGGTGTGTTATGGTACAGGTGCCTGTCAGTTTGAAGTCTAAATTCCACGAGTACTTTAGCTTCTCCATTTTTTATTATTTTCTCTATTTTACGGTCCCACCAGTTCTTATTTGCAGGAAAATGGTATTTCTTGCAGATCTTCCAATGCACCATTGTCTGCGAAATGTTCTTGAAGCAACTAACTAGACAGTCCACTGTTTCCTCAGCTTCTTTGCAAAGTCAGCACCTACGGTCTGTCGCTGTCTTATGAATTCTGACTTTGTACGCTTTTGTTCTTAAGGCTTGGTCTTCTGCAGCCAGAATTAGTCCTTCAGTCTCCTTCATCAACTTTCCTGTTCTTAGGCATTGCCAGATCTTATTATTTTCTTTTTTAATATACCGGCCATGTTTCAGGTTTCAGGTTTATTAGACATATGCCGCCTTCCTCCCAAAGGACTCAGGGCGGCGTACAACATAAAAACACATATTACAAAAGTTAAAAGAAAGATTTAAAAGAATATTTAATATTCTATTTAAAAAAACCAATAGACATTTACAATGAGATTTAGAAATTAGATTAAAATTAGCAATTAAAATTAATAATTAATTTTATTCAGGCCAGGCCGGCTTGCTGGAAAAGCCAACTTTTTAGGGCACGCCGAAAGGACCGGAGGTCGGGAATTATGCGAAGCTCTGCGGGCAACTCATTCCAAAGGGAAGGCGCTCCCACAGAGAAGGCTCTTCCCCTGGGGGTCACCAGCCTACACTGCCTTGCCGACGGCACCCTGAGGAGGCCAACTCTGTGGGATAATACTGGACGGTGGGAGGCTACCAGTGGCAGTAGGTGGTCTCGCAAGTACCCTGGGCCTAAGCCATGGAGCGCTTTAAAGATCATAATTAACACCTTGAATCGCACCCAGAAAACAACCGGCAACCAGTGCAGGCTGCCTAAAAGGAGTGTAACATGGGAGCACCTAGGTATCCCCATGACAACCCGCGCGGCCGCATTCTGGACCAGCTGAAGCCTCCGGGTGCTCCTCAAGGGCAGCCCCATGTAGAGAGTGTTACAGTAGTCCAGGCGACTGCACACAGGGCATCCCGATCCAGGTAGGGGTGCAACTGGTGTAACAGGCGAACCTGGTAAAAGGCCCCCCTTGTCACAGCTGTCAGGTGTTCTTCTAAACTAAGCCGCGTATCCGGGAGGACTCCCAGATTGCGGGCCCTCTCTGAGGGGGCTAAGATTTCTCTCCCTATCATCAAAGATGGTACAAGATGCACAAATCGGGATGATGGAAACCACAGCCACTCAGTCTTGGAGGGATTGAGCTTTAGCCTGTTCATCCCCATCCAGATCTGCACAGCCTCCAGGCATCGGAACATCATGTCAAGGGCATCATTTGGGTGGTTTGGGGTAGAGATGAAAAGTAAGGTATCATCAGCATATTGATGATACCGTACCCCAAAATTACGGATGATCTCTCCCAGCGGTTTCATGTATGTATTGAACAGGAGGGGTGAGAGAACCGACCCCTGGGGCACCCTACAAGTGAGGTGCCTCGGGGTTGCTCTCTGCCCTCCAGTCAACACAACTGCGATTGATCCGACAGGTAGGAGGAGAACCACCGCAAAATGGTGCCCTCCACTTCCACTTCCCAAGTTGTCGCAGTAGGATACCATGCTCGATGGTATCGAAAGCCACTGAGAGTTCTAATAGGACCAGAACAGAGGAGCAACCCCTGTCCCGGGCTCACCAGAGATCATCAATCAATGCGACCAATGCCATATCTGTGCTGTACCCTGGCCTGAAACCCGACTGAAATGGATCCAGATAGGCAGCTTCGTCCAGGTACTGGGGAAGCTGACATGCTACCACACTCTCGACAACCTTTGCTATAAAGCGAAGGTTGGAGACCGGCCGATAGTTGGCTAAGAGGCTGGGTCCAGGGAAGGCTTCTTAAGGAGGGGCCTCACCACTGCTTCCTTCAAGGTGGTGGGAAAGAACCCCTCTGTCAATGAAGCATTGGTAATCTCCTGGCACCAGCCTCGTGTCACCTCCCAGGAAGCCGAAACTAACCAAGAGGGACACGGGTCCAGCAGACAAATGGCAGCACTTACTCTCCCCATAACCCTGTCCATTCCCTCAGGAATCCCAGGGTCAAACTTATCCCACGGCAGCATCTCCATGGTCACATGATCAAAATTCAGATGCTTAAACAGACCATAAACCGGCATGTATTTATGGCATTGGCAGTGTCATGGGGTCATGTGATCACCTTTTCAACCTTCTGACAAGCAAAGTCAATGGGGAAGCTAGATTCACTGAACAACCATGTTGCTAACTTGACTGCAGCGATTGACTGTCATCTCTGTCCAGAAAGATAGTAAAGTGGAGCAAAACTCACTTAACTACTATCTAAGCAATGGACATTTTGGGCTTTTTTGTAGTCATATGTTGAGGTCTACCTGAATGAAAAGAAAAAGGAAAAAGTTGTCACCTGAATGCAGTATTCGAAATCCCAAAATTGCATTTAAATGTTTCTCCTCCATATGTGTTCCAGAAAGCTGATGGAAAGGACTTCAATTTGCTCTTCCAGGCTGACTTCTCATGCTGAACATTTTAATTCTGTACAGCTGAAATCTTTCTTCCAAACTGTTACAGTATAGCAAACCACAGGTAGCATACGTTTTCAGCTGGCTCCCTTTTGTGACAGTTTCGTTAGTGGACATATAACAGGATCCTCTCAATTTATAGCAAAATGATTACCTTCCAATGACTGCTAGATCTAGTTTCCCCTCCTACAATTTAACCATAGTGCACGAGGCGTGCATACCCGCCCTTCCCAACTCAACTTTGTTTTTTTTGTTTTTTTAATGAGATGCAGCCTTCTACTTAGACAGGTTTCCAATCAGGCCTTTGTGGCAAGAAAATAGAAAGAGAGTGCTGTGTAAGAGAAAGCTGGAAGAGCAATCTGAAGCATGGGGGGTGGTTTGTCAGGTGCTTCATTGCATTAATGTTTGGAGAGGCTAGATTCCAACTACGTGCTGGGCGCTGGTTTAATTTCCATGTAAAAGTGTGGCCTCACAGGCAGAAGATTTACATGAAGTGCCAATATAAAGGAGTGTAATTACATCGCTTGATCCCAACCCAGCTTACTTTCCAAGAGTAATCACCCATCCGAGTGGGGCATCTGCCACTGTTGATTTCTGTACCAGAGTAGACAAGCGAACATGGAAGACTTTTTTCACAGCTGATGCATATAATAGGATGCAGGACTGTAATCAATATTTGGCCCTTGACATCAAGATGGGATTTTTTTTAATTGCTTCTTCCGAGGAGAACATTGCATGATGAAGAAATTTGCAAAGTTTTTTCTTAAGCTGAATCACTTAAACCTCTCTTATTGTTTTTGTATGGTTAAATCCAATGTCTTCAAGAATTAAAACTAGAGATCATGGGATCGGATAACTTGGAGTCACAGCCCAGCAAGCACCCTTCGCTCCCCCTGCTTTTGCCATGTGGTGGTGTGGTGGACCCGTTTTTCGCCCTCCCCAGGCTCCAGACTCTTTATAGGAGCGAAAACGGCCTTCCCTGCCCTCCTCCAGAGGCCCTCCAGTGGCCGGAAACAGCCCATTTTCTGACTTCCAGTTGCAGATAGGGTTGTTTTTCTCCCTCCAGGGGCTTCAAGAGGCTTCCCTGAAGCCTCTGGAGAGCAAAAAACAACCCAACGTGCAAACTGGAAGTTTGGGAACAGACTTCTGATTTACGCATTGGGGTGTTTTTTGCCCTCGGGAGCTTCAGGGAAGCCTCTGGAGGGCGAAAAACAGCCAAAAATCAGCTGGCCAACACGGGCATGCATGCTGGAGCTGACAGGGGAGTGCCTCACATGCCCTCAGAAATGGCTGCATGTACCACCTGTGGCACCCATGTCATAGGTTCGCTATCACAATGGTAGACAGTCTGGAAATACAGAATTTCTTTAGGAAAATAATAAAATGAAGAACGATGAGAGTGGGAGATGTAGCATTTTGGAAAAGAAATTCTGGATAGCACTGAATGAAATTTATATAATAAAATATTAGAGTAGATATTAAAGCTACCAGGTTTGATCTACAAACAATCTACCTTCAAACTTCATTCCAACTGAGGGTAGAAGAAAATGCAGAGTATGTCATTTTCTGGCTTTTAATAGTCTGCATTTTTGCAGCCCATATTAGTAGCCCTAGTTTCCATGTAAAAACCTAGTTTCATGGTTTGATACCATAACCAGGAGCCAAAATGAATCTGACCAAAACTTATAATATTTTGTGTCCTGTAACCACATCTCATATCTTGGCTTCTAATTGTATTCTCATCAAAGGAATGTGGTTTTTGATAAACTCTGGCCAGTTAAAAACAACAACTCCAAATTGTATTATAGGAATCTGTTTAACTGAGCAACAAGATCTTGTTCTTACATGCAATGTGTAATTCAGGCAGTCCTTGACTTATGACCATTCATTCATCCACTATTCAAAATTATGACAGTGCTGGAAAAATGAACACATGACCCATGATCCATACAATGGCCCCATGGTCATGCCATCAAAATTTGGATACTTGGAAACCTAGCTGCTCTTGTAACCACTGCAACTCTCTCCACCAGCTTACCTCTTCCTTTATGCCTCTTTGGCCACCCTAAACAGTGGTACTTGGCTGAAGTAGAGGCTGGGTCTTTAGAAGTCTCAACTAATTGTCACCACCCCAGGCCTCAACTTCAGCTTCCGCCCCACCACTGCCACTGAGAAAGAATGCCTTAAGCTATATTCTGTGCCCAGGCACACCACCATCATTCCACAAAGCCCCAATCACCCTCCCGAGCTACAATCCCTCCCACCCTGCACTCCATAGGCTCTATCGCTCCCTACTCGCCTTCACCATTTTACTCCTGCTGCTAACCAGCGCACCTGGCCTTCGCAAGGCAGCTACTGGCTTCACCACACCTTCTTACTAAGGCAGCTTCATGCCATTCTCCAAGCCAGTATCCCATCTCATGATCCTTGGGAGCATCATTACCAAATCAAATATCAGAAGTCCTACTGGTTCAGGCTAAAAGCTGAGGCTTCTGGAAGGTGGCTGCAGCTTTGCAGTACGCTGCAGCACACCTTCATCTCTTTCACAGTCTGCACCAACTTTCAGGCCATCCCCCATCCCCCTGAGGTATCCCTGCACTCTTTACCTGGAACTCCACCCATTTATCTTGTTTAATGACTGCAACCGGGAGTGGGAGATTGTGATCATTAAGGTACATGATTGTCAGGGGAAAAATGCCCTGGGGAAATCTGAGATCAATGGACCGAGGCTGATTCCCTTCCGCATATCTTTTGAGATATTAAAAAATAAAATAAAAGTCTTTGACAAGTATATTCTAATTAATAAACAAACTTTAATACGAAAATAATAAAAGTAAATGAAACAGAAATAACTAATAGTTACATTTTGATAATAAAAAAACTCCGGTTGCCAAGTTGGCAGCCGAACAAAAAAGAAAGGAATTTTGGAATGTGTAAACGCATGCGCAATAAATCACTTTCAGATAAGAACTTTTTTTTTTATGACCTGCGCAATAACTCTTTCTTAGTTTAACTCTTGAATGTCAGTTCATGCCTAGCAAACTTTTTAACATCGTGACACCCCTTCTTTTGCTAGTCTGGGCTGACGTCATCAAATCATCAATTAAGGCACATCTTTTTTTGCAGATATTCGTGTTGATTTGCGGCAAGTGGTTTGTTAAGCATGTCTGCGATCTGATCATGTGTAGAAACATATTGCAATTTAACAAAACCTTGCTTAACTAATTGCTTTGTGTTTTGATAACGAATGTCAATGTGTCTGGACCTAGAACCTGTAAAATGTGACTCAGAAATATAAACCACAGATACATTATCTTCCATCACGGTGATTGGTCGAATCGGACGTGTCCAGATATCTGTGATCAAAGCATCAAACCACGTTAGAGAATTACAAGCATCTGAAACACAAGCATATTCAGCTTCAGTAGATGAACATGAAACAAAACTCTGTTTTCTCACTTGCCAGTAAACAGGACAACCATTTAGGAACATCATGTAACCAGAAGTGCTTTTGCGTGACTTCTTGTCGCTCGCCCAGTCGGAATCAGAAAAACAAATCAACTTTGGTTGATCAGTGTGTGTTGGTTCTAGCAATAACTTCATGTGTTTAGTGTGTTTCAGGTATTTCAACAACTTCTTAATGCATGACCAATGAAATTGTGTTGCCTTACCTACGTGTCGTGATAAAAGATTAACACTAAGTGCGATGTCAGGTCTGGTCCAACTACTAATGTATAATAGTGAACCAATGACTGAACGATAAAGTGTTTGATCCTCGAACTCAGGACTTGGTTCATGTGTTAAGTTGTGAAAATCTGTTTGCATGGGTGTCTTTGTTGTGCTAGCATCTTTCATGTTGCAATGATGTAGAATGTGGTCAATTTTCTCTTCTTGTGAAAGACTAAACCCCTTCTGTGTCTTTTCAATTTGAACACCTAAATAAGTGCTAATGTGTCCTAAAGATTTTAGTGTGAAGTATCTCTGCAAACTTTTGGCAAAAATCTCACTCATTTTCTTATTTGGACCAATATAAACAATATCATCAACATAAACAAGAATTATCTCATATGCATTGTTAGATCTTTTTGTGAACACGCATTCATCAGTTTCGGACTTAATAAAGCCCATTGAATTTAGTTTGTCAGTAAGACATAAATACCACATTAAACCTGACTGTTTCAGACCATAAAGACTTTTGTTCAGGAACCAGGTATCCCCTTCTTGCTTTCGGAATCCTGGAGGGCTTCTCACGTAGATCTCTTCATCTAGGTCTGCATGTAGATAAGCTGTGTCCACATCAAATTGAAAAACTTCTAAACCAAGAATAGTTGCAGTGGTTAAGGCAATTTTTACACTTTCAGTTCTGACTGTTGGTGAGTAAGTGTTTGTGTAGTCCTCAGGATAACGTTGAGTGAAACCCTGAGCTACAAGTCTGGCTTTGTATAAAGACTCACCATTTGGTTTCTTCTTGATTCTGTAGACCCATCGGGTGCCAATGACTTTCTTGTTTGCTGGAGGTTTTGCAGGTGTGAATACATTAAGTTTCTTTAAACTGTCCATTTCATCCTGCATTGCATCATACCACTTGTCTTGTTCTGAATCAGGAAGCTGTTTGATTTGTGTGAATGTCTCAGGAGGAAGAGTAACGTTGCAAATTAAAGGTAATGGTGACTTTGTCAGTTGCCATGAATAACGTTGTGGAGGGATTCCTTTTGTGGCCCTCTTGGAGCGTCTAGGAGCAACAGACCAATCTTCTTCTTCTTCTTCATCATCATCCTCGTCCTCACGTTCGTCGCTAGCATCAGCATCCGCGGCTTGCGAAGACGGAACATCAGGTTGTGAAGAACTGGTAGAAGGAATATCTGCCTGTGAATTGTCATCAGGCTGCTTGGCATCTGGAACACCATCTCTAGGAAAATAAACTTCAGGATCATTGGAATGAATCCTGGACCAGTCAATGTCTTCCTCAAAATTAGCAGATTGTGAAATGACAATCACATGTTTAGTATCAATGAATTTGAACCATTTTGAATTATCATCAATACCCATAAATCTCAGTCTCTTTGCTACTGTACCTCCCTTTCTTCTTTGACTTAAGGGAGTGTTCACCATAGCATATGAACCAAAAATATGGAGGTTCTTGAGATCAGGCTTGTAGCCATACAGCATGTAGAAAGGAGTTTGATTGATTACACTGCTCCAAGTACGGTTGACAATGTAATTTGCATATTTGATTGCTTCACCCCAGTATGCGTTACTGAGATTGGCATCTTCTAGAAGACAACGCATCATGGTTTGTAGAACCCCTTGTCTTCTTTCTACGACTCCGTTATGAGCCGGTGTATATGGAGCAGATGTCTGATGAAGAATTCCATTCTTACGCATCCAGTCCTGGAAACGCTGAGACATGAATTCTGCACCACGGTCACTCTGGATTCTGGCGATGCGAACTTGGTATTGTGTAGAAACAAACGCTGCAAAGTCTTTAAAGATCTGAAAGGTCTCAGATTTCTCTCTCATAGGATATACAAATCCATATCTAGAATGATTATCTACAATTGTTAAAAAATACTTTCTGCCACCAAGTGTTGGTGGGAAAGGACCCACTATGTCAGTGTGTACCAAATCAAAAATGCGTGTTGACAGGCGTGTAGCGTGTTTTGGAATTGGAGCCGCCTTAGATTTAGCCTTTTTGCAAACGGCACAATCCAAAAACACCTTACACCCCTTTAGATCCAAACCTTTTGCGAACTCCGGCATCTTTCTGAGAACACGGAAACTGGCATGCCCCAATCTTCTGTGCCACTTGTGAATACACCTGGAATGTAAAGGTTTACCAGTTAGTGAATTCTCAACATTAACAGTTTCATGAGGACCCTCAGGCTTGCTTTGAGCAACCCGTTTTTGTTTTGTCTGTTTGTTGGCTTTAGGAGCCTTTGGCACAGTAACACTTTCTCTCTCTGGGACAACTCTCTCTGGGTCTACGTTGTGCCTTTTTGGAGTTTGCATACTTGCCTGTGCTTGCCCTCTAGGCTTTGGCTTTAAGTAATAAACACCACCAATCAGCATGGTTTCAGCAACAATATCTCCATCTTTAACTAAGTAACTTGCTTTTTCGAGGTGGTGAACCTGGAACTTTAAATCTCTAGACAAGTGACTTTGACTAAGCAAATTACTGGTTGCTGAAGGTATATAATAAACATCAGGGATGTGTGTATCGAGCTCTTCAATGTAAACAGTTCCTTTTCCCATGACCTTGCAAGTGTGGTTGGTGAAGGAATACAGTTCTCGATACTCGGGCTCTGGTTCGCCCATCTCTGTGAAAAGTTCCCTTCTGTGGGTAACGTGCACAGCTGCTCCACTATCTAAAGTCCACAAAAGACATCTGTCGAACTTTGGATCAGGTTGTGGAACGTTGGTTATGGCCAGTGTCACAAGTGGAGCTTGTGAATCACGCCTTGGACCACGATGGCCTTGTCTTCCGCCTCTACCTCTGCCTCTGGAATCTGTTCCTCTGGGCTGGTACGTGGCGGGAGCTGGAACTCGTTGGGGACAATCCCGGGTGTCATGTCCCACACGGTTGCAGGTGTAGCATTTTGGCATCCTTGGAGCGTAGCCTCTTCCTCGGAAGGGACGTCTGGCTGGAGCCTTTGATGCTGGAGGCCGTTGCAGATGTGGTGTAGCTAACCTGATAGCTTCGTCTTCCACTAAAAGTCTGCAAACGTGGTTAACTGTGCGTTGAGCAATAGGCACGTAGTTAATCTTTGCAACAGCATCTTTCCATTCATAATTCAATGAGTTAATGATGATGCTAATCATTTGGATATCATCGATTACATGGCCATTTTGTCTCAATTCACTTCTCATTCTTTTCAGTTTGGTCAAATGTCCACCAATTCGTTCACCAGGTTTCAACTTCGAACCATGGAACTCAGACATGAGCAAACATGAAGATTCAATTGAAACGGGCCTGTAGCAATCTTCCAAAATAGCCCATATTTCTTGGGCAGTTGCATCAGGTGGAAAGATACCTTGGATCTCAATTTCCATTGACATGAGCAAAGTCGTGATTGCTCTGTTTTCGAGGTCTCTTATCGCAGGTGTCCACGGTGGAGGGGGAGGATTAAAAACCATGGAATGTGTGCCTTCTCTTCGAAGCAAGAGCGCAATTTCACTGACCCAGGCTTTATAATTCTCTCCTGACTCCTTTAATTTGGACTCACCAGTCAAGGGGGTGACTGTGAATACCTGCTGAGGAATGTGCATCGGAACAATTTGTTGCTCTGGTTGCAAATTTGGTTGTTGAACCAGGGGATGCTGGGGTTGCATCATTGGCCTTTGCGTGGCAACCTCAAATTGGCTTCCTCGAATTCGCCTTTCGCTTTGCCTTTTTCCATCTAGGGAGGATTCAGCACCGCCAGGGGGTGTTGAAGACTTAACCTTTGGGGGCAAAGTTTGGGCTTCTGTAAAACTCATAGACAGATCTCTAAAAATCTGGTCCAACTGCTTCATCTTTTGCTGTAATAATTTTTCTCCGCCAGCAGATGGCAGTGCAGCTTCACTTCTTGGCTGCAGCCCTCTATACATGGCCAGAAGTTCAATGGGCTCAAAGGGACCACGTGACCTCGGTGACGTGTACATGTCTCTTTGTTCTAATTGACCAATGAACTCTGTGGGGTGTGTCTTAGGCTGTTGTTTTGAAGACAAGATGGCGTCCTCAGACATTTTGGGAGTGGGGGAGCTCCTCCTACTTCGCTTTATTTCGTTAAAGCACTCTCTCACCTCCCTAGTATATTTTTCAAACAGCTTTAATCGATATAGATAGCTTTGCATTTCTTGCTCATCATCTGGGGAGATTTCATAAACTTTGCTTTCTGCGTGGGAGGATTTTTTCTCTGCCGGCAGTTGCCGTTTAGACTTTTGCCGTTCATTAATTGTATCTTGATAATGAGGGAGGTTTACTGACTTCAGTCCGTAGATCTTGCCTTCTGTAGCTCCTTCCCCCACATCTGGCTCGGCACCTGAAGAATCTTGCTCCTCTGTGTCTGAGGGAATGGATTCTTTCGAGCGCTTTCCATGTCCGTGTTTTTTTCTTTTCTTTCTCTTCTTTGACATGGCTAATTAGGCTTAGTCGGTTATCTTAAGATAGCATGAAGGGAAAATACAGCCATAAATTGTAGCCATCTCAGCTGGTAAGTTGTCGACCAACCTCTGCATACCAAGTTGTCAGGGGAAAAATGCCCTGGGGAAATCTGAGATCAATGGACCGAGGCTGATTCCCTTCCGCATATTTTTTGAGATATTAAAAAATAAAATAAAAGTCTTTGACAAGTATATTCTAATTAATAAACAAACTTTAATACGAAAAAATAATAAAAGTAAATGAAACAGAAATAACTAATGGTTACATTTTGATAATAAAAAAACTCCGGTTGCCAAGTTGGCAGCCGAACAAAAAAGAAAGGAATTTTGGAATATGTAAACGCGTGCGCAATAAATCACTTTTAGATAAGAACTTTTTGTTTTATGACCTGCGCAATAACTCTTTCTTAGTTTAACTCTTGAATGTCAGTTCATGCCTAGCAAACTTTTTAACATCGTGACAATGATCACGTCTCATTTAACTACTGCTTTACTCCACTACTGAAATTCCTGTCCTGTCTTGTCGTAAGTCAAGGAGTACCTGCAATAATAAGCAGTAAAGGGGGGGGGGAGTTAAACCATGTCCAGCTGTTTCAGCTGCTATTCTTTTAGGTGAAGTTGAGTTGAAGATGGCTTGTTTGCTGGTGAAGATAGAGTAAAATTGACCAATAAGAATAGCAGGACCCCCAGATAAGATGTTAAATGCATAGAGGAAGCATATTTGATCCCCTGTAGATAAACCAATCTTTAAAATGTTATGAAATCTAAGGAAGCATCGCAGGAGTGAGTAGCCTGCAGCTTCTAGACTGCATCCTCCACTAGTATCTTTGGTGTGGCCTTAACCCTTTCTGTTGCCTCCCTGTTTGTCCAAACAAGCAACCATTTGAACCTTCTCTGTGCAAAGACAAGGTGTACTTGTGAGTTTTCAAGAAAACCAGGTTCTTTCAAGAAATTATGTCCTTTAAGCAAGGCATGTTGGCCATAATTTACAGGTCCATATTTGTGGGTCTGTGAAGCAAAGGAAAGCTGAAGTAAGGCTGTAAGAACAGTCATGGTTTCACTTAGCAACCTCTTCACTTAATGACTGAGTTACCAATCCCGATTGTGGTTACTACTTGAGGACTACATGCAATAGAAATCCTTCAGTCTCTTTCCAATGCAGTTCTCATTTCTTTAATGTAAAGGTCGAAGCAACAGAAAAAGAATGTAGAGTGTAGAGACACAATTCTTGTTTATGCTTCTTTGTATATCACAGAGAGGCATGGGGACAACTTTATTTGTGTAAGAATAAAGATGAGTTCAACTGAAAAAAAAAAACCCTACCCAACAGGGTTATATATTAAAGAAATGCTAGGTGTATACATTCTATAGCATGTGTAACATGTGTATGTTATTCAGAGAAAAAAGGAATTTGAATCTTATTTGTAGCTTTGGAAATATAATGGCAGTTCTGAATATTTTTCTAATCAGTTTTTACAATAGCATTTAATTTTTTAAAAAATTACTTTTGAAATACAAACATCTACTTACTATTCTTTTTTTAAAGAGAGTTTTTTATTTTATTTGAACAAACAACAACAAAAAAGAATCATCTTAATTACATCTTGTAGAAAGTGTGTCAATTGGTTACAAATAACTTTCGTGCATCTCTTCCACAGTCATTACTTATAATTCATATCAGTTATGTGTTTTAAGTCAAAATTTTTAATAGAATCTTGCTTTCAGCATACCACAATTCTCATTTGACTAAAATTGTTTTAATCCTTTTGCCTAAAATAGTCCATAGTTAAAAACACAACCACATAATGACATTTTGTTAATTATTACAAAAATCATCCTTCATAACATATTCTAAATAAGAATTAAATAGCAAAATTTCTAAGCCTTTTTTTTCCAAGTCACGGTTTACAATTTGTATCCAAATTCCTTTTGCTAGGACAGTACATATACAGTACATATCCTTAACAATATCCATTATCATTTCATTATTATTGTTATAATTAATATTTGTTAACAGGAAATCCTTTATTATTTATATCCCATTTCTTCTCATCATGCCAACACGTATATGTACCTTGTTGTCATTATCAATTATTTATTTAACATAGCCATCTAAAAATTACTAAATTATTACTTACAAATTATAAAACTTAATTAATTTTTTGTTATCAACTTTCATATCTCCAGTAACATTACCCCTTTATAACACATTCAAAATAAGGGTTAATTAGCAAAAATTTCTAAGCCTTTTTTCCAAGACTGTTTGAAGTTTGTATCCAAATTCCTTTTGTTAAACCAGTACATTATATATCATTAACTGTATCTCTTATCATTTCAGTATTATTATTATCATTAATATTTATTATAAAGAAATCATTTACTATTTATGTCCAACTTCCTCCCGTCAAACCCACACAACCTATTTACTTTGTTGCCATTATCAATTATTTATTTAACATAACCATCTAAAAATTACTAAGTTACTACCTACTAATCACAAGGCTTAGCTAATTTTCTATAGTCAACTTTCATATATTAACCTGTGTCCTCCCAATAAGCATACAGTCTTGTTTCTTTTGCCATTGTGGAATTAGTCTTCTGTTTATTTCCTTAATAAAGTTTTTATGGAATTCTCTCCACACTTTATTGCTTGTTGCATCTCTCAGGTAATCTCTGCGCCCTCCATTTACTGTTTTAATTAATTTATCTTCGGTTGTCGATTGTGCTCCTAGTAAAATTTCTCTCCTTAAATCCATAATTTTCCCCCTTTTTTTTCTTCTGTGCCTTGAAATTTGGGGTAGAGCTCCAGTCCATCAAATTCCCTTTTCCATACTCCCTTTTTTTCCACTTTCAGCCACATTCATTCTGCTAATAAAATCATCGGATTTCTTATCTTTGTATTCATTTTTCCCTTCAATTTTGGGGGCTCCATCTCCACCATTTTTTACTAGTAAAAACTCTAGTTTTTCTGTCGTCTTCTCAGTTACCTCCAGTAAATTTTGAATTCCAGCCAAGATATTTTTCAACATCAAAGTTTCCTCTTCTGAGAAATGATCCATATTTCTAAATTATTGTTTACTGCTGCCCTAGCTTTCCAAGCTATTTTTTTAAGTTAGCTCACATGCAAATACGTTTGTAATCTTTGAAAAAAAGGGTTCTGTTTTTTGCCCTCTTGTGCCGATAAAGCTCTCAAAGGACATCTGTGTAAACACTCCATCTCCTTGGCTACAGCTCTATGAGGTACAGAATCAGTAAGATCAAAGGGGAAACAGGAGCGAGTGTGTAATTACAAAAAAAACCCTCTAGCCTCTAGCCTCCGAGCGGCTGTTTCGCTTCCTTTCACTTTTTGATATTATCTTCAGCTTAAGGGAAACAAAGTTCTTGAAAAAAATTTAGTAAAGCAAAAAAAAAAAAAGAAGAAGAAGAAAACTGGTCCGTTCACTTTAAAAAGAAGAGGAAAAAAAAGGTTGCGAGCACTTCAAGCCACAACATATAATTACAAAAAAAAAACCACTTTCCAAGGGAATCCACTGCAGGTTAATTTCGCCGCTTATTTCTTCTACTTAAGGATTTAATTATCTTTAAAAAAATTTGGAGCAATCTTTCTCAAAACAGAAAAAGTTCTCACCAGATGGACACACTTTCTCTTTGTTTTCCTTCCATTCCAGAGCTGTCCTGACTTCATCAGCCTAGGCTGCCTTTTTTTGCCAGCTTGAAGACCTTCTCTTGGATCAATCAGGGACTTTGCGGGGTCCCTGAGATCAGCAAGACATAGTCTTCCTGTTCACCGTCTCTTCGGGACGGTTTAGGTCCGATTGGACCACCCAGCAGCAAAAGTATTGGCGTCGGTCTCAGAGCATCAAGACCGCACGTCCGTACCGTCACAACATTGGCTCTTCTCTCATCTTCTACTTACTATTCTGTAGCAGAAGGTAGATTTATCAGAACACTAAATGTGGTGTGTTTTTCCCCTCAATAATTTTTGTTGCAGTTCAGCTCTTGATTACTTTTGCTTAGAGGTGACTGATAACTAATAATATCTCATCTTTAGTTTTGTTTGGTAGATTTCCTGTTTTCTTGTCAAGCTTCAGACATCTCTTAATTAGCCATTTCAACTTTAATTTTTCTTTAATTTACAGCTCGATTTGGCACATACTATGTGTGAGACTCACAGAAATATCCAGTGGAGGTATCTGCCAAGATTTCAGTAGTTGGCAATATAAAAAACAATTAACTAGACAAATAAATATCACATGAGGTTACTTTGATGAAGGTTATTTTATAATTGTTGAAATGGGGGTAATGTGGTATGAACATGTGCTGATGTTTCACTAGTTAGGCCAAGAAACAGAACCTGGCCACAAAGATCATATAGTATATAATGCCCCTAAATCAATTGCTGACTGCCATATTGATGATAATTGATGACCCCTCTCGACATTCAAAATGCAAACATTGATACATTCTTGTTGCTTTTTTAAAATCATTCTAGGGAAGTATCTGTTATTTTGTGGCCAGGATGCTGAGCGCATTTAGATCTGTCCTGCAATTTGGCCTTTGGCAAAGTGCCAAGGCTTTGATCCAGTGTGTAAACCCAGTGCTCCTTCCATGTTCTTAATTTCTGCATCCTATGCAACGTTCTGTTTCACCAATTAATAGTCTCATGGTGAAACAGATTATTTGTCCCGAATTATAATGGAAGGGGTGCAAATATATGAAACATTCAAGTAACTTAAATCAAAAGAAGGTCAACCATGAAAGCCTACAGTCTGTATGATTTTGTAATGTTTAGAATAGCATTTACTACAGCATGAAGAAAAAGTCTACAGATAGTCCTCACTTACCGACTGCCTCATTTAATGATGGTTGACGTTATGACAGTATTTAAAAAAACAGTTTGGTGGCCAATTCTAGCATTTACGAGCATTGCAGTGTCCCACAGTCGTGGGGTTGTTCGTTGTATGCTTCATAGCTTATGACAAGCAGAGTTAATGGAAAATGCAGAAGGAAAATGGCAAATTGCAATTGTGTGATGTCTTGCTTAACTGCTGTGGTGTGTTGCTTAATGACTGAAGGGGAAGTGAGGTAATAAGCCTGTTGCAACCACACAATTTTAAGTGTAGTGACCACAGCACTTAACAATGGAATCATGGCTTCCCATTTTGGTCGCTTAAGCAAGGATTACCTGATATAACTGATATAGTACCTAAATTCTGTATGTTGGTCATAGCAACATGGCTAAATTTTTGCTTTGGTATTTGTCAATGGAAGTATTTTCATTTTCTCTTACGTGTTCTTAGGGAAGTAAGATAATAGAGAAATTAATAGTAGGGAATGCATGCTTATGAAAGTTAATTATGAAATGGCATTGTGAGGCTCAAATGGAAATGTTGCTTCTCATCATCGCAGTTAGTGTTGCTTGAAAGAACTCTGTTCAGAACGAAAAGACCGTCTCTAAGAAATTTGTTTCTTTGCTAGGTACTGTGTATGTAGAGGTCGTGTGGTGAGAAGAAATTTTTTGTGGATAATTTGGGTGCCCATTCATTTGGACATAATAGAGTGCAATAGAGCAGAATGGAGCACTAATACATCTTAAAACAATTTGTTATGAACAGGGAAATAAAGAATTAGAACGCTAATTCTCTTCTGTGTTAAGGATGTAACTAATGACACTATCACTGGTTATAAGCATGTTTTGTTCATTGTTCAGTCATTCTGTTGCTTCCGGCCTAATGAACGTATTTGGCCATGATTGTCTGTAACGGGTTGCCTGAATTCTTGCATACTCATGCTTATGTCATCTGTGATAGCATCTAGCCCAGAGGTGGATTGCTACCAGTTTGCACCGGTTCAGGCAAACCAGTAGTGGTATTTTGGCCTTGGTTGCAGAACTGGCAGCAACCCAGGCTGGCCACGTCCCTGAACCAGTTCCCCGGTCAGCATGCCAGCATGTTTTTTAGTAATTTTTTTCATATTCTGCACATGCACAGAACAATTTACAATCAACTGTGCACAGGCGTGCAGCATGAAATGAACCGGCAGCAACGCCAGCAGCAATCCACTCCTGATCTAACCACATGGTCTTCTTTCTATTTTTGTGATAGCCTTTGAATTTCCCAAGTATCTAGATCTTCTCCAATGATTCTTGCTTTTGCATTGTATGTGTATAAAAAAAAGCTACATAAAAACACAATTATTTTTACTATTAAATGGTTAATATGATTTTTATCTCCTCTACTAATTAAAAATGGGGGGGTCTTTGTCTATCCATGGACTAAAGAATATGAAATAATGAAGCTCCTGCCTTAGGATTGTAAAATCATGGGGTTGGGAGGGATTCCCAGGTCTTCTGGTTCAATCTACTGCCCAGTAGAGGCTTCCTTGGACCATCCCATAGAAACGGATCTCCAAGCTTTGTTTGAAATCCTGGAGTCAGAGCATCGCCGACTCAAGGAAGCAGGCTGTAGTTCTCACAGTCAGGAAATTCCCTCTTAATTCAAACTTCGATATCTCTATATAAAGTGTCTACACACTAGTTCTTGTTTTGTCCTGGCAAACTAAGGGGAATAAATCCACATAGAATAGAATAGAATAGAATAGAATAGAATAGAATAGAATAGAATTCTTTATTGGCCAAGTGTGATTGGATGCACAAGGAATATGCTCTCAGTGTACATAAACAGACAAAATACATTCATCAAGAATCATAAGGTACAACACTTAATGATAGTCATAGGGGAACAAATAAGCAATCAGGAAACAATCAATATCAATATAAATCATAAGGATACTAGCAACAAAGTCATAGTCTTGCAGTCATAAGTGGGAGGAGATCGTGATAGGAATGATGAGAAGACTAATAGTAATAATAATGCAGTCTTAGTGAATGGTTTGACAGTGGTGAGGGAATTATTTGTTTAGCAGAGTGATGGTGTTTGGGAAAAACTGTTCTTGTGTCTAGTTGTCTTGATGTGTAGTACTCTATAGCATCATTTTGAGGAATTGAAACAATTTATGTCCAGGATGCGAGGGGTCTATAAATATTTTCACGGCCCTCTTTTTGACTTGTGCAGTGTACGGGTCCTCAATGGAAGGCAGGTTGGCAGTAATTAGTTTTTTCTGCAGTTCTGATTATCCTCTGAAGTCTGTGTCTGTCTTGTTGGGTTGCAGAACCAAACCAGACAGTTACAGAGGTGCAAATGACAAACTCAATAATTTCTCTGTAGAACTGTATCAGCAGCTCCATGGGTAGTTTGAGCTTCCTGAGTTGGCGCAGAAAGAACATTCTTTGTTGTGCTTTTTTGATGTTAGGTGTCCATTTTAGGTCTTGAAATATTGTAAGAGGTGGTAATAGGGCAGGGTTTCTCCTAAAGCCTACCACCAATTCTACAGTTTTGAGTGTGTTCTGTTCCAGATTGTTCCGGTCGCACCAAGAGGCTAGTTGTTCAACCTCCCATCCACATGCAGTTTCATCATTGTCTCGAATGAGACCAATCACTGTTGTATCATCTGCAAACTTCAGTAGTTTAACAGATGGATCGTTTGAGATACATCTGTTAAACTAAAAAATAAAGATATTTTTTACCTGTCAGTTTATTGGTTGTTGATCAATACTAAAAACAAAAAAGTAAATAAATAAGTCATAGATAAAAACAAAATAAAATAAAATAATAATTTTATTTGACTATTTCTACACATACGCTCTTATCCAGGCATGATATTATAAAAAAAACAAAGTTTTAAATATCTATAGTTTAATATTTCCATACAAAAATATTTATAAAGAAAAGGTAATCTTTTAGGGGGGAAATCTAGTTAATGTCGCATAATAAAAGTAACCAGACCTAAATAAATTTATTCTCCACTAGTTGTTTTCAAAACTTTTTGTTGTATTAATTTTTCAGTCAGAGAAATTTTCCATACTTTTAAATAATACTGATCCAGTGAAAGGTATATTTTAGTTTAATGTTTTTCAGTAATGAATTTGATAGATAGCAGTAAGGAACTGAATCATTATATTACATCCATTTACTAAGTTGTAGGAAATGTAAACAATAAACCAATAGCAGGAATCCTTATGAAATATTATTGGATGATTTTTTCCGATGTCTTCAAAAACATTTGCCTAAAAGTACTGAGTAAAGGGGCATTACCTCCAGAGATAATATGTGCCACTTTGCCAAAAACTTGGCTAGTATGGTCTGGAAGGTTTACAATTTATTAAAGTGGGATTTCAGCAGAAAATGATGCCACTCATCCTCTCCCCAAAGAACGAAGGAGTGAAACATTTCTAATAAGAATGGATGAAACTCTGCAGCTTAATTTGCTTCCCCCCTCCCAATTTTCCTATTTTAATTAAATTTCCAATTACTTCCATTCCATATTCATTTGCATTTTAAAAACGCTGATTGAATATCTGTTTCCATTTTGGGTCGGTTTTCTCCCAATGAGCACACCTGGTACATTCTGTTACTAAGGTGCACAGATTTCCAGCCTTTTTTCTAATGTAACACCAATTTTACATGATACTTTAATAAAAATATTCCTTGCCAGATACCCCCTGTTAGATTGGGTAATGTATAGGCACACACAGGCTCAATGGTAACAAGAGCTCTTTATTAAGTACAACAAGTGAGAACAATCTGCGAAGGTTGTGTCTGACAGCAGACCTTTATAGGGAGCTGTCAGACCCTTCAACCAATAGGATTAAACCTCTGACCCGCCAGAACAGAGGACCTTGGTGGAAACCACTGTAGTTAGAACAAGTATCTAACACCCCTCCCTTCTTGGATGGAACAATCCTACTTGTTACGTAGTTATGCAGGTAGGTGGGCTTTTGGATAGCTCTGCCTGACCTGCGCAGTTCAGTAGGAGGGGTTTCCTTGGACAGGTCGAACGGACCTGTTTGCTCTGCAGCTCCGCTTGGTGGAAGCTCCTCGAACCTTCCACAGGCTGGAGCTTCTAGAGCCGGTCCTCTCGGAGCTCATTGCGGACCTGCAACATAACCAGATAAGTTTCCCGGTACCCTCGGGCTTGAGCTGGCCATGGAAGGAGTAGGCATTTGCTCCGTTTGGGTAGGGCTTTGGCTAACTTGTGCAGGAGTTACCTCTGGTTGTCTAAGAGCAGAGTTGGAGAGATGGCCACGGAGTTGGTCAATATGCCTTCTCCAACTCCTACCGTCCTCGAGCTCTAGGAGGTAAGAGCGAAGGCCAGTGATGCCTATCACTGTGGCAGGAATCCACAGAGTTCCCCCAGCGTAGTTGTGGGCATATACCAAATCCCCTACGCTAAATGTCCAAATCTTGTTTGTGGAGTCTGGGGGCGGTGAGGCAGAATAATTGGGGTGTAGCCGGTCTAAGTGGGACCTTAGCCAGTGACCCATGAGAAGCTTGGAGGGGTTTCTCCCTGTAGTGGCACAGGGTGTAATGTGCTGAATTAGCAAATAGTGGTCAACCCGTGTTTGCCAATCTCCCGGGCCCATCCTAGAGAGGCCTCTTTTGC
Organism: Natrix helvetica; assembly: GCF_964273705.1. Taxonomy (NCBI): domain Eukaryota; kingdom Metazoa; phylum Chordata; class Lepidosauria; order Squamata; family Natricidae; genus Natrix; species Natrix helvetica. The sequence goes on from NC_138548.1 coordinate 140,532,248, forward strand.
AGATCTCACCATTCTCTCTGCCTGACCATTGGAGGCCAGATGAAATGGCGCGACCAGGGCATGCCTGATTCCCTGAGCTGCTAGAAAGGTCTCAAATTGCATGGCCATAAATTGGGAGCCGTTGTCAGAGACCAATACGTCGGGCAGGCCGTGCATGGAGAAAAGTCTCCGTAGCACCTTGATGACCACTTCTGCCATAGTGGAGGCATCAGGACTACTTCTATTTATTTATTTATTTATTTATTTATTTATTTATTTGGATTTCTAAACCGCCCCCTCTCCCAAAAAGGGACTCGGGGCGGTGTACAGTCAGATAAAATGCAAATAAAATACATGAATAACAATATAAATAGTATAAAAACAATTAAATACTAAACATTTAGATGGAGGAGAAGAGACTGTACAAGAAATAAATATGCTATGGAAACCCTAAAAAACATCCCCAATTAAAATACCCAAACCCAGTTAAAATATATCCCCGGGAGACAAAACTAAGAGAGTGCCAGGCCAGCTGATTGAAACAGGTGAGTTTTTAATTTTTGACGGAAGGAGCGGAGGTCGGTGGTGGTTCTGATGTCGGGGGGGAGGTCATTCCAGAGGGTTGGGCCCATCACAGAGAAGGACCTACTCCTAGGTGTCGCCCGCTGGCATTTCTAACCATTTCGAGTAGGCATCCACAACTACGAGAAATATCTGGCCATTAACTGAGCCAGCAAAGTCAATGTGCACCTTAGACCATGGTGCTTGAGGTTTCTCCCGCTCCTTAGCGGGCGTCTCTGTGGGAGGTGGTCTGTGGGAGGTGGTCTGGCACAGTGTGCAGGTAGCCACCCTTTCGTCGATCTCCCTGTCCATGCTAGGCCACTACACGTAACTCCTAGCCAAAGACTTCATCCTGACAATTCCAGGATGCCCTACGTGTAAAACCTCTAATACTGCAATGCGCAGTTTGGTTGGAACAACGATCTGGTCCCCCAACAGTAAATAGCCATTTACAACCGATAACTCATTGCGTTAACGAAATACATTTTGAAATCAGCCCCAACAGGCCCCTTCGACCACCCCTTCCACACCCAGTTCAAAATTTGTTTGATGGTGGAGTCCTTTGCAGAGTGACGGGCAACGTCACTGGACAAGACAGGCCCAGTCTCAAGCCAGTCAATGAGGAGGACTGGCATCTCGGGGGTAGGGTCAGCCAGAAGTTCAGGCAGTGGGCAGCGGCTTAGAGCGTCAACGTGCCCCAAAGTGGAGCCTGGTCGGTGGATGACACGGTAGGAGTAGGCAGCTAGGAAGATGGTCCATCTTGTCATGTGAGGTGATAATTACACTGGGGTAGGTCGGTTCCCAGCCAGTAAGCCCAACAATGACTTGTGGTCCGTAATCAGTTCAAAGTCACGACCATATAGATACTCATGAAACCGCTTTACTCCAGCCACTGCAGCCAAAGCCTCATGGTCCAACTGGCTGTATTTCTGCTCTGCGGCAGACAAGGTCCTGGAGTAAAATGCAATAGGGGCTTCGGTTCTATTGGGCATGTGGTGGCTGAGGATGGTGCCGATGCCGAATGGGGAAGTGTTGCAGGTCAGGACCAATGGCAGGGACTGGCGGTATTGTACCAGAAAGGAGCCCACCAACAGGAGTCATTTTACCGCGGCAAATGCGGCAACCTTGGCTCTGCCCCAGGACCACTTCGTGTTCTTAGCCAGGAGATGGTGTAATGGTTCAGCAACAATGGCTTTCTGTTTAAGAAAGACATTGTAGAAATTAAGGAGCCTGAGGAATGCCTGCAGCTTGGTTTGATTGTGAAGTGTGGGGGCGTCCTGAATTGCTTTAATCTTTTGTGGGGTCAGGTAAATCCCTGAGCCATCGATTAGGTACCCTAAGAATTCATCCCTTGGCACATTACTTTGGCATTTCTCTTTTTTGAGACGGAGGCCTTTGTCTCTAACTCGAGCCAAAACTGTTCATACACATCATTTGCAGCTGATACCAAGATGTTGTCAAAATAGGGGATGACTCCTGGAATCCCCTGCAAAAGCCATTCCATGACGCTTTGAAACAGTCCAGGGGCGATACTAACGCCGAATTGCAGTGACATTTGAATGCACCCCTGTGCGTCACAATTGTTTGGGCCTCCACTGTAGCGCCATCTACAGGCAATTGTTGGTATGCCTGTGCCATGTCCAATTTTGCAAATAATTTTCTGGGGCCTAATGAAAGAAGGAGGTGCTATACAATGGGTACAGGGTAGGTGCTTTGTTGTATTGCTTTATTTATTGTGCACTTGTAGTCCGTGCAGATACGGACAGACCTGTCAGATTTGACAGGTGTCACTATAGAGGTTTCCCAGCGTGCGTGATTGACTGGCTCTAGGATTCCCTGGCCTACGACCTTGTCGATTTCCCTGTCAATTTTGGGGCGGAGAGCAAAATGTATTCTCCTGGGTTTTAACATTGGGTTTATGTTGGGGTCCAAACTAAAGGAAATTGGAGTCCATACATACTTACCCAGACTGGTGCTGAAGACATCCTCAAACTCCTTAAAGATGGCTTCAGCACCGTCATCTTTCAAGGTGTTGATACCGGTCACTTCTAGGCCCAGGGCTTGGAACCAATCTAGCCCTAGGAGGCTCTGCAGGTTGCCTCTGACCACTGTCACTGGGAGTTTGCCCCTGAACTGCTTGAACCTCACCTGGAAGGTGCCTTGGCCCACGATGAGGACCCGGTTCCCCTGGTAATCTCGTAGGCAGATGTCAGGAGTGCGAAGATGCTGCTTCTTTAGGCTAGGGGTAGCCTGCTTTAGGGTAGACCATGGCATGATGGTCAGTGATGACCCGGTGTCAATCTCTATCTCACATGGAGAGTCCTCGATGAGGACTGTGACCTTTAGCTTTTTTGGCTGCCTGGTGCGGACTTGGACGATTGACGTATGCTAGGTGACTCTATTGTCGCCCTCTGAGCGCCATGGTGGAATCTGCCAGGCCCCTTGGTTGGGCCTCTGTTGGTGGTTTGGTGCGCTTCTAGGCTGCCAGGTAGTGGCAGGGAATTCGCTCCGGCACACCTTGGCGATGTGCCCCTTTCGCTCGCAGCACTGGCATGGTCTCCTCCACAGCTAGTGCAAGCTAGTGCGGTTTGAATTTGCGTGCTGGCTTGGCACAGCTACTGTGCATGCAGCAGCTGTCATCTTCTCGCCCTTTGAGCTCTCGAGCTCTGCAGCCCCGCGATGTATGCATGTATTCTTTCGCACGTCTTGTGGAGCACTTTGGCACTGCAGAGTCTCAGTAGATTTGACGGCTGATTCAGACACCCTGGCTTAATCCAAGGCGATCTACAGAGTGAGGTTAGATTTAGCGAGTAACCTTCTCTGTAGGTTAATGTCCCACATGCCACAAATTATGCGGTCCAGGATCAGCTCATCCAGGTCTTCGAATTCACAGTACGTGGCGGCCTTGCAAAGTGCCGCAACGTACTCATTAATCGACTCACCCTCTTTCTGGTTCCTGATATTAAGTATCTAACACCCCCCATCCCTCCTCTTTTATTAATCCAGATAACTAGAGAGTACCAAGTCAGAGAAAGCAGGCATAATTTGTCTTAAAGTCTTGAAAAGGCAAATTGCAGAAAACAAAAGAGACACTGATGGAGCTCATGAGGTTTAGAATCCGACATCCATGCTGCGTCTCCCAGCTTTATTAAACTCTGAGACATTATATTATTTATCATATTCCAGTGATACCATGATCCCAAGGAAGAGGGGCCTGAATGTAAGATGATCCCTCATCCATCAAAGGAAGAAAAGAGAGAAAAAAAAACCTGTGCAATGCTGAACATGCTTACCTTGTTAGCCCAGCCAATCCCATTTGAAACCAATTCTGGTAATCCCCTCCTCACCATATATGTGTGCATGGAGTATTCTTGTCTATATGCCTGTAGGTGTATATAATCCCCAAAAGGTAGAGCAGACTGAGAAATTGAAGCCATAAAGGTCAAGACTACTTTTATTGTAGCAGCTCAAGTCACAGAATCTTGCAAGTCTGAACGTGCTTCTCCTTCACCCCTTTTATCTTCATGTGAACTAGGAAGGAACTTGTGTGAGACATTTGCTCCACCTAGTTTTGTGCCCTGGCCTCAGGCCCCTCTTATCTTGGTAGTGATGTTTTCTGTCCTTCAAGGCTCTTCCCTATAACCACTACAATATCTATGGGCCTGAAGCCATACTTACAACAACATAAAGAAGGTTATGGCCAAGAAGTGGAACAAAGAAAGCTGTATAGTATACATCTGGATCAGAGGTAGGTTGCTCTCGGTTCGGCCTGGATTGGCTGAACTGGTAGTAGCTGTGGTGGGAGGCTCCGCCCACCTGCCCGGACACTTCTGCACATGTGCAGAAGCATTGCGCGCATGTGTGAGCGCACACAAACCGGTAGTAACAAAATTGGCAACCTACCACTGATCTGAATATGTAATTAATGACATGAAAACTAGTAAAACAAAATACCCTATTTATAAAACAGATGTCCAATTACATGTTTCCATCTATTGCATATACCCACCATGTATGCATAGATCACAAACACCCTGAATATACTGTAGATCTGTGGCTGCTCTGAAGATGACTAAGAAGAGGTGATATGGGCTTTCAGGTAAGCAAGGTTTCAGTCTGACATTGATGAAAGCACTTGCGTCTCTTTCTATCCAGACCTCTTCTTCTCTTTGAAGGTATTGCTGCTGCTTTAAGAGTTGCATGGGTGGGGAAAAAAACCCACTACTTTGATAATTTGGTTCGCTAAAGCACAGGTTCACACAGGGGCACAAATATATATATATATATATATATATATATATATATATATATATATATATATATATATATATATATATATATATATATATATATATATATATATATATATATATATATATATATATATATATATATATATATATATATATATATATATATATATATATATATATATATATATATATATATATATATATATATATATATATATATATATATATATATATATATATGCTTTTTGTAAAAAAAATAACAGACAGGAGCTGTACTCTGGCTTGTGCTAGGTCCGAAGCAATGCTTCTGAGTCATTTCTGAAGTGAACATAGGGATAGAGAAATATCCCTATGCAGTGCCAGGAGGAGGGAGGGGAAGCAGAATTGAGGTAACTGCAGAGGGGAGGACAAAGGAAGAAAAGAAGGAGCAAAATTGGATGGATATGAAGAAAGGAAAAAAGGGCTAACTAGGCAGGGAAGAGAAGGAGGGAGGGAGAGGAGGAAGGAGGGAGGGAGGGAGGGCGGGAGAGAGAGAGAGAGGGAGAGAGAGAGAGATATCTTGTTTAGGGATCACAAAGTAGCCAAATTAAGAAAGAGCTCTTTTCAAGAGCCTGTTGAGTTTTATCCTCATCTTCAAAGGCATCTATGTATGGGAGCTGCAGGAATTTCTGCAGTCTTGCTCCCTGCTTTGCTGTCAAGCAGCCTTTTCTCTTCTTATGGATAAGACCGTAGGACAGCCCCTCTCCTGAGGCCAGGGGAATTATTTGGAAGGAAAAAAAACATTCTCCTTTCTGATAAATATTATATTTGTTGGAGGGAGGATTGCCTCAGATTTAATCATAGGGTAGCATTTTGGCCCCTGGGAGAGTGATTGAGAAATATAGTATTTTTTTTTTAAATGCCATCTTTGAGATGCTCAATTCTGGGTTCATTTTTAGTGTTTCTGGAGAAGAACCTAGCTCTAACATTGAGGAGGGTTGTGAGACAGGAAACAGCAACAATAATAGCATTTAAACTTATATATCACCCCATAGTGTTTTACAGCACTCTCGGGACAGCTTACAATGTCAACGTTATTTGCATATCTGGGTTCTCATTTTACCAACCTCAGAAGGATAGAAAGCTGAGTTCAACTTGGAACCCTGTCAGTATCGAACATCTGGCTGCAGGCAGAGTTGATCTGCAATACTGCATCACCAGGGAATGTGGTTGGCTCTGTCCTGAAAAAGAAGAAAGCATGAGGAAAACACTGAAAACAGCCCTATCCCACACCCCAATCAAATTGAGGCTTGACATAAATAGGAAGCACTAGCTTGTAAAAAGCAGCTTCTCTCCCAGGTGTTAATTGAAAAAATGCAGTTCAAATAACATTCCTGGTCTCGATTTCTTAACCTGATCTACTGTGAAGAGCTGTCAGGTTAGCAGTTTTCCTTAGACCTTTCCATCTCAGCATTGGGAACACTTGTGAAGTACAAAGGTTTCAAAGTCAATCTTTGTTCAGAAGAGAAAGCAAAAGCAAAAACAAACAAAGGATTCCACCCAGTAGGAAAGCATACATTAAAAAATAAGGCGAGCAATCTTTTTTGGATTCAATTCAATTGAATGTTCATGAAATAAGAATACAGTTTTCAGTGTTACAAGTGCCAACATAGACATGGCTAGTTTTCCCAAAAATAAGACTTAACCAGAAAATAAGCCCTAACATGATTTTTCAGGATGCTCTTAATATAAGCCCTACCCCAAAAATAAGCCCCAGTTAAGATTACCAGCCAGACTGATGTATTTTGTACCATATTTCTCTGAAAATAAGACCTAATGTGTCTTTTGGAGCAAAAATTAACATAAGACCCGTGTTGTTTGGGGGAAAACATGGTAGCACTATGAATATATAAAATATAAGTAAAATGGATTATCAAGAAATGTAGCAATAGAATATTTGTAGGTTGGTGTTGAACTTGGAGTCCTTGGTGTCTCTGAGCTTGGTTGTTTTCTTGCAGATGTTTCACTACCCAACTAGATAACATCATCAGTGCTGGAGAGGAGTGGCCTTTGCTCTCTGTTTATATGCAAGTGACTTGCCCTGTTAGTGTTGGTGGAAGTATTCTCATTTATCTAGCTCAGTGGTTCTCAACATGCCCCACAGGGGGGCAGTTTGATTTTTAATGGAGGAAATTCAAAAAGGTGTGGTGTCTAGAGTCTAGACCTTAGCAACACTTTTTAATAATATGCATAGACAAGACTCAAAGAATTATATGTCACAGGGAGGGCTTCCGGATTTTAGAGATGTTTAGGTGGGGCATGGCCATAAAAAGGTTGGGAACCACTGATCTAGCTGAGGAAAGAAATGTCTGCTAGAAAACAACCAAGCTCTGAGAGCACAAGGACCTAAAAAATGTGATATTAAGATAGGCATTTGTGGAGGCATGTAATGAACTTGCATTACAATGTCACCATGCAATTCTTATGGTCTGGTATTAAACATGAGGATACACATACATTAGGGATCCTTGGTAGTGTCTGGAGGTGGTTGCTTTCTTGTAACATTTCATTACTAGGTAACATCATCATTGCTGTTGTGTTACCTACTTTGATTAATGAAACATCTGCAAGAAGACAACCAAGCACAGAGACCACCAAGGACCCCTCATTTCAACCCGGAGCTACAGATATTGTCCTTTATTGGCAAGACATATATTGTGGTAGGATTTGCATCATTTTGTTATTAAGTACTTATTGTTCTGTCTGTCTAGCTGCAGACCCCTATGGATATTAAGAGCATCAAAGCTGCGCTGACCAACTGTAAACCTAAAATGGTAATTAACATTGGAAGACATCATTCTGGAATGAATGGAGCTGGTGTATTGTTTTCCCACAATTGAATCAAGAGCTGTGCAGCATATTCCTACACTAATGTGGGAGTTAATCTCAACCATGCTGAAAATTGTATTTTGAGTGATACGGTCCTGATATGACTTCTAGTGTTTTGAAAATGTCCAGTTATCGAAAGTAAGCAAACACCGTGAGGGTTGTATATGGCTTTTCTAACACTTGGATACCCGTCAGGAGCCATAGTGATGACCCTGGAGAAGCCATTCAGAAGCTACTAAACAATAATAGGTGTGTTAAACATGCATTATGATTGGGGAAGTAGGAAAGATTTAGAAAAAGATGAGATGGAAGAAAAAGCAAAGGTGGATTTTCAAGACTCTGTTGCTATAGTTTATTTGAGTAAACTATTGTGCTAGTCTTTCAGTGAAATGAGTTTCCTGGCTTGGTCTAATTTGTAACATTAACCATACCATTACAAGAAAAAAAACAACCCTCTGGATAAAATGCTATTCCGAGATGATTCTATTTAATCAATCTTTTAAGCCAGTTTTTCCAAGATAAATAGTTTTTGTCTTCCTTGCATCTGTTTCCAGGAACTTTATGAAACTTTTCTGCCATGCCAATATTTATTGCTATTATAACATTGGTTTTTCCTACAAGATAAGATGATAGACATTTATTTAGTCTGGAAAAAGAGACTGCCTTCTCTACTAATTCTAGATAATACTTCTTAAGCAATTCCAAAGTTAAGGCTATCTTCTTTAATTAACTGCAGTTATGTACACATTAAATCTTCTGCTGTGTAGCAAGTGATCTATCTGATGGGAGCATTAAAACACAATACTTAGGTAGTAATTAATTGTAATTTGTCACCATAGGAGTAGACAGTGATTTTATAGAAGGTTTAAGGTGTATAAATCTGAGAAGATCACAAGACTCGCTCAGTAGCCATTATGAAGGGTAACTATGCAACGTGATCAACTTTGTTTGTGAATTGCTAAAAGGTACTCTCTTTAGATTGTCTCCGTCTAAATAAACCTCGAATACAATGCCAGATGGGTTTAATTTTAATGGAACATACTTACCATTGCTAAGCATGTTAAGTTAGCGACTGGGTAATGCAGAACACCGGGCAATCATTCTACAAACATTTGTAACAGATGCACAGACCTCTTTGCCATCTTGCTTTGTTTTGACTGTGAGATTATTGAATACACAAGGCATTAAGCTACCTTTAGGGCAGCTTACTATTGCCTTGATCCAGAACAGATTTTGATGAAGTAGAAGCCATACCTGTTTCTCATAGCCTGGGCAGATTTTCCCCCCTACCCTAATGTCATAGGAGGATCAACACTGGCCAAATTTATTATTATGTTGCACAGAGGAATGGGCTTTCTGCCATTAGGTTATAAGGCTCATTTCTCCCTTCTAGGCGCCAATAAGCATCCTATGAAAAGTCATGGCCCTGTTGGCAATGAGAGTAACAGACACTTTTAGTTGTGAATTCCAAAGCTGGGAGCACGCTGAGTTTTTCTTCCTCTCTTGAAAAGCTTCAAGACAGCTTGGGCGCTTCAAGCATGTGGTAATTTGAAGACATTAAGCTTTTTTATTTGGCTCTGTTTTAAAAAGTCTGCAGTCCAAGCACGATAGTTTGGCTGCAATTATATATTGCTTAGTTTTATGGCTCTGCGCACGTTAACTCTGGAGCTTATTCTGCCATGAGTAAATCCTAAAATGTACAGATCATTAGAGGAAGTATTGAACCATTTACTTGTAGAATGGGCATAGATTAACTGGGAATGGATGGTGCTTTAAAAAAAACTTTAAAAAAAGATACCATCAACTGAAATGCTTAATTATCTCTTTTTGGGTAGGAGAGAAAATGCCTAATTTTAGATCATGAAGACTTCCTTCAAGTTTTCAAAATAACTTGCACATAACAACTAATTATGCTTAATATTTATATCAAACATCCTCCAGATATATTATTTTGGTCATTTCTTTCCTCCTCTCCCCAAGAAAAAGGTGGAGTAGGTTTGTCTTAAGGACATACGATGGAGATTCAAAGGTGACAAAATCTGAATCAAATTGGAAAGTCAAGATTTAATTTCAATCGATTTATCATTTGATTTAGTAAAATGTCTGACACTCATGGAAAAGCATCAGATGCCTGCAGCTGGTTCCCCTTATTCAAAGGAACAAATGTAACAGGACCTTTTGGAGGACATTAATCCTGTTTCAGCCAGATAGTGGAAAGGCTTACTCTGCAATACATTTTGAAATATTTCCCCTGTACCTTTTAAAAGGCAGAAATAGAAAAGGATAACCCAGCATCTTCCAAATCTCCAAGAAGCTCCACCGTGGTGCAGGAGGCCGACTAGGCCATGCCCACCATGCCCACCCCACCCAGCAACTGGGCAGAGGACTCCTTGCTAAACATTTTGAAGCCCACCTCTGATTACATCCCTACTTAAGAGGAATACACCTGATGCAATGACTCTACTTAGATAACACAGTTCTGCAGGTACTCGGGAACCAAGTAAAGGAAACTAAGTAAAAAGCCAACTCAGAAGCTTACTGGCAGAAGCAGAACCCACAATATAAATGCAATAAAGGATAAAGCGGTTAATCACCTACTAGCATGTAAGCAGATGCCTTTGACCAAAAGCAGGTTCTGAACAGTATTACAAAACAAACAGCACTTAAAGCTTTACTGTGTCAAACAATTAGGCTTCTCTGTAAGCTTTCATTGCCATGTGTATTGCAGGCAATCCTGCCTGTTTTATCTGATTTGTAAAGTTTGTGATTTTAACTTTTATTATAAACTCTTCCCAAAAGGGTTTTTTATTGGGCAATATTTTTTTTTAATTTACTTATAATACCGTATGTATATGAGAGGTAATTATACATTTTTGTCAGTTTTCATAGCCTGTGTTTGTTTTTGTATGTTAGAAAGTGTATGAAAATGGGAATTGCTGCAAGACCAGCATTAATTGGAAATATATATTCCAAGTGAGAAACAGCCTGTTTTTCTAATAGACTTGGACATTATTACTGAAATACTGGCAAATTCACGCATCAGTATAAATTGTGCGGCTGCATCTGTCAACAGCCACCTAAAGCAATAATAAAGAGAGAATGGCTCCTCATAAATATCCAATATCCTAATTATCAGAGCTCGTCTTAACTAATGGTGGGGTAATAAAAAATGAAATTTTCTTTACCATGAAAAATTTACCTTTTATTCCTGGAAAACCGACTGCAATGTCACTACTATTGTTTGAAAGGAGGACATGAAGCACATTGTCAAAAATATGGTTGGGGAATATGAAGCCACTAAATATTTCATCACACTGGCAACACAGTTGGCAAAAAGAAAGAACCTTAAATCTATCAGGTTCCCCATTTTCATCTCCCAAAAACTTTTTAATTATATAAAAATTCAAGCTGTAGTTAGGTGAACCAGCCGCTTTTCGATGTACTACGATATAAAGCATACTCGGAATAATATAAAGTCTTTTGAAGTGGGATGTGAAAATATTACTGCAATAGATCTCTGGAATATGTGGAATACAGGTAGTTCTTGACTTGCAATCACGATTGGACTGGAACATCTGTCACTAAGTGATCTAGTTGTTAAGTGAGTCATCATGTTCATTAAGCAAATCCCTTTGACTTTGCTGGTCAGAGACCAACTGGGAAGGTCATAAATAGTAATCAACATTGAACAATTTCTAAATGAATGATGATAACTCAAGGACTACCTGTAACCTTGTGCTTATAGACTTTGGAGTAGATTCAAACAATATACCGTCTTTTTTGGAGTAAAAGATGCACTTCCCCCCGTAAAAGTGGGTGGAAATGTCTGTGCGTCTTATACAGTTAATGTTGCCAAAGACCCACCCACCTTCCGGCATCCACTCTTTGGCTGTTTTCGGCCTCTTCGTGTTGCGTTTTTGGCTTCCGCGTATCATGTTTTTGGCCTCTGCACGCTCCATTTTTGGCCTCTGTGCAGCACGTTTTTGGCTGGTTCCAGGTGGTGGGGATCAGCGATGGGGATCCCTGCTGACTGGAATGGGCTGAAAATGCGACGCTCAGAGGCCAAAAATGGGGAATGCGGAGACCAAAAACAGGGCGTACAGAAGCCAAAAATGCGATGCGCGGAGGCGGCAATTGGCAGCAATGTCCTGTGGTGATCCTTGCAACCTGGAACGGGTCTAAAATGGAGGGCAAAAATGCAACACACTGAGGCCAAAAGCACGACACACGAGGCGGTGATGGGCTGTGATGATCCTCGCAGCCTGGAACAGCTGATTGATAGTATTCTGGGAGGCGGATCCAACTGCCAATCAGCTGCTTGTGCTGAATCAGGCTGCGATAATGTATTGAAGCTGACCAGGCTGTTTGCTGCAAGGACGCTTGCCAGATGAATACAAATGGATGCTGGTAGGCAAAGGCAGATTTTTTTTTCTTGTTTTTCTCCCCAAAAACTAATGTGCGTCTTATACTCTGGAGCATCTTATACTCTGAAAAATATGGTAATTGGGAGTGACCTTAGGCATTACTGCAGAGAAACACCAAATTGCTCTCGTTGTATTTTTGTTCAGTTCAACCTTCAGGTTTTTTAAGTGATACTCAGCAGGTGACGGAAAACATTTCCTTCTTGCCAAAGCTGGGCCAGATGAGATCATCTTGCAAAATTCTTTGGAATCTAAAGAATGATCCCATTTTTCCCCCCAAATATTTAACTTTTGAATTCCAGGCTGGCATATAGTCCGATGGAATATAGTTTGAATTGTGCAACAATATCTACAAATGATATAAATCAGCGCTCCTCAGCCTTAACCACTTTAAGCATGGCTGGCTGGGGAATTCTGGGAATTGAAGTCCAAACTGCTTAAAGTGGCTAAGGTTGAGAAACATTGGGATAAATTGACTTCTAGCTGTGCAGAATGTTTCCTCTCCTTTACACTTCCCTGCAGGCTTGATAATTCTCTCAAACTGAAGACTGAAGTTGGGAACAATAAAACTTAAGTATAATTAACATTTTAGAGAGCCAACTAATTAAAACATGATTTTACTATACTTGTGAAATTATCTATTGGGAGAAGGGCTAGTTTAGCTTCTGCCGGGAAGAAATCCCATTAACTTGATAGAGACACAGAAAAATCCCTCTCTTACATTACTACCAAGTTAATCTACAACAGAAAGTAGATTTTCAAAGAGGATAAGTAGACACTTTGGGGTTGGTTCACATGAGGAGTGGTCTTTCTATCTTGACTCTAAAGCATTTAGGGTTTTATTATTAGAAACCAACCCTTCAAATTGGAATTAGAAGCTAACATAAACACCTATTAAGTTAATATAAAGCCTATATGTTTTTAAAAAAACTCTTCAATTTTGAGCTGCAGTTTCTGAATATTCTTCACAGATAACCTCACATGAGAATAAATAACGTGTGTACCATTGGGGCATAAAACATTTGTGCTCAAAATTGTTTGCCCAGAATTAAACCCATATCAAAACCTGATAGATCAGTGTATCACTTCTGGCACAGCACAAGATTAAACACTACATATGCTATGCACCAGAAGTAAGTTGGGAATTGTCTCGGGTCAACATAGTTGGCCTCATTTCTAGAAATATCAAATTAAATTTACAACACAGCTTGTGTGATTGGAGCTGCCTGATGCAATAGCATAGTGATCCATTGCCACACAGCTGGGCTGGCTCACATCTGTAATTTGCAGCAAGATTGATATTGTGGGGAATCTAAAGATAAACTCCCAAAAGGCAAACTTTCCTCCGACAAAGCTCTAAGTAGAAAATGCCAGGAACGCAAAGAATCTATACAGGTTCTATGAAATCATATGGTAAATTCCACTAATTGGGTAATTTGGGATTGAAGGTGGAGGTTCGTTCTCTGAACTTGTGGGTTGGTTTCCAGATGTTTCTTTACCATTGTTGGAAGAAATGTCCATCTTGGTTCAGTTCCAAGTGGGCACAAAGACACTGGAAACATGGAGGCTGTTTGGAAAGGTGGTTTAATGGTGAAGCAGAACTACCAAGCACATGTGATTCTGAATTGCTCACCACATGGAGTGGAGAGTGAGAGATTATTTATACCCTCTCTTGGGCTTTGAACTTGAGCTTCCTGTTCCTGTGGCAAGGACATGAATTATATTGGCTGTCAGACTCTCAGGGGTCTATGCAGGGGTCACAGCTGAGGTTGTCTGAATTAAGGTTGTTTGAACCTTGCTGGTTGATGTAATGTCCCCAGGTGATTTTGCAATGCAGTGAGCCCTGCTGTTAGATGGGTAGAGGGCTAATCCTATTATGTCCTGAGGGTCATGTTTTAATGCTACCACCCTGGAGCTGAAGTTCTAATTGTATTATAGACAGGCTGGCTGAGTCTTAATGGGCACCAAATATCTGCTGGGTGTAGGGAGCTGCAGAGAGCTTCTCTTTGTCTTTAAAAATATGTTTCTCTTTTTCTCATCCAGGGAAATATAATATTCTGCCTTTTTAATATTTCCTAGAATATTGCATTTTTCTAGGAGAGGGGTGGGTGCTAACTTTCTAACCATGTTAGGTACCATCTTCAGTGGAGTTTAGGCAGTGGTGGGTTTCAAATTTTTTTAGAGCCTCTTCTGTAGGTCTGGCCTGCTTTGTGGGAGTGGCTTGCCATCCATGTGACCAGGTGGGAGTGGCTTGCAATCCTTGTGACTGGGTGGGAGTGGCTTGGCAGCCATGTGACTGGGTGGGCGTGGCCAATTTATAAAATGTGGTGAAACTCACTTAACAACGCTCTTACTTAGCAACCAAAATGTTGGCTCAGAAACTCTGACATTTGAATCACGCAAGTGTTAAAGCTGTCAATTTACGAGACCCTTGCACCCCTAACCCTTTAGAAAAAAAACCCTAGGGGTGTTCAAACTTGACAGCTTTAAGACTTGTGGACTTCAACTCCCAGAATTCCTCCTCTCGCTCTTCATTGATGATGTGCGGATGGGCGGGGGGAGGGAGCTGGAACCGGTTCTAAACGGCACTGTAGATTTGTGGAACCTCTTCTATAGAAGAGGTTAGAACTTGCAGGAACCCACCGCTGAGCTTAGGAGATATCATTGTCAGGATATCATTGTCAGGGATTATCTCTGTTTTTAAAGGCTGCACTGATCACACCCATATAAATAGAAGAACACTGACACTCCCTAAACTCGACTGAAGATTTACCTAGCCTGGTAATGACACATTCAGAAACCAAATGTCTATGGAGATTCTCATTCATCCAGATTATGGTTGTCCCAAAGATGCTTTTTCAAGAGGCAACTGGACTTTCTGGTATTTCTTTGAAGATTCTTCGCTTCTCATCCAAGAAGCTTCAACCAACCCACAAGCTTGGAGAATGAACCTCCACCCTCATCTTACACCCGAGCTACTGATATTTGCCACCATTATTACTAATTTGAGATTGTTAAGGCATGGGAAGCAGAGATATGGTAGCTATCATATTTTTCCCCTCCTCCTTTTCTTTCCATTGATCCAGACTTTCAATAATTGAAATCAGCTTCCTGTGGCAGCCCAAGGAAAAAAGCTCACTTAAGATTTCTGCTTTGCAAGCTATTCTGCAAATATTTCTAGGGCAGCTTTGCCATGACCTTTCTGAAAAGTTTGGCTTGGAAAAGATAGGTGCTGAACTATTAATTTCGTGCTAGCTCCAAAATGCTTTCTAAAATGCTTGTTGGGGATGGAGGATATGTTAAGAGAAAAATGGGGAATAGAAGTCAAGATGTGACACTGTGGGGGGTTGGTTCGTATGCTTTTTGCATTGTCTGGGCCGGAATCTATAAATGTTCATGGTTTTCATTAATAACTTATGGTGGCATTCGGCAGCCTGAATATAAAACCTGAAAGAATCATAAGCTTTTGTTAAATAGACTTGGCTGTATGATATTTTACTGAATTGGAAATGCTTTACCAGAATACATTGTGTGCTCTTTCCATTATATGGGATGGAAGATATAGCATAAATCCAGAAGGGCAATCATTTGCAGGATTCCAGTTATGCAACTAACTAGGTCCTCCCCCCTTTTCTCATCTGGAGATTGGTTTCTAATTATTTTGCCAATACAGAAACAAGTTATTTCAAGGAGAGAAATCAATCCTGCTTGACTAGCAGGATTCTTCAAATTTAGAGGCTGCATTTTGGGGTTCAATTTCCTTGAAAGTACTCAATTAAACTCCAAAGAGTTATTTATTTCTTAGTAATAGATAAATTAGCTGCATTTATCAAGGTGAAGCTCGAGCAAATGCAATTGATCGAACTGTTGATCTGATTCTATAAAGGCTGAAAGAAGGCACTCAATTTCAATGAAAATTATAGGACTCATTGGTATGCATAGATCATTGCTCAACTCTTCATGTTGGTCTTTGTAGTTGGTAGCATTAGCTGTCCTGTGAATGACAGGGAATGTATTAATTAATTTCTATTAATGTTCATACTTTGCTTAAATTTTATTTGACTGTGGCAGGTCTACAGAACAGAAGACAGTTTTTTTATTGTCTTTCTATGGTTGTCTTCTGAATACTAATTGCAGTTTGTCATATTTTGTTGATAGCTGTCATCTTTTCCACTGGAACTAGTTGTGGAGATATGGATGAAATTTATAGTTTTTCTACTATGACACTATTTTTAATGAAAATCTTTTGATACAATGTTATTTTTGTTCTGGTTGTAGTTGAGATAGCAACTTGTCATTTTAACTCATGGCATGCTTACTAACTTTTGTTGAAGAAGTCCACAATGGGTTTATTCACTGTGTTAACCCATAAATTATGGTTTATAGATCTCAGAGTCTGGGTTCGCACAAAACTAAGTCAAAACTGAACAAATTACATTCTGGCTTAATGTGTGTCTCAGTATGTCGCGTCTTCATTTTGCTTTTCTCTTCTAGAAATATAATAAATATCTCTTATCTAACTGAAATTGCACACAGTGCATAGAGATGATTGTACACCCGACTTCTCCATCTGGATGCCCCCTAAACCTGTTGAAAGCACAATTCTCAGAATTTCTAGCCAGCATTGAGAATTCTGGTCTTGGTGGCCAGAAAGATATATTTGGGACAGTTACAGTAAGGAATAATTTAATGCTGCTTCTATGAACACGAGGAATCTTTATGTGAGTGCCGAACTCAAATACTTTCCTCTTCTAGTTATAGTGCCATATCAGAACCAGGTATCATGGTTTAAAATATACTGTACATTGTTAGACAAGCCCAGCAAAACAAGTTGTTGATTTTTAAAGCAGTTGACTAAAGCAAATGATTCACATAGCCAGGAATGTGATACAGCAAAATTACATTTTAGTTTGAAATAGTGATGAGTTTTGCGGCTGATGGTCATGGTCTTAATTTTCTTTTGTTCCAATATTTTGCCAGCAGCTGCAACTGGCAGCTGCTTTGTGATGTATCCCTTGGAAGCTCACAGGCTGCCTGGGTTCTTGTATTTGAACCAACAAGCTATTCTCCAATCAGTCAATGTCATGGCAATCCAAAGAAGCTAATTCCCGATTGGTCCCTTTTGAAGAAATTCCAAGAGTATTAGTCTCTGATTGGTCTGTCTATGAGCCAAGCTGCTGATTGGTTCCTTGTTCCTTCATGTTCTGATTGGTTTATTTTGGAGAATTCCAAGACAGCTGATCAATTGTTTTGAGTCAAGATACTGTAAGATGTTCTTTCTGATGCTGCTGCTGCAGATAATCCAATGAGCTGCTGGCAAAATATCAGCAGAAAAGAAAATTAGACCATGGCCATTCAGTCTGAAAGCCCACCATTGCTTCATTGATGTCAGCCACAAAAGCCTACAGAAGTATAAATTCTAGTTTATTCCTCTTATATTGGAGCTAGGTGGAAGTTAGAAGGAATGCAGAAACCCTCAATGTGATGGATTCTTTTGCCAGAGGGTTTGAATTTCTCGTAAGAGTCACCTTATAAGGGAAATGGATGGCATACAATTTTTATTTATTTATTTATTTATATTTATTTATTATTTATTTATTTATTTATTATTTATTTATTTATTTATTTATTTATTTATTTATTTATTTATTTATTTATTTATTTATTTATTTATTTATTTATTTATTTATTTATTTATTTATTTATTTATTTATTTATTTATTTATTTATTTATTTATTTATTTATTTATTTATTTATTTATTTATTTATTGAATTTATAGACCGTCCCCTCTCCCCAAAGGGACTCGGGGTGGTGCACAGACAGAATTACTAAAAAACCGTATACACAATAAGAAAATATTAGAAACCCCTTAAAAACAAATTAAATATGGAGTCTGTACAATAATAGTAAAAATTAAGAACAGCTTAAAAAGTTAACCCCCGAAAATTTAAAATATCAGCCAGGAGGATTGGAAATTAAAACTACGATTGGGCCAGGCCAGCTAATTGGAACAGGTGGGTCTTGAGTTTCTTGCGGAAGGAGCGGAGATCGGTAGTAGTTCTGATGTCGGGGGGGAGGTCATTCCAGAGGGTCGGGCCCATCACAGAGAAGGCCCTACTCCTGGGCGTCGCCCGCTGGCATTGCTTAGTGGACGACACCCGGAGGAGTCCCTCTCTGTGAGAGCGAATTGGTCGCAGGGATGTGTGGGGTAGGATGCAATCCCGCAATTAATAAATAAAGAACAATTGGCATGTAAATCCCCCTCAGAGAAGGCTCGCAATCTGGGAGTCCTCCTGGATACGCGGCTTAGTTTAGAAGAACACCTGACGGCCGTGACCAGGGGGGCCTTTTACCAGGTTCGCCTGTTACACCAGTTGCACCCCTACCTGGATCGGGATTGCCCTGTGTGCAGTCGCCTGGACTACTGTAACACTCTCTACATGGGGCTGCCCTTGAAGAGCACCTGGAGGCTTCATCTGGTCCAGAATGCGGCCGCGTGGGTTGTCATGGGGATACCTAGGTGCTCCCATGTTACACCCCTTTTAGGCAGCCTGCACTGGTTGCCGGTTGTTTTCCGGGTGCGATTCAAGGTATTAATTATGACCTTTAAAGCGCTCCATGGCTTAGGCCCAGGGTACCTGCGAGACCACCTACTGCCACCAATAGCCTCCCACCGTCCAGTACGATCCCACAGAGGTGGCCTCCTCAGGGTGCCGTCGGCCAAGCAGTGTCGGCTGGTGACCCCCGGGGGGAGAGCCTTCTCTGTGGGAGCGCCTTCCCTCTGGAATGAGCTGCCCCCGGAGCTCCGCATAACCCCTGACCTCCGGTCCTTCCGACGCGCCCTAAAAAATTGGCTTTTCTAGCAAGCCGGCCTGGCCTGTTAATGTTAATGTTAATTTTAATTTATTTTAAATGTATTGTTTCTTTTTTTAAAAAATCGGTTTGGTCTTTTTGGAAATGGGTTTAATCTTTTTTTAACTTTTTTTTTTTTTTTCAAAAAGTTTTATTGGTTTTTTTAAAAACATTTATGTGGAAAAGGGGTAGATGGAATTACAAATTTTGGCAGTTGCAAATGTGGCAGACGCCCCCTCCCTCCAAACTCCTAGATTACATCAAAATATCAAATCTTAATACATAATCATAAAAAGTCAGCATCTTAATTCTAGAAAAAATAATTTTCAATCAATTTATATAATTATAATATATAGTCTAGTTATAAATTCATTTTTACTTTCGGTCTGTTTATAACATTGTGATTTCCTTATTTATTTTTGTGATCTGAGCTTTCTTGGTGTTGCCCCTTCACCCCCCGCTGGCAGAGCTCCGGCCCCTCCCGTGTCCTGTATGACCGTTGTAGTATCTTCTGTTTTTTCTAGGTTGGCTTTGTTTTTTTCCATAAAGGCCTGTGCCTCTATGGGTGTATTAATTCTGATTCTTGTCTCCTCCCAGAATATTAGCATACCTTCAGGCATCAACCATCTAAACCACACCCCCTTCTGGTATAATTTATTCGCCAATTGCGAATAATTTTTCCTTTTTTCCCTAATTTTTTTCTGAATCTGCTTTAGAATGGTTATCTCCCTGTCACAGTATGTCAATGTTTGCCCCCTTTGCACACCCAGAATTTCATCTCTTGTGGTTTTCCTAAGGAATTTAATGTGAACCTCCCTGGGTACATTATGTGTTCTGGCATATGCTGAATTCACTCTATAAGCTAGGTCTATCTCCCAATCCATCTGCTGTTTATCTTTGTGTATGTATTCAGCTAAAATATTAGTCATAATGTCCCTTATGTTTTCCCCATCTGCTTCTATTACATTTTGAAATCTAAGATAAAAGGACATTCTCTCAAACTCTATTTTCATTTGTTGGATGTCAAGTTCTTTGTTCCCCTTCTGTAAAGCCTCTACCCCCCCCCTCGCCTCCGCCACCCCACCCTCCACCAGGTCCAGTCTCTGTGAGTTCTTAAAGATTTGGGCTTGGTTCTGTTTAATTTCATCTTTCATTTCCCTTAACTGTTTCTTGATTTCCTCCTGGCCCTGTAGAATTTGTTGAAGCATTTGTTGAAAGTCTATCTCTGTAGTCTTGGGTTGCATCAGTTCTGTTATCTTTGACTGTGTAGCTGGGCTAGACGTTGCAGACGTTGGGGCAGAAGTAGCAAATCCAGGCTTTCCAGGAGGTGGTCTTTTTGGAGACATGGTTTTTAAAGCAAGGACATCTGTCAAAATAGAGACTGGACAGCTGGAGAAGTAGAGCAGGCAGGCGAATCCAGAAGGCAGAGGATCCAAACAGATGGGGATTTCTTTAGTCAGTCTAGCAGTAGATGAAAATTTTTTCCCCAAAGAGTTCAAAGAAGAACAATCCGCAAGAGATTCCTCTGGGTGGCTCGGAGACAAAGACCGGAAGCCTGAATTTTAGAGGTGGAGTCAGGTTTCACAGTTCATGAAGACAACGGAAGTGTGCCATCTTGCCCTGCCAGCTTTGGGCTCAGAGGCATAATAAAGTTTTAAAAATTCAAAAAGTTCTCAGTTCACCCATAGATTCTGGAGCTAAGTCCAATGAAAGTCACTTTTATGAGGGTGAGGCATCATTAGTTGGCTCTCCCCCCTCCTCCTTCCCCTGAGGGCGAAAGCAAAATCTTCTCAAGCCGCTTGTCCAAGGGAGGGGGGGAAATCCCCCTCCCTCTAGCCGCACCTCTAGCAAAAGTCCGAAAGTTTAACTTTTTTTAAAAAAAAAGATGCTGAAAGGTCCATAAATTTAAGATAGAGGGAATGGAGAAGGGCAGCCTCTCACCACATTGCCGCTGCTTCGTTCAATAGCGCGTTCTCCGATCGGCATGGGGCGAGGCGCGCGCACACGGGCGCCCTCCGATACTGCTCCCCGGTGCCTAGAACGAGGCGGAGGAGCCCCCGCCAGCCGCCGCCGCCGCCAGGACCCTCCGCGAGCCGTTCCCTCGGCAGGACACCTCTCCGGGGCGTCCTGTGCCCCCCCAGAAGCGGGGGAAGCCCACCGGGAGAGCGGGAGCAGGCAAAGGCTTGCCTGTCGCCGTAGCCGCCGGAACCGGAAGTCCAATCTTTTTTTAACTTTTGTGATGTGTGTTTTTAATGTTGTACGCCGCCCTGAGTCCTTTTGGAGAAGGGCGGCATATAAATCCAAATAAACCTAAACCTAAACCTAAATTGTTGGGATATACATAGTTCGATTTTGCTAGCTACAGAGGTCTATGCATGGGTGAGGAAATAGGAGCTTACAGTTACAGGCAGACCAGGAGCTATTTCAATGTATCTCTTCGGTTCATGTCAGAGGTCCACCGAAGCCAAAAATTTCAGATTTCTAGGCATTCTTTCCCTTTCTCCTTCCTTGCATGGGGAGAAAGAAAGACAGAGAAGGCAATGTCAAAACTGGGATGTGGGTTCTAACAAGGTGGTGATTGTCATGAAAAATGGGAAGAAAGAACATTATACACACCACCATAATAAACAAAAACATTGTTCACACCAAATCTTCTACTGACTTGCTGGGCCATTCAGTGCTAGAGAAAATTGAAATAATTTTGGATGATTGGGGAAGGGAGGGAGGAAAGAGAGAGAGAGATGCTTATTCAAATACAATCAAAATTAGCAAAGTTTATAGACTCTCATGGCTTGGCATTACAACTGTCTACAATCCTTTGCTTTATGGTTGGGGATTGGTGGTGATGCAATTCCTAATCTCGGGGGGGGGGGAGAGATTCAATTTTTACCCTTGCATTAAATTGATTAAAACATGAAGTCCTTTTCTCTCCAAATGTGCAAAAACACATTTTAAATAACAGTACGTGCTATTAAAGCATTGAGCTGCAGATGACTAACTACTACAGCTGCAAAGTTATGTCGCTGTAGTTATAAAAATGGAGAGATTGCAATATGAATAATTTGTAACTGAGCAACAAGGTGTATATTGCTTGATTTGGCCATAATGCTGCCTATGAGATATATTGCATGCACACATACAATGCACATTCATTCATAGTTCAGACATAGTTATAAATGAGTTTTCAGCTTTCCTCTGACAAGTGAAAGAGTTTTGTACATGCATAAAAAGTACCTTGTCCCCTGCCTCCCCACCCCCCCACCCCGAAACTTGTTGGGCTCAAAAAAAAAACCTATGTTTTTTCTTTAATATGGATTATTTTATTCTCAGTTATTTTTACCTCTGCTTAATGCCTTTCTCTGACAAAATCTTCTCCTTGAGTAGAAATGCAGATTTAATTGTTTCCACTCTCAGCTTTAGTAATTTTGTTTGGTGGGACTGTACAACAGATATTGTTTTCAATATGAACTGTTCAGTTACCTACTTTTATTTCTACAGGTAATCCTCAATTTATGATTGGTCAGTTAGCAACTGAAGTTATAACAACACCCACTCCCCCCAAAGGGTACTACAACCCAGTCCAAAAGTTATATTTACTGCAGCACTTCTGTGGTCATTTGCTAAAACGCTCACCTTGCCTATTTCCCCCCTCATCCTGAACTAATGGTCTCCACAGGTACTGGACCTACTTTGCCACTCCACTGGGTTCCACACACTTCTCTCCCCGCTCCTCTCCTGATTTCTCACTTACATTTCAAAAATTCTAGATGTTGGGATGGGGAAAGAAAACAGATTGGTCTGTTGCTGAGCTATGTGGCATAATTCCGCAAACGGCTATTTTCTGAGTGAAAAATAACACTGGCAAAGCTCTCAGTTTTCTTTTCTTTGTTAAAGGTAGACAGAAATTAATTTTAAAAGTGTCTGTGTCTATAGATGTATTGTGTTCAAAACGTGTTATGGAAGAGGAACAAGTCTTACCTGAGAAGAATTGAGAGTGGTTTAAAAATGGCAGGCTTAAAAAGTGAAATGGAAAAAGATGCCACAGTGGACACACACAAGAAACTGGCTGATGTGTTACCAAGAATGGATAATTTTCCTATATTGGTTTTTAAAAAGAACCTTGTTAAAGCATTGAAGAGTTTTTTGTGAAAAGGGACAAAGAAAAAAATGGAATGAAATCAAATTCTAGGCTATTATATGAAGTGACAAAAGGTCAAGGTCGTTAAAGTAAAAGGAAGGAATATAAAGTTGATTAATTTGATCAAAGCTAAAATAAATGAGAAGAAATGGGATGGGAAGAAGAGATTGTTTGTTACATTTTAAGAGTTTACTAAAAGTTAGAAAAAATGTTTATACTTGTGATGAAGAAGATCATTTCTTTAAATATTACTTTTCTTTATCTTTACTACATTCCTATTTTTCTTTTTTACTTTTTTCTGCAACTTTTTTTAACCTTATATTTTTAAAATTACAATTGTAATTTTTAATAAAATTACTATTTAAAAAAGAAGTGGTCAGTAATGTGGTCCCCTATCCCAAAGCCTAACTCAATATTGTTGTGAAATAATTTCCTAGCTTGTCTACTATTCATTTGAACTATGAGTCATGAGTGGAAAAATAAAAATAGCCCCACGTAGAAGTCTGTTTCAAAGCTGGAATGTGGAAAAAACGCAATTCCCAATTTCATCCTGCATAGATGAGCAGTATAAATACTAAATCAGTCACAAAAGGGATACATTTAAACAGGATTTACTATTTTAGTTCAAGCCTTTTGAACTCTTCTTTGCATTTATTTCCAAATTTAAGGTGATGAAAATTGGTGCACTGAATTAATATCTAATGTTTTCTGCTAATAGTGATTTTTTTCTCTCTGTCTCTCCTTAAAATACAATAGTATTATACAATAATACAATACAATACAATACAATACAATACAATACAATACAATACAATAGTAGAGTTGGAAGGGACTTTAGAGGTCTTCTAGTTCAACCCCCTTCCTAGGCAGGAAACCCTATACCATTTCAGGCAAATGGCTATCCAACATCTTCTTAAAGACTTCCAGTGTTGGGGCATTCACAACTTCTGGAGGCAAGCTGTTCCACTGATTAATTGTTCTAACTGTCAGGAACTTTCACCTCAGTTCTAAGTTGCTTCTCTCCTTGATTAGTTTCCACCCATTGCTTCTTGTTCTACCCTCAGGTGCCTTGGAGAATAGTTTGACTCCCTCTTCTTTGTGGCAACCCCTGAGATATTGGAACAATGCTATCATGTCTCCCCTAGTCCTTCTTTCTCTTAAGCTAAACATACCCAGTTCCTGCAACCGTTCTTCATATGTTTTACTCTCCAGTCCCCTAATTATCTTTGTTGCTCTTCTCTGCACTCTTTCTAGAGTCTCCACATCTTTTTTACATCGTGGCGACCAGAACTGAATGCAGTATTTCAAGTGTGGCCTTACCAAGGCATTATAAAGTGGTATTAGCACTTCACGTGATCTTGATTCTATCCCTCTGTTGATGCAGCCTAGGACTGTGTTGGCTTTTTTGGCAGCTGCTGCACACTGCTGGCTCATATTTAAATGGTTGTCATGGTTGTTATAAACTGTGGTTTTATATTATTTGCTGGCTCGTAAGTTCAAATGGATTTATACACATTGTATGGTTATGGTTTGTTATTAAGAAAGAGAGCTTTTGCTAATTTTTTGCGTACAAATTTAGTTTGTGGATTAAATAAAGGGCTCCCTTATTTATATAAATCTTCATGAAAATAAAAGTGATATGCTTCCTGGATATTGAGAATGGTTTGCTTCCAGTATCTCTCAGATTTAGCTGCTTTAAAATATGTGAATTTCAACTCCCAGAACTGCCCAGATAACCCTGTGGGCTAGGTTTTTGTGGGAGATGAAGTCCACACAAATTCAAGTTGCCGAGGTTGAAAAACACTGGTTTGTTTCCATATTCTTCCAGAATATGTTTTTCCTTCCTTCCTTCCTTCCTTCCTTCCTTCCTTCCTTCCTTCCTTCCTTCCTTCCTTCCTTCCTTCCTTCCTCTTCCTTTTCCTCTTAATGTTTTTTCTTTTCTTCCTTCCCTTTTTCTCTCCCTACTCTCTCGCTCTCTCAACAGAAGGTGGCAGCAATGCACATACCGTAATTAGCCAAAGAAAAATAATGATGAATTGCCATTCCATTTCTCAGGGAAAATGGCAAGTTTTACAATATTTACTTTTTAATCCTGAAAGTTAATGTTGGCAAAAACTGCCTGAATTGAGTTTGCTTAATGCATGTACAGTTACATTTAATTATCCATTTGCTCTGTGTAACTTTTTACAGTATATAGGCCTTGATTATATATATATATATATATATATATATATATATATATATATATATATATATATATATATATATATATATATATATATATATATATATATATATATATATATATATATATATATATATATATATATATATATATATATATATATATATATATATATATATATATATATATATAAATAATTTCCTAGCTTGCCTACTATAAATAAACTCAGGATTAGAGACTGTACGTTATTAGGGAAATAGGCTTTACAGCAAATGATATTTTTTAAGCCACTTGATCAATTTTTCCTTTTACCTGAAAAGTAAACCCCAAAGGAAATGAGGTTCAGTAGAGTATTAAACTAACAGAAGATTAACTGGACTAGTAACAAAAGCAGAAAATGGTGGGAAAGCTTTTCTGCCCAATTGCTCTTCCTTGAATCCTCTACTAATTTAGAATTGGCAAACAAAAAATGAAACATAGCAGAGTTTCAAAGAAAGCTGCACTAGCAGGCAGCTAAATTAGTTGCCCACCTACTGTCACCAGTAGTACATAATGTGGTATGAAACCCATGCCATATAAAAGCAGACAGATATAAAAATGCAAGGACAATGAAAACCAAAGCAGAAGACAATTAAAAATTGTCAGTGACTACCACACAGTGGGAAATATTTTGTCTTGGAAGACCACTCGCCAATGGGAAATCAATAGAGAGGAAGTTAAGTAAGCTCTCTTGAAAGGAAATCCAAAAATCTTGCCCCAGGGTCTTGTCGGAAATATCTCAGATGTTGTTGGCAGGATGTAGATAAATCCTTTTTTCTGGCATGAGTGTGAAATTATTGTACACAGATTGTTCTGCATTGTATAAACTCAGTCAAAAGGTGGGGGAGAAACTCCAACTGATCAAAATAAAAAGAGCTTTCAATTTAAAGGCTCATTCCCTTCTGTGAGGATTTTTTAAAGAAAAAAATAGCTTTCCTTCCTTCCTTCCTTCCTTCCTTCCTTCCTTCCTTCCTTCCTTCCTTCCTTCCTTCCTTCCTACCTACCTTCCTTCCTTCCCTCCCTCCCTCCCTTCCCTCCTCCTCCTCCCTCTTCCTCTTCTCCTCTTCTCCTCTTCTCTTTTTCTCTTTTCATTTTCTTTCTTTTCTCAACATCATGTCAGTTTGACATTTTGAAACAGGAGCAATAGTGTTGCAGAAAATGACAGACGTAGACTTCTCAGGATACAGGAAAAGTTTATTTGGCCACCAGGTTCAGAAAACTAGCATATGGCTAACATTGCAAATTCTGAACAACCTTCATTATCAAAGCACGTGTTCTTATACATTCTCAAAAGCAGCGCAACACGGAAATACTTAACTCATTTCTTATTGGTTATTTTGGGGGGAAAGCCTTATAAGTAGATGGGGGTCTTACTTCTCCTTTTGTTACAGGTATGGACTACGTGTCATTAACGAACTTTATTTGAACCTTGTGGTTTGGACTTTTGATATAGGGACGTTGGCTAGAACATCTTGTGGTTAGAGGCTGATGACATTTCCCTGTCCCTTTAAGCAAGATTCTAACTGTCCCTTTTATGCCACATCTTCATTCTCATATTTTAATTCATATTTTATTCTACTTTAGTAGAAGAAACATCCAAATAACTTCAGTGCAACCATCTAAGCTATAAGACAAGACAGTATGGTAGACAAAGTAATCAATGTATCAAAAGCACATAGTATCTGATGCACCCAGCCACTGTTGTCCATAATTTTCTTTTTCTACTCTATATGCCAAGCCTTCAAGACAAGCTGTATATTGTAAAAATAGAAAAAAACAACTAAGATTGCATGGAAATTTTAGCTTTGTCTGTAGTGGTTGCATTTGTCTATAAAGCCTTGGATTAATAAATATATCTTAAAGTCAACCCATAAGTGTTTCTGAGGATGGGATTGTGCATATCAGCCTTGCTCCACATCCACGGTCCCAACACAGCAGATTCCTGATCTTCATGTATTGGACAGCTAAAACAGTGTCCATTCATTTAAAATGATTGGCTTTTTAGAACCAACACCTTCAACTCTTAGGTTGGTTTGGCTAAATGTTTATGCATTTATATTTGATATTTCAAAAGTTAAAGGTGTTGTATATAGCACTTCTCCCTATGCCATTCACAACATTTTTACATTGCAGCATTAGCCTTCTGGAATGTCCCTCTGTCCCACCATCCCAATATACAGATGTCGACACCAGTTGGCCTGTAGAAAAGCTTTTAAAACTTGCTTCTATCCTTAGACACTGGGGCCAGGATAACGGGGGTTCCTGAATTAATTATTGTAGCTCTGAAATCAACTATACAGTAGTTGTTTCTGCTGATGGTTTATTTTCACATTTGCTTACTGTATATTAACCAGAGTTGCAGTTGTTTAAGTTGGACTATACATCTCTTAAATCAATAAACAAGTTCTTTCTGAAATAGGTTGGGATGACTGGCCAAAAAGTTCTCAGAGAATTTCCACTCCATTAATAAAGGGTTGCAAGCCAACCCTTACCCAGTGCCAGTGGTTCAACATCTGCTCCATTCCTTGGGCCAGGGAATTTTTTTTGCCAAGTTAGACTTGGCACAAGTGTACCAGCAGCTCCCGGTAGACGAAGCCACTGCCATGGCTCAAACCATCGTAACACACCGGGGAGCTTTCAAAGGTAAACGCTTGCAATTTGGGGTTAGTGTAGCCCCGGGTATTTTCCAGAGCCTAATGGAGCGGATGCTCCAAGGGCTGCCAGGGGTGGTACCCTATTTCGACGACATGCTTATATCCGCTTTGGATCAAGCTGAGCTCATCAATAAATTAAGAGCAGTCCTGACCCGTTTCTGCCAAAACTCAAAAAAGAAAAGTGTAGGATAGGGGTTCCCAGTGTAGCATTTTTTGGGGTATCTAATTGATTCCAAAGGCATCCACCCTACTCCATCCAAGGTAGAGGCAATTAAGAAAGCCCCCAAGCCCTCCCTTAAGGCTAAACTGCAAGCCTTTCTGGGGCTGCTTAATTTTTACTCCATTTTTTTTTACCCCATAAGGCGTCATAGGCTCCTGGACTCCAAGACGCCCTGGCATTGGGGGTCTAAGGAAGCCCAAGCCTTTAGGGCAGTTAAGGATGTCCTTACATCCAAAATCTTTATTAGTGCAATACAGTGATCGCCTCTCATTAACTTTGGCGTGCGATGTATCGCCTTATGGCATTGGGGCCGTTCTGAGTCACATCCTACCTAATGGCTCAGAAGCCCCAATTGCCTATTATTCGCGCAAGCTCTCAGCAGCTGAAAGAAATTACAGTCAGCTGGATAAGGAGGCCCTAGCTGCTGTAGCAGGGGTAAAGCGGTTTCATGATTATGTTTATAGTTGGTTTTTTCACTTATATTCACCAACTATAAACCCCTCTTGGGTCTTCTGGCGGAGGATCATCAGACTCCTCAGATTTTCTCTCCAAGAATGTCCAGATGGACAGCTTTCTAGTGGCATATAATTATCAGCTACAATATAGGCGAGGAAAAAACTTGGGGCACTCTGATGCCCTCAGTTGCTGCCCTCTGCCAGCCCCCGTTTTGGACCCTGCTTCTATGGTTTTGGTCCTCTTAATTGAAGAGTTGGCCATGCCAGTATCCGCCTGGGATATTGCCAGGCTCTCTGCCACAGACCCCATTTTGGCCCAAGTTTTGGACTGGGTGCACAGGGGGTGGCCACAGGGGCCAGTAGATTCTGAGTTTCACCCCTATTATATACGGCATGAGCTGTCCGTCCTTAATGGGTGCCGGTTATGGGGCAATAGGGTCATGGCTCCCCCAAAGCTTAGGTCGCCAATTTTAAGTTGCCTGCATACTGCTCACCCGGGCATTGTGCGCATGACGGCTTTGGGCCGAAGCTACGTGTGGTGGCCCAAGATTGACCAGGAAATAGAAAACTGGGTAGGCACTGCCAGCAGTGCCAGCAATCTAGACCGGCTCCCCCTTCTGTGCTCATTAGGAAATGGGACATGCCCCGGGCTCCATGGGCACAAGTCCATTTGGACTTCGCCGGCCCATTCTTAGTGCAGAACTTCTTGGTCCTTGTAGATGCTTACTTGAAGTGGGTGGAGTTGGCACTCATGCCCTCCACCACTTCGGAGGCCATAATTAGGGTGCTGGGGAGGCTATTTATGACCCATGGGTTGCCTGATGTGGTGGTGACTGACAATGGGCCCGAGTTCACGTCGGCACCCTTCCAGATGTTTTTAGGCCAGCATGGCATATGACACGCCCTGATGGCCCCATTCCACCTGCCGGAAATGTCATGGCAGAACAAACCGTCCGGTCAGCTAAGGAGGCATTGGGCTGCATGGGGCCAGGGAATTGGCATGACAAATTGTCCCAATATCTCCTGGCACAGCATACAACCCCGTGCCCAATCACCAAGCAAAGTCCCGCAGAACGGCTTATGGGTTGTCGGCTCCGGACAACCCTGGACCGACTACACCCCGGATATACAGCAGAGAAAAGCCCCCTCGCAGGCAACTCCACACGGGTCTTTAATGTGGGAGACCCAGTCTATGCCCAAAACTATGGGGCCAAACCTAGGTGGCTTCCCGGACAAATCACGCAACTAACTGGACCCTACTCTTATAGGGTCCAGCTCAGTGACGGGTGAATGTGGCGCCAACACATCAACCAGCTCAGATGGCAAGCCACCAGCGCAGCAGACCAATACCCGGTGCAGGCCCAATCCTGCCCCGGGGAACTAATATCGACAGAGGCTGCTCCAGCGCAGACAGAGCCACATGCAACATCCCCCACCGATGCATTCTTGTCACCAAGCTTACCTGAGAATTCGGTCAGTCCACAGTGGTCAAGTTTCCCGCTGACTCAGCTGCACTGTCCTGATGTTCCACAGGACTCTCCACCAGTTTCTCTTCCTTTGGCCACTGCCCCTGAACTAAGACGATCGGGGCAGAGCCGACACTGGCAGGCGTACTTGGCTGACTACCCATGTGCTAACTGGGAGGAGAGGGGTGTTAAGTCCTTGAGGCTATGATGCCATTGACTTTCTTTGCCAGCCCGATTGGTTGAGACGCAAGCAGCCAACTGGCGGGAGAATGCAGCCATTCTATTGGTTCAGCGTTTGACAGCTCTAGTATAAAAGGGCTGTCAGTTGTCAAATGTTGCTGTTTGCCAGTTCGAGGTTTGCCTTACATTTTACCGTGTTAAACTATTAATAAAGGTTGTGTTAGCTTCAACCTGCCTTGCCTCAGTTCCTATCTGCCTTGTTCTCCCTACAGAAAAAATTCCATGACCAAAATTTCCCCCCAAGCAATCATAGATTCTTTAACTTGTTCTTCTTCTAGTTTAACCTCTAATAAGTATCCATATAATTTTTTAATCACCTTTTCATCAGTACTGTCAGAATTTTATCCAAGTCAGTCATTTTATCATAAAAACCTTCTATTTTAAAATCTTTATCATATATAGAATGTATTTGCGTGTATGAAAACCAGTTCATTCTTATACCTTGTTCTTCTAATTCTTGCATAGATTTAAGTTCA
Organism: Natrix helvetica; assembly: GCF_964273705.1. NCBI lineage: Eukaryota > Metazoa > Chordata > Lepidosauria > Squamata > Natricidae > Natrix > Natrix helvetica. The sequence goes on from NC_138548.1 coordinate 140,563,057, forward strand.
CCCTTAGCATTCAATATTTCACCATATCTCTGGCCAAATCTCGCCGCTTATCCACTTTCCGTCTTCAACTTTAACTTTAGTTTTAGTCTTTTAGTTCTCTCAGATGTTAATGGGGAAAAAAATCTCACCAAAACAACACACTTCTCTTCTGTTTCTCTTCTGTTCGGGAGCTGTCCTGATTTCAGCAGCTATATGGCTGCCTCGCTGTTGCCGGCAAGAAACTGCTACTCCTGGGTCAAACAGGGACTTTGTGATATCCCTGAGATCAACAGGATATGCCCCTCTCTACCACCGTCTTTTCGGGACGGTTTAGGTTCAAAAGATCCATCCAGCAGCAGAGATATCAACAGCAATCTTGGAGCTACAAGATTGCATGTCGTCTCATCCGGACGTCAGCCCCGCCCCGCCATGAGGAACTATATTAAAGGGTCAAGGCATTGGGAAGGTTGAGAACCATTGTTCTATGCTGACATTGCACAGTTCCTTCCAGTTCTGTTGCCCCATAAAAATTCTGAGTGTGGAAATCTGGTTCCTGTAGTCTTTATGTTCAGATTTCTAAGATCTTCTAGGAAATTTGCCATTCATCAAAGACAGTTGTGAAGTTTCTTTTACTAAAAAAAAGGTGATGTCATTCAACAAATAGCTTTCAGATTGAGAAGAGGCACTGGATATTCCATGCTGAATATTTAAGTAATGATTGCAAGTCTTTAAATGGCCAGAAATAATAATTAGAACACCATGCATTCAATTTCATCCACCAAAAGATACCATTTCTATGAGGCCAGCATGGCAACTTAGTGTTGCAATTCACATCTATGCTGTGCAGCAATGAAATGAGTTGGGTGGCCTTATAAATCTAGTTAACAAAGAAAGAAATGACCTACAGGTTCAGTTTACCTTTCCATGCAGTGTTATTTTCAAACGTTATATGTAACAATGTTCAGCTCTTCTCATTAAGACTGATTGGAAAATGACAAAGCTTGAAATGAAACTGAAGAGAAACAAAACCTGAAGGGCATGTTTTGATAGTGGCACAGACCATGAAATGTAAAATGTTCAGAAAAATGTTAATACAGGACCTTGCAATCCTACCAAGACTTGCAAAAAACCGGAGAGACCAAAATAAAGCAGGACATTTAAGGTGTGTGCATCCATTGTATTATTAGCAGAAACAACAATTCATTGGAAAAGCTGTAAAGCTCTCTCTGTATGTTTTGTTGTATTTATTTTTCATAGAACATGGTCTTAACTATAAGGTTAGTATGACAAGATAGGGAAAAAAATAAAGTCAAATTCATTCAGCTCTCTATGATTTATGCCAGCATGGGGAAATACACGTTTCCTCAATCTTCAAAATGAAAAATTTGCACACTCATAAAATCAGGGTGGCTGAAGCAAGAAATGTGAAATTAGCTTATTTATAGTCCCCACTGATGGGGGTTCCAGGCTTGGAGAAAATCAGTTCAATATTTTAAAAAGTTCTCTTTATAATATTAGAATTTTTTGGCGGGTACATTGCATTTCCCCCCTTAATGCTTTTAACAAAAATCGATTTAAAATACTTAAGGAGGTCTCTGTTAAGAATGTGGTTGATTATTTGGGGGGGGGGGAGTTGAAGCCAATATAGTTTTTAAAGCATCGTCCATATGTAAATGTCTCTCTAGGTAGCATACAGTCATTTATTCATTTTCTTCCTGGGGGGAAAAAACTCTTAAGGAACTCAATCTGATACTTTCTGGTCTAGTGCAATGATTATATACAGAAAACACAATGCAAGTCATGAGGTGGCTTCTCAACCCTTTTGCTTTGCTTTTTACAGTCTGGGCATTACATAATAGAGAAACCTAAAAATAAGAAATGAAATAAAGAACAAGCAGTTCGTTACACCGGCTCTGAATAGGACTCTGTCTTTCCAATTCAGTCTAAAAATGCACCAATATTTAACACTGGATGGGGAAGCAACAGATCAAAGCAGTGTGATGGACCACAGTTTAGGTTCAGCATTCTACCAATACAACATCTATGTAGGTCATTTCAGAATGTTTCTTGGCGCTTTCAAATTGCCCAGTTGATTATCATTGCATGAGAAAAGAGCAGAGGTAAACCCATTAGATTCCCCCACACACACACACAGATTCCAGTGCAAATATCTGCAGCAGCAACCAATCCTCCTTCATTTATGGGTAGATCCCATAAATTATTTAGAACATGGATTGTCCAAGATTGCAAGTTTGAAATGATACACAGAACCTTCATTTGTACATGGGATTTCCCCACCCACCCAATAAGCTTTAACTGGAAGATGACTCATGACAACAGAGCTCAAGAAAAGAATCGGAATTAATATGTCAACCCCTTCCATGCTCAACCTTCTCTTTACCGCATGACTTACTAAATCACCTCAGAAATTGAATCCCATAACAGGGCCACATGTAATATCATAAACATAATTCTAATGGAGATTATTGCTTGATTGTTTTAATACCTGTAAGGCTCATTCCATTTCATGGGCATTTCAAAAGTCTTGGCATATGATACTGCAAAATTCAGCTAGTTTAAGGATGGTCTAACCATCCTTAGAGGATTACACCGAGTATACTATGTGCTATCATTCTTAAGATCATATGTATCACTTCAAAACAGACAGTAGGGAGACTGATAGTAGAAAATATTTGTAGCTCAGGGTTGAACTGTGAGTTCCTTGTTGCTTTCTGAGCTTGATTATTCACTTACAGACACTTCATTACCCGACTAGGTAACATCATCAGTGCTACCAAGAAAATGGCCAAGCTCCAAGAGCACCACGGACCCTACAGTGGAGAGAATTACTATTATTGTTACCAAAACTATGGGGCAGTTATTCTTAGTCCAACCTTACTCAGAAATTGCTGATGTGGGGGGGGGGGGGGAATTGGACAAGGGAGTAAGTGTGCCCTCTTGAGTTCCTGAAAAAATATATGAAATATAGTTCTAATACAATTAAACAAATTTGTCACTGAAGAATTGAAACTATGACTACTGATGCAGAGTCGCTGGTAATCCAATGAGAACCACCATCAGGTGTCAGGAAATTAGTTGATAGTACAAGTAGTCTTTGACTTACAAATGTACATGTAGTGACTGTTCAAAGTTACAAAGGCACTGAAAAAAAGTGACTTATGACTGTTTTTCATACTTACAACTGTTGCAGCAGTCCTGTGGTCACATGATCAAAATTCAAATGCTTGGCAACTGGAATGTACCATATTTTTCGGAGTATAAGATGCACCTTTTTCCCTCAAAAAAGAGGCTGAAAATCTGGGTGCATCTTATACACTGAATACAGAGTTTTTTTGCCTCCTAAAACCCTGCCCCTTCACCAAAATGGCCATGCATAGCCTTTAGGAGCCTTGCAGAGTGCTCCTGGAGGCTGGGGAGGGCAGAAAGTAGCACTCTACAAGCCTCCTAAAGGCTATTCATGCCCCTTTTGGGGAAAAAAACTTTTGGAAGGTCTGCAGAGTACAAAAACTTTTTTAAAAAATTTGCCTCTTCAAAACCTTGGTACGTCTTATACTCCGGTGCATCTCATACTCCAAAAAATACGGTGTTTGTAACCGTTGCAGTGTCCTAGAGTCATGTAAATCACCTTTTGACAAGACAAGTCAATGGGGAAGCCATATTCATCTAACAACAATGTTACTAACTTACCTCCTGCATTGATTCACTTAACAACTGTAACAAGAGAGGTTGTAAAATGGGGAAAAATTAACTTAACAATTTTTGTTAAGTTTCACTTAGCAACAGGAAATTTGGGCTCCATTGAGATAGTAATTTGAGGACTTCCTATAAAGATTTTCAGATTCTCTGCTCATTACATGAACTACACATATATTTTTCTCTTTTCTCCCTCTGCTTCATCCCACCCACCCACACCCCCCGAAGTTCATACAGTGAATCTGATGCTTCAGTCCCATGTGGGGCTATGGGACAAAAGGGCAAATGAAAAAGAAATGCTTATATATATTCAGCCCTTCAAATAATAATGTTTCTCCACGAATAAGTCCATATCGTAATAGAACAGCATTCTACTTTTGTTCCTATAATCCCTTAATCAAATGAATGGGAACTAGATAAAAGTCGAACCTTGTTAGCTGATTACAGAGAGATGCCTCCTATCAGCATACTGTATAAATATATCAGAAAGACAAAAGCCCTTAGCTCTGCAAACCTCTAAAGTTAGTTGATCCAAAAGTTAGCCTGGATGCATAAGCTATAGATGCAGCATATTTGCTAGTCAGGGTATTTTTCTGACTTTGTCCCATTCCTCATAGTAAAAGCCTATTTTTCCCCAAAGGGACATTTAAGGTCACTTTAGGGGGTAGAATTTTACTTAGAGCCCCCTGGCTAATGAGGTCTGGGAGCCAGGGATTAGTCTAACATGCAAAATTTAGAGTAGCCAATGGGAAGTTACTTATTAAGCTGATCCTTCACAGTGTGTTGTTAATTACTAAAAGCAAATAGGGCAAGAAAGGTTAATCGTTCTCAGTTGTGGCGAGGATTCGCTCCTGCTTTCTTCTCCTCAACAGGATCATCCAATCTTCTTATATCAATACACAAACTTCTGCAGAGGGCTGGTTCAAATCACAGCCTCCTAAGGAAGCGCGCGAAATCAGCTTATTTTTTTATTTTATGTGGCCAGAAGAGTGGTGGCGAGATTCAGCACCAGCAACTTTATTAAGCATGGTGCTAATCAATTAAACTTCCAGATTAACTAACAAATCCAAGTATAAACCACAGCAATTTGCTGGGTTTGAAAACTGAGCATTTTACTGCAGGTTGGACCCTAACATTTTTGCTGTCCGGCTCAGATAAAATAACTTTAATGACAATAATGATTTCTTAAATTTATAGGCTGCCTGAGTCTCAATGTTTCTGGGCGGTCCACAACTTTACTCACCTGAGAATTTATGCCTTTTCTATACGTCAAATTAAGGACGTGGTAGCTCAGTGGCTAAGACGTTGACCTTGTCGATTGAAAAGTTGGCAGTTCAGCATTTGGAATCCCTAGCGCCGCATAATGGAGTGAGTTCCTGTTACTTGTGCCACTTTCTGCCAACCTAGCAGTTCGAAAGCACATAAAAATGCAAGTAGAAAAATAGAGACTACCTTTGGTGGGAAGGTAACAGCGTTCTGTGCGCCTTCGGTGTTTAATCATGCCAGCCACATGACCATGGAGAGGTCTTCAGACAGCGCTGGCTCTTCAGCTTTGAAATGGAGATGAGCACCGCCCACTAGATTAGGGAAAGATTAGCACATTTGTGCGAGGGGAACCTTTACCTTTACCTATGGGTCAAAATATATATTGAATGTCCTAAAATGCTTTGCCATGATTTATATTCAGAACCTGATAAATTAACCATTAACCATTTGGTTAATGTCCATTTGAAGTTACAACAGCATTGAAAAGACCACGACTTATGACCATTTTTCAGACTTATGAATGTTGCAGCAACCCTATGGTGATCAAAATTCAGATGCTTGGCAACTGATTTCCTATTTGCGTAGTGTTGTGGGGTCATGTGATCACCTTTTGCAAACTTCCGACAAGCAAAATCAATGGGGAAGCCAGATTCACTTAACAACCATATAACTAACACAACAACTGCAGTGATTCATTTAATAACTGTGGCAAGAAAGGTCATAAACTATCTGACTTAGCAACAGAAATGGTGGGCTCAATTGTAGCCATAAATCGATTACCTATGCTCAGTTGGAATCAAAGTATTACATACTTAACTTGTAGCTTCTTCCCAATCTTTTTACTTGCAGATTATACAGATGACAATTTGCCTCAAAATGCCTCAATCAATGGGCAAATAAGAGATGGCCTCAAACTGTCCTGATTGCGATGATAAGTGCAGTTCACAAATTAGTTCAGAAGGGATCCAAAAAATCACAAGGTGGGAGTGGGATGCTGAACATGAAAGCTGTTTTGCTGAAAATCTTTGAGGAGCCTGGAGAGAGTTCAAAACATTGCAGATCATATGGACACTAGAAAAATAAACACATCCCTCAATTTTCTTGTGATCCGTGATGTTTTTGAACATAGACTGAAATATGAATGAGATTGACATTAAACATCCAAGTGCACCACGAGATGAAGGAAACGAGCCTTGGCATAACAGAGAAAACAGAAATCAAGAACATCCTACACATATATCTAGCTTCACGCACTTACCCATCTTTGCAGAAATAGAAGGCTCGCAAAGCAAAAGTGGAATTGAAAGTGGTGGAGATGATAGCAGCTTTGCTCTTTTCTGAGCCTCCTTCTCTAGTCCTTAAGGAAATGATCTTTGATTAAATGTAACTAGCAGAAGGAAGGGCGAGGGTAATCCAAGTTCTCTGAGGGGTCCTCGGTGTTCTCTTAGCTTGCTTTCTTGTGGACGTTTCATTACCTAAACTAGGTAACATAATCAGTGCTAGTCAGTGGTGGGATTAAATTTTTTTTACTATTGGTTCTGTGGGCATGACTTGGTGGGCATCGCTTAGTGGACATGCAGGGTAATGATACTGTAAAATCTCCATTCTCTCCCCACTCCAGGGGAAGGATATTGCAAAATCCCCATTTCCTCCCAATCAACTGGGACTAGGGAGGCAGAGAATAGATGGGGGTGGGGCCAGTGGTATTTACCGGTTCTCGAACTACTCAAAATTTCCTCTACCGATTCTGCAGAATACCACCTTTGGTGCTAGTCATTGGCACTTCTCCCTCTCTCTCTCTCTCTCTCTCTCTCTCTCTCTCTCTCTCTCTCTCTCTCGAAGGGGATATGGGTAGTGAGGCTGGCAGCTGGTGAACTATTTTCATGGTATGGGTCTTAAAGTCTCTTTGCTGAGGTTCTTCAAAATTCATTTTCTACCCTATTTATTCCACTTCAAAGCACTATTGGATCAAGGGTAGCTAAACTTGTTCTTGGCCACCCTAATTGTGGAATATATTCATGTCGGTGCAGAGAACCTAATCAGAGCTAATGAAGAATTAGCATCATTTCCCAGGCTGCAGTGAAACAATAGTCCCCACATTTTCCTTGATATTATCACAGGAGCTTTTGTGAATCGTGGCCCACTTCTTCAGGTATACAATCTGCAGAGGTGTGAAAGGATGGGTGTACATAGGAAGCCAATGTACCTTCTTATTGCCAATGCTTCCTTGACTCAAAAATAAGCCCATTGACCTTCATGGAGAAAGCCACCATTACACAGTCAATACTTTAGCACCTTCCAAGCAATCAGAAGAAGAAGCCGCTGTATCTTCTGCAGTGTTTGCTGTGCAGAGGATCACCCCACTGTGATCTTTGCCAACTGCTGTGTGTTGATCATTATAAATGCTGTACCCTTCCAAGACCAGAGGGGACAGCAGGATACGGCATGCAGGATAGTGCCTTCTTGGGATTAATCTCCATGCATCTGATGAAGTGGACTGTGACCTGGAAAACCCTATGCAATAATAAACAGATTAGTTTTTGAAGTTATCCGAAGAGCCTTTGTTCTTTTGGCTGGCCTGGCTTACCTCTGGTTTAGATCTTTGATCTATTTTTGGGCTCGGCAGTAGAACGGTGGTTCAAATGCTTGCCACCATCAAGACCAAGAGGAACAATTTGGAATCAGCCTGGCAGAATCTGTTCCATGGTTCTGGGGTTGAGAATGAAAGAAGTGGCATCCTATTGGAAGCAATCCCTTGGCCCACCTGTATAAAACATCCCCGCCAAAAGACTCTATTGATTTTCATTGTTTAGAACAATTCAGAAAAGGCAACTTCTGAATGCAGTAAGGGCTGCGTCCTGCAAAGGACAGAAGTTGGCCACTGCAAAACTTTAAAAGTTTGCTTCTGTTTAGAACTGGCAGCCCCAACTTGACCTGAATACAAATGATTCTGTCTGCAAAGTGACTGGCAAACACATCACAGCATGCAAGAAATGACTTAGTCTCTAGGTGGAAACTCCTGTTGCGTTCATTGAAATATATAGTGCCGACCCCCCACCCAATCCCATTCAATTTAAAAGCTTCACTCTACGGTAGTCTCCTTTTCTTCTCACCCACTGTATGTATGAAAAAGAAAACCTGCTCTGCATCTGTGCAAATAGATCCATGCCCCAGTTTCTTTGAACATTAATCATCCTTAACTAAAGAAGTTACATTTCATCATTTTAACCTTGGTGTTACCATTAGACAAGGGGCTCATGAGATATCTGCAAGAAACAATGCTGCTTTGAAAACAGTTTGATGGGAAATTAGAGGTTATTACTTTTTGCTACAGAATTAGACCTATAACAAAGGGCTAACTCTGTATTTCAAGTACTCCTTATTAGTAATCTGACATTGGAATTCTGCTGAGGAAGCCAGCATTCTGTTCTTTTACTATGGAGTAGGGATATAAGACGTGAAGTATAGGACTGGCCACCAGTTGGAAGCTAAGCAATTTAGTTTCCTGCTTAGCTCCAGAAGTCTAGGTTGCTATAAGCTTAGCCTACTCAATTCTCCCCCCCCCCTCCTCCTCTTCTTCTCCTCCTCCTCCTCCTCCTCTTCCTTTCTTCTCCTCCTCCTCCTTGTCGCACTCCCCTCCCTCTCTTTCTTCCTCCTCCTCCTCCCCCTCCTCCTCCTCCTCCTCCTCCTCCTCCTCCTCCTCCTCCTCCTCCTCCTCCTCCTCCTCCTCCTCCTCCTCACATTTCAGTCTTTAAGCCCACCGTCTGTTGTCTCTTAAATAACCATATTTAACCCACAATAAAGAGCAGAGCTATTTTGTGTGCCCAGTCGCCTCTTCCTTTTAAAGTAGGGCTATGCTCTCTTGTGTCATTGATGCACTATTTTCCAAAATAATAGCTAGCATCTGCATACACAATAAAGATACGATTGGGAGAAAGAACATAATATTATCTTTGCTTTGGAGTAGAGAGTTTATTTCTCTGCTAAGATCTTAACAGTATTTCTGTCCTAGATAACAACAGAAATAGAATTCAATATCCCTCCATGAAGAGATAGCTTTTTTTTTTTAAAAAAAAAAACGAACTAAAAAACAAAGACATTTGCTAAGCCTTCAGCATTTAGAAAGCCCTGGAAGCTTATGATACAACTCGGTAGGTTTGTGAATATTATTTTCCTTTAAATTTACACACACACACACACACACACACACACACACACACACACACGAACACCTTCCTATGTATCCCATGCACATAAAGGGGAAGGGGAAATGTTAGAAATCCATTCATTATTTATATAAAAAAAAAATTCTTCTGTCTGCCCAGTTTATATCTAAGTCAATAAATAGGCACCCTGGTTTAGTGGATATAAGGAAAAAATAAAGCCAAGCACTGAATTTTCTGATTTTGGTCTGTTTCAACATGCTTTACACCTTCATTCAAGTCAGTGGAGAACGACGTTCTGCATTTAATTAAATGCTTAATTGCACTAGGGATACGGTTTGAAGGGGCAGTTTAAATTGCCTGATCTCTGATCTGCAATATTAACAGCTGACAGCCTTGTAGGGCTGCTGCAACCAATGGCTGCAACCAATGGCTTTCTCTTACCTCTGCTAAGATTATAACTGTGAATTACATGGCAGGGAACCTGTATATTAGTTTCTCAGCAGGTCCTGCATGGTGAGGGTAATAGCAATAACTTTGCCTGCAATGGGGTGAAGATCTAATATCTCTTGACAACAACACTTGCTTGTTATAAATTAGAGATGTACAAAGTGATTTGAACCTAAAAGTCCATTTGAAGGAGAACTTCTACTTGGTCATACCGAGGAGCTATATTTCAAGAGCTCTAATCGTGGGGGTGGGGACTATCTTGAAACCAGTACTGTAAGGGTTTGCAGTTCAAAATAAACCATATACGGGTGGGGTGAGGTCTGTGAAGGCCATTCGGAAACCATCTTATTTTCTTACAATTATTTCATCATTTATTTGGAGGAACGTTTTATATCTTTATCTTGCTGAAATATTCAGTCTTTTCAGAATCCGCAGTCTTCAACGTTGTTGAAAAATCTGTGGAAAGGTCTCATGCATGCAACCTACAAATATTTCTGAGCTAGAAAAGGTTTGCTAGGAACAGTGGGGAATTTTTTTTTCCTCCAAAAGCTGAATAGAAAGATTCCTAGCTGGTTACCAAAACTGTTTGAATGCTTTTTATTTCTGCCAACTGCAATGTTACAAAGCAGGGCTTGGAAGGGTGTCAGAATCTTTCCATATTCACGGTTTTCTTATTTTGAATATTTAAACAACTGTGCCTAAGTATTAAGTGCAGAAAAATGTTGCATTTAACACTCTACCAACTTCTGTTCTATTAAGGATTCATTGATATATAACATATGACCATGGTTGGCTGAATTTTGCATATTATTGTACATTAAATATATTACCTGATCTGCTGCTTCATTAGGCAACTCTTATTTTGTTCCCTTTTTAACTATTAGATATGAATACTTTTTTAAAGTGTACATTTTTCAGCAGCTATCTTTTATTAATATGGGAGTGTTTATGTATTAACCATAATATCCTTTAATACTGCATTATCATAACACTGTAAGAGATCATTTGGATGTTATAGCCACCTTGATTATCTTGACCCTGTTTATTATTTAAAAGTAAAATCACAGTGCTTTTATAGATTTCCCCAAGCTAAATATCATTCACCTTGTGAAGGTGTTTAGCTGTGATTATTAGATAATCAATTTGAGTAAAATGAATTATGTACCAAGAGACTTTTTAGAATGCCAGCTGTCTATTCACCTTAGATTTTTAAAAGCCCTATTAAACATTTTATGTTCTTTCCAAATGATGAAGCAGAATCTGTCATTCACAACCAGAATTTCTCTTCAGTTTGTATAATCTTTAAATCAGGAGGGCATGTAATAAACACTCTTAATTTTTGTCTGCTTTGCGAAAGATAGACAAGAATCCAAATTAGGTTTTTGGTATTACAACTAAGTATGTTCCTTATTGTTGGATCTTTTCAAGGGAATGTGTATGCACAAAAACATTCAGATATGTGTACGAAATATCTGTGACTTTCAGATGTTGATATGATGTGATTTTGTGAGCCATAATTTGACTATGCTGTCTGAGGATGATAGGAGTTGGGTAACCATAGCCTTTCCTTCATTGTTTTAGACAGCTGTTCAGTCAGAAATCCTTGTAGGTAAACCTATAGTAACTTCAAACCTATAATGATGTAGCCAACCCTGACAATGACTTAAAAGTCTACAATGGAGAAGAAAGTATATGGGATTCTGAGTGGTCAAAATAGTTTCTCTGTCTGTAAAAATATATATTTATGTTTAAAAGAAAGAAATTGGAAGTTTGTTCTACACATATATTCTAAGATTCTACACTGACCCAGAAGCTCCGGGCAATTGTGTCTGCAGTAACACATTTGCTAGTGTTTTTGTTCTCTTTGCACTGTGAAGTTCAAAGGTACAAATCCCAAATAATCTACTTGGAATCCATGGGCCTGTCTTTTCTTATCAATGCAGAGCCATTTCTCCAAATTACCTGCTAGGTTATTGATTTATCTGATCCAAGGCTTTCTGCTACTAAGATATATTGCTCTGACCTTTTCTATAACTGTGAGTGTTTCTAATTTTGCTTGAATCCAGCTTTCCAGTCCGGGACATTTTTAAACTCAGTGTGATTTCTGAATGGGAGTGCTCTTTGGTATATCTTGATCATAATCTGTAACGTAACAAGGATTTTCTTGGGAAAGATGAATAAAACTGGCAAATGAGTATTTCTCTTCACTTAAAGATTGTATACTTCAATGCGGAGAAAGCATGCTACTGTAGGGTAGAGGGTTAATTTTGTACACTGTGTTCGATTATCTTCTTCATAGATTATAGAAAAACCCATTTCTTGGATATTGTGTGTTTATTTTTTGTGGACAAATAAAAATAATAATACAGGGACCTTTACTTGTTCAGGCTGTCCATATTTTCTGCTTTCATGCAGCAGAAATAATGCATTTATATGTCTCACAATAAGCTTGTTTCTTGTCCTTTGAGGAGCAGGAATGAGAGAATACATGAAGAGCAAGCTGATGCTTTTCTTCAAGGAAATGGAATGATTGACAGAGACTTGCAAGTTGTCAATAACCAACAGCAATTAATTCTCTTTGAATGTAGAGGCTAGTGCATTTGCAGCTCCTCACAAGTGGGTAAAACAATCTATAATGGCTTCTGACCACATTAATATGGGGCAAAACAAAATCAAGAGATTGTTTTATATGTTTGATCTAACTCTTGTGATTTTTTTTTCCTTTCAAAGGTTTTGTAGATTTAGATTAGAGAAGAATTTAATTGAAATTTTAAAAGTTAATGGTGTTCAAAGACTTTGGGACTGTGGTGGCAGATAATTCTGGACTTTCTTTGTTTTTCCTTGAAGACATTTCACTACTCATCCAGTCATTTTGGGATAATCATGACCCGGATGATTGAGAATCTCCATATAATTTCTTCTTCGTGGGTGAGGGAATACAATTTGCTATGAATTTGGCAATGTCTTCTTTTGCCACTTCACCCTAATTTTAAATGAAGTTATACCCCCCTCTCTAGAGGCTTTAAATCTCACTGATCCTTCTGTAAATTGACATTTGAGAGAGAAATTATCTCTGTGGCAGTGTGGCCCCTACCAGTAGCTCAGGCTGTGTGGCTAAAGCAGAAAATTGTAGTGAGGGGCAGGGGTGTTCATTATAAAATTCCAGAAAGAGATTTTACATGTTTGGAAGTTGTGTGGAACTTCAATTAATATGAAAGGCTGTAGCAAAAGGAATTCTGAAACGGAGTGAAATGAAATATGTCTGTTGTTTATGGCTTGTTACTGATTCTTCCTTTGTTTCCAGTTCTAATTCAAGGTCAGTAGTGAAATTCAATTTTTTAAATACCTGTTCTGTGGGCGTGGCTTGGTGGGCGTGGCATGACTTGGTGGACATGGCTTGGTGAGTGTGACATGGCATGGTGGGCATGGCTTGGTGGGTGTGGCAGGAGAAGGATACTGTAAAATCTCCATTCTCTCCCCACTCCAGGGGAAGGATACTGTAAAATCCCCATTTCCTCCGGATCAGCTGGGACTCGGGAGGCACCATTTGTTCAAGGTGTGCTACAAAGCCCTTCATATACTAGGACTATGGTGTCTGAAGGAATGCCTCTTCCTGTATTTTCCTATTCACATTCTAAGATCATATTTAGGAAGATGTGTTACTAGTGCTCTCCCATGATGACTTATGGCTGATGGTCAGTGAAGAACAGGGTTTGTCAGTGGTGACCTCCCAACCTTTATTATTGCACCCTAGTGAATTATGCTCAGAGCCATTTACCTTGTCGTTGTTGTGCCAAGCAAATAAATGTTTATTTTCTAGTTTTTTATAAATTAAATGTTAATGCTTCAAAGAGTTTTTTTAACTTCTTTATCGCTGCTTTTTTCTCTGTGCTACTTTTATCATTTGTTCCCCCCCCCCCGTAATGTTTGCAGTGTATAGGTTTATTAACTGTTCTATTGTTTTAATTGCTTAAACTTTATCACAAACTGAATTGTATTATTTGTATTATTGCATTATTGTATTATTTGAATTATTTTTAATTGGAAGCAGGATGCAGATGTTTTGGAACAACAAATACATAAAATAATATTAGTAAGGGTGGCCAGTGAAATCATAGGGTTAATACATGCCTTATGTATTCATGTGAATACATGAATTTTTAGCTCATTCTTGGCATAAATATTCCTATATTTTTGTTTTTGTCTAAGCAGGCTTTTTCCACATCTGCCCTTATTTTCATTGCGAAGATGATCTATGAATCTGGCTCTTTTAAATTGATTCTATATAATGCTGGTATTATGTGGCCTGAAGCACTAAATGACAAGACTGAAAAATGTCCAGATCTCATTGTTTCATCAAAATTGACAGTTATTGAAAAAGAGATCCAAGCCATTATGAAAAGAAATTTGAGTAATTACTAATTGTAATGAATATTTTAAAAAATCTACAATTAACAATGATTTATACAAATCATTTGGAAGATAGGTTTCTAGAACAGTCAATGTTAGACAACAACCCTTGTGGGTTTATTTCTACTGTCCTATTAGGCACAAAATTGTACTGGGTTAGTCCAAATGCCCAAAGAGAGCAAGCATTCAAGTTCTCGGGAACTTTTGATTAATTATTATGTAACTTGTACAAACCAAAAAATCCTTATGCATGAATTATATGTGTCTTTTGAAATATCATCTTAAATTATATTTATTATTTTTGCCAGATCATGTTTCTCCCTCTTCCATTGCTTCTACTTGCCTTTTAAAGGTAATCCTCGATTTACAACAGTTTATTTAGTGTCCGTTCAAAGTTACAATGGCACTGAAAAAAGTGAATTACGACCATTTTTCACACTTATGACCATTGCAGCATCCCCAGGCAACATTCAGATACTTATCAACTGGTTCCTTTTTATGACGGTTGCAGTGTCCCAGGGTTGTGTGATCCCCTTTTGCAACCTTCTGACAAGCAAAGTCAATGGGGAAGACAGATTCCCTTAACAACCATTTACTAAGTTATTAACTAGAGTGACTCACTTAACATATGTGGCAAGAAAAGTTGTAAAATGGGGCAAAGCGCACAACAAATTTCTCACTTAACAACATAAATTTTAGGCTCAATTGTGGTCGTAAGTTGAGGAACACCTGTATTCTGTTTTGCCTGTTAACATTCTTTGATGATTTCTCATATTTAGTAAATAAACAAATAGCTATATAGCTGAATTGACTGATACGTATGCTCACTGCAATCAGGATTTAAGATTGACAGGCAGTGTGTTGATGCACATTACATCTTGTAATTTTCCAATAATGCTCATTATTTTCCCAGGGACTGCTGAACACATAGGCAAGGAGGGGTAGATGACAAAACATGGGTGACAACAGCATGTTGTCATAGTGTATGACTTGCATCAAAATCAGTGATGGCTTATTTTTTAAAATACAAAACTCAGCTGTTAATTGGATATTCCTGGATATTTGGCACCCGATTCAGCATAATTTGAACATATGCAGTTTCCTCTCATATTCTAAAGTAGAGCTAAGGCTGTTTAATAATGGGTGAGCATGGCTGCTTCATAAGTATATTATGTAGCCTCCATTTGCCCTTCCCATTCCGAATGTTAAAACAAGACCTCTGGTTCTTCAGAACTGATCTCTCTAGGTACCAGCTCCCAGTCTCATTTTTATGTTGGCATAATATCCTTAATTCATACAAGACAGGGGTTGCAAGTCTCTAACTTTGCGCCACCAGTCTTTATTGCCACTGTAATAATCCTGATAGAAGTGCCTTTTTCCAGACCAATTTTTCTTTGGTCTGCAGCTCTTTTGCAATAAACATGAGCCAGAGTAATGAGACAAAAAACTCTGACTTCTCCTATGACAATTCAACTGGTTCACAAAGGGGCAGTAAAATATAATCCAAGGATTTACAGCGCTAATAGCAATGAGCAGTGGAGTTCATTATTATGCTAAACTTTCAACTAAAGCATGGGGACAAAGATTGCCATAGGCACTGTCCTGTACGTTGGTGATAATTGAGTCTATTAGCCTTAATTTCATAATTCCTAAATTAATTCTGCTGACTTATAAATAGCTTTAATTGCTTGATGGGGGAGTTATTAAAAGGCAGTGTACTATGTATCATTGCAATTAATTCATTTGAATATAGTGCACTCAACGTAATCAGCTTCATTTGTTGTCATGTATTTATTCATCAACAATGATGATATCTAAGTTGGAACAGAGGTGGTATTCTGCAAGTTCGCCCCAGTTCAAGCGAACCTGTAGCGGTGGTGACAAGCAGCTCTGCCCACCTACCCAGATGTCATCACAGACACTCTGCGCATGCACAGAAAGTTCTGCGCATGTGCAGAAGCACCACGCACGAGCTCCCAGTTCCCAACCGGTAGCAAAGGTAAGAGAAAACCATTACTGGCTTGGATCTAGAAAACAGTCGATGACCACTGAAGTAATTCTAAAGATTGCATTTCACAGGTGACCCCTTTAGGTGCTCAGGAGTTGTCATAAAATTGTTGTATAAATTTGGTTGTATAAACAGAGGTGTAGAATCAAAATCACGTGAAGTATTAGTATCAGTTTATAAATTCTTAGTAAGACCACACCTGGAATACTGCACCTAGTTTTGGTCACCACATTACAAAAAAGATGTTGAGACTTTGAAAAAAAAGTGCAAAGAAGAGCAACTACGATTATTAAAGGGTTTGAGACAAAAACGGTTGCAGGAACTGGTTATGGCCAGTCTGGAGGGTGGGGGAGGACTAGAGGGTGACATTATAGCAATATTCCAATATTTGAGGAGCTGACACAAAAAAAGAGGGGGTCAACTTATTTTCCAAATCACCAGAAGGCAAGTCAAGAAACAATAGATGGAAACTAATCAAAGAGATTAATCAGAAATAAGGAGAATTAAAGAGAAATTTCCTAATAGTGAGAACAATTAACTAGTGGAACAGCTTTCCTTCAGAAGTTGTGAGCGTTTCATCATTGGAAATTAAAAAAAAAAAAGACTGATAGTCACCTGTCTGAAATGGTACAGGGTCCCCTGCTTGAGCAGGAGATTGGACTAGAAGACCTCCAAGGTCCCATTTACCTCTATTTTGATTGAGTTGATTGATTGATTAAATGTCCCCATACTGTGCTACATTTAGAGCAGTGATGGCGAACCTAGGGCACACATGCCACAGGTGGCACGCGGAGCCATTTGTCAGGGCACGCGAGGCGCTGCCCTGTCAGCTGGCCAGTGCGCATGCATGCGCTGGCCAACTGAGTTCACCCCTTTTAAAAGCCATTTTTCACCCTCCCCAGGCTCCAGAGGCTTTATAGGAGCCTGGGGAGGGCAAAAAGAGCCTCCTCCGCCCCCCGGAGGCCTTCCGGAGGCTTCATGAGCTTCCCTGAAGCCTCTGGAGCGCAAAACCCAGCCCTACGGGCAAACCAGAACTTCAGGAATGGACTTCCTGTTTGCTCGGAGGGTCGTTTTGACTGTTCCAGAGGCTTCAGAGAAGCCTCCTGAAGGTCCCTGAAGCCTTCGGAACACTTAAAACAACCCTCCGAGCAAACTGGAAGTCACTTCCAGTTTGCTCGGAGAGTCGTTTTGACTGCTTTGTAGGCTTCAGGGAAGCCTCTTGAAGGTCCCTGAAGCCTCTGTAGGGCTTCCGGGGGGGCAGGGTAGGCTGTTTTTGCCCTCCCCATGCTCCTATAAAGTCTCTGGAGCCTGGAGAGGGCAAAAAAAGCATGCAGGTTTGGGGGGTCACTCCTGTAGTGCACACATGTGCACTGGAGGGGGGTCGTGCATTGCATTATGGGTGTGGCATGCACTTATGGGCCGCGAGTCAAAAAAGGTTCACCATTGCTGAATTTTGTAAATGTGATTGTCCCTGTTGCACATTCTCAGTGACAGCTCCTTGAACACTTTTGTACATTAAGTGGAAATGCTTAAAGGTGAATGGAACCTTTGTTTGTACGCTCAATTGCATGGACATCATATTGTGGTGGCACAGTGGTTAGAATGCAGTACTGCAGGCTACTTCTGCTGACTGCTAGCAGTTCGGCAGTTTGAGTTTCACCAGCTCAAGGTTGACACAGCCTTCCATCCTTCCGATGTCGGTGAAACGAGGACCCAGATTGTTGGGGGCAATATGCTGACTCTGTAAACTGCTTAGAGAGGGCTGTAAAGTACTGTGAAGTGGTATATAAGTCTAAGTACTATTGCTATCATGCTGTGTATAGTGTTTTCTGCTGCAATCATTTGAAATATCTGCAAGAAATCAGTATCATTTGAAGCTGAACATTATTCAGATTGTCCACATGGTTTAAGAATTATTGAATGAGATTTATGATGCATGTGAATATCTTTTGCAGGTATGGTTTTAACTCAAGGGTATTAGTTATTACTCATCTCTTCTGACAGTAATGTTTATCTCGGTTTCTACTATCGTGCCAAATGGAGAGATGGTCTTCACAGCTGTCCATCAACCCTGAAAATTAAATCAAGCAAAAGACAAATTGAATTCACATACTACATAGATCGCTCTTTTTGAGTTTGGTTGCTTTTAACTTCACTTGTTTAGCAATGCCACTTAATTGTGCTTTATTCAGTAAATCATGGGTAAATAAACCATGTCTTTGTCCGATAAATGAAGCTATCTAGAACAAGTGTGTCCAATCCATGGCCCACGAGCTGCATGCAACCCTGGTTAGCTAGTAATGTGGCCTCACAAGATTGAAAAATTTTAACATTATATGATTTATATACAGTACATTAACTTTATTATGTATTTTATATGTGGCCCAAGACAATTCCTCTTCACTCAGTATGGCCCAGGTAAGACAAGAGGTTGGATATCCATGATCTAGAAGTTTCTGTTCTCTCCAACTGACTTTATACATGCACCCTGCTGTTTATATCAAGAGGAAGCTGTCATGCCAAAGGCTGCCTTTGACAAAATTACTCAAATCTTCATCCTAGACGTAGTTTATTTAAATTAGAATGAAAGAAAAGTTGTTGGAAATCCATAAATAAAACATGGAAAGTTTACAGTTGCCAAAGACAGGCTATCAGAGCTACTAAAAATCAGAATTTTGCTTTACCAACAATTCATAATTTGTAAGGCAAAAAACTTACGGAATGGCATATGTGAACAATAGTTCACCTTTAAAGGCGATCTTTTATCCTTTACTGAAGTCACGGTTGCCTGAGCATCCTCCACAATGTTCAGTTTTGCAAGTAATCTTAATAATGCTCTTTTAAAAAGGTATTTATTATATCATGGCAAATGAGAGAAAGAGTAAAGACATACAGCTGCAATAGAGATGTGCCCAAGTCAGGGAAAAAAAGTTTGCTTCAATTCAAGATAAACATTTTGGAAGTTCTACTGAACCTTTTCAGATCAGCCCCTGCTCAGCAGACATGTGATTCAGAAAACTTTGGTTACTCCAGGTTTTTGGTGAAACATCCCTCCCTTTCTTTCCCCAGCTCTCCTATTTTCTAGTATCTTGTCTTCCCATTCTCCCCTCAGTTACTATCGATATCCCACTGCAGCCTACTCACTGGCATGACTATCTCCTAATGTTCCAGAACTGATGGTGGACTACAACCTGGATGTCTCCATATCTAGTCCAGGGTGTGTCAGTACACCACACTGCACACTGTAACTCCACCCTGACTCTCTTAAAGAAATAATTGGCTTTGGAGCCTCTGTTGAGTTCTCAAAAACCACTAACAGATGTGCTGCTTCAGAAGCAACAACAGCAATTTTGGCTAAATTGTCCATGTAACAATGCTTAGCTTAAGTACACTGCAAACCATTACTGCAAGGGAAATCAAACATTGTTCTACATTTCATAAAGTTTTGAAAATTCATCAGAAGAAAGTTGGTCCAAAGTAGTAAGATTACAAGAGGCTGCATTCTCAAAAGAAAGAAAAAAGTATTACAAGATTGTATTAGACTGGGGTTATTTTATGAGGCAAGTCAAAATTACAATCATGGAAGTATTCTTCTCATCCCGGTGGGTGGTATGTTTCTACCTCAATCTTGAGACTTGAGAGTTTGAATGTTCTGTGCAGGATCTTAGCTTATTCCTAACACTGCATTCTTCTGGACAGAAAGCTCTGCTGTGGCTCCTGGGCTCTGTTGGAGCCACTCTCCCAGCTTAGAAGTCATAACCCTAAGTGCTCCTATTACTACTTGGACCACTTTGGTTTTTACTTTTCAGAGAGAGACAGAGACAGAGACAGAGAGACAGACAGAGGGACAGAGATACTGAGGGACAGAGATACTGAGGGATAGAGAGAGAAAGACCAAGAGGGACAGACAGACAGACAGACAGACAGAGAGAAAGAGACAGAGAGACAGACAGAGAGACAGAGAGACACACACAGAGAGAGAGACAGAGATAGACAGACAGAGATACAGAGGGACAGAGAGAGAGAGATACAGAGAGAGACAGAGAGAGAGAGAGAGAGAGAGAGAGAGAGAGAGAGAGAGAGATACAGAGGGACAGAGAGAGAGAGACAGAGAGACAGAGAGAGAGACATACAGAGAGAGACAGAGAGAGAGAGAGAGACAGAGATACAGAGATACAGAGGGACAGAGAGAGAGAGACAGAGAGACAGAGAGAGAGACATACAGAGAGAGAGAGAGAGAGAAATACAGAGGGACAGAGAGACAGAGAGACAGAGAGAGAGACATACAGAGAGAGACAGAGAGACAGAGACAGAGACAGAGACAGAGAGAGACAGAGAATGCATGTATATGTGCAGCTGATCCCCAAACCAACAGGGCGCTCAGGAGTTTCAGCGGAATCAAATAATACCTTTCACGTTCAGCTGAATTTCGAAATATCTTGCTCTGCTAAGCAACTAGAGTTGAAACAAAAGCCCCATTAAAAACCTGGAAAAATATGGAAAGTAAATCTACCTTTCCCAGCAGGCAATTCTAATTTATGCAGCAAAAGTCTCTGAGGATGCCTCTGCCAAGGAAAATTATTTAAATGGCATCTAAATTCACTTACAGTAATCTGAACTAATGTAAATAGGAAGACTCTTAACATATAAATCAATGATGAACTTAGCAAGATGATCAAAGGTGCAAGCTTGCTGTCATTGGCATCAATTTCACTTAATTCAAAGGAGAAGGATTAGAGCAGAGACACTGAGACGGATTCTGAGATTTTTTTTTAGATGGGATAACCAATACAGGAACTTACACATCTTGATGCTGTACTTCGTTTCCTCGAGTCTAAAATAATGGATTTTTTTAATGTTTAGTTGTCTAGAGAGGATATAGAAACAAACAATTTGCAATAGTATCTCTAATAGTCTGACTCACGAGGCACATACATGAAAAACACAATCAATAAATAATGAATACGACTCATCTCTACTTGAGAAGAGGTCCCTGGTTGTGCAACATAACTGAACGCTGAGGAAACATTGATAGAGTACTTCATATAACTGCTGCATAAAAGGGCTGTTCTCCCAATTAGTTCCTTTTATACCATAGAATGATTTTCTAATTATAATACTCCAATCTCCTAATGAATTTGTGATTAATGAATTTGTGATCTTCTTCCCCATGAATAAAACTAACGATTTCACTGATGCCAGAATTGGGCAAGAAATAAATATTCCAGTTTTTATCATGGAATTCACCAGAAACTCTTGGACAGGACAGCAGTTACCCCTTGCAGGTAAAACGAGGAAAAGCCAAAAGTGGTCTTTGATAGCAGTCAACTTTTTCTGTGCACACTTGATTTTTTTTTTAAGTAACAGACAGCCCAAATTACTTGTGAATTCTAAGGGGGGGGCACACCTATCACCAAAGAACTATTATAATCCTTTTTCCCCCAACAAATTCAATAGAATATTCCTTCCTTCCCCCCTCCCTCCCCCCCCTCTCTCACATACACACTGAAAGGACTAAATTCATGAATATTGGCATTCTTCCTTGAAACCTCTTGAAAATTCAGTGTACTTTCTTAAAATATCCCAGAATTTCAGATAGGAATCATGAGATTTGTCAGTCTCCTCCGATTTAAGTCATTTTAGTTAATTTAACATTTAGATTTTTAATCATACTGAGTTTGATACTTCCACAAATATTATTGTGTGGTAAAAACTGCATTGTCCACTTATGGCCAACGTGATGGTCTTTCAACATTTCATAACATAGTTTGCATGTAAGAAGAGATTAGAATACTCCAATTTGTATCAGTGATTCCCACTGAATATAAGTATAAGTATAATCTTTATTGTCATTATACTTAAATACAACGAAATTGGTTTTAACCTCACTGGTGCAAAATTATAGCAGAAACCAAGAAAGAAAGAAAAAGAAAAAAAACCCTGCCCCCTCACATCCTATTTGGCTACTTTAATTACTACACAGCAGTGGATATAAAAAAAAACAATAAAGCTAAGACAAACCTGACTGTTGAACTGCTAAAATCTTTTTACACTCATCAAGAAAGCAATCCAGTAAAGAACAAAGGTGAGAAGAATCATGAAATCATGTACACAAGTAGATGAGTCTAATGTCTGTGATGAGCTATCTCTTTGTGCTGGGCATCAGAGGGCTTAGTTACAAGGGCAGCTATTTCATGGGTACAGCCCGGTATGGAAAGGTGTCTTCTCTTAACTCAGACAATACCATGTAGTGTACAGTCACTTTGTTTCTCTGTTGTGCTTAGGCTGGCAGTATTTGAAAGAGCAGATGGTGATGATCGAAATTGCATTATAGACTTCTCTTACTCAGGTCCCGCATGTCTTTTTCAAGAATGTAAAAGTTAAAAGGTTAGGATGAAAGCAAGCTGACAAGATGCTTGGAGGCTTGTGCAAAATCTTTGCAGTGCAAAAGGCTAACGTTCTCTAGCTTTATCCCTGCAATGAACCAAATTAGCAATAAAAAGGGGAGAAATAGGTCTCCTTGTCACTGCATTGTCCTTCTCATCATAAAGGGTAGTATGAGTACAAAAGTGTCTTGTGCAAAGAAACTTTTTCTGGTAGAAATTTTGTCCCTCAGCTAAGTTCTTTTTTAAAAAAAAATCCGGTTTTGCTCTGCTTTTGGGAATCTTTGCTATAAAGATTCTCAAACTATAAAGTTTGGTGGCTCTGCTATGTCATTAAGGAGCAGTGCCACAAAGAGAGTCACAGATTTCTCTACAGTTTCTTTTAAGAACAAACAAGCATTGGCACATTTAATCTGATGAGTTAACTTAGCAAATTCAAATTCATTTGCTGTAAAATAATTACCTTCTTCCAATTTATGCCTGGCTTTTTAAACTGCCCCCATTTAAGGATTAGTTAGATCAATTTAGATTCATTTAGTCCATTTAATTAATGCATGTTGGTTTAATGTAAATACAGTTTCTCTTGAGTAAAACTTAGTTCCCAGTGACTTCATGGACTGATCCGTATACTTAATAGCAGAGGTGGTATTCAGCAAGTTCTGACCAGTTCTGGAGAACTGGTAATGGAAATTTTGAGTAGTTCAATGAACCAATAAATACCACCCCTGACTGGCCCCACCCCCATCTATTCTTTGCCTCTTGAGTCCCAGCTGATCGGGAGGAAATAGGGATTTTACAGCATCCTTCCCCTGGAGTGGAGAGGGAATGGAGATTTTACAGTATCCTTTCGCTGCCACACCCACCAAGCCATGCAATGCCCACCAAGCCATGCCCACAGAACCAGTAGTAAAAAATGTTGAATTCCACCTCTGGTTAAGTAATGCAGAAGTGGATGGCCTGTACCTTTTTTCAAAGTGTTTGTCAACTTTCTACAGTTCTGAGAATTCCTGTTTGTCTCTTATCCAAGTGCTGGTCAGATCCAGTTCTATTTCGTTTTTCAGGGTTGCCTAAAGTTGCCAGCCAGTTAGACACCATTAATGTACAAAGCTTTACATTTTCTCTTGATACACTTCTCATATTCTGAAAGGAAAGGCCTAGACACACTATTAACATTTCTTTATAGTGCTTAAGAATCTGTGAGTCCTAGATCCCATTCAGGTACTATTTTTATATGTTTAACTATTATTACAGTTGAACAGTGAGGAATGGCAACTCCTTTTTTTCTTCTTTCACTGTGTTCCTTGCTGACATCACAGTGCAACTCAGAGAGGGGAAGCAGGATGCGGTGGACTCACCAGCTAAAGGAGAGGGGGGAGTAGAGGCACGCCAGCATGGAATTGCTCCAAGGAGGAAATGTCATAGTGATGCCTTATCTCCTAAGTTCCCAAAGGAATGTAGACAGTCTGGAAAGTTTCTTGTAATGCAGTTAATCAACAATAAAGAAACTGATTTGGCCTATTCACGAAGCTATTCTGGTTCCTTGCGCCTGTCACAGGGCTACTATCTACTAACCAAACATGCATTCAAATTTCGACATGGGAATGTTTCATTTAAACACAGTGAGGTCTTTCCAAGACTCCCAGGGTTTATTTCTTGCTTAAGGAGCCGCGATTTCTAGTGATGTCTTACCGCCCTTCCACCATAGTTCAAACAAACTGGTTCAGAGTCGAGAAATTGCTTGGAACAAATGTGATAGACAAGACATGCCCACTTCTAAGTGACAAGATGTTAATAATGGCTGCTTGCCATTTCCCATAGTGGAGACACTTGGAGCAACTGAAAAAGCAATTTCTTTGCCTACAAATTGTTTTTCCTTTCTTTCTTGGAGTAGCTAGATATAAGATTTCTCTTTTCTGGTGTGTGATTGATACTTTCAATGAAAAAAGTAGTTGACTGCTGTAGAAATCCTTTGTTTTATATAATGAGGGATGTCAGCATGTAAAGGCAACTTGTGAAACTAATTGAATAAGATTGGCATCTCGTACAGAAGATAGGGTGAATACGGGAAAACACATACTTTCTGGCCTAAAAGAAAAAAAACGGAAAAAAATACGCAGCCTTCTCATTCCTCATCTTTTATTGTTCTTAATTCTTTTGGTAGATAATCCATATGTACTTTGCAATCTGAAATGTTAGAGAGATGGTTTAAGGTCTGAGGAAATTGTTTAGTTAGTTCATGCATCCCATCAACCTGCTACACCCCAAAGAAAGAATTCTTTGCAACATTTGTTTGGCAGGTTCTCTGAACCAATTTTCGTTGTTCCTTTGCAGCTATTATTCAGTTTTCAGTTGAATATGGTATAATTTATTGTGATATCAGAGCTTACTACATCAATATGGTTTAATTATGAATACAAAACAATGTATTCGAATTAATTTGTTTGCAGGTAGTCCTCAATTTATGATCACAATTGAGCCCAAAAACTTCCGTTGGTAAGCCTGACAGTTGTTAAATGAGTTTTGCTCCATTTTACAACCTTTCTTGTCACCGTTGTTAAGTGAATCACTGCAGTTGTTAAGTTAGAATCATGGTTGTTAAGTGAATCTCACTTCCCCATTGACTTTGCTTGATCAAGATCACATGATCCTGGGTCACCACAACCATCATAAAGACATGCAAGTTGGCAGGCATCCAAATTTTGATCACATGATCACACGGATGCTGGAATGGTCATAAATGTGAAAAATGGTCGCAAGTCACTTTTTTCAGTGCCATTGCAATTTTGAATGGCCATTAAATAAATGGTTGTAATTGTATTGAATTTACACAATCACCCCCCTCTTCAAGCAATTCTGAATAGCTAACTAGAATAAAAAAACATCACAATATGAAAAAGTGAAGAAAAGGAAACCATAAAAACACCCATACAAGGGACAATTACACAAACAAGATATAATTACCATGGCTCACATACCATCATGGCCCAGTGCCAAGAGAAGAACCAGTCTGGATTACCGCCAAAGATTGGGATCAGCAGGAATACTTGTCATGTACAACTCTGGGGCTAGCAGTTGATTTCAGATGTGGAACTTGGAGAATAGAAAGAATCTAATCCTAGATTTGTGAGATGATAGATCATGACTGGGAGCATTGTCTGGAGATGGTGGGAAGTCCAGGAAATCAAAATGACAGGTGCAACTGACCCCTTCCAATGCTCAAGATGCACATTAAAAAGAATGGAGTTTTAGTTAAGTGGCTGCATCCAGCATCTTGATTTTTGGAAGCTCTGAAGATGCCCCTTGTTAAGTTCCTGCTCCACCAAAGGTTTTTTTCTCTCTCTCTCTAGGCTCTGATTATCACTCCCAGAAAACCTTCCATTAACTGAGATGGTTAAAGAGCTAGTCCTTGGCCTAGTTTGGTATTCCACTCTTTCTGCATTCCTGTGGCAAAAGGAAAGACCTGGCAAGGAAACTGAGCCTGAGATGGCTAAACTGTCCAAGAGGAAGTTCCTTTAGAAATCTACAACATTGGGATTGGGATTTCTTGGTAGCCAGGATAGTCTAAGGCAGGGGCCACCAAACTTGGGAATTTTAAGACTAATGGGCTTCAACTTTTTAGCGAAGGTTGTTGAAAATGTGGTGGCACAGCAATTTCCACGACACCTTGACGAATCCGAATATCTAGACCCACGCCAGTCCGGCTTCCGACCCGGGCACAACACAGAGACAGCCTTGGTCGCGCTGGTTGATGATCTCTGGAGGGCCAGAGATAGAGGTTGTTCCTCTATCCTGGTCCTATTAGACCTCTCAGCGGCTTTTGATACCATCGACCATGGTATCCTATTGCGCCAGCTGGAGTGGATGGGAGTCGGAGGCACCGTTTTACGGTGGTTCGGCTCCTACCTCTCCGACCGGTCGCAATGTGTGTTGACAGGGGGGCAGAGGTCAACCCTGAGGCCACTCACTTGCGGGGTGCCACAGGGGTCGGTCCTGTCGCCCCTCCTGTTCAACGCATATGTGAAGCCACTGGGGGAGATCATCCGTGGTTTTGGGGTTGAATACCATCTGTACGCTGATGACACTCAGCTGTACGTTTCAACCCCAAACCACCCCAGCGAGGCTGTCGAAGTGATGTCCCGGTGTTTGGAAGCCGTCAGGGTCTGGATGGGGGACAACAGACTCAAACTCAACCCCTCCAAGACTGAGTGGCTGTGGCTACCGGCACCTCGGTTCAGTCAGCTGACTCCAATGCTGGCCATAGGGGGCGAACAACTGCCCCCTGTGGAACGGGCGCACAATTTGGGCGTCCTCCTAGATGCCCGGCTGTCAATGGACGACCATGTGGCAGCCGTGGCAAGGGGGGCATTCCACCAGGTTCGCCTGGTGCGCCAATTGCGCCCCCTTCTGGACCGGGATGCCCTACGCACGGTCACTCATGCACTGGTGACGTCTCGCCTGGACTACTGTAACGCTCTCTACATGGGGCTTCCCCTGGGACGCGCCCGAAGACTGCAGCTAGTCCAGAACGCAGCCGCGCGGGCAGTCATGGGGAGTACCAGGTACTCCCACGTAACACCGCTCCTGCGCGAGCTGCACTGGCTACCTGTGGTCTTTCGGGTGCGTTTCAAGGTTCTGACCACCATCTTTAAAGCGCTCCATGGCATAGGGCCTAGCTACCTGCGGGATCGCATCCTCCCACACACATCCCTGCGGCCAATTCGCTCTCACAGGGAGGGGCTTCTCCTGGTGCCGTCCACTAGGCAATGCCAACGGGCGACACCAAGGAGTAGGGCCTTCTCTGTGATGGGCCCAACCCTCTGGAATGACCTCCCCCCCGACATTAGAACCACCACTGACTTCCGCTCCTTCCGACAGAAATTGAAGACACACCTGTTCCGACTGGCTGGCCTGGCATAATTTTAACGTCTACCTCCTGGCATACATATTTCTTACTGGTTTTTTAGGGGGATTGCTCTTTTAAACTTAATTTTATAGGATATTGGGGTTTTAAATGCTGTACATTTTAAATTATTTACTTAGCAGTACAGTTCTGTATATCTTTTTATCCTCCTCTTATTTATGTATTTATCCACTTAATATTTTAATTGTTTAAATTTTATAGTCATTTTTGATGTATTTTGATATGGACTGTACACCGCCCCGAGTCCCTTTCGGGAGAGGGGTCGGTCTATAAGCGCTAAGAAATAAATAAATAAATAAATAATAAATAACTCCCAGAATTCCTCAGCCAGCCATGCTTCCCAAGTTTGGAAACCCCTGTTTTAAGCATCATGAGAGATGTCCTGCATATAATAACCTGATCTGACCAGCTGTTCTTCCATTCAATCTGAGTACTGACTGTCTCTAAAGCCAGAGATGATGAACAGGTTTTGGGGCAACATGCCCATTCCATGCCTTTACGTGTCTCCCCTACACCAAATTCTCCCACAAATAGAAATTTCAGCTGCACACCTCCATGACACTGTCAGAAAAATAGACGTCTCCTTGATAATCACCTACCTTTGGTAAACATTACAATCCATTGTTCCAAAGGTGCTTTTTCAAGCGGCAACTGGACTTTCTGATTTTTCTTCTTCAGCTTCGTAGATGAGAAGCAAAACGTCTTCAAAGAGCAGAAGAAGCTTCTTGGATGAGAAAGTCCAGCTGCCTCTTGAAAAAGCACATTTGGGACAACCATGACCTGGATGACTAAGAATCTCCATAGACATTACAATCCATTCTAACAAAGGAGTTATGTAGAAGTTCAAAAGCACATTGCTCATTCAGTGGGTGAGACTATTTCCATCTAATGATATTTCACTTCTATATTTGTTTTTATGCATGTGGGCTGACTGTAGCATTGATCAGAATAGTCTGTGATACATATTTAACTTTAGCTAGATTGAAGTTCTGAAAAGTGAAGGACCTACAACCTATTGTTCTCACAAATTTGTTAGTCATATACATTTATACTTGACCTTCCTGTTGCCTGGATAATCAGATTAGATTTCTGCTCTTTATCAGTAGGTCTGAGGTCTGAGAGTTGTATTTTTATGCCTTGTTTAATATAAAGCAGGAAACTGATCATTGAATATTCTAGAAATGTAACCAAAAAATAACTACGAAAGCAAACAAAATGCAGCATCAGCAACTACTCAGCCAATCTGACTCAACAAATTAGTCTAGAAGTGCAGAACCATTAATGGAAGGTCAACATACAGTATAATGGAATGAGAACCCTGAAGGAAGTGACTCATGTCAGGTGTTTATGCAACAGCAGAATAAGTGAGTATGACAATAAATAAAGGAATGTGTGGAGACATTAGAAAAGAGTAAAAGTCAATTATGTAAGGAGATGAATAAATCAACTGGTAAGAGTCATGGCAATAGAAAATCTCATAAGTAGGGAAAGGAATATGGAAGCAAAACTACAGTTATCCCCAAGAGATGGCAGAGGTGATGTTGCTTTAACAAGCACTTCTGGAATTCAAAAGTCATGTATAGTATATCACAGACGTGAGTAAACCCCCTCACATTTTTGTTGCCAGCAGTTTAGACATTAATGGCTCTGTGTTGCATTATTTTGAGGGGACAGCACATTTACACTGTTATACAAGCTGTATATTTACTATTTTACATTGTAGCCAAATGTCATTTCTTCAGTGTTGTCACATGAAAAGATATACTTAAATATTTACAAAATATGAGGTGATGTATGCATTTCATTGCAGAACCTTGTCTTAGAACTCCGAGTCTGCTGTTTGCCAATGCAGCAAGCATAATTTTTCCTTTATTTTACCAGAAGCATTTATCTCTAACACAACAAATTTTGGAGTTCTCCTTGGAGCTAATTCCTTAATTGTACCAAAATGTTTTTAGCAGAGGAACTAACATTAGAATGTCAAGGAGCATGGTGGCATGGTTAGAATGCTGGATTGACAAGCAGCAAGCCCGTATTCAAGATCCAAGTGCTGCTGTGGGACGAGGTGAGCTCCTCAACTCCAGCTCCTACTGGGGACATGAAAGGAGCCCCCAACTGAATGTCCTCCAGGCAATTGTGATGTCATCAGCTAATCCTTTCAACCCAGAAACGTCTTGGTGCCTCTGACATGACTGTGATGCAATTGGAATTCCAATGTTATGCATACCTAAGGGAAGATGATCCCTTCCCTCCTCATCATTCCATTCCAGAAAATGGCTTGCCATACAACTGGAATGGATGATGGAAAAGGGAAGAGAATAAAATTATTTAAAATAGGCTTGCAAATAGTTTTGATGCCCGATGCTTGTTGGACAGACCAGAATAGAATGCATGGGGTGACAAGAACATTCATGAAATAAACCTACCTATGCCCAAGTCAGACTTGGACCTCCAGATTGTTATAGAAGTTGGGTGTTATTTCAAAGAGCTTGAATGCAGTAGTTGATCTTATGGAAGTTAAAATATACAACTCAACACAGCTTTACTTAAAATGGAAACTACCATTTTATTTAAGTGTAGCCTGCCCTAATACATTTCCATAATATAATGTTATTCTTTATAGAAAAGCTTGCTTTGAAATAAATATAAATCAGCACGCATTCTAAAAAGGTGGAGGTGATATTCTGTAGTTGCAATATGAACTTAAAATTGTTAACTCATCAGATGACTGACAAGTTAATGGACAAATAAATGGGATGAAGATCGGTCAAGGTTAGAAAGAAAATAGGATGACCCCACAGGTCATTGGTTGTCTAGACTACCTTATCTTTTTCTTAACAGTGCATATGAAAATCATTGAAAACTAAATTCCTCTGCAGCCAATTGCTCTTTTAATTTTATTTTATATTCTCCATGTTCCTGTTCTATTAACTCTATAAGTTAATAATTTTCCCTTGCCTAGTGTTATTTCCTGTAAAATGCTTCTTGAACATACAGGCATTTTCAGGTAAAGTCTGAATTTATCTGTTATTTTCAATATGGCACTTCTATTGTAATGATTCCTGAGGTTTTTAAATTCTACATTATCTTTAACTTTATGGTACCATAGAAAACTATGCCATCCAAACCTCAATCATGCTCTTCCAATTCTAAAATAGTCTTTTTTCTCAGAAAGAACTCTTTTATCCAGACTAAGCAACAGCCTACAAAATACAATTCCAAATCAGACAGTCTCAATCCATATCATTCCTTTGCACTTTGAAGTATTTTGTATTTAATTCTTGTTTTTTCTCCTTGCCATAAATTCTTAAGAATTATCTTTGTCCCATTGTTTAAATGATACATTGGCTGCAGGGGTGGTATTCACTTACCTTCCTTACCAATTCACAAATGTGAGCGCACGCTCAGCCTTCTGTTCATGTGCTTTTGGCTAAAAAAAGGGACTAAATGGGATGCCATAGAGCTGGGGGGTGGGCTACCCATGATTTCCGCTACTGGTTCTGGCAAATCGGTCCAAACCGGTAGAATACCACCTCTGATCAGCTGTCACTTTGAAACAAAAACATCATTCTTGGCAAACATTTGTTTTATTACAGGCATTTCTCTCATTAGTGGCAATTGTATTTTCTCCTATTTTAACATATCCTTCTTGATTTCATTCCAAATCTTAACATAATTATTCTGGTGTATACAATTTGCTTTAATCCTAGTGATACCCAAATATTGCACTGCTTTTCTCAATATTAGAATTGATTTTTCCATCAATTCGGACTGTTTTTCCATTTTCATATTCTTTATTAACATCTTTGCATTTTGTTTATTAATTTTAAAACCAGCAAACACTCCCCAAAAACCTTTTTACATTAATATTACAGAAAAATCAGCAGGACATCAGCAAACACTCATAATTTATGTATCTCTTCTAATCTTCACTCCATTCTCTAATATCATATTTTATCTCGGATCAATATTTTGAAAGCTAAAATAAATAGCAATGATACCATCAGGTATTATTTTCTAGTTCCTATATCTCACAGGAGTTTGATAATTCTGCATTCACAATTATACATGCTTTTTGTGAGAAATAAATCAGTTTTACTCATTTGATAATATTCCTGCTAAAGTCTATATCTTCCAAAAAACAAAAAATCTCCAGTTTAAATTGTCAAAGGCCTTTTCTTCATCAAAAATCAATGCTAGTTGTTTTTCATGATGTTGTGCTAAGTATTCCAAATATCAATAGAACCAATATTGTCCCTCAATATTGTCTTTTACTCTTCATGAGTAAAATCCTATAAAACATTTACATTCTATGAGCTAAAATCATCATGAGTAACTCATATTCATTTTTCGGTAATAATACTGAGTGATAATTTTTGGTGAAAACAACTCTTCTTTAGATATGCTACATTAACCTTTAACTAACTATCTGGGGTTATTCTAGTCTGAGGGGGGGTGTCAAATTGGCAGCCTGTAGGCCGGATGCATCACATGCAGCCACACCTATCCCAGCTCCATAAAGGGGAAAAACATCACAATACGTCATATGATAATGTGACGCCATGAGTTTGACACCATGTTCTAGTTTGTTAATAGAATCCATCATGTTTTACAATGGTTGTAATAGTTGATCTTCAAAATATTCACAATAAGAGACAGGTAGCCCATCTTGTCTAGTTACCTTCATTTTTTTGACCTTTTTATAGTTTCACACCTTTCCCTTATTATCTTGAAAAGGCAATAAAATGAGTGAAAATTTAAGGAGAAATTACAGGAAAACAACAGCAGGAGGGTTTAGCAGCTTGGTTCAGGGCAGCTTAGAGTTGACAACTACTTGAAACAGTTTTTCCTAATTAATTGTGTGTTCAGTTTTTCACTTTTGAAATAGGTATGACAGAATTTTTCCCCTATGCTTCAGGTTTCTTTCCCTTAGGGAATCTGAACCCAGAAATGGAATTAGCCAGGAAGCAGGGAAGAAGAAGAAAAGTAAATTTAGAAGTCCATTTAAAAGGGAAAAAAACTTTTCTAGCATATTGGATATGGTCTTGATTTTTAGCCTGTGCATTCTACTGCAGGAACTTCATTAACTCATTCATTAGTGTTATCTGATTGACTGCAGAATCTTCTGATCTGAATGTGGATCAGCAGCTGGAGAAGGAAATCAGCTCAAACTAATGTATGTGTTAATACCACTAATGTTTGTAGCAGTGGGTCTGAGTAAAAGGGAGGCACTAAAATATCTGCAATATATGTCCTTCTGACAAAGAAAGAGGCCAGTGAGTGAGTGATCGCTACAACTTCAAACTTATCTGCTTGAGAACATTGAAAGTTGGTATTGACAGATGAGTGGAGGATGTTAGAAATTCTGACAATACAAAGAGGCACATGAATTAATCAGCAGGACAGATTGTCCACCACTAAACAGAATAAAGCTGATGTTTTGCAAAATTGAAACAAACTTGAACCTCTGACCCCGCCTTCTTTGTCTTCATCAATAAATCCCTGAGAACAAGAACTAAGAATGTTTATTATTTTATGGTCCCGTGATCATATAGAAACTTCAGGTCGACTCTGGGAACCTTCGTGGATATTTAATGAGAATCGAGTTTAACTAGAACTAAATAAATCAATACAGCCACATTTATGGGATAAAGGTTATTAGGGCAGAGAAGTCTCTTTCTTAATTTTTTTCAGAGGTAAAAATAGATTGACTGTTAGGATATTGAATTTAGTAGCTGGAACAGTAAAGTGTACAATAGGCCAGAATACACAGTTGTGATTGATTAGTTAGAGAGTGCTGATTCATGCATGATACAATCTATACTATGATTGGTTGTTATAAGGGAGGGGGGGTTTCCCTTTCCCTCCCCTTTTTTTTTCTTCTATGTGTTTTGTATACTGTTTTCTATTTACCTTATACAATTCCTGTGTTCCTGATTATGGCAACAGCACTTAGACTTATATACTGCTTTACAGTGCTTTTTCAGCCCTCTCTAAGTGGTTTACAGAGTCAGCCTCTTGTCCCCAACAATCTGGGTCTTCATTTTACCCACCTCGGAAGGATGGAAGGCTAAGTCAACCTTGAGCCTGGTGAGATTTGAACTGTCAAATTGCAGGCAGCCGGCAGGCAGCAGAAGTAGCCTGCAGTGCTGCACTCTAACCACTGTGCCATCATGGCTCATCATTATCTTAATTTCTTCCCTTTCTGAATGATAGATATATTTATATTAATATAAAAAACTACAAGTTTGTGTCAGTGTCTCCAACTTCATCCGGACAGCTGCTGTGCAATTCCTTGACATTGACAATCCCACAGTTTTGAGTCATTTTTGGCTCTCCTACTGTTTTTGCATTTTTTTAGTTTTGTGTTGCTGAAGTCTAGCAGTGTGAGTATTCAATGTCAGCAACGTCATCGTTCTTTATTGTTATGTACAATACATAAGGACAGTACTTTATTTATTTATTTATTACTTGAACTTATTAGTCGCCCCCTCTCCCCACAGGGACTCGGGGCGACGTACAAAAGTATTATATAGCGTACAGAGGAGGTAAGAATAAATAAATAAGTTACAATACCTAAAAAAGTTAAAACCCCAGTGAAATTAACCCTTAAAAACTAAAATTACCAATTAAAAATTTCCTGGGCTGGAGAGGTTGTAGTATTATGCCAGGTCAGCTAGTCGAAACAGGTAGGTTTTCAGCTTCATACGGAAAGAGCGAAGGTCGGTTGTTGTCCTGATGTCTGGGGGGAGGTCATTCCAAAGGGTGGGGCCCACTACAGAGAAGGCCCTACTCCTGGGCGTCGCCCTCTGGCACTCTCTGGAGGACGGCACCCGGAGTATAGCGTAAGCCTTAAACTAGGATTAATCCATATTTCACAAATCAAAAAAAGGTTACATGCACGCAAACACTGTATCTGTCTGTGAGCCATGGTGGCACAGTGGTTAGAATGCAGTACTGCAGGCTACATACTTCTGCTGACTGTTGGCTGCCTGCAGTTTGACAATTCGAATCTCACCAGGCTTAAGGTTGACTCATCCTTCCATCCTTCCGAGGTGGTAAAATGTTGGGGGCAATATACTGACTCTGTAAACCCCTTAAGAGAGGGCTGTAAAGCACTATGAAGCAGTATATAAGTGTTATTGCTATATGGTAGGCAGAAGGTTCAACTGGAGTCCCTGTTCCTCCAGTAACATCCCAACCCCAATCTTCAACCATCAAAAAAATTGCTCACCACTATCATGAGTTCATCTTGGTCACCATGATCCAATGTCTGCCAATACAGATGAGCTTTCCTACAGATAACTGCTGTACCTCTGAAGACTATCAAGTAGGATGATAGCTAACAAGGCCATTGTGGAATAAATGATTGCAGATTCTTGGGGTTTTAATTTTGTGTACGTCAAAATACTCCTGGGTCTATTCTTCAAATCCTCATCAGTGTGACATCAATATTCTTATAGAACACCCTGAAACATTTTGAGATCTGTACTTGTGGGTTTTTGCAGTGCTTGGGGGGGGGGGGGGAGCAGCATTGCATATAAGAAACATCCAGGTTGTGACCTCAACCTCCTTGTCCATTTTCTTCTTCATTATTTGTGTCAGATGATGTTCATTTTGCCTCCTTTCATTCTGCAGTTAGTTTTTCAGACACAATTTAAGATATTGGAACTGACCTTTAAAAACCTAAATGACCCTAAATATCTCAGGGCCAACATCCTCTGTTATGACCTTTGGCTGTTCAAATCTGCAGAAGAGGCACTTTTGAAGAGGCCCCCGCTGTCAAATAGCTGTCTTTTCAGTATCTCAGAATGGATTTTCATCTTCTTCTGCATTTCTCCCAGGCTATGGAATATACTCCCTGGGGAGTTGCATCTGGCTCCTATTCTTGGCATTTAAAACATTGTTCCTTTGCTGTTCTTGTCAAGAGCATCCCAGTGTCATTATCTCTTCCCACCAGCTCAGTAACAAAACTTCGGCTGTGATGATATCAAATCAAACCAAATAATGTACTCTGTTTTATCAGCACAAAGTTCTAATAAAATATTATTTCTTCAGCGCATTCTGAGCCTCTGGCAGTTTAAAGACACTCTTTTTCCATCTAGCACTTTATCCAATTGCTGATCCAGTGTTTCATGCCTAGAATTCATCTCTTGTTATTTTGTCGCTGAATCAGCCAGCATATTGCTTTACAAAAACAAAAGTCTGGGTTAAAACGACAGAGGGACGCCATGGAGAACAGGCAAGGCAATCGTGCAAGGGTAACTAGTAGGTCTGTACAATGGGTCGGAGGATATTCTACTTCTCCTGAGCCTCCTTTGGTCTTCTCCAACATTGCTCATAATGTGGGAGACAAGAAGGCTTCTTTTCCAGCTGTGGACAAAGTCACTCAGTCTGGGTGCCTCAGAGTAATGTCTGAAGTGTGCTTCAAAACTGCCTAACCTGATCTCCCTTGGGCCAATTCAGACCAGTTCGGGTGAACTGGTAGTTCCAACTATCAACTGTGAGCGAATCGGTTTGTTCCAACTTTCATCTGGGCCCGCCTGCCCGCCTGCCCGCCCC
Source organism: Natrix helvetica (assembly GCF_964273705.1). NCBI lineage: Eukaryota > Metazoa > Chordata > Lepidosauria > Squamata > Natricidae > Natrix > Natrix helvetica. The sequence goes on from NC_138548.1 coordinate 140,598,913, forward strand.
TGCGCTATACTCACCTATATTCCTTTTTCTGAAGCGCAGCAGAGTGGATTGCCTCAGATGTTTTTCTCCCCAGCAGTAATGTGGAAGGTGATTTTTTAATTGGGAGATCTCACAGTTTTAATTGAGGGACAAGAGTCAAGCGAGCAGGTCGTGACCTCATTTCTCCATACCCTTTCTCCACATCCTTGACATCTACAAGAATCTGAAGGAACAGAAAGAAAGTTGCTGAAGTTACACCCTGATCACCTGGCTGCGCCTGATTCCCTTTGTCTGCCAAGAATGATGCCACTTGCTCGCAATGAACTTCTGATTGTTCTGACTTTTCTCTCCAACACCTTGATGGAGATATTGCACAAGGCAGAAAAACAATTCCATCTTGCACTATGCAGATTCAATGAAAGTGAAGAAACAAACTTGTTTTACTGCCTTGGCTGCAACACTGTTAGGTCTTTAGATAGCTCTGATTCTTTGCTCAATCTTTTTCTTCTTCCAAGTGTGTATTCACTTATGCCCCCAATTAAAAGCCTATCCTTTTATCTTTTAGAGCCCAGAGGGTTGATTTGTCTGTGATAAGGAAAGGAGAACTTAGGAGAGATAGCATTAATTAGCCAGGCTACCTCCATATTTCATAGAGCATCCAGAACATTGACATTCCTACTAACAGATGTAAAGAATTCATGAAGTGCATTCAGGACAAATGTGTACACATCAGATACATAATTAAATAAGGCCATTTTAATCATCCCTAAATTCTAAAACATTAAGGAATTACTTGTCAATAACAGTGTAGTCAGATGTGGTTCCTCCACCTTCAGTTCACCCCAGATAGAACACCAAAGCAAATGTGTATCATACTTAGATGCAGGAAATCAGATGTTAGTTTTAACAAGCCCATGGTGGTTATGGAGGGCCCAACATTTTGACTCACTCATGACTGGACAATCTTAGTGTATGGACACTGAAATGCCCAGGAAAAGGAATCTGAAATAATCCAACAACATGTCCAAGATCACTTTGGCTAGTTTAGAAAGACAGACTGTCAGCACTAATAATCCACCCACGCATATGCACTTAAAACTGACAACAGACAGATGGAACAGCAGGTCAGTAAGAAGAGATTGCTATACTGGAACCCACAGCACAGCATCTCCCTGCCATCAGGATACAGACAAGAGAAGACGACGTTATCTTCCTAACTCTACTACTACGTGCTCCCCATTGGTTACTCACTGATGCTGCCTGACCCTGGCTGTAAAAGTTTCTAAATCAGAACTTTCCTTGTGCCTCTTCCCAATGTATGTCTTTGTTTTCATCTGCTAAGCTTCGTGGTGTGGAATTTGTTCAGCAGGCTACGTTCCCTCAGTTCTTGTTCCAACCTCCCGTTGGACAGTTTTGTTGTTACCTAATAATAATTCTGCTTCTGCTCTTTTTTTCCTCCACTTAAGCTTTCTGTCTTAGCCTAAATCCCAGGCTCGTGGGAATGCCTTCTTTATGGGCCAGTTTGGCAACTGCACTGGAAAGGATGGTTTGTTTCAGGCAGCTCTAATAAATTATATATTCTCTGTCTGAAATGCCACCAAGTCCTCCTCCTTCTTCTTATGAAACAGAGCACTACATAACATAATGGTTTCGTTATTTAAGATGATATGAAGATTAAGTGAGTAACCAAGTTTCCTCAATCTTTGATATATCATCCTTATAGTCATTATTTACAATTCTGTATATACTTATTTAATGCATATATTGTTCAAATACTGTACGTGTGTATTTCTAGTACACTTCAGTGGTGGGATTCAAATTTTTTTACTACTGGTTCTGTGGGCATGGTGAGTGTGGTAGGGGAAGGATACTGTAAAACCTCCATTCCCTCCCCACTCCAGGGGAAGGTTACTGCAAAATCCCCATTTCCTCCTGATCAGCTGGGACAGGAGGCAGAGAATAGATGGGGACAAGGCCAGTCACAAGTGGTATTTACCGGTTCTCTGAACTACTCAAAATTTCCACTGCCTTTTCTCCAGAACTGGTAAGAAGTTGCCAGCTTCTCTGATACACTTCTATACCTATGTTTTGTTTTAATTTATTTAGTGTAAAAATGATATATCATGCCTTTTTTCCTTTTTTCCTTTTGCCATAGTATTGATTACCTGCTTGTTGATTTCTAGACCCTTCGGAAACTGTTAAGGGACCTTGAAAGGAAGTTTTTTGCTTTTGTTGGAATGCAAATACAGGAAGTCCTCTACTTACATACATTTATTTAATGATGACTCAAACTTACAATGTCCTTGGAGAAAGTGACTTGCAACCTGTTGTCAAAATTATGACTGTCACACACACACACACACACACACACACACCAAGGTCACATGATTGCAATTCAGCTACTTGACAACTGGCATCACATTTGTGACAGCTGCAGCACCTTGCAGTCATGTAATTACAATGTGATTCAATTAATGACCATATGTGTTGCTTAACAACCATGGTAAAAATAACCAGTCCCACGTTCATGGATCTGTACATGGACCAGAATGCTACTATACTTAAGACTCAGTTCCTGCAATGAACTATTCTTCCATTCAAGCAACCCTTTGCTGCAGGTCTCTTTCAAATATTGCAAAAAGGTTCTAGGGATAGTGGAATACAAGGCTGTTGTGGAAAGCCCATCCCTATGCTATCACATCCACAGCCAATGTGATTAAGTCATGTGGTTAGCTACTGTCTTGTAAATCAAATCCATTGTAAATAGGACAACGTTGGATAAAGAAGTCTTTTCCCTAATTGGAACATCCCATTGTAGTCATCCTTCTTCCTCTTTCCATGATTTTTTTCTCACAGTTTTAGCCTTCTAGACTAGTGTTTTTTCACAGTGTTCCAGAAGTAAACCACAGAGAGCCAGAGGGGAGGAAGTCCATTTCCCAGTTGCAGTTGACTTCAGTCATTGGATTTGCATAAATGCTTTACTTGTAAGATGGAGAAGTGAGGTTGCCTGATCATCTCTCCCTTATTTTATCTCTGCCTTGGTAAACCTTCTCCTGTGAAACTTTCTCTGAATGTTGTCCTGCACCAGTGGTGGGTTACGACCGGTAAGCCCCAGTATGGACGTACCAGTGCCTGCCAGGAGCACCAGGTACCGTTCCGGTACGGTGCTCTGGAGGGCCCACCCGCCCTCTTACACTCCTTACCGATATTTGAAGTGTTCAAGGCTTCCACGCATGCGCACGGAGCGTACGGCGCCTGCACGATGTTCTGTCGAGCAGCTGGAAAGTTGTGGGTGGTAAGTATACATGTGCATGATTATTCATGTGGTGGGCGCCCGGCCCTGGAGCACCGTAACAGTTGCAATGGGATCCGGAACCCACCATTTCACCACTGAAGCCATTGCCATGGCAATACCACACCGCTGTACAGTAGAAGCCATTTTAAGGCACAACAGACTGTATCTTAACAGACCACCACCCTGAAGGGTGTTTTTACCCCCACAATATTTTTTTTCAGAGGGTAAGTCATCTATGTACCAAGTTGGTTGAAATTGCTCGAGGCATTCCAGAGTTATGCTGGAAGATACCCTCCCACACACACAAACTTATATATATAGATAGATGTATGTATGGAGTTGAGATATATGATAGAATGGAATGGAAATATATAACCTAATATAATATTCCATTCCCCTTTTGTTACAGTGAAGTAGTAAGACATAGAAGGATTTGGTTTTTTTCACATATTTTTCCCCCCAAAGTAGTTTGAAAACAGGGAAAACATGAGATGAAACAAGTATTATTCCCAAATGCAAAGTATGTGTCATTTGACCCTTAAATTCTCTTTCCCCTCTTCCTCCAAATCTGAACTTGTTAAGCCTGCCTTAAGAAAATGAGAGAACATGTTTCATAAATTTCACATCACAAACTGCATACTTGGGTGTACCAAGAGATTTGTAAATCATAGGATCGTACTTCTCAGTGGTATATTTTTCTTTTCTAACCTGAGTTTCATTCTCCTGCTCAGACAGTATACTAAGCTCCCCCAAAAAAATGAATTAAAATTTGTGTCTGATAGAAAAAAGTATCAGCCTTTTTTTCATAAGTTAAAAACCTGTTTCTCCATCTACTATACATGTTCAGATGTGTTATCTGAAGTTCTCCCCTCGTATTCTCAACATCAAGCAGCCTCTTCTGTATTGAGCTTTTCTGTATTGTGGAGTAACATTCTATTATATCTCCTGCTTGAAAATGTATTGCGAACCCTGGCCTGAGAATCCTCCTCTCCTAGAACTTCCGCATAGTGCACTTAGCATGCTTGTTACCATTGATTTGCTCACATGCAGTTTTCCATCCTTGCGTCCTGAGTTAGTTCAGGTTTTTTTGTATTTTGAATTGGTTAGACATTGGGTTTTACATTCAATACATGGAATAAACCTACAAAGACCTAAGAAGTTTGATCTTGCTTTTATAGTTGGTGATCTAACTATCTAGGGTAGTGATGGCTAACCTTTTACGGATTGAGTGCCTAAAGCGCGCGCCTGAACCCCCAAAATGCGATGTGCCCCACCCCCCATGCATGCACATGTGAGGGGCCCCGCAGGTGCCCCACCCCCTCATATGTGCGGCAGAGACCCAACAACCACTGGCTCGCGGGAGGCCCACGCACATGCATGGTGAACCTGAACTAGGGAGATGGCTCATGTGCCCATAGAGCTGGCGCTGCGTGCCATAGGTTCACCATCACGGATCTAGGGAATACATGTTTCTAAAAACCACAAGAAAAACATTTGAGAATTCAGGTAGTTTTTGACTTACAACCATTCATTCAGCAACCAAAGTTACAGTGGACTAAGGGACTTATGACCCACGGCTAATATTACAGTCACAGCAACAGTTAATAGATTAAGATTTGGGTGCTTGGCAGCCCATGTTCACTTATGACTGCAGAGTCATCTCAACTCTCACCCACCCACCTGCCTACATCCCCCAATCCAAGCACTTTGGGGACCACTGCTACCCTAGTTAACCTCCCTACCTTCTCTGCTCCCACTGCTGAAGAGGCGTACCTGCCTGGCGGCTGGGCTGGGCTGGGCTGGGTTGAGGCTAGGCTTTGTGCTGCAACAACCCCCAGCTTCCGCCTGCCACCACCCAAATAAATGGCCTTTTTGGCACTCCAGTTCTGGAACTGATTTAGCCCCACACACACACACACCACACACACATATACATATTGCAAAGGGCCTTTTTGGCACTGCAGTTCTGGAGTTGCTTTTTGGAGGGGAGGGAATACAAAGCCCGGCCACAGCTGGTCCAGCTGCCAGGCTGCCCAAGCCTCATTCAAAGCAGTAGCAAGAAGACTGCAAAGGTCAGCTGGGATGGCAGAGCACAGAGTGGCAGTGTCTCAGCGGGCAGGATGACAAGAGTATCTCGGCTGGGATGGGGATAGGGATGGGGTGGCTGTGGCTGTGACTTTCTGGGGTGCAGCAAGCAGCTTGGCAGTCATGCTGTTCTGGCTGTGCTTGCCATCCTGCAAGGATAGGGATGGGGTGGCTGTGGCTGTGACTTTCTGGGGTGCAGCAAGCAGCTTGGCAGTCATGCTGTTCCGGCTGTGCTTGCCATCCTGCAAGGATAGGGATGGGGTGGCTGTAGCTGTGACTTTCTGGGGTGCAGCAAGCAGCTTGGCAGTCATACTGTTCCGGCTGTGCTTGCCATCCTGCAAGGCAGGGTGCAGAGTGACAAAAAGAGCAGAGATGCGGAGGAGACAGGTGGGTAGGGAGAGATGGAGACATCCCCATACTTTATTGCGGATCAGGCTTGGAGGGAACAAGCTCCTAAGGCCTTGAATTGGTGAAATTACATGCTTAAGAACCCATTATTCTTGGTTAATAACAGCAATAGAGTGTGCTGGGATAGCTGTTGCTAAGTGATGCAGTCATGTGACATCTCACTATACAACCATATTGTTTAGCGATGGAAATTCTGGTCCCAATTGTCGTTGTCGGTCGAGGATTACCTGTAGGAATTTAAACCTGAACACAGCTAGACAAGCATCATTAGATATCTGATCTAGGAACTGCAATCCTAACCCGCAAAAAAGTATAGTGCTCACTCTAATAGTAGCAATGTCAGCAGCTCCAGAAATATATTGTTCCATTGTAAAAGTGGAAAATCGTTAAAAGGTCCTATGCCAATCATCCATAGCATATCCTAGCCCACTTTTCCCCCTTATGTATGTCTTAGTAGCTTAGACTTATTCATTTCATAGTTTCTTCCTGATCTTGTAAAATAAATGCTAGAATTCCACAATTCTTTGCAAAATTTTGCAAACATGCTATCAGGTTTCTTAAAACTTGGCTTTCTCGTGGGTCTTTTATTACTGCTCAAATATTAGAGAATTACCTACTACAATTGTGTATATATTTTATGTGTTTTAATGTATGTACTAAAAGAACAGGGTTTCAAAGGAAAACAAATATTATGAGATGGTGGTGCTGCATTTTTTAAACATATATCACTGCTCCAAAAAGACATACTAAGTTCACTGGAAGTTATTTCCAGGAAGGAACACTATAGCTGTTAGCCTAAACTAGCACGAAATGTTGTCTGTACCCTAATGTTTTTTTATTTCTGGATGTATAATATAAATAAATAAGCATTAAAAGGTATTTAAAAAATTTGTAACTCAATTCCCCAAGCTGGATCTTAGGGCACAGTAACCCCAATGTGATGGTAAGAACATCAACGGCTCTCTTTGGCCACAACTTTTCTTCTCAAGACTTATGAAGTATGTTTCTCTGCTAGCAAATCTGCCTTGTCACCCTTAGATGCCAAATAGTCCAGGCCAAAAAGTAGAAACCATTAGTTTCTGAAAACTAGCAATGTCCTGGCTGTATTGCAGCTCAGCTCTTTGCTTCTCAGCTGAGAGTATTTGAAGTCTCACAACACTGAGATGAAAGCAAAGAAAATTCTATACCGGAGACCTCGTGCCACCAGAGTAATGTTTTATGCCATGTTTTCATTGGTTTTAGTTCTTTAAACTGAAAAATTCCTAGGCATTTTATATGGCATTTTATACACACACACATCATGATAAATACATTTTTCTTATAAAAATATTATTATGTCATAAAATCCCTGTAGCTCTCATTAACTCTTTGTTATTTCCAAAGATATCTGGATACATGAGTTAAGAAGAGAAATCTGGTTAGGATGTTGTACCAAAATAATAAATTAGAGTTGCTAAGTCCTAGTATATCCAATTGGTAGTTCATACTTCCACAAATGTCCTATGGATTTCTGAATTAGAATCCTTTCCTCTGTGAAAGTTGTCATGGCTCCCTGTTTTCTCTGTGTGTTTTTGTGGCCAGGCCCCAAAAAGTATATTTGGTCAGCATAAGACCTCACAATTGTTTATTAGAGATCCTGCTTAAAAAATTCAATGTCACACCAAATCTCACAGCCCATACAGCTACATCCCAAATAATCCCATTGTCTTCCCAAGACAAGAAAATAATAGCAGAAATGTTGATCTTTAATATACTAACCTATTCCTGATGGACTTAAATACCTGATGGACCTAAGTAGCCTGTGGTACATTTCAGAAGGAATTTTCTTAGGGAAACTTGGAAGGGAGGCCTGTATTGTAAAAATTGGCACACTAGGATTAAGGGATCCTTGGTGTTTCCAGAGCTCGGTTGTTGTCTTGCAGATATTTCATTACACAACTAGGTAACATCATCAGCACTAGTAAGGAATGGCCTATGAAGAAGTTAACTAATTTGGGTAATGTAACATCTGCAAGAAAGCAATCAAGCTCAGCGAACAGCAATAACCTCTTATTTCAACCCTGAGTTACAAATATTCTCTTTTATCAATACACTGGAAGCAGTGACGTGCGGTGAGGTTTATGGCTGGTGAGGCTGGTGACATCATCAGGAAGGCGGGGAATGGGACCACGTGTGCTGGAGGCTCAGGCTGCCTCAGCCTCCAGCACACGTGATCCCATTCCCGACCTTCCTGAGCGTGCTCCGCCGGCTCGTGCTCCGCAGTCCTCAAAAGCGACTGGGGAACGACGAGAACCTTCCTGCCTCTTCTGGACTTTGCGCACTTCTCGCGACTGCATATTGCAGTCGTGAGGAGCGCGTGAAATCCAGCAGAGGCAGGAAGGTTCTCGTCGTTCCCCAGTCGCTTTCATGCCTTCATCATCCGGGAGCACCGACAACATTTCTGCCTCCGCAGCTCCCAGGCACGGCCGGACGGATGTAGCCACAGCAACGCCGAGGAGGTCTGGGCGGACGAAAGAGCGAGCGAGGCAGCCTGATCCTTGGTCGCTCACCCGCCGGACTGCCTCGGCGCCATTCTGGCTACCTCCGTCCGGGCGCGCCCGGGAGCTGCAGAGGGCGGAGGCAGAAATGTTGTCGGCGCTCCCGGATGACAAAGGCATGAAAGCGACTGGGGAACCCAGTCCCTTTCGTGCCTTCGTCATCCAGGAGTGCCGACAACATTTCTGCCTCCACAGTTCCCGGGCGCGCCCGGACGGATGTATATAATATTATATACTATTATTTCATGAAGAGAGGTGAGGCTCTGCCTCCCCTGCCTCCCCTGACCGCACGTCCCTGACTGCAAGTAATATAAAATGCCAGTTGTCCTAAATAATTTATTTCTGCACGTGCATGCCTCCTCCAACTTCATTCTGGGATCAAAGCGCTTCTAGGTAAATAAGTGCTTTTTTTTATCAGGGCAACCTGGTCTACCCAAATATGGGATGGGGTATATGGCTTCCGCTTTCGCCTTTCAGCCCCAATCCAGGATCCTTCGCAGGCAGTCGCTTTTCACTACAAACTATTTTTTTGTGTCTGCTAAATTTATAGAAAGAAAGAAAGGGAGACAAGTATAGATCTATTTCAAGCTATTTAGCTCTCATCAGTTAGCCCCATGATGGTGAGCCTATGGCACATGTGCCAGAGGTGGCATGAGGAGTCCTCTCTGTGGGCATGCATGCTGTCACCAGCTGCTCTTCTGGTTTCCGGCGCGCACATGTGCAATGGCCAGCTGGTCTTCATGGGCACAGGAGCACCTGATAACAGGTCTGAGAAAAACGCCCTGAAAATGGCCCCCAAAATGCCCAAAAAACAGACGCATGCGCCCGCCGGCCAGCTGGTCTTTGGGTTTCCAGCACTCTGTTGCGCACATATGCATGCATGTGCACACGCATTCCAGTTTGGGCACTCGGTGCCGAAAATCTTCGCCATCACTGAATTAGCCATACCCTTTTGGGATTTGAATCTTGGGTTACTTCTGGGTAAGTACCTAAAATTGCAGCAATGTATTTACTGAGAGCAACTGAGGATTTTCAAAATTACTGTAAGCTTTTCCAAGGAGAGTTTCCAAGATCTCATTTGGCCAAGAGAGTGAAAAATCAGGGTGAGAAATGAAAAACTGGGATTGATGTTTGAGAGTCTCCAGGCTCGCAAGTGGGAATCTCATTGGGTAAAGGGTTACATTAAGTTGCATCTGAAATTCTATCAAAGCTTTCTGGAAAGAAGAAGAAGAAAACTGTGGATCATAGATTTCCGCATTTTTGGAGATGTAAAGTCCAGCTGTTAAAATCTTCTTTGATCCTAGTCCTCTGACTACATTATGGAGTAAATTTTTCTCCAGGTCCTGCTGTTTTACGCATCTAATCCTCTGTACAAAAAAAGTGCCAAAGCTGCTCTTCTCTTTGGCCAAATGCTGCAATTGACCAGCATCCAGTTTAGCTGTAACTGCCGGCATTGTTCTGCTGGATATAAGCAGCTATTTTGTTCTTTAGAAAGACTTCCATTAAGGCTGGGATTTAATTTTGATAACGATACATTAGAAAAATAGACGAGAGCTGTAATTGCTTCTTACATGGAAATTGGAATTCAAGTATGAGAGCGAAGAAGAGTTGCTGTCTTTTCAGCTTTCTCAGCAGGCGAGTTGGAACAAGGACTCACTGTTCTTTTCAGTAAACTATTTTCTTTGCAGACTAGAAATCTATAAGGAAAAGAGGCAGAACTGTGAAAAATACAAACTAACAGCATCTGTTATCCCCTCTAACAGCATGGTAAAGAAAATCCAAAAATCCTGGTAAAGAAAAAGCAGCTCTCTTCCTCACACTCACATTGCAGCCTTAATCCAATTTGCAAAATAGATTTGTTTTTTTTTTGGGGGGGGGGCACCATTAGCTTATAAATCGACTGGAATGCAGCAAGGTATGTGTAGTAAAATCCTAACCTCCTGCAATAAAGGTTTGGACAGAAGGCTAAATGCAACTGAATTGGGACAGCTAGAGCTAAAGCTCAATAAACTATATAACAGAACCCAGGTAACCAAGAAAAAACTAGCATGCTGTAATTAAATGATTCCCAGGAGAGGGCATGATATGGATTTCACTCATTGTTGGAGCTGAAGATTCCCCCCCCTCCCCTAGAATAATAAAGGTACGGTTTGTACTGCTGTGTGCTGTGTTATACGGTTTGTACAGTCTGAAGACTGTTCTACTTTGAAAATTTAATTGGTACTTTTTTAACTTGTTAAGTGAACATTGGAAAATGGTGTGTGGGGAGCACTGGGTTGCTTCAGTTTGCTCATCTGTAAGAGTGAACTTCTGGAATTTATAGCTCTGGAAAAGCAATATCAATTATAAGCGTTCCTCATTTAGTGACTGTTCACAAATACGTCTCTAATTTTTTTAAAAAAAGATTTCTGACCACCATCCAAATGGGATCCTTGGCGCGCTTTGATTTTGATTATTTTTTCAAATGTTTCATTACCCAACTAGGTAACATCATCAGTGGTAGAAAAGAGTGGGTTTGATCTCTTTATATACAAGTAAACACGGATGATGTTACCTATTTGGGTAATGAAATATCTGCAAGTAAACAACGCAGCTGAAAACTCTGTACACTATGAGTCTATAGCAAGGATGCCTATAATATCCTGAGAAAGAATGTGTAGTCCCATAATGCCTAGGGAAAGGCTCTAGAGGACATCACAGATATACTACTGGATGGCATTTCTTCAATGTGACAGAAGGCGAGAACTCAAATAGGAAGTGAAAATTTATATGAACTGTATTAGCAATAGCACTTAGACCTATATATCACTTTGTAGTGCTTTACAGCACTTTCTGGGAAGCTTACAATGTCAGCATATTGCCCTCCAAAATCTGGCTCCTCCTTTTACTGATTTAGGAAGGATGGAAGCCTGAATCAACCTTGAGCCCTGTCAGGATTGAACTCTTGGCAGTGGGCAGAGTCAGCCTGCAATACTGCATTCTAACCACTGCGCCACTATGGTTTAGTTTTTGCTCTGCTCCTGCCCACTTCTTTGTTCTGGTCTCTTCTACTTTTTGGGTGTGGCCTCTGGCGAAAAGCTCCAATAGCTAAGGCCAGGCAATGGCTAGAAAATGATCTTTATCTGAGCTCTAAGAGCCAAGTCTAAGGCACGTAACCCACTGAAGCTCAGAAAATGACAGTCCTTATGGGTAAACCAAAAGTCTCTAATTCTTGTTTTAGAAAACATAAATAAGTCGTGATTCTTTCTGCTCTTTCATTTTTCTTCCTTCCTTGTAATTCCTTTCATCTAGTTCTTTGGAGAAAGAGAAAAGAGATATGGAGATGAGAGAGCCAGATTTGAGAGGAAGATAAATTAACTGGAAATGAATGCTCTCCCCGCCAAATTGGGAATGGCGTGGCATCACACAATATCTTATCCAGGGTTTTAAAAAGCATTATTTAATCAATTTAATCATAAGCTTATTAATATTAATATCCTGCTTTGTTATCCTTAACATTTTTATAGTTAGGAGGTTAAGAAAAGTTATTTCTACCTTCTGCAACCTTCTCCAATCTCGATAGCCTCCAGAAATGGGGCTTTAAAATCCCAGAATTCACAGCGATGGCAATGCTAAATGGGAATTCTGAGAGTTGAAGTCCAGATTGTTATAGCAGAATATGGTAGAAGAAACAGCTACCTTAGTAATTCTTAGGTCCTTGATTGGTCATTAAGTTTCCACCAGTCTTAGATGGTAAATCCAACTGTAGATTCCCCACAAATAGCAATTAAATTCATGCTTTGAAGACATCCAGATAGAGAAGCTTGACTATTGTGAACCTAGGCTTGAGACCCTGTTATTTACGTAATTATTGATGTTGAATGAAACTCATTCTCTGTATTTTTTTTTATTGCTCTGTTTAAGATTGTATTATTTTGTCTTTAATAATCTGCTGTTTAATAACAAAAAGGATTTATGGCAGCCAATTGTAAATATTTCTAATTGGTGTATGCAGCTACATTAAATAGAAAGAGCAATTGGAAAAAGATTGGGCATCTAATTGAAGTCTTTCGGGTGGTTATGGACAAAATAGCTCAGTTGTTCACAGATGATTCTGTTGCTCTTATGCTTTCCCATTTCAGTTTATATATTCTTGCCTCTGAGCTTTCAGACTATAAATTGTTCTTACACCCACCCCCAAAGAGCCAGTCAGATGTATTCAGCCAAGCCATCTTATTTAAACATACAAAATAATAGGGATTCAGGCCATCAGTCCCCCAATCATACTGTATTTAAGTTGAAATGTTGCCTAGTATTAAAAGCAGGACTGAAAGCAGGATTGAATGACTTAAATCAAGGCACTTTTGACACCTACACAAAGCATAAATGGTAACAATAAGCACAAAAGCCATTTTCTGAGCATGGTGTTAAGCCTGCTTAGAAATCAGTTCTATAATGGAACAGATAATGAAAGTTTAATTGCAACAATTCTCTCAGGTCTCCTAACATATGCACAACCTATTTGACTATTTTTGCCACAATGATGCTGTCTGTCATCATCCATTCTAAGAAACGTTTGGCTTACCTGTAACTAGAATTCACACGTCTTTTGGCACACCTCAAGGAGGATTATAGACATTTAAAATCCTGACGTACGCCAACTCAGGTTAATGCAATGGTGGGACATGGGGCTAGACATTGTTTTGTGTGTGAGAAATATTTAGCATTTTAAAAATGCCAACTGGACTGCAAATAATATTTCTGGTAGCTGTATGAGAAGCCAGCCCAATGATCCTTGGCCTTTGTGAACAAGTGGATGTGCTTTGTTGCTGAGGGCATAATGAAACAGCTTCCTCTTAATCACAGTTCAAGATCGAAGCTGTGCGTGCCCATTTATATGCCGAACCCTGGTACTGGACTGCAGATAACCAATCAAATGACCATTTATTTGCTCATTCGAAAGCATTTTTTACCTACTGACCCAAGAAGGGGTCAATTTTAATAGGCGATGCGAGGAGATCATAGGAAAATATAATTAGGCTGCCTTTGATTTGATGAAATGAGCAAAATACTTTGAACAGTCCAGATGCGCTACATATAAATGCTGTTAGTATTTTTTTTTAATTGCCTATAGGACTGAAGAAAATAAAATCAACACATTCCACTAAATTGTGAGATGTACAGAGAAAGAGAGAGATTCTTTTAAAACTTGGATAAACCTACATTTGGGAGATTAAGAAGATGCATATGTTGTGCATGAACCCTAAATCATATAGGAAGACCTTTCTTGAATGTAATAAACTTTTTATCGTCTATCAGTAGAGCACTGATGAAGAGGAATATAGTGTGAAAAAGGGTTTGGAAATGGATTTGACTCAATATATCAATGTAGCAAGGCTTCCTTATGTTCCCCTGGAACTAGGAAACCACCTACAAGCAAGCTTTGATCCCATACCAAAATTTCAAAAGCTAGTTGAGTATAACTGACCATCTCCATAATCATGAACCCTGCAGGATAAACCTACAGTCTATCGGTCTCCCCATTACTTCTGCAAGTATCCCCAGTGATGTGAGGAACCCTTCACCGGTTTTGAAATTGAACCTATGCATTAGGAACACGAAAAATCTTGAGAAGAAACTAGCATTCAATGTTCTTTTAGTGGTTAGCATGCCCCCTTGCTTAGGTGTATTCCAGTTAAATAAATTATGGCACCCTTATTTACATACCCTGCTAACAATGGTTAATAAACTGTACCGACTGGTTCATCCACCATATTAAATGCTAAATTCGAAGCACATTGTGCCTTTTTGTGAACCTGGCTCGCCAGTCCAGAAACAATAATTTCTGTCCATCTCTGTCTCCAAAGGACAATGATTGTATCACTGGAGCTTTTTTGGGGAGGGGTGGATAGATGGAACTATTATTTCTGCACCTTTTACGAAATCCCTTTTCTTATCTCAGGAGGTTCTCCTGCTGGTGCACAGGTGCACCATCACTGCTTGAAGATATCTTTTCATTACCAAAGAATAGTTACTAAAAGCGTTATGTATTTCTGGGCACTGCAGAAATAAAAGAACCATGACACTCAGCGACTGGTGCTGAATGCCTTCTGTACGTAACTCTGCAAACGTCCTAGGCATTCAGCTTTGTTGATACAGGGAGCCAAAGGTGAAGTAGGAAAACCTTTCAAATAATTCAGCCAAAAGGATCGGCAGGCTTTCTTCAGAGCGGACTGAAAAATAACTCTGCCGGTAGGAGACTGTACAAAAAAAAATGTCAGCCTTATTTTAAAAGAGGCTCCAGAGAGAAATATATTTCTCCAGAGAAGTTGTTTTGGTTACACCTGTGTTCTGAGAATAAAAGACATAGTAGAATGGTTCTTTCTGAAGCAAAGCTTTATCTTCTCTACCAAGGAATTTGCCTCCTAAAACTCTTAGATTCTTTTTAGATCATTTGAGAGATCAGCCAATCATAATTTCATAAGTATTTTTCTCCTATGAGCTTCCACATGTTCATTTATAATTATTTCATCTTCTATTATGAAACTAATCATGAATGTATTTCAAGCCAGTTTTATTCTCATTCTAGGTTACTTAAATTTCTTATCCTACTATATTCTACTTTTGGGGGTATGTGGAGTACTGATTACTTACTGCAGGATAATTATAGGAAGAAAAAGTTTTAACTTTTGTGCCTCTGAATGTTTTTAAAAGATACTCTAAAGAGGGATTCTTAATACAGTTCCAAAAGCATACTTTCTACTTTTCTTTAATTATTCTAATTCTCTAATTAAGAGTGATAACATTACAAAGTCAAAAGAAGGACATTTATGAGAATCAGTAAAATGTTGATCTGGACATTTTAAAGTATATGTATTACTATTAGCAGTATATCTACCTATTTGTTATTATAGAAAACTAATGTTATTTCTCAAGCCAAATGCAGTCTAGCTTTAAATTATGAACAGATAAGGTTGGATATACTGTGCTTTTTCTTTATATTTCAATATGTTCTTTTATTTGATAAGCAATTTTTAAAAGCACCTCTCACATTTTTATCCTGCTTTCCCTTTCATCTATCAGTAATCCTGCATGTAGACTAGACTGAGATGTAGCTATTTGACCAATATCTGAACATGAATTTTCTAGACGAATGGGATCCAAATCCAAATTTTGTTAGGGTGGTGGCAATGTGGAAGACTATCATATTTTGAGCAGTGTAATTATCTCTTTTGATCTTTCCTTCATATTAAGAACATTCTAAAGTGTAGAGTTCGTTCTGAGTTATGATGGTTTCTAAATTGCTTGTTCCTTCCTACTCCTGCTAAGAGAAAAATCTCAACACAGCTGTAGTACATTAGAGAGGACCCCAAGATTACCAAAATTGGCACCTGCTTATCTGTAATTGCCAGATTTTTTCGTTTACATCCCAGGTGTTGTCAATTTGCATAATGAACAAGTGTACCATCTAGCTAAGTTCAGGCAAGTGGTGCCATGTAAACAAGTCATGAGTTTTGTGTACTAAGCATGAATAATCGACCTCTTAGCCTAGTGCAAATCAGGGACAACCCTTCCCCCCATATTGTCCCTTGTGCTTTGACACAGACCTGGTGTTGTGTTCCTTTGGGGCTCCTGATAGCTGAAGGGAAGTTTATTATCATCTTGCTAGATATTTTATGCTTTTGTGTTTTGGTTGTCTCTGCTAAATAATAAAGCTTAAAATCTTTTTACTTTTGTGTTTATTGTCTCCTGATTCTCAAAGAACCAATTGTCTGGTACCTGGCTATTAGCTGACACTTGGCAATATACTTGCTTACAATACAACACTATCTGTTGTGTAATGCAGAAATGTTTTTGCTTTAATTTTATTTTAGTCTCTTAACACGGTAAATTTCATTGTGAGGAGTGAAAGTAATGCAGAACAAAGATGATGGTTTTTTTAAAAAAAACTGTTGAGAATCTACCACAATCATGTTGGGCTAGGAATGTAAGTTTATTTTAGCTTAAATTTTGGGCGGGGGGAGCGGTGTGAGGGAGAATTGTGGTATTAGAAGCTTTTCTGAAGGAGAGAGGTGAACATATTTTCATGAATATTTTGGACTAGAATTTACTCTAAGCCTTTAAAGAAAGATTGCTTACATCTTGTAAGATTTAAATCAGGATTAAAATACTAAGCGTTTCATAAAATGTACTGCTAGTATAAAGAAGTGCTATAGGCCCTTTTTTTATTACTAAGGAAAAGTGAGGTTTCAAACAATTTGTGGTTTCTAGAAACTTGTAGCTTCCCATTTTCTCGCACTTCCATGTTGGCTGAGCTTAGTTATGCTTACCTTAAATAATCAGACCTGCAGGCAACTCCCCTGAACATATTTTATTCACATTTTTGAAAGCTTTTTACCGAGACCTCAACACTGACAAGCTTTTTAACTTCAGCTTTACGATATGTACCTGCTTTCCTTGTTTATCTCTTCTGATGGTTCATAATAAACAACTGCTCACCATCTAGTCTTGTGATCTGAAATGTGAGGGTTTTTTTTTCTTTAGTTCCATCACCTGTTTTAGATCAATGGAAAGTAAGAGCAAAAGATTGGCATTGGCTCCCTCAGCAGGAGTTTGGCAGACTTTCAAATAAATAAAGCAGGAGAATCAACTTTCCTCCCTTTTTGCCTGTCTGAGAGTGTGTTGTGGCTGCTACCAAACCATTGAGGATCCTTTGCAAGCTGTTCCATCAAAAAGGAGAGGCGCTGGAAAAGTTGTTGTTCTGCACTACACAACATTTTCTCACTGGAAAAAAGAAAAGAAAAGAACAAACAGGCAACAGTAAAACAGTAAAAAAGGAATGCTGAAATGATTTCTTCTACAATACGGTATTAAAACACAGTGTCATATCAGCAAACTCTTTGAAATGTTACTTCTAGTCAAAGAAAAAATAAAACTACCGATGATGTAGCTCAGTGATGGCTAATCTTCCGGACCAAGTGCCCAAAGTGTGCAAACCCCGAAAATACAATGCGTGCGGGCCCTCCGCACACACCATGTGTTAGATATTAACATATATCGTGGCAAGTCTCCTCTCTGGTCCGCTGCTACAGCGGGAAACAGGTATCGTTCTGATTGGTCGAGGGGCGTACCCGATCCCTATAAAAGGGGAACCCTCCGACCACAGAGCAAGCTGCATCACCACTACTATTAATAAAGAGCTGTTAAGTCACTTTGTGTCCGCAGTCTGTTCTCTCGTTGCCCAGATCTAACATTGGCGACGAAGGTGGGATCGAGAGGCAGATAGGACGAAGAACGCTACTCCAGAATCTCCGGATTTGATCCAGCCCAGGAATTCGGCAGAAATTCCGGCAGCCATCTTGGTCACCGCAGCGCGGCAAATTCAAACGAGAGAAGATGGCGATGCACACTCCCCCCGCTCCATTCGACCCAGCGAACGACGAGTGGGAAGCCTTCATGATTCGATTCGAGTGTTTTCTTGAAGCGAACGAATACACGGGGATCACCGACTCCCGGAAGAAAAACATCTTCCTCGGCTACTGCGGGAAAGAAGTCTTCAACACGGCCAGAGACCTCACCGCGCCTACTCCGATACAGGCAGTATCATGGACGGCGTTGCAACAGGCTCTACAGACTCATTACGCGCCAAAACCTTCCCGCCATGTTTGCCGCAAGGAATTCAACACGCGGAACCAGAAAGCGGGAGAATCAATCAATCAATATGTTGCAGCCCTGCGTAAAGCAGCAACTCACTGCGAGTTCAGGGATCTCGACGAGCATATCCTAGCGCAGCTTATCTGTGGGTTAAGAGACATTTCACTACAAAAGAAGCTGTTGGCAAACCCAAATTTAACCCTACAGATAGCTCTAAACGAAGCAAGAGCGTCAGAGTCAGCAGAGAAATCATCGGTAACCATACAACGCGGTTTCAGTGTAAACCAGCCAGTACCAAGGCAAACCAGAGTTCACTACGAGGACACAAGCCCCGAGTACGAGGATCCCGAGTTCGAGGACAGTCACCTGATGCGGAGCAGTCACTTGAGGCCTGGGGGGAGACCCGGATTCCGTTTGCCGCCCTGCGCAAGCTGCGGAGGGAATCACCCCAGGTCTACCTGTAGGTTCAGGAACGTTGTTTGTTCGCACTGCAACAAACTTGGGCACATCGCACGAGTGTGCCGGAGCGAAGTCCCTGCCTCACGGCAGCCACCCATGTACCGCCAACAGAAGCCCAACCCAGGGGCTTGGCGAAATCAAAAAGGGCGCCCAGAGAGAAATCCACAAGTGTTTACCCAGAGAGAAAATTCCCAAAGAGCTGAGAGAGCATATCCCCAGAGAGATTACACACAAGGAGCTGAGCGAGCGTATTCCCAGAGAGACTACACACAAAGAGCTGAGAGAGCATTCTATCAAGATGCTCAACGAGAGTATTTTCAGGATACAGATGCTGAGATAGAGTTGACCCAGAGAGAGGAATTGCGAACGTATCTCACAACAATAAGCCAGGTCCGCACCAAGCGGCCTAAAAAGCTGAAAGTCATAGTCCTCTTGGAGGGCTCACCTTGCGAGCTGGAAGTTGACACAGGATTGTCCCTGACGATCATTTCATGGGCATCCATGAAACAGGCTATCCCTAGCCTCAAAAAGAGCCAACTACGCGCTCCAGACATCCTGCTACGAGACTACCAGGGGAACCGAGTCCCCATCGTGGGCCAAGGCACGTTCCAGTTCCGTTTCAAGGACATCGTAGTCCAGCTGCCCGTGACCATCGCCAGCGCACCATTACAAAACCTCCTAGGACTGGATTGGTTTGAATCCTTGGGGCTAGAAGTCACCGGAATCAACGCCGTGGAAAACAGCAGCGCTGAGCAGATTTTTAAGGAGTTCGAGGATGTGTTCAGCCCCGGTCTTAGTATGTGGGTAAACCGATCTCATTCAATTTAGACCCCAAAGTGGCGCCAATCCGACTTAAACCGAGACGAGTGCCTTTTGCACTCCGCCCAAAAATAGATAAGGAAATAGATAAGTTAGTGGAGCAAGGAATCCTTGAGCCGGTGGATCACGCGCGCTGGGAAACGCCCATTGTGACCCCAGTCAAACCAGACGGATCAGTCCGCATCTGCGTGGACTATAAATGCACAATTAATGTCGCGCTACAACAAAGTGCATATCCTGTGCCTGTAGTACAACACTTATTGCACTCGTTGGGGCCAGGAAAGGTATTTGCTAAATTAGACATGGCACAAGCTTACCAGCAGCTGCCCGTAGATAGCGCCACAGCGGAGGCCCAAACTATAGTGACGCATAGAGGAGCATTCAAATGCAACCGGCTACAATTCGGTGTGAGTATTGCTCCAGGATTGTTCCAGAGCGTCATGGAACGGCTTTTGCAAGGGATACCGGGAGTCGTCCCCTATTTTGACGACATCTTGGTGTCCGCTGCAAACGAGGAGCAATTAAATAAGAGAGTCAGAACTGTTTTGGCCAGAATCAGAGAAAAGGGTATCCGCCTCAAAAAGGAAAAATGCCAAATTAACGTGCCTAGCGTAGAATTCCTGGGTTATAGAATCGATGGTCAGGGAATACACCCCACTTCAAAGAAAATTAAGGCGATCCAGGACGCCCCCACATCACGGAATCAGACCGAGTTGCAGGCCTTCCTCGGACTACTTAACTTCTACAGCGTTTTTCTGAGACAGAAGGCGACCGTCGCTGAGCCACTACACCGTCTACTCCAGAGGAACACACCATGGAAATGGGGACGATCCGAAGCAGCAGCTTTTGCCGGAGTAAAGTGCCTGCTCACCACTGACTCGCTGTTAGTCCAATACAGCCAGACACTACTGCTGGTATTGACCTGCGACGCATCACCTTTTGGAGTCGGCGCAGTCCTCAGCCACCGGATGCCAGATGGAAAAGAAGCACCCATCGCCTTCTACTCCAGGACTCTTTCATCGGCCGAGAGGAATTACAGCCAGATGGACAGGGAAGCGCTAGCTGCTGTAGCTGGAGTAAAACGTTTCCACGAATACCTCTATGGCCGCGATTTTGAACTGATTACAGATCACAAACCACTGTTGGGACTTTTGGCGGGAAACCGCCCCACTCCAGTCTCCCTTTCTCCACGCATGACCAGGTGGACTGTTTTCCTGGCTGCGTACTCATACAAGTTAATTCATCGACCGGGCTCCACTCTAGGACACGCAGACGCACTCAGCCGTTGCCCACTACCGGAACTTTTGCCAGACCCCACTCCCGAAGTACCGGTGCTGCTTATTGATTGTTTGGACTCAGGACCGGTTTCTTCCTATGATGTTGCAAGGTTTTCTTCTAAAGACAATTTAATAAAGCAAGTTCAAACTTGGGTTTGGAGGGGGTGGCCGAAGGGAAACGTGGGCCCGGAATTCAAAGTGTTTTGGTCAAAACGGGACGAACTCTCAGTGTTACAAGGTTGTTTATTGTGGGGGGATCGAGTTGTTATTCCGTATGCTTTACGTAGGAATGTATTAGATGCTTTACATGTTGGTCATCCGGGGATTGTTAGGATGAAGGCGTTAGCAAGAAGTTACGTTTGGTGGCCAAACATGGACAAAGAAATAGAGGAATGGGTGGCCATTTGCGACCCATGCCAGGAATCGAGACCAGCACCCCCGGAAGCGCCCGCCACAGAATGGGAGAAGCCTAAAGCACCCTGGTCGCGAATACACATCGACTTCGCAGGGCCATTCCAAGGTCAGACTTTCCTTATAGTTGTGGATGCATACTCGAAATGGCTACAAGTAGTCCTAATGACTTCAACCACAGCAGAGGCAGTCATTAAGGTTCTACGGCGACTTTTCGCCACTCATGGCCTGCCCGACCTCCTGGTCTCCGATAACGGGCCCCAGTTCACGGCCATGCAATTTGAGACATATCTAGCAGGTCAGGGAATTCGGCACGCCCTCGTCGCGCCATTCCATCCGGCATCAAATGGACAGGCAGAGAGAATGGTGCGATTCGCAAAAGAGGCCCTCGCTAGGATGGGTCCAGGTGATTGGCAAACACGCATTGACCATTACCTATTGATCCAACACATTACCCCCAGCGCAACGACGGGTAGGAGCCCCGCTGAACTACTCATGGGCCGCTGTCTACGGTCTCACCTGGACCGTCTTCACCCAAATTACTCTGCCACAGCTCCCCCAGACTCTACAAGCAAAATTCGGAGTTTTAGCATAGGGGATTCAGTATATGCCCACAACTATGCAGGGGGGACATTGTGGATGCCGGCAAAGGTCATTGGCATCACGGGGCCACGATCGTATCTGTTGGAACTAGAAGATGGGCGGAACTGGAAAAGGCACATCGATCAACTACGGGGTCGCCTGGCGCACTCAGATCTACGAACAGAGAACGAGAGCTACCTGCCATGGCAAAGCCAGCCACTCGAGAGCCCCAACACAGAGAACTACGACACCTGCGAGCCAAGGACAGAACAAGAGGTCGAGCGCGAAACGGAACAACCCCCAAGCAACAAAAGCGAGCAGATCCCCGAACGCCAAAGCAACGAGAGCCTGCAAACGCCCGGAAACGAAACACAGAAAGAAACCGATCCTACAACTACTTCTGACCAACCCGAACTGCGACGCTCCACCAGAGTAAGGCAAACACCAACGTATCTTAAGGACTATATTACTAACCACAACGTTCCGTCTAGGAGGGGAGGGGTGTTAGATATTAACATATATCGTGGCAAGTCTCCTCTCTGGTCCGCTGCTACAGTGGGAAACAGGTATCGTTCTGATTGGTCGAGGGGCGTACCCGATCCCTATAAAAGGGGAACCCTCCGACCACAGAGCAAGCTGGATCACCACTACTATTAATAAAGAGCTGTTAAGTCACTTCGTGTCCGCAGTCTGTTCTCTCGTTGCCCAGATCTAACACCATGCTCCCCATGCATGTTAATGCAGCCCCCCGCATGCGCCCCCATGCACATTCTCCCCTCGCATGCACCCCTATGCACATGTGTAACAGAGACCCCAAGACCAACTGGCCAGTGGGAGGCACGTGCACATGCACGGCGGAGATGAACTGGGGCGACGGCTCATGTGCCACCAGCAAGGGTGCTGCGTGCCACCTCTGGTGCCCATGCCATAGGCTCGCCATCATTGATGTAGCTACTGCAACAAAACACCAAGCAATAAGGGCCAAAGTGTTGAACCATCAATTATTTGAGCAGATCTGTGCGAATGAAACTCCTGTTTCAAATAAATAAATAAGTAAGTAAGTAAGTAAGTAAGTAAATGGCAAGGCAGTTGGTACCACATGAAAGCCTTTTACACCACATAAACATTTTTAAAGATGCTCTTCTAAAGCCAAGGTACAACCAATCAAAAATATCTTTTTTCAACAGCCCTGTCTTCCTTGTCTTCAGATATTGTGATTAAAATGTGGTAAAAATGGAGCTTGGAATAGACTAAAAAAAAGAAAAAGAAAAACCATCCAGATCCATCTGGTTTCATGTCATTCTGAGTAAAGGCAGTCCTTGACTAACGACCACAATTGAGCCCAAAATTTCCATTGCTAAGCAAGGCAGTTTTTAAGTGAGTTTTGTCCCTTTTATGATTTTTCTTCTTAATAACTCTTCCGTTATTAAATGAATCGCTGCAATTGTTAAGTGAGTAACATGGTTGTTAAGTGAATCTGGCTTCCGCATTGACTTTGTTTGTCAGAAGTAATTATGTAAATATGAGCCAGTTGCCAAGCAGCTGATTTTTGATCTTGTGACTATGGCAGGGGTGTCCAAACTTGGGAACTTTAAGACTTGTGGACTTCAATTCCCAGAATTCCCCAGCCAACATGGCTGGCTGGGGAATTCTGGGAGTTGAAGTCCACAAGCCTTAAAGTTCCCAAGTTTGGACAGCCCTGGACTATGGGAATGCTGCAATGGTCGTGAGTGTGAAAAATGGTCATAAGCCACTTTTTCCAGTGCAGTTGTAACGATCACTAAATGAATGGTTGTAAGTCAAGGATTACCTGCATTAAAAATGCCAACTAATCTTTTTGCCCAGAGGACTCCAAACTTGGCAAGTTTAAGACTTTTGGATTTCAGCTCCCAGAATTCCTCCACCAGCATTCTGGGAGTTGAAGTCTTAAACTTGTCAAGTCTGGAGACCCCTGTTTATGACTAATAGCAATAGCACTTAGACTTATATACCACTTCACAGTGTTTACAGCCCTCTCTAAGCGGTTTTACAGAGTCACCATATTGTCCCCAACAATCTGGGTCCTCATTTTACCGACCTTGGAAGGATGGAAGGCTGAGGCAACCTTGAGTCAATCAGGATCGAACTGCAGGCAGCTGGCAGGCAACAGAAGTCGCCTGCAGTGCTGCATTCTGACCACTGCTCCACCACAGTTTCAGCCACTAAAGCTGAAACTATACGAGACCTGCTGTAATAAAAGAAAGGCTCCACAATAGATATGATACTCACTGCCACCACAATCCCAATCTTGTTTTATGTTCTGCTTTTCCTGCTATTACACATTTGAGGCTAGGGTCTAATTTCTCCTCTCCTATATCAACATCTTCAAATTATAAAAATGACCAAAAAAAAACAAAAAACAGCAGCTAAAGATGAAGTTTTAGTCAAACCCTGAAGGAACTTAATAGGTGTAATAGTTTGCCACTTTAATAAGCATTTGTACATCTTCATGAAAAGAGGTTGAGTGTTGAGCTTTGGGTGTGCATAGAACAGGATGTTCAGTATTGCTTGTACTGAAATCCTGTTCACGGGTATTACAAACAGTCAAATGACTTTGCTTCCTAATCCGTTCTTATTCAGGAAAAATAGATAAAACTTCACAACACCACTATCACAAGAACTCCCCCTTTATTTTATTATTTAAAATAATGTGCTTCTGCTTTGTGCCCTTATTTCTGTCTTTTATAAATCCATCTTGTTTAAAATGGGCATCCTGCTCCATGCATGCTTTCTGCTGTTTGATGAGCATGACATATATCAACGCTAACAACACGTATTTTGGGTACATCTGAACAGGACTGTCTAGTCACAGATATTATACAATTAGATTCTTCTTCTTCTTCCTTCTTCCTCCTCCTCCTCCTCCTCCTCCTCCTCCTCCTCCTCCTCCTCCTTCTTCTTCTAAATAGTGTACTAAAATTATGATCTTGAAAAAGACTTTCTTATCCTTGGGTTTTTTCCTATGCAGAAAGAGCTCCTAGTCCCATAACTAAATAGAGCTCTTTATATTTTAGATTCAAGTATTATGTTTCTTCCTCTTATAATGTAATAGTGTTATGCTTATTCTATTCTATCCTGGGAATGGTTATCTCATTATTCTTTGATTGGGCATTAGTGGCCCTTGCTGATATTGTTGCAGCATTTGATACTTATTAAATTTACTGAGAAATACAATACATACAAATTGAGAATGTGATCATTCTACTAGGAGGGTATTCTATATTCCAGTAAACCTTACTACCTCCCTAATTCTCCATGTATTTATTTTTAGTAAAATGTGGGAAGTAGAGGGGGGAAATCTACAAATAGAAATTGTATATATTTTAGTTGCCTACTTTATTTATTTATTATATTTATATGCCACCCGTCTCATGGGATGATGTGACTTTACATATTTCAAAAGTTCTATTCATCCATCATTTTACATTAGAAAGCCATACACTTTGAAAAGTATCCCTGATTGTGTGTGGCACTAGAATTATCCCTGGTTGCTTGTATATAATTTATATGATCTACCATTTCAAGCTGGTAATTATTTTTGCTGTTTTAGAGATATCCAGCTGTCTTTGAAGGACAATGCTAGCCATCTCTGGACTATGATTTCTACAGGAGTGTCCTTGAGGTCCATACCAAATGTAATGTTCATTGAACCATAGGGACATGGTTTGTTTGTTTGTTTTTTGGGATATACAGTAGATATTTTTGATACTTTTAATATCTTGTAGAAGTGTGTAAAATCATAACATGTGTATTCACATTTTCTATAGGAGCACAGATTTACATCACCAGTACACCTGAAAAAATGTGTAGTTGATACACATTGCCATTACACATGAAAGGATGTGGGGTAGATATAAAGGAGTGATGTCTTCATCTGCTGTGCTGCAAAGTAGGAGGAACATTTTTGGGGACAAGGACAATAAGTAGAAAAGGCTAAGACAAGTTCACATAGAGAATTTAAGAAATCCTAAGCCAGTGTTTTAAGAATACAGCCCATCAAAATTGATAATATGGACTAGAACTGAGGGGGAAAGGGGGGATGAACACTGTGAAGAAAACACGGGAAGAAGAAGAGAGCTTTTCTAGGAACTGCAAACATGAATAAAAATGGGTTGGAAATAAACAGTCAAATGTTCTTTAAAAATTGCTCAAAATCCAAGGTTCTTTGTTTTTTGCAGGAGCCAACCTGGGTCGGTGACCTCTCTCTGCAGAATGTGTGATTCTGGTGAGAGAGAGATTCCCTGAAGGAAAGCTCCAACATGAGTCCAAGACTAAAGACTAAACCTGTGGTCCCGGTGACTGACCCAGTTTGGATCCTAATCCATTATCCTGGGACATGTATATTTGTCTTCATTTGTTTTGTTTTTTCATTGCTTTTTAAAAACAGTATACAGTAATTACTGGATTACTGATAGATCTGGATTATCCAGATCTATCAGTAAAATGCAGTAACCCATGGATATTAGTATAATATAATTACTGGATTACTGATTTTTTAAAAAATTGCTCTCTATTACCTATGTTTTGTGGAATTGGTAGTTAAGTATGAGCCTGCTTTCATGGGAAACAAGTTCAATTATTTATTTTTAAATTTACCAGATTTCATTCATCATGCTATATCTCTACATCATTAAATCAAGGGTCTGTTCTCTATAATCCAATCTAAACGAAATCAAATATAATAGATGCTCCTGAAAAATGGCATGGGAACTGAATTTGATGAATTACATGGAACTGTCTGTGGAACTAAATCTATTTTGGTGACTTGAAAATTGTTCTGTTGCCTTTCCTTATCCTTGGTGTATTTGCTTCAATAAGAAAAAGCATTGAAGAGAGATCTGGGTATTTTGCCACATGTCTTATCATGCCTTATTGTCCTTTGAAGATATATGTAGGTTTGGATAATATCCTTGATAATTGCATCCATGGGAATGCTGAAGCATAGACAAATATCTAGCTATTTTTCTTTGCTGTGTTTTCTTAGGTCAAAGAGCTCTCTTGATTAAGAATATTTTCAACAACTAATGGACCTTGTGATGGTTGCCACTAGGTGGGTGTGGGGATTTCTGGAACACAGAGAAAACAAATTTGGATGCTAATGTCTTAAATAGACTCAGACGTAATTGCATTTATTTGTACGCTATTTGTGCAAAGCCAATTTTGACTGTGGTGTGGCATTTAAAACACAATTTGGCCTGATCATGATTTTCTCCGTCAATTATTTTGTATGTTTTCTTCTATCCCTCCTAGCGTTTTGAGAGTAGTCTCCATAGGTAATCAGGTATTCACTCTCTCAAGATATATGATTTAACTCAGGAGGACTGATTTGTAGAAGTTATCAGTACTGCATGTCGGAATATATGTATGGTTGCGTCTTGTTTCCCCCCCCCCCCACACACACACACACAGACTTTATAATTAGCTGGCTGGAGCTAGGGGCTAGAAGGCTCTGATTTTCTGAAGAAAACAAGATCACCAATGAATTTTTAAAAACTCTATAGGATTAGAAAGGACAAAACAGGTGCAATGGTTTCATAAAAATATTAAGCAAAGCAAACATGTAGCAATATCAGTGTTGTTCTTAAACAGACACATCATCATCCCACTCAGTCCTAGCAATCTGTTCACATGCTTTACCTATACTTAAGGAACAGTTGCAGGAACTGGGTATATCTAATGTAATGAAAAGAAGGACTTGGTGTGACATGATAGCAGTGTTCCAATGTCTAAGGGGCTGGCACAAAAAAGATGGGGGAGGTGGGGTGTCAATCAATTCTCCAAAGCACCTGAAGGCAGGACCAGAAGCAATGGATGGAAAGTGATCAAGGAGAGAAGCAACTTAGAACTAAGGAGAAATTTCCTGACAGTGAGAACAATTAATCAGTGGAATAACTTGCCTCCAGAAGTTGTGGGTGGTCCATCATTGGAGGGTTTTTAAGAAGAGATTGGACAGCCATTTGTCTGAAATAGTATAGGGCCTCTTGCTTCAGCAGGAGATTGGACTAGAAGACCTCCAAGGCAGGGGTGAAATTAAACAGGTTCTGGAGAACCAGTAGTGGAAATTTTGAGTAGTTCGGAGAACCGGCAAATACCACCTCTGGCTGGCCCCAGAGTGGGGTGGGAATGGAGACTTTGCACTATCCTTCCCCTGCCACGCCCACCAAGCCACGCCCACAGAACCCGTAGTTTAAAAAAATGAATTTCACCATTGCTCCAAGGTTTCTTCCAACTCTGTTATTTTGTTATTCTGACAAAATTGTCCAGAATGTGGGCAAACCTGTTGGACCAGAATCAAACAAATTTAAGCTGGGAAAGGGCTATGAAGGTATACAGGATTTTGATTCACAGTGTAAATCCTCCCTCCTCTCTTGGATTTCAAAGGAAAACAGTTTAAAACACTGGGGGAGATTGTGCTGTTAAGCTGGCGCTGCAATTAGAAGGCTGTAAGCTACAGAAACATTTTCGGTGTGGCACATGTTAAACCTTTCTGAAGTAATGCTTTGGCTTTTAATGTTATGCTCCTGGCAGGCAGGCAGGGTCCTTAATAGAATGGAGGACAGTGGGGAAATGTTTCAACGTGGCGAGGATCTTATCATAGTGCAATTAATGAATAACTATTAAGAAACAGAAACAACTAAGGAAACAAATAGGAGTTGGTAATGAAATTTTCCCATTTCCAGCCTATAATGAAGCTACAAGAAAAAAAAGGCTTTTAATTTTTTTTCTCTAGCTGCATTGAAAAGATCAGAAGTTTTGATAATATTTCAGTCTAATTTTCATGATTTTATATATATTAGTCAGCAAAGAGAAAAATCAGCCATATTTCTTCATTACGCAGTTTTCTTTTTAAAAAAAAAAAATTGTGAAGGTAGTCCAACTTGGAAAATCATCAGTTGAAATAAGCTCATTTTGTGTGATTTACTCTTGGCCAGATTCGTAGCTGTAACAAATTAAACTGATCGGCATATAATCTTATTAAAGTAGCTCCTTATTTTCAGTGTAAAACGTATATATATACTTCTTATCTACTTTCAATGAAGTAGACCACAATCCATGAAAGTTCACATATCAATATAAAAGTTTTAATGTGACCCAGGACTGTTTCTTGTTCTGGAGCAGAGTAATATGAACGTCACACCAAAGATAATAATATAAGAAATGGGGTTCCCCATAAATCTACTTCCTTATACTGAAAGTTTGAGGCAGCAGATAATGTATGATTGGGAATAGATATTTTTTGTGTGTACATGTGTATGTGTGTGTATATATATCAGTGGTGGGATTCAGTCAGTTCGCACCTATTCGGGAGAACCGGTTGTTAACTTTCTAAGCAGTTTGGAGAACCTGTTGTTGGAAGAAATAACCTTTTGGTTTTTTTTCCCACTTTACAGGGCTAATCTTATAAGGAAGGCAGGAAGGAAACAATCTGGTGTTGTTTCTAGCCTAATCTTTATTGCCCTGCTTACGGAAACTGCCTCTTCGGTTAACCCTTATTACATTGTAACAGCTAAGGTGAAGCGCCCATCGATGTGAGTAACATGGAGTTCACCACGCCCACTCAGTCACATGACCACTGAGCTCCACATACCCAGCTGGTCATTAGGGCAGAGAACCGTTTGTTAAATTATTTGAATCCCATGATAGATGATAGGTAGATAGGTAGATAGGTAGGTAGGTAGGTAGGTAGGTAGGTAGGTAGGTAGGTAGGTAGGTAGGTAGGTAGGTAGATAGATAGATAGATAGATAGATAGATAGATAGATAGATAGATAGATAGATAGATAGATAGATAGATAGATAGATAGATAGACAGACAGACACACACAGAGAGAGACACCTTTGTATTCTTCATTGGACTGAATACTATGGGAGCAATTTCTGTGCAGTGATGCAGCATGATTATTAATCAGTTGCTTTTCAGATTACTCTAATTCTGTATACCCCAAATATTTACATTATTTGCAACAAAAATGGGGAATGAGAGAGGAAAAAGAGTTCAATTCGTAATCTGATCTCAGACTACAGGACATGTCAGTGTTCAAATATTCACTTAATGTCACTATAGGAGAGCAAAGCTACTCATGTGATTTGAAACCCTGCAGGGTAGCTAGTCACATATTACTGTACCACTACGTGTGGGGTTTCAAACCACAAGAGTATGTAGGGAAAGGTTACCAGCTGCAAGCATTCCTGATATGTTTACAATCTATTTGTACATTTATAGATCATACCAAATATGGATATAATAATCTATTTTATCTTATTCATCCGAACTACTAGTAGTACAAATAAACATATTAACATTTTTTTAACCAGAGTAACCATCAGCCTGTGAAAATTCCAAGCAAATCAGGGAGTATAGCAGTGAGGAGGAATCTGCATTTACAGAGGTTGCCACGATGCTTCTATGCTATTTATTTATTCTGGATCTACTTGGGATGAAATTTTCATTCTTTCATGGACTGGCTTTGGGTGATTCATTATCTATAAATATAAGCTGTCAAGCACTTAAAACCTAATTTTTCTGCTGATCTATTGCATGAAAAATTTGCTGATAGGGCTGGTCTCTTCTAATTCATCTAATGCAGTTTGCTCAGTCTTCTGGACTTTACCTCCTAATATTAAGGATGGGTCAATCTGTCTATTTCTGTTTCATACAGCTTCTGATATCTTTAACTAGTTTCTCATATTTTAACCTATTTCCCACATTTTAGCCCATTTCTAACATTATTCATATTTTCAAGAAATCTTTTCCTGATACCACATGGTTTTTATGCACAATTTATCTAACTATATAAGCATGGCGTCTTTATGTACTCAATTTGTCAAAGTGCAAGCTGCACTTCAGAGTCCAGGGAAGTATATCATATCAGTGCATTATTATATGTTTTGAAAGTGGAAATACACATCAGAATTCAAACAGATTGAATTACTTAGTCTTCCCTACACGGAGCTCCCTTAATCCAGATTCATTGGCCTGAAAGTTGAAACTGTTGGGACAAAACATGTTGAGGGAAAGTTGATCTGTTTTTTATTATTAATGATTTAAACTACATCTGTTGGCATTCATTGATATGAATTGCATACATTTACACAGTCAGTATGCTTCCTTTATTTTTGAAACCTACTGCTAATATGAATTTGCACATAAAACTGGAAACTCATTTATTTTTACATCTTTCTTCATAATACTGAGAGATCTTATAAATATCTTATATAGACAGAAATTCAAAAAAATAAATAAATTTGACAGTCACTCATGGTAAACTTCGCGAATCGAAGAAAAATTCCCCATGATGATCTTTCCCTAATGGTGCATCTGTTATAACAGAAAATAATTAGGGTTTTTTTGGAAACATTTGCAGATTGTGAATCCCTTTCTTTTCTTTTAATGTTTCTATCAGCCTTTATAGAAAAATATAACTCCTCCAGGGTTTCACTACTGAGAGCAGTAAGGAGGGAAGGAAACGATAGCATGAAAACAGAACATTTGGAAACACAGATGCCAATGTGGTCTACTGGTGAAAGCACCAGACTGGAAATCAGGAGAAAGTGAGTTCTAGTCCCCCTCCCTTAGACATGAATATCAGCTGGGTGACTTTGGACCAGTCATTCTTTCTCAGCCCAATTCACCTCACAGAGTTGTTGTGGAGAAAATAGAAGAAGGAAGGAGTCCTAGATGTGGTTGGTACCTTGAGTTACTTATAAAACTAATAAAGGCAGGATTTTTTAGAAAATCTAAAGATGGCAATACTTTTACAGCTTTTTCCTTGAATTATTATTAAGAAAAATAAATCTATTGTTTCTATGTCTTATTTTTTTTAACCATTGTCTTGTTTCTTTTGCATATATTTAACAATCTCATCTCATACTGATTTCACTGCTACTACCTTAGACTTCCACGTAGCACTCTTCCAGTAGCCTTCTGTCTTATCCATGTGGTCTTTAACAAACAGCAGATGGGCAACAATGTTCCTTTTGGAGAATAGAGACTTTCGTCTTGCAATTTTGTGCACCATTGTTGCTCAGTGTTCTCCTGATAGTAGTCTCATAAATATTGACATTCACCAAGGCCTCTAGTTCCATAGACTATACCCTGGGCTTTTCTGAAACTATTGTATTATACGCCTGGATGTATAAATCTTGTAAGGTGACCACTCTGGGGAAAAGGAATGACAATCCTGCTGAATAACTCCATTTATCTATGATCTGCTAGACCAGAGTTTCCCAGCCTTTCTGGCTTTGCTGACTGGTGGGGGTGGGGGTACAGTGGATGGTCTTGTGTGAGTGGCATGCAAGCGCATGCACGCACGCACCTCCCACAAATGGTACATGTGCACTTGCTTACTGGGTGCTTCTGTGGCCCACTTCCAAATGGCTCACAACCCTCTGTGCTAGATAGTCTTGTTATTCTGTTGCTAAGTTGTGCCTGGCCCTTCACGACCCCATGGACCATAGCATGCCAAGCGGTCCCTCTGTCCTCCATTGTCTCCTGGAGTTTGCCCAAATTCATGTTCATTGTGTTGATGACACTATCTAACCATCCTCTGTCAACCCCTTCTCCTTTTGCCTTCCATGTTTCTCCACATCAGGGTCTAGGCACCCTTCTACTCATTTGGTGGCCAAAGTATTTGAGCTTCAGATTCAATATCTGTCATTCCAAAGAAAAGCCAGGGTTGATTTCCTTTAGGATGACTGATTTGATCTCCCTGCAGTCCAAGGGACTCTTAAGAGTCTTCCCCAACACCACAGTTCAAAAGCGAAACAATAGACAGGTAGAGGCCAAATTCTTTGAAAATAGTTTTGTAACTTTTTCAGTCTGGTGAGTATCGGCAACTGTTTTTTTTTTAAGTCCTCAGGAATCTCCTTTGTCCAAATTTGAGCACAGTTTCAGGTGATGAATAATTCTGTTGTTTAAGTGAAGTAGAACTTCCTACATTAACATCTCAATATCATCCCATTAACTGAAATGTCTGACTCTACTTTCCCCTTCAAATGAACTGATCATCCTAGAAGTTCACATACTTTTGCCACACACAAATATGTAGCTTTGGAACATTTCCCCTGAAGAATAAATAGCAATAGCAATAGCACTTAGACTTATATACTGCTCCACAGTGCTTTATAGCCCTTTCTAAGTGGTTTAGAGAGTCACCCTATTGCCCCCAACAATATGGATCCTCATTTTACTTAGCTCTGAAGGATGAAAGGCTGAGTCAACCTTGAGCCTGGGAGTCTTGAGATTCGAACTGCCAAATTGCAGGCAGCCAGCAATCAGCAGAAGTAGCCTGCAGTAATGCATTTTAACCACTGTGCCATTGGCTCTTATGGACAGGTTGTGGTGATAAAGGGTGTTTCTCCCTTTCGCCTCATACAGATGTATATTTAAATCATATTCAAAATAATTTTGTTGCTTTAGGTGAACCAGATTTTGGGCAGAAATATGTTTTTGACTCATTTGTTTAATGTTACCTTGATGTGTTTTGAGGACTTGTGTGGAGAACAGATCATGGTTTAGGTTGTATTTATATAGAAATATTTTTTTAAAAAAGTCAAAAACTTTTAAGAACCATTGTACATTTAGTTACCATTACTGAACGAAAGAAGAAAACACAACTCATTTCTCAGCGGCATCTTCATTAGAAATAGATTATTACATCTATCTGAAAAATAGGTAGCAATATTGAATATAACTCATAATGGAACAAGATATGTAATCTATTAATCAATAATATATTAGTAAATAAGAAATAAATGAAAGCAGGTTTTACTCGATTCAGTCTTGCTTTCCTTTCCAAACTGGATCAAATGCCTTTCAGAGAAAAGCCGGGGAGATAATCGCTTGTCAAATAAAAGGTGATTTTTATTTGTTTGTTTTGCCTATCATCAGAACCATAAAAAGCCAGCTACACGGGGAGCCTGCATATCCCTCTGGTATGCCAGCTGGTGTCAGCTGTGTGAATGGGAATGGCACAAGTTTGTGCTGAAGCTTTCCAGCCCAGATGTGTTGCATAGATTGACTGTGTGCCATAAACATATTCTTGAAGTACTTGTCAATTGGCGTTATGAATTATATTCAACTTTAAAATGACTGGTGTTCTTCAGTACAAATGCTTTTTGAGACTGGATTTTTAATTGTTGTCGTTGTCTTTATTTTGCTTTGCTTTTGTGTCTGTGGCTTTGCTTTCCTTCCCCAAACTAGTATGATAATTTTCTTAAAGGAAAACTAAACACATACTGCTCTACCTTGTTGTGCTTTGTTGAAACAATCCTAATACTGTATTTGTCTATGTGCTTTGGCAGACAGTGAATCTCAGATAAGCATCAGACAATTTCTCTTGTTAGATGGTTCACATATGAAGAGTGTACAGATGTATGGCGTGTGAAAAACATGGGACTGTTATTTAAACACTGCCCTTTCTTCTCACGATGTGATCCTGTGGGCAGGATTTTAAAGGCCATCACTTTTCACCTCCCCACAGTGTCTCCTTAAATCTGAAAACACAAAACACAAACCATGCATGAAGAAGGTAATGAGGACACGCCTCTCCATCATCTGCTCTTTCTTTTACCATTGCCCTCTCGGAATAGAGCCTATATAAGCAAGCAACTTGTGCCCATCAGTCTTTCCACGTATGTGAAAACCTTGTATTTCCAAAGGGCCTATTGAAATATCCAGGTTGCAAGGTCCCAGACTGAGTTTGTCTTTCCAAAGAAGAAGTGCTAAAGATGACACTCCCTGTCAATAAGCACTTCCAGATCTTATGGCCATGATGGCGAACCTATGGCACACGGAACCCTCTCTGCAGGTATGTGAGCCTCACTCAGCTTAACCTCACATGCACCCGCACCTCCTGCTGGCCAGTTGATCTTTGAACCTCTGCTCCACACGTGGGATACACATGTGCATGCGCAGACGGATCGCGCATCCTCCCCATGACCCGTTTGTTGTTCTAGAAGGCTTCAGAGAGGTCCCCCATGACCCCTTTTTGGTCCCCTACTAGGCTCAAAATGGTTGCACAGGCACACATGGGAGTGCAGGGGGAGTGCAGGGGGGTCATGCGTGCATGCAGAGGGTGGGGCGCACAGGGGTTGTCACGTGTGCATTGCATTATGGGTGTGGGCGCGCCTGCACACACTTTCGGCGAAAGCAACTATAATCAGTTAAGACTTCTATTACTATAGAATATTTGTAGCTTGATTGTCTTCTTGCAGATGTTCTATTACCTGATTAGGTAACTTCATCAATGCACTGATTATGTCACCTACTTGAGTAATGAAACATCTACAAGAAAACAACCAAGCTCAGAGAGCAGTAAGGATCCCAGCGTTATAGTTCTATATTGATAATCGGTACACTAAAAACTAGTTGTAACAGGGAGTTTTGTTTTTCTCTTCACAACAATGTAACTCCATCATTTCACCAAAGAGATCTGCCTAGTTGTCTTGTCTGGCCTTTTCCTGCAGTTATTAATTCATAATCTTGCCAGATATGCTTTAATTTAATGCTAAATTAGCAAGTAAGTCATGGATAAAAATGTTTTACATATCAAGTTCACTGGTAGCAGCTCATTACTTGAATTATCTCTGATTTTCATGTAAAGTTAAATGTAAATTAGAGTCATAAATTGCAAGTTTGCATGGGATACCATTTACGTAGTTCAATGTCACTCTGTTTTTTTCTTCTTAAATTGCCATTTAAACAATCCCTATTGTTTTCAAGATTAGAAAACAATAGATTAGACTTTTGATACTTTTGATCAAAGCCAGAAAACTCAATTCAATATAATTTTGGCTTAATCATAATAAATAGTATTGATTCTGTAGAGGACATCAGACGCTTGTGTTCAGTTCTTGTTCATTACATTTGCCTATTCTAATAATTCTATCTTACGCTTTCTTATTCCCATTCATCAGAGATAGTCTTGAATTTCTGGTATCTATCCATCATAAATGGTTGCAAATTCAAGCCCTTCTCTCTGTAGAGCTTTAGAGAGCAGAGCACAATGTAATTTAATTCACATTTTGCATTTCCAATCCATAAACTTGATTTTTGAGGATCTAAGGAATGTGGCTAAAAACTGTGGAAATGTGAGCTCACTATTATAATTCAAAAAACTGTCTCCTAAAATTCTCCAGGGAGAATTTACAGTAATTTTATGATAGGTCAAAATTGAGATGATTTCAGATTGGTATCTTTTAGATTTTGGTTTTTGCCTTTTACTTAACCTTTCTTTATAATTCCACTGTAAATGTAAAAGAAAATTCTGATTCCTGTATTCTTACACACACAGACACACACACACTCACACTCCAATCTATTCTTGATTTTCAATCCATTTTGTGCCTAGGCTGCCCTTGCCCAATAATATCCCAGGAAGGAGATGGGGCCAGGCAACACTTTTCCTTTATAACCTTTTGGACCAGGTATATAAGAGGCAATTTTTTTTACCAATACAACATGATTACAGTAGGGCTGCCTGGCCAGAACTGTAAAAAGAACGGACATTCTGTAATGAAGGGATATGAGCAATGGGATATATCTTACTTTCCATGGCAGTACGATGGTATTACAGGCCCAAGCTGAGTTTGCCATTCAGAAAAAAATAAAAATAAAAGGCATTTATAGCTCCTTGAGACCATAACAACAAACTGCTCACTTCAACTTTTCAAGTGTAAGAAATATTCTCTACAATATTACCAGTTCTGCATTCTAATGACCTGTAACTGTGATTGTTTACAAAAACCTACCTTTTGTTTACAAAAACCTTACCTACAGTATTGTTTTCATTAGAACCCAGGTAAGAACAGCAATCTGCATTTACTTCCATGGTTTTGTAAGTATATCCACGTGTGTTTGTGTGTCAATAAAATAACTTGTGCCATTTAATCTGCTCTACCTTGAGAGATATTGGTAGTTAGCAACATACAACAATTTCCTGCATTTCTGTCCCTAAAAGGTTCCATGCTCACACCTGGATCAATTTCCTGGTGATTCATTTCATGTAGAGGTGGTTTGATCTATGCTTAAAATCCCATTTTATTCAGCCTCATAATTCAGCTAGAAAAGAGATGAGTTTTGTATTGTTATGTTGCTTAATTGTAAACTGTTGCAAGGTGTTTCACTGATCATAAAACACGAGTTGTGAATATAATCCAACTTGCACTTTTACTTTGAACAAATCATCCCCGGTGCTTAGAAAACAGCATTCACTGACGAGTCCCTTTTGGGAGAGGGGGCGGTCTATAAGCGCAAATAAAAGTAAAAAAAAGTAAAGTAAAGGAATGATTCAGTATGCTTGTAGTATTCAATATAAAGAAATCTTCCTGCAATTTGCATACAGATATACAAAGAAACTGCTGTGCTCTTGTTGGCTAGCCCATTGTAATTAATTTGTTCATTTCTTAATTGGATATGGAATCTGGCCCTAGCATGTTGATCTATATTAATTTGGTGGTCTTAATTTATTAAAATGATAGATGAAGTGAAAACCTACTAAGAATAAGACCATTTTAGTACCACACACTTTGGTAATGCATTTCCAGTGTGACTCTGCATACTGATCACTACAATAGAGAATTCTTTCCCATTCAACTCTTCACGTTCTAGTATACATTTTGGGATATATAAAGTACATTATCCAAATTAAAGGCTCAAGATAAATGGGATTTAACACTGTTTTTGTCCATGAAATTGAAGGTTTAGTGCAGAAAATGAAATGTAGAGAAACGAGTGATGATTTTTGGTATATACCACAGTAGAAGAAATGGAATCTGTGCGGTTGTTAATATAACATAAAGGTGGATTTGTAACACCTAAAAAAGCTATTTATTTGCTGATTTTCTTGCTAGCCATGGCTGAAGTCAAAGAATTGCCAGCTGAGCACTGCTAGGCAGCTATTACAGGCACTTTCAAAGTGGAGTCCAAATAGCATTTCTCTAAATATAGGATGAAAAAGGTGATGTGCCAACCAGGTAGTTGTGTTAATTATATTGCTATTTTCTTGCTGTGGCCTCATATATATTTGGTGTCCGGATGTGGCTCCTTGGTTGGTTTTATTATAGCAAATGATGCATGCCTTAATTTAATATTCCAAATAAATAATCATGGGTATCTAACAAATTTTTGCTATATGTCTAAGCATATTTCAAGCCCAGGAAAACGAATATGCAATTATTACTCTGCTCTTGTTTCTTTGGTTAACCTGCAATCCAGATTCCAAATGTTGAAAGGACAAATGGCCTCTTTTTCTTGATAGTTTCTCTTGATAGTTTTATTCTGCACTTTGTGTGGTGTGTGTGTGTGTGTTTGTGTGTGTACATGCACATGTGAGCATACATGTGCAAAAAAGGAGAGACAAAATTGCCTTTGAATTCATGTGGCATCTTAATTTCTGACTGAATTGACCAAACTATCTACCAGTTTCTCCATCCTACTGCCTCCTAAGAGGTGCTAAAAGTATCCCAAAATTTATCACTAACTCCTTTAAGATGATTTCCAATATGATGTTATTTTAGATGTTGGAAGTTTCTCCTAGAGTGGCATCATGTAGGACCAGTTAATTTACTTCAGTCATTCTAACTTAGAACTTTCCTTGAAAATATTTTATGGAAAGTATGTCAGTTCGCACTTAAAAACTAGGCTATCAAAACTAGCCTTGCTATTTTCAAATCCTAAGATTTCAGTGTGAGTACCTTACAATAGTACCGTAGGCTTTCTCTTAAAGTTTCCTACTAGAATTTGGCCAGATATATAATTTTTATTATTTTCTACACGACGATTTTCATGACATGCTTTCAAAATAATAAAGGTCTGGTTCTAATTACATTGACAGGGTCTTCATTAATGTCACACTGTGAAAATTCTATTCGTCCAGAAAATGGAACATAAATGAAAGAATTAAGCCAGAATAAAGTCTCAAGATGTCTTGCCCTATTGTTGTATGGCAGAACAGTACCTGGAAATGTTAACAAAGATATCTGAATGTGGTGTGACTAATTACGACGGCTATTGTGGAATTCTAGACATACCTTAACCTATTCTTCCAATGTGAGAAAGCAACGACAAGGAAACATAATTACCAGTTTTCCATTCTTGTCTTGTATTCAGGAAGTATTCATGAAATGTCAATAGTCCTTATTTTTTATTAATGCAGTTATGAGGACAAAAATTGGTCTGTAAAAAAGCAGGAGGTGAGAGTTTTTAAATAAATGCTGCTTATTTTCTTTTCCTTTTGTATTTGGGTTTATGTCTTTGGAGATACTAGACCTTGGCTAGCTGTGGAAACAATCTCACTCTGATACCATTATATTGGAACTTAATGTTTTCAAAGTATAAACACTGGATAAAGAGAATATATAATGCTTAGAATAGAATCATAAAACCTGCTTAGTGCAGAGTTCCCCAAAGCTCCAGAGATCCACAAATATTCCATGGTTCTAGACATCATGGTTTTCACTTTTCCCAACCTGATGCAAAATCTCACTTTTGCCATTGCTGAATATCATCTTTCTGGCTTTGACTTAATGGTCAAGTCTGTTGAAATAATTTTGAATTGTTCTTTAGTCCTCTAATGTATTAGCTAATATCTTAGCTTGGTAACATCTACAAACCTGAATAGAAAACTGAGGATAGAGCCCTGGAAGGCCCATTTAGAACTTTCTTTAGATCCATGCAGAACCGGGTTCAGGCCAGAGGTGGTATTCAGCAAGTTCTGACCAGTTCTGGAGAACTGGTAGCAGAAAGTTTGAGTAATTTGGAGAACTGGTAAATACCACCTCTGACTGGCTCCATCTATTCTCTGCCTCCCAAGTCCCCACTGATCGGGAGAAAATGGCAATTTTGCAGTATCCTTCCCCTGGAGTGAGGAGGGAAGCCATGCCCACCAAGCCACTCCCACAGAACCAGTAGTAAAACTTTTTGAATCCCGCCACTGGTTCAAACACTATACTGGTGGAACTAAATAGTTTGAAAATCCATTTCTAGTCCACATTTATCCTTTCTTCTCCAGCCCCTTGCTTCATCTATATAAAGTCAGTATTAAACCCTGACAGGAAGATAACCTTCATTTGGAAGTTGAGGTCCTTTAATCTCATATCTCTCTAGTACTTTTTTCTCCTCTTTAATCATTAAATTATATAATTAATGAAAAGACTTTAGCGTAGTTCTAGCCAACTCTTCTCTCCTGAGTGGAAGATCTGCACAAAGTACCCTCTATGGATATACAGCTTGTGTCATGTGGAAATTGTAATCCAATATATCTGAATGGCACCATTTTGGGAAAAGTGGAATTTATAGTGTCCAGACTTTTCTTCAGTAACTTCAGCAAATGATATCTGATCACCTCTCAAAAGACAGTTCTATTATACTCTAGTTACCAGTTGCTGGGTTTTTTTTTTAAGTTGACATAAAAGTAGTTGCCCTGAAAATTCAACTGGTTCTTGTACTTCCTCTGCAATAGAAACAACCAGCCCCTACTATCTTCTCTGTGCAATTCTTCTGATATTTGAAGATATCAGAAGATATCTTCTAGCCACTACTTTGTCTTTTTTGATCAGCTCTCCCAGGTAGACATCCTACATCTTGTTCAATTATTCATCATGGGATTTAAGTCTCAAATTCCTCATCATCCTTGCTCTGTGTAATAAAAATCAATGCTACCAGGAAAAGTCCATTATGATTAATATTCTTTTGTGAACAAGTTATGGACTTTCTTGGCTACTTCTGGAGATCATCTCAAAGTGATGATTATTTCAAGTGGCTCAAAGACCTATGTTAAGTGTTGTGGCCCAGCAGGAGCCGTTGCCGCTGCCACCAGACTCTGAGAGTGAGGGTCCCTATGAGTCGGCTGAGGAGGATGTGGCGGACCCTGGACAGGGTTCCGACTGAGCATGGATCGGAGAGTCTGGTCGGCCACCAGGAGGCACCTGAGGCATGGAGCAGCGGTGAGAGCCAGAGGAGGAGGGCTCCTGATGTCATGCCTTGGAGCAGTGGGGAGGAGTCACGAGACAGTGAGTCAGAGATTAACAGGGAGTTCCTGGATGCCCGTTACCGCCGCGCCCATAGACGCAAGGATCGAGGGCGTAATTATCGGCGGTAAGGGCTCTCAGCTGTTGATCAGGAGACTCCTCTTCAGGCTATAAAAGGGTTGACTGTGCATACGCCCTTTGCAGCAGTCAACAAAGAACTCCTGCAAGAAGTTTTGGTCTTGAAACGTAGCAGGCTGGGTAGCTGCTTTCGTGTCTTGTATTTGTGAACTTTGTCGTGGTGGTTTACTGTCACAGAACTTTCTGTCTGTCTGTAAAATAAACCCTGTTCATTTGTATTGTTCTGGAGTGTGTTCTGTGTGGGCGAAGGAGGAGGACAGGGGGTCAGAACGGTTAAGTATACCATTAAAGTTGTATTCCATGTTTTTGACACGTGAGGAAACTATCAACTATTTTTCTCTACTCAGGGGTCTCACCCCAAAAATAAGGCAGCATTTAAAATTTGTTTCATTCCTATTTTGCCTGATCTTACGGGATACCAACAGGGGTCCACACAATAATTGATTCAGGGCATATGTATGTATAATTGATGCTACAATCATACCTAGCATGCTGATATAG
The DNA here is from genome assembly GCF_964273705.1 of Natrix helvetica. Lineage (NCBI taxonomy): Eukaryota > Metazoa > Chordata > Lepidosauria > Squamata > Natricidae > Natrix > Natrix helvetica. Next base: position 140,640,043 of record NC_138548.1, read on the forward strand.
CTAAACACGAACATTTTCCATAGTTGTTCCCTGCATAGAACGAGATATAGTTTAATTCCTAAGGTGACATATCTAAAGTTCATATTGATGTGGAAGACATCCCTTATCTCCCCCTTCAGGATTTGATAATTAGTTCTGAGGAAGCCAACATTCATAGAGTCTTGGCAAATATTATCAGTTCCTCACAGATTAATTTTAATATGATAGGATTTTTTCAAATTTTGGAAAATATTTCATTCAACCTTTTTCTAACAGTATACTCTGCAGATCATAGGAGCTCATTGATTTGTGAAGTTCAAACTTTTAGGACACTTATAAGCAGCAGTGGGATTCACTTACCTTCCCTACCAGTTTGCAAATGTGAGCTCACGTGCCGCGTCTGTGCATGTGCACTGCCTTCTGCGCATGTGCAGTGCTCACGCATTACTTTGGGGCAGGGGGGGCGGAGCCTCCCGCAGCTGCCACTACCGGGTTGCCCGAACTGGAGAGAACTGGCTGAATGCCACCTCTGCTTATAAGTCTATGAAGGACTGAACAAGAAATCAAATTAAAGCTCAGACAGATCAATCTGTAAGGGAATAGCAGCTTTACTTATTCATCCGTGTATTCAGTTAAACGTAACTAACAGTTTTTGGGAAGCTTGAGAAACACTGATTTTGCTCATCTTAAAATATAGTTTTAAATTATACATGTAGAAATTGTCTGGAATTTCAATAATGTTACATTTGTCACAATGCATTGGTTAATCCTGGTCCAGAATGCGGCCGCGCGGGTAATTATGGGGAGTACGAGATACTCCCATATAACACCTCTCCTGCGCGAGCTGCACTGGCTCCCTGTGGTCTACCGGGTGCGTTTCAAGGTGTTGATCACCATCTTTAAAGCGCTCCATGGCACAGGACCTAGTTACTTGCGGGATCGCATCCTGCCCCATACATCCCTGCGACCAATTCGCTCACACAGAGAGGGACTCCTCCGGGTGCCGTCCACTAAGCAGTGCCAGAGGGCGGCGCCCAGGAGCAGGGCCTTCTCTGTGATGGGCCCAGCCCTCTGGAATGACCTCCCCCCCAACATTAGGACTACTACTGATCTCCGCTCCTTCCGCAAGAAACTCAAGACCCACCTGTTCCAACTAGCCGGCCTGGCGCAACTATAGCTCTATCTTCTAATCCCCCTGGCAATTTTAAATTTTAGGGTATTTTAATGTTTTTTAACTCTATTATTACTGTGTTATTTTAAAATTGATGTTGTGAATTTTTTATACCTCCTCCTGTGCAACATGTGATATGTATTTTTTATTGTACGCCGCCCCGAGTCCCTTCGAGGAGAGGGAGCGGCTTATAAGCCTAATAAAATAAATAAATAAATAAATAATATAGCTGGGCATATGTTTAATAATAGCAAATAAAATAACAATGCTTTTTGGTTGGTTATACAGACAGCCAGATCTATAGACTGAATTTGACATTTTTGTCTATACGTGAAAGACCTGAATATCTGGAATAGGCAGAGGGTGCTGTTTGATGATGTTGAAGGTATTGTCAAAGGTTGTAAGCTTTTCTAAGGAAAGCTGCCTTTTGCAATTGATTGATGGTGATATTGTGAATGGCGAAGAGGTTCAAGTGTGTCCCAGATATTTTGGAGTTGCACCCAGTGACTATTGGTTCTATATTTGCTTCCTTTTGTCATGGTCATTCTACTTCTATTTGCAGGACTTTGTACTTTGCAATTCTATCCAATTCTTTCTCTTCTATTTTGCTGTCTACTGCCACATCTTCTATACAGACTTTTTGGTCTTTCTTATCAACAATTCTTAAGTCTGGGGTGCTGTATGACAGGGGCTTGTCTGTTTGAATTCTGAAGTCCCAAATCATTTTAGCTTCTTCATTTTCTATTCCTTTTTTTTCCTTTTACGGTCCCATCAATGCTTGCTTGTGGGCAAATGGTATTCCAATGCACCATTGTTGCCACAACTAGTCTTTATATTCTTCTCCCTTCTTCAGATTCTTACTTCTCACCAATAGAATAAGTGGCTGTTGTTCCATACCTCCCTCTGGAGCACTTATTCTATTGGTGAGAAGTAAGATTTCAGAATAATTCTGGCTTGCTGTGAAAATCCCATGGAATATAGCTTTTACTCACTGTTCAGGGAAATAATTCAAGAATTTTTCCAGAAAACATACAGAGCATCAGAGCAGTGAGCAACAATTCAGGTGTATCTGAGTAACACCAGTTTATCTTCTATCATTTGGAAACTGATTCCTGCTATGGTCACCCTTTTGATAGAAAAGGAAATTTCTGAAATCTGTATTCAATATGGAGACACGTTTCATTTATGCATACATGTTATAATTCCTGGAACAGATCAAGAGATGGCATGACATTAGAAATGGTAAAGAAAAGACGATTTCTTTCATTTAGCCTTACCATATTAGCACTGAAAGATCCTGAAATGGTCCAAAAAACCTGCCTCATATATCAGATCTGGAAGCAATTTACCGAGCATAAAGAATACCATTCACAGAGCCCCGAAGGCTGAATATGTAGATTTCCACCTCTGTAGCTAGCAAACTCCAATCCTTTGGTTAACTAGATCTCTTGCTTTTAGAAGAATTGTATGTGAAGTCATAAGCACACAGTATTAGAAACACAATAACTACTTAGAAAAATTGAGTTATTAAATTTGACTCATTAAGCACAAATATATAGCATTACATCAAACTGAACTGTGATTAGTATTTCTTGAAAACCCATTGAACTATCGATGTTAACATCAATGCAAAGCTGTATCCTAAATAATAGAGCAAATGTTTGTTTCTCCTAACAATCTATTTATACTGCAGCAAATCTACAATTGTTCTCCTTTGTATGGATTGGTTGAAGCCATTTTGCTATGCAAAGAGGAGAAGCATTTTATGGCTGGAAAAAAATGGACTCTGTGCTACATCAAACATGTGTTGCTTGGCATTCTCTATCATAGTGCATATATATGACAACTGAGCATCCAACTCATTGACAGCCTACTGCTGAGGCAGGCTGAAGCTGGTCCAAGATTTTCCAGCATGGTAGTAGCATTTTCCCTGCTGTTTTGGCAGGAGATGTTTCCTGTGGAATGTGCATGGTGCATGGAAAAAGACATTTAACAGAATAACAGAGTTGGATAGGACCTTGGAGGCCTTCTAGTCCAACCCTGTGCTCAGGCAGGAAACCCTATACCAACTCAGACAAATGGCTATCCAACATCTTCTTAAAGACTTCCAGTGTTGGGGCATTCACAACTTCTGCAGGAAAGTTGTTCCACTTATTAATTGTTCTAACTGTCAGGAAATTTCTCCTTAGTTCTAAGTTGCTTCTCCCCTTGATTAGTTTCCACCCATTGCTTCTTGTCCTGCCTTCATGTGCTTTGGAGAATAGCTTGACTCTCTCTTCTTTGGGGCAGCCCCTCAGATATTGGATCACTGCTATCATGTCTCCCCTAGTCTTTCTTTCTATTAAACTAGACATACCCAGTTCCTGCAACCGTTCTTCATATGTTTTAGTCTCCAGTTCCCCAATCGGCTTTGCTGCTCTTCTCTGGGCTCATTCTAGAGTCTCAATAACTTTTTTACATTGTGGCGACCATAACTGGATGCAGTATTCCAAGTATGGTCTTACCAAGGCATTATACATTGGTATTAACATGTGATTTTGATTCTATTCCTCTGTTAATACAACCTGAGACTGTGTTGGCTTTTTTGGCAGTAGAAGTGACATGGCTTGAGGTGGCTATCTGATTGGCTTCAAATGATCTAGTTTGTCTGCTGTGGAACTTCCCTTTCCATCAGGTTGCTGTGGTCAATGTCTATTCTGCAGTGGTGTTTTGGCCATGAGCCTAGCTTCTTTGGTGAGGCTGGGGTGTTGATAAACCTAGAGAGTATGAAGCTTTAAAATTGACTAGTTTGTCTCCAACAGCATATGCAATTGTGACTTGTGCTTCTATAGCCTGCTTGGTGAGTAATTCCCTTCCTTATAGCCAATGTTCAAAGAAGGCCATCCTTTCTTTCTTTCATTATAGACTATTCTCTTCAACGTTCACTCCATTGTAGTATGTAGCACAGCCACATTTTCCCCTTGTTCCTTTCAGGATAACTAGAGTTGTATGTCTAATCTACTGTACAAATCCAGGCTACTGCTAGATGGCAGCCAAGAGAGACAGACAAATTTCCAATTTTTTACTGACACCTAGTGGTGTACAGGTTGACTGCACTATAATCATTTTGGAGAAATTACATGGAATAACACCTTACATCAAAATATGTTTTGACAAACTCTGTATCATTCTTACCAGGTAGACCAGGCAGGAAAGATGACCAGCTTAACTAATTCTATTTTATTGTAAAACTACGTTAACAGAAACATTTGCAAACCTGAAATTACAATTCTCCTACCATCAAGTTTGCAGTCCCCAAAACTAGGGAGGGTCCCTTGTGAGGTTCTTTCTCCTCCCACTTTGGGCAATGGTTTATCTAATCCAACCTTGTCTAACTGTTCCCTATGTGGCATCTCTTCACCTGGCCTTTCAGGGTCATTTCCATATATCATTGCCCCCTGGCAAGACTATATATTTGCGGACTGCATCTGCACTGCACAAGTCCAGTTTACTACATCATTACAAGTAAGGGAGACAAACTCCTTGATAACACACAATGGTTGATAGGTCAATAGGTCAACAGTCCTTTCGAGGGAAATAAGCAGGATTTGACAGAGTGTCTAGACCTTACAAGCACCACACTGGCATATATTCTACACAGTGCTGTTACAGCTTTTCCCTTTGTTGGTGACATTTGAATTTCAGCCAAGGAAAACTGCCAATCACTGCCCTTGTAGCATCCTATGGAGGACATATATGTACAGCAGCATAACAAGACCTGGTTCCAGTTTAGAATTAAGGGTATGAGTAGGGACAATGCAATTGATGCCAACGGGATTTGCTCTTAGATCCAGGCAGGGGTGGGCTTCAAAAATTGCAACAACAGGTTCGCTGCCCCATTGCTGGGTGGGCATGTCCTAATCAGTCTCCTGCACCACCCAGACTTTGGAGCAACAGGTTCTTTGAGCCTCTGGGAGGGCAAAAAGTGCTTTCCCACCCTCCAGAGGCTGGAAATAGGCCTATTTCTGGGCTTAGGGAACCTCTGGAAGGCCTGTTCCCCCCCCCCCTGCCCGAGCCTCCGTGTGGGTCCTGCCCTCACCCGGCATGATAAGTGGGCCATGTGGAGACTCCTGGGAGGGGAGGGGCAGGAGGGCATTGTGGAGTGGGCATGGCCATCCAGGGGTGGCATTTGGGGGGTTTGCCAAACTGAGCGAAATCCTAGCTAGAGAATCACCTGAACCTGTATGAACCTCCAGCAGCCCAGTCCTGGATCCATGGTGGGAAAAGGGACCACTAAAAAGTGCTTCTGTGAATAGTCCAAACTGAAATATTGCAATGTCAATGCTAAGATTAGGGCTAAAGTTTACCCATTAAGCATTCTAATGTCCCCCTTTTCACTTCTGCATCTCTAGCAAATATTTTTTTTCACTTTATTGTTTCTTCTTTTTCTAACAGCACTGCAACAACAAAAGATACTGCTAAGCTTTATATGTCTTTTAAAAGTGAAGCCTTTATAAGAGCTATATTCATATAAAGCCACAAAGGATAATTCCATAGATCAGTACCTTCATAAGGTAGCAAAAGGTATACCAGGGATCAGAAGCCAGCCTGACTGTATACAAAGACAGTTGTTAAGACTCTGTTATGAAACTGTTAAATAGGCAATTTTTAGCGAAAACATCTGCCTTCCATATGCACTGAGTCAAATCGCAATCATGTTACTGATTTTGTAATTTTATGCACAAAGGACATCTAGCCCAAGAGAGCAGAAGCTGCATTCTGTTCTATTATCTGCAGAGCAGTTAGCTATGCTGCAGTGACTTTGTTCCTCAGATACATCTGTGCAGACCTGAGCACAGGCAACAGTTATTTTTTCTCCCCTGAGGCTCCAGTGTTAACTCAGTCGAACTGCAGGGATAAGAAGGATATAACCAGTCACTTGTGACCACATCCTTGACGGCATTCCTATCTAACTCACTGATTTATTTATTTATTTTGAACTAACAGGGACTAACATTTGATAATGAGAAATCTGGGCCGTTCGAAGCAGTCAGAATAACTGTGCTCATGCATTTTGACATAGAATACTGTTATTTTAAACAGAAATTGCATCCAAACAAAAGATACAAAGCAAAAGAGAAGATAAATAACGATTAATAAAGCAAAAGTAAAGTGTTATTTAAAAACACCTGTTGGTAAGATATTGTCCCCTTCCCATTTATTTGCCCAACCACTTTACGAATTTCATCTATTTGATTGGTCTCGTAACTATTTTCCTCAAAATTGTATTCAAAAGTCGGAATGTACCTTGCTGTGTAATGGGAGCCCTGTTTTCTACAGCCTTCTGATCCACAAACTTGTGGTAGAACATCATGTGAGGAATTCTATAGAGGATTTTAGGTATACAGCACAGCAATCCAGCCTATATGGACTGATAATTACTTGTAAAATTCTTTAAATGTTATAAATATTGTGTAGAGATTCATATATCATGGAGTCTCTGGCTGCTTATAAGGAGTACCTGGAGTAATTGAGATGGTACCCAGGTGAAAAGGAATGAGAAGAAAAGAGGAATATAAAGAATCCAGGTCCATGTTTTTGAAAAAAGGTAATCTCAAGCACATTGTCCCTTCAGTTCAACAGCCTGCAAACAGAGCTTGAATGGTATTCCATGTTAGAAAAAGAAAATTAGCTCTTTATTTATCTCCTCTTTTTCTGCAAAACACAAGGCATCAGGCTAATCTCCTTGCTATTATACTCTGCTTGAAAAGTACGGGTTGCATTCACCTCAAAGAAGCTTCGAAGCATGGAAGAAAATTGCATTCACGGGGAGGTTCATTTCATAGCAATAGCAATTAGATTTATATACTGCTTCACTGTGCTTTACAGCCCTCTCTAAGCAGTTTACAGAGTCAATGTATTGCCTCCATCAATCTGGGTCCTCATTTTACCTACCTCGGAAGGAAGGCTGAGTCAACCTTAAGCTGATGAGACTCAAACTGCCAAATTGCTGGCTGTCAGCAGTCAGCAGAATTAGCCTGCAGTACTGCCTTCTAACCACTGGGCCACTACAACTTTTGTTCTTAACTGAACAAAAACATTAAGGAGTATCCATTTTGCACAAAGGAAGAGCAACCACTGGAAATATAAAGTGATGTGGAGCTCGGTAGAGTCAAGCTCAAAGTCTAAGAAGATCTTAGTTCAGGTCACCAGTTAAGCTCAAAAAATGTGCAAGATGATCCTAGACTAGCTGCTCTCTCTCTCTGGCTTACTTATGAAATGTTTGAGACTTGGTTTCTTAAACTGGAATGAGACCGTCACCAATTATAGAGGTTCTAGCTAAGCATTCTCACTTTATAGGGTATTTTATAGGTGTAATCTGATTATTTTAAGTCTTAAATGTAAGGCTTGGTTTCCTGCTCTCAGTAAAAAGATTGTCCTGGATATATATGTTATGTCATTTTTTTTCCCAATCTTATTTAAGATATTCTAATGTAGAAGCTGGGACTGGTATCTTATTATCCCATCTTTCTGCTCACCAAATATGGTAAATTTGCAGTTCCATCCTTCATTATATTATTATTTTTATTATTGATTTGCAATAAATGCATCCTATTCTCCTTTTCTCCATAAACCCCTGTACCCGTAAGTAATAAGATTCTTGGCTATAAGCCTAAAATAGACCAAAAAAACAACAACCCTAATGTACAAGTTAAAGCACACATACATAGGTGATTTTAACATGCAAATACATTTTCAAATAGTTATAAATCAGTTTACTTGTAAGGGCAGGAGGAAGGCAGAATAAAAATATGGTCAAGAATTAAATAGTTTCAATACAACCATTTCATTGTGTAGATTTTAGGAAGAATAAAAAAATTTGTAGTGATATAATATAGTGTATCTCTATAAAAATGAATTAAGTTATAACAATTGATATTATCGGGAACATAACAGTTAGATACAAAATGGCAAAGAATTTCTCTGTGTATTTTTGAATATGTGTATACTGATTGCTTGTTTTTTTAATGAACTAATTTATTTTCCTTCATAAATATTGACAAAGGTAAACCAAGTCAATGATTATATCTCTGTTTAATAAATTGTGACATTCATCTCGTCCATTATCAATATCATTTGCTTCTAATTAGCTGTTACAGATGTTTGTCCTTGAGCAAACAAAGCGTATCCCATGCAAATAACCATAAAGAATTTCAGCCACGGCTCACAAAATCTGCTGGCTCATGGAATATTTCTTGGCTCACAATCAGGGAAGGAACTCTTTGTCTCACTTTAGGGAAAGCCCTCAGCTGTTCTTTCCATATTGATAGCATGAGGACAGTCTTCTTCTCAACTTCAGATTCTTAGCATAATAACTTCTTAATACCTTCTCCTATCCCTCAGGCACACAATAAGCTTAGACTTGCAGAAATGTGGGCTATTTAAGAGTTGGGAGAACGGGTTTCTTTATGGGAGAAAACTCCAGCTTCTTATACTCTACTTTAGGCTTAGTTTCTTGCTTGAACTCCACTAAATTCTCCTACCCATTGATGAAGAATAGCCAGTAAGTGTTTCCACTGAAGACTACTTTCTCTGAATGTCCAGTCATGGGATTGATATTGTGTTCAGTTAGGTGCAGGTAGAAAGGAATGCAGCATATTCTTATAAGTAACACCATAAGGTTACATAGCTATATGACATACATTTAGGAAAATACAAAATGACTTTAGACTGTTGAATATCAGAGTTATTTTACACTTTTTATGTAATGTGTCAGGATTTACAATCTGCACTTACTATATGCAAAGCACTTGCTTTATCATTATTGGCTGATTATGTGTCAACACACCTGTGTCAATTCTTAATGACCATATAGATTTTCTTCATGGTGATCTGTTCCTAACTTGGCCCTTCAGATCTTCCAAATGTGTGCACCCATTGCCACTTTACTGTCAATCTACCTGGCTGCAGGTCATCTTCTTCTTTTTCTTTCCACCTTTCAAACATTAGAATTTCCTCCAAAAAGCTAAATCACCTTAGCATCAAGTGTTAAAAATATAATTTGCACATGGTCATTTACCATATTTTTCAGAGTATAAGACGCACCGGAGTATAAGACGCACCGGAGTATAAGATGCACCAAGATTTTGAAGAGGCAAATTTTAAAAGAGATTTTGCACTTTGCAGACCTCCCAATAACGGCCCATTTTTTCATCAAAAAAAGGGCATGCATACTCTTTAGGAGGCTTATAGAGTGCTTGTGGAGGCGGGGGGAATATGAGCAAAAAATGGCCCATTTCCCCCTCATTTCTGCCCTCCCCAGCACCTAGGAGCACTCTGGAAGCCTCCTAAAGGCTATGCACAGTCATTTTAGTGAAGGGGGCGGGGTTTCGGGAGGCCAAAAATGCTATATTCAATGTATAAGATGCACCCAGATTTTCACCCTCTTTTTCTAGGGAAAAAGGTGCGTCTTATACTCTGAAAAATACGGTATGTCTTGAGTGTGAACTCTTGGGTTGATTTGCTTTATGATCCATTTGTTTTCTTGGTTTCTCTATCATTATGGTGCTGACTAGATTTCAGCAGTAGACCATCCATTGCTGCATATGATGGTTGTGAAAGCTCTTTAAGTATATTTTTCTGATGATACATATTCGAAGCACAATTTCTTTCAAACGCACTGCTGTTTCTTGGTCTAACCCAGGGGTGTCCAAACTTGAGAACTTTAAGACTTGTGGACTTCAACTCCCAGAATTCCCCAGCCAGCATGGCTGGCTGGGGAATTCTGGGAGTTGAAGTCCACAAGTCTTAAAGTTCCCAAGTTTGGACACCCCTGGTCTAACCAACTGAATGTGATCCTCGGCTGGAAAAACACCACCTATCACAGGGATCTCAAACTGGTGGCTGGGGTGTCACACATAGGCTACGCCCACCCCAGCTCTGCAAAGGAGAAAAACGTGGTGAAATGTCATGTGACGGCAATGTGATGCTGCGAGTATGACGCCTGAGACTTATCAGATCCACCATTACAGAACTTAATGGTTCTCAAGAACCTCTCAAGAAATTGTAAGATATAGTTTCTGGCTAAGTCCTATTGCATATTAGCAGCCAGTTAAGACAATTGATCAGTTCTTATGATGAAGAACTCTCAGCTATAAACTCTTACAAACTATTTTACTTTGATATCTTGTGTTTTCTCTTAGCCTATTTTGCTTTCTTTTGTTCTCTCTCACTCACAAGGACTGTAGAAACACTGTATTCTCAATATACTGTAGCACAATGGTAGAAACAACATTAACCTCGATCTAAGGAATTATCTGACTTCATTGCCCATTGAATTGGAAAAAGTTTTAGAAACCCCTCAAGAAAATATTGTCAGCATTCATTTGGTTGTCAAATTGGTGTTATGTGGCATTATACTTCCTGCTATTTTTTAAGTCTTCTTTTTTCCCCATTCTTGTTGTCCCGTTTCTTTTCAGCCTCTTTCCTAGCATTTCTATCAGTTCTCTGACAAAGATTTAATAATAGCAAATGAAAAATAGACACACAGTGTGGGTATCTGTGGTATTTTTTTTAAAAAAAGTTTTTCACTGGTTTAATGATGCTGGTTTCATAAATTATAGTACCTGAAAATAAATATTGCTTTGTATGTCTAATTCCAGGCCTAATTATTTGAATGTTATTCATTTTTTGTTCGATCTTAAATTGGAACTGAACTAACCATATGCTTATGCTTCACTAAAAATTACTACTGAAATGTCAGTACCGACGCAGTTGTCAAGAACTGAATGACCAAAATATCCTCCTTTTCAAAGTCTAACATAGTTCATGCCAATAATATTCATAAGGAATCTGTTTTTAGTACTTTTAGGTCATTTCTTCACTGTGAATCAGAGGAGAAGGGAGTGATTATGGGAATAATTAATAAGGATTAGCATTGAATAATGAAAAATGTATACATTAGCGTACTCCTGTGACAGTAATTCTAAATTCAATCAGATGAGTCAGATCTATTGGATAATTGGTCTCTAGAGGAGCTGCTGTGGGGAAGTGTGTGGTTTAGGATTTAAAAGTAACAATTAAAAGCCTTATCAGAAGCAGGCATAGTAATTTTGAGAGAAGCAAACACTACAGATCTCTGTATTTTCCATTGAGCTTTGATTGTGGCTTGCTGGAATGTGTTTTTCAATCCTCAATAAAATTGCAGATAGAACTGAAGTGAGTTTGGTATTCGGTTACCTGGAGGAATATTTCAGAATAGTTAAAAAGAACTTTTAAGGGAGAAGTGACTGCCAAATTTCTTGTATCCTGCGCCATGGAGACAGAGTTATGTTTCTGGCACTTAATGCACAATATTTACTTTACTATGAAGACTTGTCACTTAGGAAAAGATTATGAGGACAGGATGCTCAAGCTCATTATTCTACAGGTCTCACAAATAGAAACAATTTCATCAGTTTCCTCTAAGAAACCATTGTAGTAATTTAGGAGACACAGCTCATTCTTCCAACCTCTCCAACCAATGTGGAAGCAGAGCAAGAACATCAGGATGGTACCTATCAGATTAAGCTCTTTTCATTTAACCAACATTTACAAAAGTAGCAAACAATAAACAAAAATGCAATAAAGGCAGGCAATAAGAAAAAAAGAAAATGAAAATGAATGAAATCTACTTTAAACCAACACCATTCACAGGCTTTTTCAAAATTGTCTCTTTCCAACGATCCTTGTGCCTGCCATGCATCATGGAATCGAACATTTTTTTAGGGAAAGAAATTTGAAAAATAATGCAGATTCTCAGACAAAGAATTCTCATCACTTGTGTACAAAACAACACACATTTTCACATCTCCAACTAATCTATTTCTAATCTCCCACTTACTGTATCTGTAAATAAATTAATCAGCAAAAGAGACATCAACAGCACAATAACATTGTACCATTCCAAGTGTTGCACTTATTTTTTACACATGCTTTACTTCATCAAACCAGAAGTGGGTTGCTGCTGGTTCGCCATGGATCGGGTGAACCGGTAGTGACGGCGGCGGGAGGCTCTGCCCATCCACCCGGATGCTTCTGTGCATGCGCAGAAGCATTGCGCAAGCATGCACGCATGAGCGAACCGGTAGTAAAATAAATTGCAACCCACCACTGCATCACACACTACTTTTATTACATTCATGTACTAACCTACAATTCCGTATTGATGCAAAACAATCTACAATTCAATCCTGCTCCCACTTCCTTTAAATCAGTTGTATAATTAATTTTCTTCCTGAAATTCATACATTTCTCAATTATTTGCTAAAGAGCAAAACCCTGCTCTTCACATAAACACACACACACACACACACACACACACACACACACCTTGGCATCCAGCCAACATTCATTTCCCAATTTTTTCATAATGTCACCTCTTTCAATCAAATTTCATCAAACAACTTCTTAGGCACAATTAATATATCAATCTTTGTGACATTCCTTTGGCAACTTTTCCTTCTGCGTGAGACGCTGACGCAGCTTTCACTTACACATCGAGTAAACTGCACAGCCACCTCATAATCAAGTCACACCCAAAGGTTAACATTTCTCCACTTACACCATCTACACCTGTAACCTTATTTCATAGCATTATTCCTTGTCATCATTCTTTTTTCTTTGCCCATAACATACAGTACATAGTGTTTAGAGTAGGTGTGTCCACCCTTTTGGCTTGCCTATGCCATGAAGAGTGAAGAGGAATTGTCTTGGACTGCATATAAAATATGTAAAATACAGTAGTTAATGTATATATAAGTGCACATAATAACCTTAAAGGTTTACAATTCTCTGTGGCCACATTACTAGCTGTCTAGGAGCACATGTGGCCCATGAGCCACAGGTTGGAGACGCTTGGTTTAGAGCAGTGGTTCTCAACCTATCCAATGCCGTGACCCTTTAATACAGTTTCTCATGTTGTGGTGACCCCGAACCATCAAATTGGTGTATTGGTTCCTAAGACCATCGAAAATATGTGTTTTCTGATGGTCTTAGGTGACCCCTGTGAAAGGGTCGTTTGACCCCCAAAGGGGTCCCGACCAGTGGTGGGTTTCAAAAATTTTTGGAACCTCTTCTGTAGGTGTGGCCTGCTTTGTGGGAGTGGCTTGCCAGTCATGTGACTGGGTGGGAGTGGCTTGGCGGTCATGTGACCGGATGGGAATGGCTAAGACGATGTCACTGAATTCTTTGCCCCAATGGATGATCTACAAAAAGAAGATATAAAAAAGGAAATTTATTATTTTGTACACTTACTACTTAAATAAGATTAAAATAAGTACACAAAACAATAAAAGAGCTACTTACAGAAGATAAGTAGCTTACTACTTACTACTTGTAGTTCAAAGGGAATACAATACATATTTAATTTTACACATGTTAACAGCTGCTGGAATTGTGTTTGTACAACAGTGGAAAAAACAAAGATATGAAAATGAATAAATATTATTTTCCTGCCAAGCAGGAAAAAAGGTAAGTGGGTTTAGATAGGGTTCTTAGAGGTGGGAGGGGCAATTGGTGAGCCAGCCAATCAGTGAGCGGTGAGCGGGGCTACGATGGTGGAGACGGGCAGGGGGAGCAAGCAATGGAGCAGCTTCTGGATGGGCGGGGGTGAGCGAGTGAGCGACAGGGCCAGGACAGGCGTTCCGGAACTTACTTCCGGGTCCACTGGTGGAACCTCTTCTAACCGGTACGGTAGATTTGATGAACCAGTTCTACCGAACCAGTGCAAACTGGTAGGAAGCCACCACTGGTCCGGACCCACAGGTTGAGAACCACTGCTTTAGAGCATATCTAGCACTCCCTTTTTAATTTATTGCTATTATTTCCATACAAAATATTTAAAATAATTTTACATCATTCCCCAATTCAGTTACATCTCAAATCATTTCACTACTTTTATTTATTATTTAGTTTCACTTTGTTACATGCTCGTTTATCCTTTGCCAACTTGAAAACATTTCTTAAAAATGTTCCATTAAAAATGCCTGTGTTTTCCCTGTCTATTTTAGTATTAATATTTCCTGGTATCTTTGATTGCATTCTTTGCCATCACAGTATCCTGTGTTTAGTGACTGGCTTGTTTAATGGTAATTCAGTTACGACAGTGATGGAAAAAAAACCTTTATATCTCATCCTGACATTTATGAGCTAAAGCAAAGTAAAGCTGAAGTAATGTAAGATCATAAGCAGTTGTACTTTTACTTAGCAACTGTTTAATAACCAAGCTGTTGGTTGTTAAATGAGGACTGTCTGTATCTTTCTCTCTTTGTAGACATGGTGGTTCTCCCATATTCATCTGTTTTTTTCCTCAACGTTTTTACTTTGTAAAATTTTGTCCTGATGTTGGAGAATTGTAATCTGTCTTCTCATATTTTTTTCAAACACAAGTCTGCCTTCTCTTCTTGCTGTCATTCTACTTTTCCTCTTGTTTCTTTCACTTCTTTCCTTTTCTTTCATGTCAAGGTCCCCAAAAAAATATTTTTTAAATTCAGCTGCCTATGTTTCACCATCAGCATTCACGGATACACTCACATGTGCTTGTGTATTGCATTCTCAATTTAAGTTTATTGATCTAAGTCGTTCAATAATTGTATAGCAATAATATTTTATATTAGTATGTGTTAAAGTGCATTGCATGGATACAGCACAATAGCAGGTTTTTTCCTTAACTTTTGCCTTTGCCTCTCCTGTTGTGTTCCTGCTGGGCTTCTTGGCTCTTCTCCTATTCCAAAGCTTGCCTCTAGCTGAGAGACACATCTCAAATAACTGTTCCCATAATTCTGGCCCAGGGGAAGGAGAAAACCCTCTCTCCCATTTTCTCAGCTCCTTTTCTGTAGCCTTGATTGACAGGCTTGCCAATCCCTTAGTTTTTTGTGTCACTTTTACACTTGGGATTCGGTTTACTCTTGGGACTCACAAAAATCTATGGAGGACTGCCAGACAGCCATCTAGTTTTGTCTCCTCTCCACCACCGCCCCCCCCCCCCGGCAATACTGCATTTTGATTGGCAGCTGGATTGTCCCGATGATGGGGAAGGGCCAAGAAGGGAAAAGGAAAGAGAGAACAGGAACACTTGCCTTATGACTGGCTCATGCAATCTGGCCTCCCAACCGATGGTCACAGCAAAAATCTTCCAGGTTAATTGGTGTGAGATGAGTAGCAGAGCATAGCACAGCGCATGTAGCCTAGAGAGAAATCTGTCTCATGTGTGTGTCAACTACAGCAGGGGAATTGGTAGTGTCCTTGTGAAGAATATGTGAAAATTCCTATACAAATGGATGAAAAATAAAAGCACACCCCATTCTTTGGGGGAAGACAAATAGTTTGGTGCTGCTTTCTCTGCTCCCCTTTCCTTTGGCAAACTTTGAATCGAAATTATAAGCTAATACATCCTTGATTCCTTAGCTGCTACTCCTCTCTTTCTACCCCCTTCTCCTTACTGCCTTTTTGAACGTTTCTTTCCTTCCATGGCTGATGTCACTCTTTCCTTTTATTGCTGTTTCTTCCAACACAAGTCTGTATCTCTTCACTTCTCTCCTGTCTTCGCTGTCCTTGTTCTGTCGTTGCCTCTTTGCCCTTCAAAGCATCTCTCTATTTATCTTGTGCAAAATCTTTTCTTGTTTTCTCATGCTGTCATTTGGTTTTCCCCTTGTGGGTTCAAACTCCTAATCGCTTTGCTGACTCCCCAACTTACTTCCCTCTGAATCCCTCCTGCCATCTCTGTTCTCCTTTGTGCTGCCACCAACACTTTCAAACTTGACACCTTTTCCCAGGCCCCCTTTACCCCAATGGCTAAAATGGGGCTATTTTGTGTCTATTTCTTCCTCCCTCAATTAACCTAAGACGCAGATGGTCTCTGATTCAAAAGGAAGTGAATAATGAAAGCTGCAATGAGAATTTTAAACATTTGTTGATGAAAATAAGGTATGGCATTTAAGGATACCTGTGTAAACTGCATTGATTTGGAGCAGAGATCGAACGCCTCAGGAATGATAGGCAAAACTTGTTGTATTGAAATCGTTTGGTTTTTACAACCAAACATTCTTTATGTTTGTGTGTTTGTGTTTACAGAGTACTAATCAAGCTTCCCTCCTGAACTATTTCAGCCTGTACTTTTTCCCAGCTCAATTTGTATACACAGTAGTGGCTGAAGTTGCTTATAAATCCATCAAAACACAGGAAAGCGAGCAAAGTCTTTGTATCTTGCATGAAATAAAATAAGAACATCTTAATTTGATGTCACAATTTATTTTGCATTTCTGAAATATGAGCAAAATTGAAATAAAATTATATTGTACGATATAATCAGAGAAGCTATTTTGATATGCCATTGATTCTTTAAACATATGGTAGAAAACCTGTAGGTGTTCAGATATTGCTGGAATGTATTCAAGTCAGTTCCAGCAGCAAGTTCCCCACTATAATGTGTAATATATAATATACCCTTTATATAATATATAAAGGGTAAAAGCCTAAAAGAAAAGCTCTTTAGTGGATAATATGCATTTGAGGAAAATTAATACACATCTAATGCTGTAATTCAGTACTTATTTAGGAGTAACTCTAATGGAATCATTTGTAAACCATTTCACTACTTCAGGGAAAACTCACAATTCTTTGCCCACATCTTTAGCAGTCACTGCTTTCCATACCCACCATAGAGAAGCTATGGCAAGACTTCCTCACTTGCTTTGTAAGGCTACATTCATGGTAAGGCGAAGTACTATGAGATTCACTGCTTCTCACAGATATTTCACTCAGTTGTTATATTTCTGTTTGGAGAAGTCACAGTGAGGCTTCAATGCTTGTAGTCTGGCCTTAGTTTCAGCCAATAAGGACTCTTGCCTAGCATAATGTATTATCGATATTCTTACTTTAAGCAGAGACACAGTGGACTTAGTTCAAAATGGATTGGAACCATTAAATGACCACTTTATTGGGTTTTGCTTAAATTTGCATCCTTACAAAGTACACTAAGTCCTTGACAACTCAGTATGTTCTAGAAATAGGGCAAGTACACTTTTTTACTAGGCCAGTGTTTCTTAACGGTCAAGATGTGCGGACTTCAGCTCCCAGAATTCCACAGCCAGCATGTTTGGAATCCTGGGAGCTGAAGTACACACATCTTGACATTTCCAAGATTGAGAATCACTGATCTAGACAATACAGAGGTTTCCAATCAAAGAACATTTGGTTTAAAGGATGACACAGAAGTAATTGAGCAATAGCATTGTGTAAACCTATTTTCCTCCACAATATAAAAATAGTTGTTATTCTACAGAGCTAATTAGTATCTTCTCTTCATCCCATTTGATTGTACCAGCACATTAAGAAGAGTAAAATAAATGTTACATTTCATGCTATTATAGCCTCGATGAAAATAACAGGAAGTTTATGGATGTATCTTAAAAGGATTGAATCTCCAAACTTTTATTCACATCTTTGCAAAAAAGAAATGTTTTTTCCTGGGGTAGCAAGAGATGAGCAATTACTTGTGCTCACAAAAATGACAGTTTACTCAAAGAGTTCTCTGCTTGTTCCTTGAAACACTAACCTCTACAATACGGTACAAGGTTACCATCAAGTCATTTTTCACTTGCTCTGTATAAAATCAAGCAGTTGGTTCCTCGTGAGGTGTCTAGGGAAGGAACTACTTGGACATCGTATAATATAAATAAAAGTCAGCAGCAGGAGTATGAATGGAAAAAGCAACATTTGAACATGCTGCCTTTTTAAAAGAAACAGGCAAAGTATTATTTTGCCCTTATTATTTATACATTGTGCATTTTGCACATAATACTCATCATACAGAAAGTGTTACATATGTAAGTGCTGATTACAAATTTCACTTAAGAAGTAACAACTGGAATTCCTCCCCACATTTTTATTTAATTTAAAAGTCCCACACACAACACAACTTAAACCAAAGAGCCAGTAAACCAGCAGCCTTAATTCCTTAACTTTTTAAACCTCCAACATCTTGCAGGAAAAAGATTCTGACCTTGGAAAGCAACTCAGAAGTGTGTTGCAGATTACATATTTCATGTTCTGACCCATAAGGATTTTTCTGATCTGGTCACATATTGCATCCTGGAGTTGGCTAGCTGGCTCTGCCAAAACCCATGGAAGATATTGAATGCTGATTTTTGGGCAGTTGGAACTAATTATAGTTAGCTGGAAAGGCCTTGGGCCTCCAGAGCACCAAGCAGAGGAATGGAAAATTTCAAGGATCCAAAGGCCAGCCAGGATAGTAAGAGCGGGCATTGGTTACAGTGTGCATTTCATAATAAATATTTAACAATTGTACATTACTGAAAATATATTAAAGGCTGGCACTTCATGTTTAGGTATTAACTAAGCTGTTGTTGTAAGGCAAAGGCACTGGGAATGCTCTAAGCCAGGGGTCACCAAACTTTTAGACCTCATTCATAATTTTAAATCCTGTGGACTACTAATATGAATTAGTGACGGGGTGGGGTCCTTCAGGCACTTAGCTTGGCTGCTTGTTAGTGGAGAGAAGTGCCTGGGGTCAACTCTAGCTTTGCTGTCCGTTGCAGCTAGGAATCTCAAATACAGCAAGAATTAATGTTTGTCTTGTAGCCAGCCTGGCTGCTAGATCGCCCCCTTGCAAACTCTGTCTCTCAAGGAGCCTGGCTGAAGTTTCATGCACTGCTCACTGAAGCGCCTGGACTCCCAGGAAGGAAAGGAGGGACTGGAGCTACTAAACAGGCAGCCAAGCTAAATGCCTGAAGGACCCCATTCTGTCAGCGAGCAGGATTAATTGCTGTATCCGACCCAAGGGCCATAATTTGAGGATCCCTGATTTAGTGCAATATAAAAAATGCAAAGAGTTTTCTCCGGACACCAAAATTTTCTCACGGACCACCAGTTGGTGCCTGTTGCTCTGAGCTGGGGAAAATGGGGAAATACATAAGGGCATTAAAAATTAACACAATCAACTCAAGTGAGAATTAATTGAACCACTTTTGCAATTTTTAAAATATAATTGTCCATTTTAAAAAGGCACACAGGTTTTATTGATGTTTTTTCAAAAAAATTAGGATTGCTGTTTACCAAAAACATAACTTGTTTGGTAAATATGTTGACTCTATTTTGTCTTATTCCTTCACCTCATTTTCTTGGCTTTCTGTTTTTTCTCAAAGTATATACTTTGCTAGCTATTTAATCTCAAATGTTAAAAACCAATTATACTAGTGTTTTACTTCTTTTTTTAAAAAAGAAGGAAAAACAAGGTTTTAAAAATAACATAATAAAACACACAACAAAGGTTAAGGTGGCCCACATGACTGTGTCTTAAAACTTTTCTGTATTTCTGCTAGAACCTAGCAATGGATGAGTAGTTTCTCAAAACAGGACATTTCTGATAATAGGCCTGAAAGGAAACCACTTTTAAGGTTCATTGTTTAAAATGTCATTTAGTTACTCCATAATTTACACACACAACACACACAACTATATTAAATCCATGTGTCTTCAGTGGCTTCTGTGTCACGGCCCATTGATCTTTTGTTCTTCTTAATGATAATGAGAGCGAGAGTGAAATAGGAACGAAGGCATGACCTTAGCGTATCTTAATACAAGACACATCAAGTGGTAGGTAGGTCATGATCCTGAAAAATTAAGACTGTAATAGTAGAAAGTTAAAAAAAAAACAGAATGCCAGCGATTCCCTGGGAAGATAAAAAAGAACAAGACATAATGAACAGAATAGTGATTTGTTTAATGTTTGCTATTTCCAGTTGATAATTTTAATACATAATAAACTGCAAGAAATATGAATTGTCATGGGTCCCAGACATTAAGAGCGGTTAAGTACTTGGGGAATTTAGACATGAGTATTCTAACAAAATTGCCATCATGGGAGATATAACAAAACACAAAACTCCAGTGAATCAAAATGCTTCTTGCCACTCTCAAAAGTCTCTTCATCAAAGTGCTTTTTACTAGCCTGCATAGTTCCAACATTAGCACTGGGTCGTGGCAGCCTATATTTTTACTTTATAGCAAAGTTTTGGGGCCCAGGAATGTTCTTGAAATAAAAGTGATGATCCTCATAATGGATACTTTGCTTTTCAATTCTTAAAAGCATTTTTAAAATAAACAACATTAGATCAGTGCCTTGTAAATCTTAGCTTAGGGTCTTGGGGCAAATGGGCTCTTGAATGTCACAATGGGGAATTCTAGCATACTCTATGTATCCATATATGCACACACACTCAACTGCATCACAGGCAGAAACACCAACTTTGTGTGTTTTCTAGTCTTGTTTTGCTTCTTTCTCTAATAACCATTCAACGTCTTATCAACTTGTGACATGCTTTGTTTAACCTATTTTATTTATTTATCAAATGTAATGCCTGCCCAAGAATTATCCCATGCTAAGATTAGTGACCAATAATTTCATAAATAGAATAAATTGCCAATAACTGCCAATTTTGGATATCATGGCAACCCTAACCATGTACAATATACATCAGTTACTCCTTCAACACAAATTACAGCCAAATTGCACTTACTTCCTTTTATTTCCCACCTGCTCAACACTTAGTTTTGTAAATTTACTTACCTCTGCATCCTAAATCAGTCCTTTAAGGCAGAGCAATAGCCTTAACTGTGGTTATAGTCAGACATATTACAAACTACAAACTTAGTTCAAAATCATCTTAAAGCTGTGATATTTCACCTGTGTTTGACCATCATACACATTTAGAAGAAACTTGAAGAGGAATAGTAGTAACTATACTTTGCAAAGTAGATTATATCAAACAGGGGAAAAAACCTGAACTAATTAGTGTATCTGCCAATATAGTTTCACCATCCACAAGGAGTCTTAAAGAATGTGCCTCTGGAAATTGGCAATTTATTGGGTTTACTAAAACTTTTGTTTTTGCAAATTTCTGTTAGGCATGAAGGTAACAAGTGTACATATATAATTTTGTACAAAATGCTGAAATCCAAGCTTTCAACACAATGAAAACTTCATACAATTACAAAAAATTAATCTCTTTATTAACCAAAAGTAAACATTAAAATCAAAAGATTCACAAATCTATTTGTTACAGAGTTTATGCTCAGTTCTGACTCTTCCTGGGTGCTGCTGCCAATTCCTATTTTTTTCTGCTTACATTCATAGTTGTTCTCTTATACTTTTGAAAACAATTTGTCTTTGATTTTGAATTCTGGATCTTCCCAATTATTTTATTGAGTACATATTCTACATTTGGTAGTGATTAGGTAAAGAATCCAGATTCATTTAGACAAAAGCAACATAAAGCCTGCACATTTTCTAATAAAGCAAATTGAGTTGTAGGACTAGCTTTAAAGCAAGTATTTTTTAAAGCAAGTATGGTGTAAAAATCCACAAATCAAAGAAAAACTTGCAGTGGAACAGCCAACATTTGGATAAATTATTTTCTTTCACAGATAAGGCACCTTTGCTCTAAAACAAGGAATACCCCAGCAAGGGTAAATAGGCTAAAAACTCTGAACTTGTTATTTCTTTCTCTCAAATCCATCCATGAACCCCCATCAAGGGGGAGTTTGCAAATACATCCTTCATTTTATAGTGATTTTTCTTAAATTTAGCAATATTTCAGTAATTGAAATCAGAGGTTATACTCAACTACCATTATGGAAAGATGGTTTAACCCTAGAACTAAAAAGTTGATTAAGAAAATGGAAGTTAAGCAAACCATTGTTCAGCATGGATAAGAATACTAATTTATCACATTAGTTTGTTTTAACAGATAAATAAGACAATGTATGTGAAGGATGTTTTTAAAACTATTCAATCGGTAAGTATTTTCTCAGTCCTGGGAGCCTGGCATTTTCATCTTGCCAGCAATAAGAAAGTCAATGATAAATATTTTAATATATTTCTTCAATAAAATTAACCTAACCTCAAATAAATACTCACATTTATAGGTGAATGCAAAATACCTGGACAGCAAAACTTGGAACAAACTTTGTGTTCTCTAGAAGCTCCATCTCCAGGAACATTTAATATTTGTTCTCTGTGCCATTTTATTTTAATTCAACTGCAGCTCCTTTCCTGAATTCCTTATATACTCTGTCATAAAAAGAGCCTCTCACACTGTACATAAAAATATTTTCTGTAGGAGAAAAGTTACCAAAAATAATGCCAAATTGTATGCACATTTTTTTAAAATATAAGTGGAATTTGATCTGCTTTTGGATATTGCCTGTTCTAATATGGCTGTATTATTTAGTCATGAAAAGGAGGAGGAGGAATGGGCAACAGAGCATCAATAATATTTCAAGAATGCAGTACAAATGAAATAAAGCATTTGAATTTAACCGAAGTTAAGGATCAAAAGAAATGCTACCTTACATGTTACACAATACTTATTGGAATACAGACTCCAATGACCTTGAAACCCGTGGCTTGCCTTTTCCCCTCCTGTCTCTCTCAGAACATGTTTTGCTACTGGAGGAAGATGCTGTCAAGCAAAACATTGAAAAATTGGTATCATTTCCTAGCTGGTAAGAGGAGCACTGATACTAAACATTTTATGATTTGGTTTCACAAATTCTTTTTCTCTCTTCTCCTTCCTTGCAGGTTTGATTGTTGCAACACTGGCAATATGCTGGCTACCGAATCAAGTTCGAAGGATCTTGATGGCTGCCAGGCCCAAGCAAGACTGGACAGTCTCTTATTTCCGGGCATATATCATTCTCCTCCCCATAGCAGATATCTTCTTTTACCTTAGCTCTGTGGTGAATCCACTCTTGTACAACATTTCCTCCCAACAATTCCGGAAGGTCTTTCTTCAAGTCCTCCGATGTCGCCTGTCCATAGAACATGCCAACAAAGAGAAGTACTTGGCAACTAGTTTAAACTCTGCCAACCATTCCAAACGCCCATTTATCTTCAGGTCATCCAGGCGAAAGTCTTCCACCAAAGCAGCACAGAAGGTTCCCTCAAATATTCTTCAGGATGATGCTGAAATTGACTCCATTTTACCAAAACAGAGTCCCGAGTCACTGGAGCTCAATGTGAGAACAATGCCTCTGGAGACTAGCATAGATCCAAATCCTCTTAACCAAAATGGCGTTTGCGAACATGAGTAGTAAAATACTCATGAAGAAACATTACAGGATACACAATAGGCTGAAAGAAGAAGTAATAAAGGAAAACAAAAGAAAGACTTTATAGCCAACAACTTGTACCTTCCAAGTTCAAGTACAATAGATGACTTTCCCATAACATGAATGATAGTGCTTTTGTATGGACGACTGTTGATTTTTTTTTCTTTGTTTCGTTTTGTTTTAAAGTGCATACCGGAAAAATCAGACAACTAAATCTATTCTGCAAGTAATGAAGTTGTTGAGACTTCTTTCAGATAAAACTCTTCTTTTGGGAAAGCAAACAACAACATCACAATGGAAACCAGCTATGCCTTTGAGAGAAGCGACATAGGAAGAATGATGGCGACCAAGGAAATCTTCCCTTAACAGTTTAGCAATGTGATAGAAACGGCAAGCTAGACAGCAGCATGGTTGTTAATACTCCGGCCCTAGGCATGGTCCCAGCGTTTCCTCGCTTCTTTGGCCTGGGCCCATTACAAAGTGGAGTGTTGCAACAGCTTATACAAACAGAGTTTATCTTCCCTGGAGTACAGAAAGTCTGGTATCCGGCAGAGGTCATGAGACAAGCTGCAGAGGAGGCACAGGACTTGCGATACAGGATCCCTGCGACACAGAACAAGAACTGATTTAGTCTAATATGAACAAATACGTTCTCCACTGTCTATTAGAAATTCGTATAATTGAAGGGCTGTCAAGCATTCTCATGGTGACTATGAATGCCAGGACATTCAGCTCATTAGTACTTATTATGTTTTAACAGGAAAAAAATAAAGCTTAAATAAAAAGGCATTACTCTTAAAACATGCCTCCACCCCTATAAGGCCTGAAAATGGGGAGGAGGAAATGTGTTGTGTCACACATTGTTAAGTGTTGCAAGACATTTAAAAATTTTAAAGATTTAATATTTGAATCAGACATAATTGTCAGAGTACTGTTTGATTTTCTAGAGAATCCATGGTTTGTTATACATTTTAGAAATTCTTCAGTATTTCTGTAAAAAAAAAACACCAAACTGTGAAAAGCTCATAGGGGGAACACAGCAGAATGTTCTACATTACATGGAAGAAAAGATTAGAAAAATCTCTTTCTTGTAACTAGTCTATTGCCGTATGAAGCTGGGTACACTGTTATTAAAGGTATGTGTGAAAGGTTTGCTTCAAAGGTTCTGGTGGTTATAAAATGAACTCTCCTTTAATACACACACTTATAGAAACATATACAAAGTGAACAGCTTATATTCTGCACCCAGCTGTCATATGACCTCAAAATCTCTCCTTTCATATGATCTGATAGAAATTCAGCTTTGGGCTGGATACATAAATAATACGGCTATCAAACACTAACACTGTATGCTTCAGTTTCTCAGACAATTTGCTTTGGGGATTTCTGGAAGCAACCTTCATAGTTAATTTAAAACAATTCTTTCCTTTTAAGTAAAACGTGCGCTGATCTTGCTCTCTTTATTGGGGAGAAAATTAAACATGGATGAAACATAAAAAATTCATTTGTTATATTCAGGGAATTAAATATTTTCAAAAATATGTGTTCCAGCAAAAATGTAGAAAACATTTGCTTGTGTTGACACTCCTTTGTCACCGATATATCTTTTGTAATATGTAAGAATTTCATTATCTCCTATTTAATCCATGATTCACTGCTCATCAGCAAATAAGTACCATTTTAAAGCTAGAAAAACAAAAATGCTTTACCTGACACGACAGTATGTTTGATTTTAAAATGTACTAGGAATACCAAAGGTACTTATATGCAAATACAATATTTGCAATATTAAGAATTTGAAATCTAAATTAGTTAATCTTTAATATATTGCATTCTCCAGCTGCACTCTTGAATGGGCCTGTCCAATTGTTAATTTGCTTCAGTTGACCTTGTTCTCGTAGAAAACATATAGACCACAAAATTTTGCACATAAAAATGGTTATTTGCCTCCAAGTGTGTTCTTATTCAAGTTCTACTGAAAATATTCTAGAGCTTAAGGAATTTCTTGATGAGAATCCCACCCCTCTTACATAGTCCATTTGACTCATATGGTTCCCACTGAATCCTTTCAATTACTGAGACAGATACAATGAATCTAGAGCAGTGTTTCTCAAAGTGGTCCGTACCGCCCCCTTGGGGGGCGTTAAAGAAGTGCAAGGGGGCGGTAGGAAGTTCCGCCTTACATGGGGGCATTGAACGTACAGAAGGGGGCGTTGAACAAATTCTATTTATTACTTGTTCTGTGACTAGGCGGACTCACACAGCAGTCATTGCGCGCGGCACGCGGGCAAACCTGCAACACCGATCGTTGCTGTTGGAAACATGGCTTTCATACGAGCGAATGTGCACTTCCTTAGTCAGTCTTGGGTCTAACATTGCGTCCCCAGTAGCGCAAGGAATAGAAAATTCAATAAAATCCCATAGAATGCTGATCAAATTTCTATGATATCCTATTCAAATTTCTATGGCGGTGCTACTGGGGGTCTAGTGTTTGCCGCGCGCAGTGACTGCTGTGTGAGTCAGCCTCCTTTCACTGCGCCAGGAATGGAGGCTTCCCCAGTAGCACAAGGAATAGAAATTTCAATAGAATCTCATAGAAAGGTGATCAAATTTCTATGGTATTCTATTTAAATTTCTATGGCTGTGCTGTTGGGGTTGCTGGGTCTTCTTCCTTTAGAGTTTAGGCATCCTTGGCACATCTGACGAGCGAAAATGCCAGTTTCGGATACGTCCTTCCCTTCTGTCTGAACAGCCAATCACGTTACAGATCGTCATTTGTGTGTCAGACGTCGGAGATGCCCAGTAATTTATTTACATGTAATACATTTTGCAATTTAATACATTTTGTATATTATACAATTAAATAATCTTTAGGGGGCGGTGGCAAATCAAATTGTGTCTTAAGGGGGCGATGGTTAAAAAAAGTTTGAGAAACACTGATCTAGAGAAATACTGAGGTCAGCCAGCTCCTTGTGGAGTTAGGAGAGCAGTTTGTGTAAATTCACAGATGTTCACAAGTTACAGATAAGCAACCATTTTTGTACTGTACTTCTATGATAACTAAAGAAAAGGCTCTTCCTCCATTTTTCAGAGAACGAAGACCCAGGCAACAACTTTGGGTAAAAATGAAAATCTTATCTAGATTTGGAGGGCATATTTGCTTAGTTTACTTGTAAGTGTCTAATTGGAAAAAATGTTGAGGAGAAAGACTCAGCTGAGTCCATTGAGAAGTGCTATAATCCAGTGGTGGGTTGCTAATTTTTTTTACTACCGGTCCAGGCGCACTCCTGCACACGCTTATGAGAACTTCTGTGCATTCGCAGAAGCGTCTGGATGGGTGGGCGGAGCCTCCACCACCGCAATTACGGTTCCCTGATCCGGGCTGAACCATGACCAACCCACCTCTGCTGTAGTCTGCTGCAAAGAGAAAGAGGGTGCTCTTTGAACACCGAAGGAAAGGTGTAGTTTCACACTCTGTGTGGAAGGGTTGGGAAATGGAAGGCATTTTCATTCCTAAATGGAATGCAGAGTTAGACCTTCAGAGAAATGGTAGTGATATATGAGTGAAGGATATCTGCTAACAATTTTTTTAAAAAATCAGATTTCAATGTTAAGCAAAAACTTTATTCCCCTGCCGGCTGAGCTAAAATAACTTATATTACGAATGTATGCATCAGAAGGTATTTATTTATTTCTCATTTATTGATTTGGTTCCTAAACACATTTCTTCTGACAATCGCAAAGTGATTCAAAGTGGCACACAAAGTGGCTAAAAAACATCAGCAAAACAATAAAATAAAAATAAAACGATGAAACAGTATCAAAATAGACAGACAAATATTTCATCTGCATAATACTCCACCCCAAAACACCCCGGCAAAAGGCCTGCCAGATTTTGATGGTCTTCCAAAATGACAGCTGGGCCAGAAGCATTAATGCATCAAGTTTTATGCTGTATTACAAGGCAGGTATTGATAGAAAAAAACTGACATTTTGTATATGGGACCCGGCATGCCAACCATAGTTGAACTTGTATTGTGGACCGTAACAATAAGTAAGGGTGTTGTAATACAGGTGGTCCTCAACGTACCACCATAATTGAGCCCAAAATTTCTGTTGCTAAGTTAAACATTAGTTAAGTGAATTTTGACCCATTTTACGACCTTCCTTGTCACAGTTGTTAAGTGAATCACTACAGTTGTTAAGTTAGTAACAGAGTTGTTAAGTTAATCTGACTTTCCCATTGATTTTATTGATCAGAAGTTTGTAAAAGGGATCACATGACCCCGGGATACTGAAACCACCATAAATATGAGTTGCTAAGCATCTGAATTTTGACACATGACCATGAGGATCCTGAAACGGTCGTAAGTGTGAAAACAAGTCATAAGTCACTTATTTCAGTGCTGTTGTAACTTTGAATGGTCACTAAATAAACTTCTAAGTCGAGGACTACCCACATATGAAGCTATGAAGGAATTTACTGCACCTGGCAACCTACAGGCAAACCAGTGTAGGACGAGAAAGACAAAGGTTTCACATAGGTATTAGAGAACATAGTAGCCTTTTGAAAACATTTTATAGAAACATAAAATAATGACATAAAATACCATCCGCTGGTGATTAGAAGGATATTCAAGCTATTGAAGAGGGCTGAAACATTGTTTTCTTGAAGAGTCTGCTAAAGCTGCCTTCTTAGCTGAGAAGGAGACTTTTGTGGAATAAAAGCCCTTTCTGAAGAAACGTGTTATCTAGTTTCTGATCTGAGTATCAGGCGACAGAATAGCTAAATGCAAGAAGAGACAACAAAGTTTTACTTTTGGACACATCTGACTGAATTCAGCATAATGGGGAACCAGACAGAACCTTGTCATTGAGCATAATTGAAAAGGTGTGGGTTTGAGAAAGAATCACAATTAAAACTCTAACTTTGAGAAGAAGGCAATCTTTTGATAACAAGCCATGGAAGATAAGAGCTGGCGTGCGATGGTTATTCCAAAGAGGAAAGTGAAAGATGTGGAGTGTGCAAAAAAGTGAGTCACCCAGTAATGAGAGGATTCTCATGTCAGGAACAATGACTGCAATTGAGTGGTTAGCCACAGTGCTTGAATGAAAGGTGAGGAGAATATGTGAATGAGGGCCTGAGGAAGCAGTGGTGGTTAGCATTATAATGCTTTAGGAAATCTATGGGGTTGATCAGGAATATGGAAAGGAGGAGGAGAATGGTCAAAATCCAATGCCCATCCTAGAAGAGATCAATGGATACTAAAGCAATACAAGAGCACAAGACAGCAGAAAGGGAATTTTCAGGACAACATGATTGGCTTTGACTTCTGAAATCTCAAGATAATGGGGGGGTGTTCCCTCCTATATCTGATATTGCACAGTGTCAAACTCAATCATGTCACATGATGTATTGCAACTTTTTTTGCCCTTTTGGTGCCTCAATGGGCGGGGCCTATGCATGACACATCCAGCCCACAGGTTGCCAGTTTGACACTCCTATGATATAGAAAGATGACATGCAGAATGAGAACTCAGCTGAGATCTATCATGGGTTTTTCCGTTAAAAATGCATTTTGGGTCTGAAGGAGTATGGGTTTTCTAAACTGGTAAATCTGGCATTGATACACCAGTAGAATCAAAGCAGCAGGGTGAAAATCTGCAATTATAGGGCGATGTGAAAGGATTTAGCTCCTCTTCCTTTCCTTTTTGCTCCGATTGGAAGGAGTGAGCTTTTTAGAAGATTTTATACATACATTGAATTATTTTCTTGATGCTGAAGGTAAAATTGCAGGTGCCTCTGGATTGATTTATTATATCAATTTATACAGCCACCCATCTTGCAATCATGACTCTGGACAGCAAAGGGAAAATTATTGGCAGAAGGAGATATAAAATATTTTTGAGGTAGGACATATGAGGTACCTGGTAACTTATGAGACACAGTGAAAATTTTGGATAAAGACAAAGGGCTGTAATAGAATTGGCTGCTCTAAGAGTCCACCCCCCATATTAGGAGTAGCTTATAGGTTAGAGACAGGATTGCACAGAATCTATTTTGCTACCACTTGGCAAAACTTACAAGATCCCACTGAGTGACCTTTCCTAAGGGATAAACAATGTCCACAATTACCCGACGAAGAAAGTTTGCTTTTACAAGGCTGACCATGCAGAATCTGGCCTTGGAGGCTTTATGCCTGATCCAAAAGGCACGTGAATTGGAAGAATATCAACAGCCTAAGTTATAAACCAAATAAAAGTAATCAAATGGCATCAAAATTAAGTAGAAGAAAACAGCATGAAGAAGAAGAAAAAAGCCAGGGAACTCAGATAGGTATCTTGAGAGAATAATTATGATCCAAAGAAACTGGCAAAACTAACATATAGGGACATTGCTGTGTTATGGTAATTTGTTATTACACAGTTGTTTTCTGAGTGCGGTATTTTTTTTCCTAGTCTCTTCATACAGGTAGTCCTCGACTTACGCTCATAATTGACCACAACATTTTGATAGCTAAGCAAGTCACTTGTTAAGTGAGTTGTGTCCCATTTGATCATCTTTTTTGCCATCGTTATTAAGCAAATCACTACAAGTGTTAAGTGAATCTGGTTTCCTCCATTGATTTTGCTTCTTGAAAGCCAGCTGAGGTTACAAAGGGTGATCACATGACCCTAGGGAAGTGCAACTGCCATAAATATATGCCAGTTGCTAAGGCCTGAATTTTGATCCTGTGACCATGGTGATATAGCGGTCGTAAGTCACTTTTTACAGTGCTGTTGTATCTTTGAATGGTCACCAAATGAATGATTGCAAGTCAAGGATCATTTAAAATAGGTTTTTCCCCCTTGTCTTATTTTTTAATCTTTATACAGCTTGTGTTATATAATAAATGTATACATTTATTTTAATTATATACTAAAATATATTGTAATTGTAAAGTATTTCATCTTTTATGCGACATTGACATACTCAGCTACTCAATTTGTGTATATATATTATTATTAAAAAAGTAAATTATAATTTTAAAAAATGGAATACAATTATTTTTTAAAAGAAATAATAATAGAGTGCATACATGAATGATTATAGTATTTTCAGGAATTTTTTTTTGCACTAATTGGTAACAGCATTTATATCTGTGGGGGAGAACCTGTGACTATTTGCAGCATCTTGCTCTGCTGGTTCAAATTCCTGGATGAAATAGATGGAAGCTTCCAATTCCTGGCTAGAAATATCACCTTTTCGGATTGCTGTAATTTATACAGGCCCAGATCTCCCTGGAGGATGGATACAGCTTGCACACGTGTTAAAACTACTCAAAAAGAAGAACAGTCTTTGATCAGAGTGACAGTAAACATGACTTTGCTGCAGCTGCACTTGTAAAATAATTGCTCAGGTCTATAATCATCTGAGTTGGGAGGGGTGCCTTTACCAATCCTTCTCTTTACATTATTTTAAAATGTTTTTATGGGGTGATATGCAGACAAAATAAGGGATGTGGTGGCTCAGTAGCTAAGATGCTGAGCTTGTCGATCAGAAAGGTCAGCAGGTCAGCAGTTTGAATCCCTAGCACCGTGTAATGGAGTGAGCTCCCGTTACTTGTTCCGCCAACCTAGCAGTTCAAAAGCACATAAAAAATGCAAGTAGAAAAATAGGGACCACTTTGGAGGGAAGGTAACAACGTTCCTTGCACCTCTGGCATTTAGTCATGTCGGCCACATGACCACGGAGATGTCTTCGGACAGCACTGGCTCTTCAGCATTGAAACAGAGATGAGCACTGCCCCCTAGAGCCGGGAACGACTAGCACATATACGTGAGAGGAACCTTTACCTTTATCTTTTATGCAGACAAAAATAATGTTTCTCCTTCCCATCCACTTCCCCCCTCCTACAAAAGGTTAGATTGAATCTTCTGTGCAGCGGGGGGGGGGCACACTCCTGTATTTGCAGAAAGTGAAATTCAGGCTCGATCAGCTTCTGAAATGGGTCATTTGGAAGGGGTGAAGTTTGTATTATAGCCTAAGCAAGAATCAATGTACTTTCAGTTTCTTCCCGCTTCTTGCACTTTTTCCCTTTATCCCCTCCTGCCTTTTTAAAAGTCCTTTACTGAGTTTGTCTGTCTAATGCAGTTTTTGAAGTATTTTAAAAAATCTATTTGTTGTTTTAAAAATGCATTTATATTTCATATGTATATATATTTGTAAGCTACAGTAAAATAAAAAGATTTTTATTTTATCCCTGACCTCTAGAAATGCTGGCTTTTCTATAAACATTTATATTTGTGTCATCTGTGGTGATTTCCTGGTTATTAAAGTTCTTAGATGTCCTTCCAAGAAGAGAAGAATTTTAAATAAACTTGTTGACTGAACACCTGAAGCTACTTTTCGTTTTGTTTAAACACATTTTACCACAGGAAAAGAATTTTCTAGGAGATGGGTAGGGCAAATAGATTTTCCAAATTTGTAGCACAAATGGATTCAAAAGATGTTGATAAATTGTTCTATGTATCAACCTTATTAATTACTATGGTTCCATAAAGATCACTCAGTTATTTTTTTGCTGTTGCTCTTCTTTTTGGTTTGGTGGTTGATCAGACAAAAAGGATTTTGAGGAAATGTTTTATTTATACAGATATCCTGCAAACTGAGAAATTGCATGAGGCTCTTGCTTGAGCTATATGGAAAGAAACAAAAGGAAGGACATGCAACTGTTTGGGTCAGAAGTAGAAAATTTGGTTTAGAGCATGCCTGTAAAGCTGTGCATTTTCATGGAATTCATACCATTAGGCTAAAAACTAGTAGTTGTGAATTCTAAGTCCTGCCTTAGGCACGAAACTGGTTGAGTGGCTTAGGCTAGTCATTCACTCTGCACCCTAGGAAACAGACAGACCACATCCAAAATCTTGCCAAGAAAACTGCAGGGACTTCTCCAAGCAGTAATCAAGAGTCATAATGGATTCAAATGTACCAATATTTCCTCCCTCCCTGGGCTACACAACTATCACATGAATATCACAATTCCATTAATGAGGTACTAACATTACCTTTTTTGCACCATCTTAAAATTAAGATAAAAGAAATTATTGAACAATTTTATAAAGCAACTTCTACTGGAATTATAATATTTTGATGCTGCCACTTGGAGATTAACCATGTTCATGTACTTAATATTGAACATCTTTTGAATCTGAATTCTACTTTTAATATACATTTTGTGTTTTTTTTCTTCAACATGAAGGAAAAGAATTTGAGGGGAAAATCTTGTAGATTATTGGCTCCTAGATTAATAAAGATGCCTTTCTCTACGAAGTTTTCCTCTTACCCCTTATCAATGGTTTTATATTTGCCATTTTGAAGGTGGATATAGATCCCGCAGAGTGTGCAAAAGATCACTTAATTTCTTTGTAATATCTTTCTTCACCCAATTTCTTTGAAAAATATTGACAGTGACTTTGCTGGAAGACTTAAAACTGTATTACCTTTGACGGTACATTTCATGCAATCTGGTTTATAAAAGAACATCAAACATTGGATAATATATTATCTGTGGATATATTGAATATGCAGTATATCTGAATATCTCCAAATGTATTTGGCTGCAGTTGGGGAAAAATCCCATTGAAAATACAAGTTTATATTTTTGGAACACATTTTCTTTTAATACAGGTTACCTTCCTATGTTGTGGATTGGATTAAAATCTGATAGTCTCATCTGTTAGTTTGGGTAATAATAAACAGAATTACATTGTTACTTATTAGAATGTGACAACAACAAGGATATTTACTTTATTTCTTTTATGTAATTTGATTTTGAAACCATTGCCTTGTTTTTTCAGGTAATCTAAAAGCATTTTAGGTATCCAAGTGACTGGGCTGGAACATACATAGAATATTATATACCAAACATATTTAGTATTTTATTCATGATTACCAGTATTGTTTATCTAAATCTACATATTTAATAAAACAGCCTGCTCATTTTAGGGTCATTTTATTCATTAGAGTAAGTTTAAATAGTTCTAAAGTTTCTGTGGCTACAGGAATGTGCAAACCAGGCAGACAAATTTCATTTAAAGCAGATGTCCCTGCAGAAAATCCTACCAGTTTTCAATGGTCAAAACTACATTGGATTGAACTCAAATGCTACAGTGGTTACTCCAGCACCAATAAATAATAGCTCTCCCTTGGCAACAGGCAGACACATCATATACCAACAGCTGAATAGTCCTCATTTCCAGCTCATGTAAATTTGCTGGAATAATCATAGAGAAAAGGTTAAGGATATGAAACATTGTGGCCAGAGTCTCTTTCTACAAGGGAATATACAATTGGCCCACCAGCTGTGGCTGGCCAATTGTATCTTTTCTCTAGCCACAGCTCCTACCTGCTTCGCAGTATCTATGAATCTAGAAGTATATCCAAGTTGCAAGATGGCTATACCATCCATCAGTGTGACCAATGCAGTGTCTGTCCCATGTCCAATAATTCATTTCCTACAGGTTATTGACAGTTTGAACCCTAACCAGTATCTCAACTCACTGTATGTAAGACTGGACACTGGACAATAGTTATCCAGCATGGCTGTATCTACCGAAGACCTCTACAAGAAGGATCATACCACTATCTTTTTAAAACATCAGGAATCACTCCACTCCCAAACTGGACCCAGTTTCTCTGATCCAACCAGTCACACACCGATCCAACCAGTTCCCACAGGCCCAAGCGCAACAGCAATCCAACTCTCAATAGTTATTATCTTACTACCTAGAATTTCATCCACTTTCTCAAAAACCACAAGCTAAAGTAGATCCCATACAAAGTAGTGCTTGATTCCCGGACTGAAATCATTTGGAAGCTGTTTTGCCAAATGCTTAGCCTATCTCTTCCAAAGGTGCACTGGGCATGTGATGCAACTGTCTCCCATTTCTGGAAAAATGCCCAAATGCTTTTGAAATCCAATTAATCCATTAATCTGTAAAGGTAAAGTTCAAGTCTAATGTATGAACTTTTGAGTGAGAGTGACCAGAGATTACCTGAGATAAAATCATGGTTATCACTGAATTCATGAACTCCCAGACCCTCAACACTGAAAGCTAGGGAAACTGCGAAACCAGACTGATAATGCAGTCCAGGAGAAGACCTTTCCATAAAGCTACAGTAGATGGGAATACACAAGCAGAACCCCTAACTTATTCCTGTAGTCTAAGCTCATAGAAAGACAATCACAGACCATTACCAAGTGTTCATCTTCAGTTTGTTCCCAAGGATTATTGTACTTATATTCCCTCTTTCTTGTGGGCATCACAGCTAATGCAGGACCAAAATTCCAAAAAGTATATTTCTGTGAGAATGGCATTAACTTCCTTTTTCACACCAAGTTTCTGAAATTATCGGGGTCCATCCATTCATCCAAACAATGAACATAATTGTTATGAATTGAGCTACAATTTACCAGAAGAAACTTGAGATGCCGGCCACCAGCAATCCTGCATCATCAATTACTGTTCTTAATTTACAATCTAGCATGAGATATTAACAGTCTTCAAAACTATTACACGTAGTCCTTGGCTTATGACAATTGGACCCAAAATTTCCATTGCTAAGCAAGACAATTGTTAAGTGAATTTTGCCCTATATTACAACCTTATGTTTATTAATACAATTTTTACCTGCAAATTATCCCATTGGAATTTGGATACCCTATGTTTGTAAATTGAATACATATAATACTTACTATTTCCCCTTTCTTTTACCTATTTTTTATTGATTTATACTTCACATTTTTGAACCACCAATCTTTTCTCAGAGAGGGACAGTCACTGATAAAAGTCAGTTACTGTTGTGGCCTGTCGGCCGCTGGCTCCTCCAGCAGCTGAATCAGAGGAAGAGGAGGCATGGGAGTCAGGGTCAGCATCAAGGCAACCTGAGAGCTCCAAGGGGGAAGACGGAATGGAGCTGGCAAAGAGAGAGACAGAGGCGGAGCCTGGGCTGTCCGTCAGCCCTCAGGTGGAGGGTCAACTTCCTCCAGGTCGGGAGGTGGCTGATGTGGAAGAGGAGGAACAACTGGGTCCAGTGCCTGACGCGCAAATGAGCAGAAGGCGGAGGAGAGGAGAGCAGTGGAAATCCATGGGCTGATCCTTGGGAAGGAAGAGCCACCAGCATAGCCTTCCCCTAGCTCTGGGGATAAAAGGCAGGGGGCAGAGATGAATAGATGTGGCAGACAACTATTCATCTCCCAGCCAGCTGGATTTGTTACCCTGCGGTGAGAGAAAAACTTTTTGCTGGGGCTGCTGGCGCCCCTAATAAAGGAATCTTTGCGTTAACTACAGAGGGTTTGCTGTGTTTGGGGAGCTGAGTCAGAACAGTTTTGTTACAAAATCTTACGATGTCAGTTTTGTTCTAAAATGGTGATAAAATGCAAATAGATCTAGAGATTTAATTAAATCTCACAAAGCAGCTACCACTCAAGTCTCATTCCACTTGTAAAATGTGGATCTTTCGTTATTCTTTAACAAAGCCCAACAAACCACACAGTATTTCACCATATGCAAGTACAGCTGACAACATTCTGCTGCATTCCATTCTTTGTTGTCAATAAATTTCTTAGGGCATGTAATAAATTATTTCTATTACTTTTGGTATAGTCCACAACAGAGTAGATATTTCAGGACTCTTGGACAAATATATATATTTGTCAATATGCCTGGTAGCTAAGTAGTAACATGTTTCATCAAATATATAAAGCTGATTCCTTTAGATGTTGTTAGACAACCTTTTCCTCAACAAAAAGCTCCAATGGCACAGTGATTCTCAAATATTATTTTTGCCAAAATATAAATACCACCAAAACAAATAAAAACAAAATAAATATTTATATGTTTTCCATGTATGGAAAAATTAACTGTACCATAAGCATTGCTCTTGCATTTGGGGGCCAATACTTGGGTGAACTTACTCCGACAGTCTTAACACTGAAAAGTCAAAAGTCCTTGCTATATAGCAGGTTCATATTATGGTTATTTGTTGTCTGGTCATGGCTAAGTCTAACTATTTGTTATATTCATCAATGCGTATCAATAGATAATTGCCACTTAATAATTATCTTTTTCATAGCAACCCACATGATTTATGACTTTTCTCTTCAATGTTATTGTTTGTTCATAAAGACAAGATTGAATACCCTTGTGTGTAACTGATAAAGGCTTCTCAGCTCATTTCTGATAACAACCTTATAAATGGGCCCATTTATCATCCTTTTCAACTTCCATAACTTTTCCTGTTCTCATAGAACTCTGAAAGTCCATTTATTTTAAAGCACTCTGTTTGATAAAGATGTCTATCTGATCCATACATTACCTATTATTTCCACCACATACTGTTTCCCTTTCTCTTTTAATCTATATTCTATTTTCAAGTGTGTCATCCCCCTGGATCTCTGAACTGCAAAATCTGCAGAGTGATTAGATGAGTTCGGGCATATGAAAAGAATGCAAGAACCACAGTGTTGTCCTCACATAGCAACCTTCCTGAAAGTTGATGAGGTTTTGGTTGCCTTTGTGGCAAACTGTCCCACAAATTCCAAAACCTGATCCCTTTTTGTAGACCTATTCTTAGAAAAGAATGCTGCATGTGGCTGATGACCTGGTTTATTCTTGCTATATCTTATTAAAAAGTGTTATGTGAAAGGTTTAATTGACCTAAGCCATAATGGGAAGTAAAGGTCAATATTTATAGATCCCCCTTGTGACAATTAGATTTAGTTAATTTCCTATTGCTTTTCCCCTTGGTTTCTGCTCTTAATTTTGCTCATTATCTTATTCTTCTTCTACACATTACATAGTCCCTGAAAAGTATATCAAATAGGCAAAAAGACCAAATCCTTACATAATAACAATGTACGTTTTACAAGGTATATTCAACTACCAATTCTCTAATATCTATTTTCTCTTTTTTTAAATGTTTGATGCTTCTTTGTTTTATCAATTATATTTGCCCCATACCTTAGGTAATAATCCTCGCCAAAGATACTTGTATCAATCTTAGATATTTGAAAAAAGTTAATACTGTTATATTCTCTAATGAAATTCAAAGCACATTAATATTGGTGTGCAAAATATGAAATGTTCAACTTAAGCCATTTAAAGCAGTAATACTTAATAAATAAGTTAAGTTTGACTTTACAGCTAAATGTTTCTTAATAACTTAGGATAACGTATGTACAAAAGGAATAACTTGTCAAATATTTTGTTTTCACCAAAAATATTTTGACTTGGTAAAAATATCCCATTCCCTCCAGGCAGAACTCTTAAGGCTGATTAAAAGTAATCTTGTTCATACAATGGTGACTATGACATTAAAGCACTGATTAAAATATCAAACGCTGCATGGAATAAATGAGACACAGAAATGTTCATATTGGATATAAACAATGAATAGATTCCAAAATGCAATAGAATTCCTTTTTATCTTATGGAGGGGGATGTATTAAACCTGTAAAATCCATTTCCTTTTATTTTAAAATGCTCTTAGATAAGCAATTGGTCATAATATATATTAAGCTAAAGGTCAAAAAAGACAGTGAGATCCAACAGTGTTTAATCCTTTATATAATTTACTAGGTTCTATCCTGGGAGATTTTAGGGGAGATTACCTGTAAACTCCCACTCCCCAATGGTCAGGTCCTCTCCAGGGTCACATGACCAAACTTCAGAATTTAGCAACACAGCTACATTTATAACTGTATGCAGTGTCTAACGGTCATGTAACCAGTTTTGACAAAACCAGGATTTACTTTTGGTTATTTGCAAAATGGTGTCCATAACAAACCACTGGTTCATTAACACCGCGGCACAGGGTTAATGACTGCTCCCCCCAAAGGTCTTAAATTGAGGTCTATCATGTGACTGACCCATTTTGACATATGACAGTTATGACATACAACTGTAATCAGATTTCATTATAGTTGTATGTTGAGGGCTACCTGTAATTGATCTAACAGAGTTCTTCTAAAACATTATACATAGTCCTCACTTAATTACCACAATTGGGACTGGCAATTCTGTGACACAGTCACTAAGTGAGGCATCACATGAATGTGATGGACACATAACTTCACTTGCACTGTGTTTAAGTGAAATATCACATGAAGGTAAGTTATGATTTTACTGCTGACCTCTCCATTTAGTCTGCTTTTAGGAAACCAGTTGTTCAATGTGCAGCAGGATGCTCCATTCATCATAAACACTCACTGGTTGCAAAGTGATGGAATCTTAATCACATGACTGTGATAGTTGTCAATCAGTCATAAAGTTACTTTTTCCAGTGCTGTTGTAACTTCAAAATCACTAAACTGGGTAGCTATTAAGTGAGGATTACTTGTACTTAAGTCAATATAGTTGGGTTAGATACCATTTTTCCAAATTCTAGAGCAACCAGAGAAGGGAGTTCAAATTAATTTTTCTAGGCATGAGTCTCTACTGCCTTCATTAGAAGAAACTATATCAAGCAAAAGCATTTCTGCCCTTCTACTTTTTCCTCTCATG
The DNA here is from genome assembly GCF_964273705.1 of Natrix helvetica. Taxonomy (NCBI): domain Eukaryota; kingdom Metazoa; phylum Chordata; class Lepidosauria; order Squamata; family Natricidae; genus Natrix; species Natrix helvetica. The sequence continues at coordinate 140,678,888 of NC_138548.1, forward strand.
TTCTATTTCTATCTGTCAATCTTTGTACTTTCAAAAAGCTAGTTTCAATAGTGCATTGTATGGGAAACTGCCTCCTATCCCATGGCTTGTGCCAGGTCTGCAGGGTTGGCCAAGATATTTTACAGCCTGAGGTAAGGGCTAAATTATACTTCCTGCATTAAATATAAAAATTTACATCGCCCAGGATGAATAATTTCATAACTGACTCAAAAACCTCCAAGCACACCTCTCAGTCTCTCAATAATGAAGCCAATCAAAATACCTCAAAAACTCGCCTGATGATTGCGTGCCCAGAAAATATTTCTTTCCTTATCCTGCACTGCTTGGAATCTGGACATGGGAGAAAAATTAACCTTATGAGGTGAGGAGATTTAAGCACATGCAACTGAGAATAAAAATGGGAATAATGAACAAGAAAAAAATTAAAAGCAGTAGTAATGGCATTTTCCCAAAAAATCAATAGGAGACATTATGACAAGAATAAGCATCAAGAACTCTCTAAACAACTATCTGAGAGTCAAGCAGGCTATAAATTTATCTGCAAGAAATACCATTTCTGCAAAAAATACCATTTGCCTGTAAGTAACAATAGATATAGAAAATGAAAAAGCTAAAGTACTCTGGGATTTAAGAATTCAAATGATATGCACTTGCTACATGACAACCAGAATTAATAGTTCTAGATAAAAATGATTTTTTTTAAAAAACCTCTGGGTAGTGGACTTGGGATTTCCTGGAGATAGCAACATAGAAGAGAAAGAACTGAAGAAGATCACAAAATATAAAAACCTGCAAACAGAATGACTGTGGTAAAAGAAAGCAAAAATAGTACCAGAAGTAATAGGTGTTTTTGGGTGCAATCCTAAAACATCTGGAGCACCACTTGAAGACCATTGATATTGACAAAAACACCATCTTGCAAAATATAACTTGGAACGGCTTACATCCTTCTATGATGCCTTTAATGTCATCAAATGACAACATTAGTCTATCTCAGGTCCTTGAGAAGGACTCAATAGGTTGATAAAAATGCCAAATCCAGTCTGAACATCTATGTGACCAACCATAATAACGAAGCCAAAGGTGATTCTGATCTGCCACCTTCTCCCATTTCTTGGTTGAAGCAGCCTAAAACCTTGGAATGACATTTTATCCAAATTAGCACTGTGGTTAATGCTAAGCAGGGTTGAGCTCACTGCTAATTGAAAGTAATTCAGATTTTTATGAAAAAGGAGGCTGCTTAGCCCCAGAACAATTCTAATTTTACACTATAAAATAAATCACGCAACTGAGATGGAATTCACAAGAGATACTACAGCGTATCACAGAACTTCAAAATACTTGCAGAGGGCAGACATAAATTCATGGTAGATCTTCCCTATATTATTATAGCCTATGCAGATAGTAACCTTCCAACATTATTTTTGGGGGATTGAGGAGGAGGCATTAATGCTCCCAGGTCTTTTTGACAATGTCATTAGCCGTAATAGAACTATAAAAATTCTGTCCTTTTGGTGCTTTGGGCTTCATGGTAGATGAGAGCATTCAGATCCTTGCCCAAGGATCCAAGCAGTAAAGTGGAAATGATTGCTACTGCTCAATCCACTTCTTCGTAATAATATGCTTGGTCAGGAAAAGAGAGAGTAGTGTGTGCATCTTAGTAGGTCATTTGAAACTGTGATGGAGTTTATTCATTTATATGTGAAACTTGAGCCACAGTTTATTCACCTATAAGCTTAGCATTGTGAACTATTCAGAAAGAGGCCTTCGGGCACCATATTCTATCACCATATATACCTTCAGAACAGATCCAAGAAATGGAAAATGCATAAAAAGCTATTGTCCATAACCTGGTGAGAAATTAAAGTCATTCAGCCAGAAACAGTAACTTCCTTCACAATAACCAATCATTTTGGGGGGTGGGGGGTGGTTGGGAGGTCATTCTTTTTGTTTTTGCTTAATCATAAACTACTTCGAGTCAACTTCTAGCTTAACACTGTTTCACTGTTTTTAAAAGTACTGAAAAAGCAATTTATTGCAAACTCTCCATGGTTTCACCTTACCTAATGCACTTAATTTAGCTCATCTTCTGCATCCTTTGTAGTGTTAAAGGCAACCATAAGATGGGAAGCAATTTATTAATAACAGAACATGCCCTACAGCTTGTTCAGTTACATCTGAAAACACTTCCAGAATGGTAAGATACCTGGGGCTCTGAATTACAGCATATAGTGAAAATTAATAATATATACCATAGTTCTTTTATCCCCATTCAGTCCCTCAGCAGCGGAAAGGAGCTGAGTGCTTTAGACAGGAGACAGAAAATGTCCATGACTTTTTGGACGGGAAGGAATTTGTTAAATATCCATTGAAAGATACTATTAACTTTTACAATATTACTGACTATACACTCATAATTCATCTTGCTTGTGATTTCTGTAATCAATTAATTTTAAACATGGTATAAAAAAGGGCTACCCAATTTCTCAAAATAAATAATGTTAACATAAACAGAACACTAATAAAAATTAGAATATATAAAATTTTCACTCAAGAAATAACATACATGCTGCTTTCCTTATGATCCAATGCTTCTTTCTTTCCAGTGGAAGCTTCGGTATTCAACAAATGCAGCAATATCATTGCATCTGCAGGGTGGGAAACTATATATAGAAATTTATGCTTCTCAAGGGTAAAATAAGGGTATGTTTCTTGACCAGTTATATACGTTCCTGGAAGCACTCAGGAGTAGCTAAGAGGGCATGCAATTTCACTCCTCAAATTAGGATAGAGCCATGAGAAAACAGAGGAGGAGAACAGAGGTGGTGGGACATGGAGAACGGGGTGCAATGGGATTGAAGATGTCCCATTGATTCAAGTCTACCCTCCATTATGGAAAGTCAGGTGAATAATTAGGGTCATTCTGTCAGGCCACCCTTACTATACATAGTCCTCACTTAATCACACTAATTGGGACCAGGAAATCTGTCACTAAGCGATGTGGTCATAAATTGAAAAAACACAGCATCATAACATTTAGCAATTGTTGTTGTTAAGGAAGATCATACAGGTTAGTTAAATGAGAACCTTGCATGATTGACATATAACTTCCTGCTGCTTTCCTGTTCACTTTACTTGCTAGAAGCCCTCCGGGAAGGTTGCAAATTTCAATCATGACATCATGGGGTGCTATGATGTCATAATCACTACCAGGCACCAAGCACCAGATCCCAAGTGCTGAAGCAACAGTTGCCCAGCAATGTAATAGGGTCAAATGGCTGCTTGAATGAATGGTTGTTAAATGAGGATCACTTGTATGCAGACTTTGGTTGTAAGGAAACCCTGGGAAATGAAATGCCACATATACGCCCTGGAAGTCAGACAGGAGAGCAGTCATCTCAAACACCTCATTTTAACTGAGCGTGCTAACACAAAGGAAACAAAGGACTTCCAGCAGTTATGCCAGAGAATCTGGGATTGGAATAACCGCCTATTGGTTGGAGATTAGGAACAAAAGAAAAGAAAATAATACTGGGTGTGTACAGTACAGTGATGGACTTCTGACGGGGATTAAATCCTGGAGTCGCTGAGCCCAGGAAGCTGAGGGTGACTTTTCCCTCACTGTGGGACTTGTTCACAGGTTGACGTCCATCTGGGTGTCTCACTCAGCCCCCAGGCTCAGTGCCAAGACTGAAACTGCTGTTGGTCGTATTCAGCTATGAGTTTTTTTATGTGGGCCAGTTTGTTGTGGAGATATTCACAGCGGTTCTTTTCCTGACTGTAATTTGGATTAGTCTTTTTAATTTTTCGGTATTCTTGCAAGATCTGATCATGGATAATCTTGTATTCTTCCGAGCCCTGAGAAAGCTGCTTTAGTTCCGTGCTTATTTAACATTAATGTAGTTAGTTTCCTTTCATTATTAGAATGTGTTTTGTTATTATTATTGGAAACAGCAACAAATTCCGGTTAAGTCTCATAGAAAGTTTGAACAATTTGGGCACATTGTCAACAGTATGACTGTGGCTTTGTAGATGGCCTTCAAATGTAACTTGATGAATGTTAATAGGCAAATGGCTATAAACTTTTCTGAAAAAGTGGGTTTTCTTTTCAGTTTGGTGAGAAGTTCTTCGGTAAAGACATTAGGTTTCAGATATGAACCTTCAGAAATAAGGTTAAACTTAACGCAGCAACTTTAAATAAAAGGATGTGAGAGATTATGATTAGGTAGATTTATAGCTCACGTTTTACTGAAGGTGGTTTACTTTGGTATCTCCATTTCTGTTATCAAAACAGCAACTTTATAGGTTGGGCTGAATGTAATTTCATGACTGTGGTTGGACTTGGAAACAGGGTCTGTTTCAAAACTTCACTCCCTCCATCACATTCATTTTCCTGACAAATCAGCCGAGCATCATTTGGGCTTGCAAAGATTCGTTTCTTATTAATTATAGACAATTATTACATTTGGAAATTTTTAGACATTTGTTTCCTAAAACAATAGCTCTGGTTTCCCAACATGTTATTTGTAGGACATAATTGCTCGTACATAATTTTAATTGGAGAAATTTTTTGCAAATTGAAAATGATGACTAAAACTAAATTCCGAACATTGTGTTTACATATTGAAAGAAGAAAATGTCAATTGATTTTTATTAGGGGAAAAAAAAGGATTCAGCCATATAGAGCCCATTTTCTACAACATAATGTCTGCAACCCAAATCTACTCATAAAACTTACCAAAGCCATTAACTCACCAGGCTTTTTAGCTTAAAAACAAAACATTATTATTTTTAAAGGAAGTAAATGCACTATCCTTCATCAGTGTCTTTATTTTCAAGAATGCCTTCAGGTCACAGAAGCTTTTTAAAGATCATACAAACAATGGGCCACCTCAACTCAATGCTTCCTTTGAATACCATGAATCTCTTTCATTCAGAGAACTTCTGGAAAACTACAAGACCCTTCTGAGAACAGCTACATCAGTATTGTCTGATGTACACAGTGGTGCCTGGAACAATCTGTTCCTAGAATGTTAAGTTTTTTATTTACCTTAAATGGGTTTTTTCAATTTTCCTGATTTTTAAATTTAATCAACGTATCGGTGTAAGATGAACTACGTTTATAAAAATGGTACTAAACGATAGCTTGAACAATTGCAGTAGAAAACATAAGAATGCAGTCTGAAAACCCCACTGTAAATGTTTAGAAATGTTTATAAAAGCTCCTTTCTATGATGTCCTGAGACATGCTCTGATCACTCCATCATTTCCATATATAAGGGCCACACAGCTAAATGTTAATTATTTTTAAGGGATGCTACATTCAAATATCACATGGCCAAATACCTTCACCCAGTTACAAGACTATACAAAACATTTAATTAGGTATGCTGTTTTATTTTCTTATTATTTTTCTCCTCCCCAATAACAAAATTGCTGAAGAAGCTGAAGCTTCTTGGATGAGAAGCAAAACGTCTTCAACGAAAAAAAAACCTCAGAAAGTCCAGCTGCCTCTTGAAAAAGCATCTTTGGACAACAAATTGCTCTGTTAAATTGCTCCTTTTTATCGCACTTTTTTATTGTAAAGGCCTATCAAAGACGGTAATAAAGATACTCAATTTGATTAATTCTGAAAGCTGTTTATTTAAATCAGTTTGTCTTCTATAAATGAAACTGGGGTGAAAATCCAAGAACAGCAGTAGAATGTCATCCAGCTTAAGCACTGCTGCACAATATCTTTATACTAGAAATAAGCAACCTGATGCTATGCTGCCCACGGTGCCTGAGGACACTTCCCTTGATGCCATCCACCTCTCGTCCCTTTAACTTGATTTCTAAAGATTGATAAGAGCATTTTTTGTTACACTTAAATGAGGAACTGGCGTGAGTGAAGATGAAGCACTAGCTTTTACCATCAAGTTTGTTTTCCATGTACCTGGCATTTTAGAAGACAGAATGTTGACTACAGTATAAAATTTTGCTTTTAAATGTCCTCAGCTACACTTTTACACACACACACACACACAACCTAAATGGGAAACAATATCAGTAGTAAGCAGGTCCCACACTCATGGCCTGTGTGCCACAGGTGTCCTTCCACGTCATTTTCTATGGCATGGTGGTTAAAGGCACCTTGCTTCTGGGTATGGCAAGAAAAAAAGCTGCTGGAGATGGGTTGGTAGGTTGCCAGTCTCAGCCAGCCCTGCCTCTTCTTTGGGCTGTAGAGGTCATGGTGCCAGAGCCAGGCAAAGCACAAACTGCATTCTTGGTCCTGTACTGGCGTAATTTCACAGGTGGGCCTGGGATCTGCTTCCTTACCACAACTCCTGTTTACAGTGCTGTGTGACTTTAGGATGTCAAGATAGCTCTACCCCGCAGCAAAGAAATTAGCGTCTGCTCCTATTTCTCTTTTAGGCCAGTCACAGTCAGGGTCTGCCTTGGACTAGTGTAAGAGGCTCTCCTTGGCAGTGCAGCTTTGCTATCTGATATAAACAATTTGAAGACATGCTGTGATGTTCTTCATTTCTGACACGCTGGAGGCTTCTGGGGTTAGACATTAGGGATTTCAGTGCTATAGCCCTCAGGCTTGTCTTTATCAGATGCATGTGACAATTTGAGTTTGAGACTTATTTAATACATGTATTGTTTGTTTGTTATTTACCATACAAGCATACTCACCATATTTTCATTGTATATGCATACGTCCACCTGCCTAACCCTGTGCTTTATATCTGTATTAAGGTGCATTAGTTGGCCACAAATTAACACTTAAATGCCTAAAATGTCAAGTTTCTCAAAAGAAATCTTGAACTGGGGTGGGAGGGAGAGAAATTGAGATTTATAATAAACATATAAAATAAATCAGGAGTGGAATTGTAGGATGGGAGCTGTGCTATATTGGCAGCTGTGCTAAGTGTAGTTTAAAATCAGGCGTTTGAATCTGACACCTCCCTTTCAAAAAATAAACAAAATGTAAGCTTTTGTGAAATATAGCTACCAGAATTTCCTTTTGATTTCAGGACTAAAAAGAGTCAATTATAAAGAATTCCTTCATAGGTACAAAATATACCTGTAACTGAAACCTGGCTCAAAAACAGTAACTTTGGGAGGGACCTTGGAGTCCTAGGACAATCACTTAAACATGAGCCAGTAGTGTGTGACAACAGCCCAAAAAGCTAACTCAATCATTGGTTGTATAAACAGAGGCATAGAATCAAAATCACGTGAAGTATTAGTACTGCTATATAAAGCCATAGCAAGGCCAGAATACTGGCCTAGAGCTAGAATACTGCATCCAGTTTTGGTCACCACATTAAAAAAAATATGTTGAGACTTTGGAAAAAGTGTAAAGAAGAGCAACTAAGGGAATTAAAGGCCTGGAGACTAAAACATATGAAGAATGGTTGCAAGATTTCGGATTGGCTAGTCTAGAGAAAAGGACTAGGGTGGGACAATGATAGCAGTATTCCAGTATTTGAGAGGCTACCACAAAGAGTAATGGGCCAACTTATTTATCAAAGTACTTATAGGCAGGACAAGAAACAATGGATAGAAACTAATCAAGGAGAGAAGCAACCTGGAACTAAGGAAAAACCTCCGAACAGTGAGGGGAATTAACAAGTGGAACAGCTTGCCTCCAGAAGTTGTAGGTGCTTCATTACTGGAGGTTTTTGTCTGAAATGATATAGGATGTACAGCTTGAGCAGGGGGCTGGACTAGAAGACCTCCAAGATCCCTTATATATCTCTCACCGCTTGTATTCTGGCCACAACTGACTATGCTGTTGGATCCAACTACATCATGCAATAATTTCTGATTTATATCCCTCTGAGCTTCAGTTCAAATCTTGATTGTTGAAAGTCAATCTTAATTTTTGAACAAGTGGTTTATGCCACATTTTTGTTCCTTAACATACCATTTGTTAAGTGATTTTTGCCCCAATTTACAAACTTTCTTGCCACAGTTGTTAAATGAATCACTGCAGTTATTAAGTTAGTAACATGGCTGTTAAGTGAATCTGGCTTTCCCATTGACTTTGCTTGTCAGAAGGTCACAAAAGGTGATCACATGACACTGCAACCATCATAAATATGAGTCAGTTACCAAGCATCTGAATTTTGATCACGTGACTGAGGGGATGCTACAATGGTCATGTGAAAAACTGGCATACATCACTCTTTTCAATGTTGTTGTAACTTCGAACGGTCACTAAATAGACTGTTGTAAGTTGAGGACTACCTGCACTGCTTCAGCTTTTGTTAAAGCTATATAAATCTTGGTTAAAAATCTGTAGAGCTATCACTATTCATTTTAACGATTGCCATCTGACTTTTAAAAATTACATGATTGCTACTAATGTATAAATACTTTAATTTAACATCAAAAGAAGTTATTCTTTCTCTTATGGAGGAAAGAGATGTCTGTAATCTGTTACTGATTTGGACTAAATATAGTCTTAGAATGTTGCATTTTATATCTAAGTTAAGCTTTAAAATAATGTTTAAAATAGATTTTATTTAGTATATAAAAATAGAATTTGGTTCTCTAACCACTTAATGAAATTGGGAAAATGCAACAGCAATATTACAAAGTTTTGTACTGTATAAACTGAGGTAAAAATTAAGATACAGAAGTTTCCTTATACAATGAAAATCAGCAATCAGATCTTTAGTATTAACTAAATGTAAAAGTAAGTTGAATTAAAAAATGGTTATGTTAAACAAATGCTGTTAAAGTACAGAGAATGTGATATTTTATTCTGCGCACATTTTAAGTAAATTCAATATTATCCTAAGTAAAACACATATAAACTCTGTATATTTACTCTGAAACAAGTCCTCCGAGTTCAATGTATGTACCGCCAGTTAAATTTGTAAATGTGTCTGGCAAACATAATTTTATCCCACAGTAGTTTTGCTGAAATCTAATCACTTTTCTATTACTCATAATTGTGCCAAATTCTGGGCATCAGCATATAAAATGTGACTGGGATTGATATCTAGTAAGTGTTAATTAAGAGCCAGTTTGATACAGTAGTTTAGCCGTCAGGCTAGAAACTGGAAGACTGTCAGTTCAAGTTCTACCTTAGGCATAAGGCCAGCTGAGTGACCTTGGACCAGTCACTTTCTTTCAGCCCTAGAAAGGAAACTGGCAAATTACTTCCAAAATCTTGCCAAGAAAGCTGCAAAGACTAGTATAGGCAATGTCTGAGAATTAGACACAATGGAACAGAGGACAAAATAGTTAATGGGGTTAGAAACATGCTATATTTATGTTTCTATCTTAGTACCTGGTGTTATTATATACTTTTTTAAAGTTACCTAATAGCTAATGTTTTAATTTGTGTCAATGTTATCCCACGTTAGGATTAGAGCAATGCCAGGTTATTTAAGCTAAACAAGTTTTAGTAAATATTGAAGGAACAAGATATAAAGATAAAATATTACAATTATTATTAGTTAGCATTATTATTTTATTATACAAAAGATATATAAATAGATTTTAAACTCATACAATTACTTATTTGGAGATTTTAGTTTATAATTTTTAATGCTTACATGTTTAATATTAACCCCTAACATTACAAATATAAAATCACTGAAATTTTATTCTATGTTGATCAAAAAATGGAAGAAATAAATTTGAGTATTAATACTGTAAGGGACCTGAATCCTGAATACTTTCATATCAAATTAAGGCCAAACGTTGATTGTTTCGCTAGTCCAAATTCTTTCTTAAGGACATTAAAGGGAAGCGAAATCTACTGAGTAAATGAATTTTCTTTGTGTAATATACTAAGAATCACAACCTTCCTCTTACTGATTTTAATAGGACTAAAATGGCTTAAAATCAGAATAGATTTGTTTCTCCTGCTGATTTACTGATAAATTTGAATAAATTATTTTATGAAATAAAAACTACACAATATAATTGTCAAAATAAGTTTTAATGTTAAGTGAAGCACTACTGTTACGATTAGTTTGGTAAATCCCAAAAGAAAAAAGTAATTAACAATGTTCATTTTCTATGGAAAATATTACAAATAATTTAACTAGAATTGGAAAGACACACTATTTTCAATTTAAAAGTTTGAAGGGCCAGTTAAAATAGTTCTAACTTTGAAATTAATATTGTCATAGTAACTTAGGTAGCTTGAAAATTCATTTGTAAACCTATATTTAGGAGAATATAGACTTCCAAAAAAGTTTTAAGCAACACAATTCAAGATAAAGGACTTTTGCTGACACACATTTTATGCATTGATAACATTAAAAGACGATTAATATAATTCCTGGAAGGCGGTTAGAATTTAAAATTGTAACTTGTGGTAAAATGGTGTGGTCCAAAAGAGCAATATTACGAATAATGTAATGAAAAGTAGCATTTCAACATTTCAATGGGGTGGAGGGGGGGATTTTGCAAAGATTTCTTTTAATATTTTTAGGCCATTATTAATGTAATCTTTCTTTTTAATTAATTGATTTAGGAACAAAATGTGTATTTTTAGATATGTGTTCAAACTTGAAATAAATTCTAAAAGTACACCAAAATGATATGGCTCGGTTAAAATTCAAAACAGATGGAAATACAAAGACATTAAAAGGATTAATTAAAAATGTTCTTAAACTTTTTGCCTGAATCCAATACTTTGTTCCCTTCATTTTCAGAGAGTTATAAACACGGCCTGACCTCCACTTCATTCTTTGGAACAAGTCAAATCTCAATTGCACATACTGATGATAAGCAATTGTCTGGCCTATACAGTAGTCAAGTACTTTGACACTACTGGCATGTACTGTTCTTTGATGAATCTACAGGAATTTCAATTCCCTTTCATTTTTACAAGTTAAGCAAACTATTATGAAAAAATATAAAGTTTAGTAATTGTTATCATGGCATTGTATTTCAAGAAAATCTTGCTCTAATTATAATATATGGTTGATTAATTGTTGTGGTACTTTTTTTAACAGGAACAACTACAATTGTAATTATTTATATCATTATCAGATTTATTGCAAAACTATCATCGTATGAATCCACTGCGAGAACAATAAGCATAAACAAATTACTTGGCAACTGTATTGTAGGCTGCCATTCTGATATTATTCTCCAAGGTCAATCACAGAGTATTCTACATGTATGCAATTATCTTGCTTTAATAAGCCTGATCTCATTTTGGAAGTTCAAATTAGACTGCGTGAATGAAGAAGCAGTTTACATTTTGACTTTTATATATATTTCCTATCTTTGGAAAGAAGAACTACTATAAACCAGCCTGTTTCTTTCAAATGTATACTTTAATCCAAAAATTCTCTGATGTATATAAATGCAAATATTTTATCCATTATTTCTGTAAAGTTGTTTGTGCTCTGCCTTAAATTTGTTACATGAAAAATATCTAAACCTTTTGGGGGAAATTCTAAAGTAAATTTCTTTTTTTGTAGTCTCACTTTAATTACCACCTCAATTTCCATAACTATTCCCTGCCTAGATCAAACATCAAGTCTCATGAATTGCTGGAGTAAATAAAAAGAGCTACTAATTCAGTACATTTTCTTCTAACAAAGTCTTTGTAATTACTTGTACTGTGATGAGATTAAATGAACTTATTCCTTTCCTACTATTTTCAACAGGCCTAAAATTTGTATTGCTTTACTAAAGTAATTTCAGCATTATTATCCAGTTATATACTTTAAAGGAAGTGAAAGGTGTAATCTATATATTTAGATCAAATTATTTATAAAGATATGCTTGAATTCCCCAAATAACTCATATTCTCTAAATATGAATTCGATGGAAAAGAAAATGCAGAGAGGGCTGTCCATTATAAGCATTAATTAGCACAATTTATCTTACCTGAACTTTTTTCCATCACTTCCTTCTGACACATGTCTTGGACATTCACAGTACAATTCACAATGAACTCTGGCGCTGAGCAGTCATTATTTAGCTGAAATTCCTCACACTGATAACACTGTATTTGCAAAGCAAATCCTAAAGTAGAAAGTTTCATAGACATATAGCGTAAGTTTTAACAAATTCTAATGCTACATTGCCATCAACTCGACTTATGGATAATAACTACTTAAAGATTGTATGATTTGCCCAAGTTTTCCTTCTCCCTTTTTAAAAAATGTGTTTTTTAAAAACGGTTGTCAATGCCCACACTCCCACATATTAAGTGATTCTTGCATTTGGGTCTGGCCCCCTTCCCTTCAGCTAAGGCCTTTGGCCTTTTGCAAATGCTGACCACATACAGAATGTGATTTCTTCACCAGTTTTTTCTGGTTCTAAGTTTTCATAACCACGGGGCTCTGCATCAGCTTAAATTGCATCCAGCAGGGGGCAGAATGAACAATAAGGACATGTAACAAAATTGATTTGTTTTGCTCACCAATTCTCCTCTCTCAAGAGTTTTTTTTTAAGCGCTATGCTTTTAAAAAGCAAAGGAACAGTACTGGGGGCAGAGTGGACCAGGGAGCACTGTTCTTCATTTATGCGCTCCAGAGTTTTTCCGTGCGAAAGGGTTTACTTAACTAATTAATTGCAAATGATTTAATTACTATTTTGCCATGCACAATTACAGCTGCAAAGCACCCTCAGTTCACCTCTTTTATCATGTAAACGAGGTCCTTCTGTAAGTTAAGGCGAGGGCAAGGAGACAGATTCGGTATTTTACTATTCTTTCGGAGCTCTGCCCCAGCAATGAATCGAGTACCTGTGGTCGCCGGAGGGAGACCGGCGTTATTGAACAGAAAGGTGGGAAACAAACGCAAGAGGGTCGCCCTCTATTAATCCCGTTTTCAAGAGGCGCTCAGGGCTGCACTAAGGGTAACTCCTAAAGAGGAAAGGAAAAAATCGCCTCGGGCTAAAAGGGCGACACGCTATAAATCAAGTTGTCCCGTAGCGGTGCGTTCTTACAGAAGAGCCTAACGGGAAGCGATCAGCACTCGACCTTGACTTGAAGTGGGGAGCCGCTCCGGAACCTCATTCCCCAAGTGGGTTTGCCCCACTCAATGGGTGTGGGGGGGGGGGCAGAAAGAGAGAACCAAAGCTACCCCGAAGCTATTAAGCTAAAATATTCCAAGCACTACAAACTACACTGTCCCTTCGGCTACTTGGGGAAAGGGATTGGGGTGTTCTCCCTCCCATTCCGTTGGAGGAGAGGTGGCTAGGCGGGCGGGCTCTCAGCCGCTGCCGGGTGAAGATAACTCGCTAAAAAGCCCGCTCGCCTCTTCTTCCCATCCCCGAGTGGGAATCGCCAAGAAAGGGGCCAGGAAGGCGGCGGCGCTTGGCTGTGGCGCTCTTGCAAGCTGCCTGAAGTTGAGCCGTCCGTCTGGCGACGCGTGTCCAGAGACGAGCAAAAAGCGGGGGACGGTTCTCCGGAAAGAGGGGAGGGGGGGAACAACGGCCATCTGGACACCTTCACGCCTTCTCAGCCGGGGCTGTAATTAAGCACCGTTTCCAGCTTGAGAGGGAAAAAAGCACATACACCAAAAAGCCTTCTTGGCCATTGCGCTTGTTGCAACAACTGTTAGGATGCGAGGCGCGCGCGCCCACCCGGCAGCCGCCCATGGCTCAAACCACAGGAGGCGAGTCAGGCTGCAGCCAAGCGGCTGAGGAAGAGCCGCGGTCACCGTCGGCGCCTCGAGGTAGCTCGGAGGGGAACGCGCGAACTTTGCCAGGTATCCCTGCCTAAGCGGGCGCCCTCCCCGAGGAAGACCAAGCGCCAGAGGAAGGGAAAAGGTGGCGAGAGGGACCAGCTGCCCGTCCCCTCACGCGCTTACCTGGCGCCAGCAACAATCCCCAGAAAGTTGTCGCCACGGCGAGGAGCCACATCCTCTTGGAGCCGTCGGAGGTGAAGGTGGCGGTGGCGTCGGCGGGCAAGCGAGCTCCGGGCGAGGAAAACGTGCGGCCTCAGTAACAGCCCGAGCCGGGCGAAGGTCGGAGAGCTGCGCACCTCGACTCGGACGGAGTGGCGCTGCTGCAGCCGCCACTGCGGAGAGGAGCTCCGAGGGCAGCAAGCGACGCCCGAGCCCGCATCGCCAACCTGGCCTGGCGCTTTCCTTTTCCCGCTTGAGCTCCCTCCAGCGTCGCCGGAGTTAGGAGACTGAAAGTACCACGGAAGACGCCGCGCCAAGAAAAAGGAGAGCGAGGGAGCGCGAGAGGGAGAGGCGCGCACCCCCCTCGCGTAGCCCCCTCCCTTTTAGTCGGGCCACGTGACCCTCCCCCCTCTTTTCTTCTCTCAACCCTTATTTTCTCTAGGCGGGGAGAGGAAAGAAACTTAGGGAAAGAGGTGGGAGCCGTCACGCTCCGGCACAGACGACGGTGCGGCTCGAGACGTCTAGTCGGAGCAGCCGCGGAGGAGGAACCGGAGCGATCTTCCCGTGGATTTTTCCCGCCGCTGAATTTCCACCTTGCCCGCAAAGCCTTGCTACCCTTTGGGTTATGCGTATGAAGAGAAGGGAGGCTAATTTAACAGGCAGCGACCCGCAGAAGAGCATCAATAAAGTCTATCTCGCCTTCTGGCGATATATCATAGATGCAACTTATTGACAGTATGAAAGTGGTGGGTCCCCCCCCCCCCCCAGTTTAGACACCCTGTCTAGGATCACTTAGAGGTCTCCCATCCAATCGTGAGGTGGATCCAGAGCTTTTTTAGTTTGTCAGGGACAGCAAAATCACCCAGCTGACATTTGTTCGGCTTATTATTTTAGGGCAGTGATACTAATTTTAAAACGTCTGGTTTACTCCTTTGTCGTCTCAAGCCCCGCACACTCACAGACTGGCGTTGGCTCGCTTTCCTTCACGCTCCTTCGCCCCTTTCTCCACCGACCTTTTCCCTTCCTTCCAGGCTGCGCATGCGCCTCCTAAGCGCCTTTAGCTTGAAAAATTGCAACAGGCGAGATCGCTCCGAGACGCTTAATTAACATTGCTCTCCACCGGCTGCTTCCGAGTGCTTTTGGCCATTAAGGCGGGCGACGATCTGCTTTTCTCGCCCGTTTCCCACGTCTTAAAGGGCGACGAGAATGTGTACGTGTGTGTGTGGACTCGCGCATGAATGCAGTTACTTGAGCTCGGCAGCGATAGCGCCCAGGGTGCACAACCTGTCGCTTGGGTCTCATACAGTTAAACGAGCTGATCGCTTTTCCGACTTTCCGGGAAAATCTCGGTTCCGCCCGCCCATTTTCCCCGCTTACTTTCTAATTCGTATGGGAGCGAAAAGGCCCTTGGAAATCAGTGGCGGCCCTCCTCTTTAAAAAGAGCTCAGTCATTCAGCAAGGAAGGAGCCGGGCTTCTGAGCGCGGAGGTGCCAAACGCGCGCCCCTCGCGGGCAGAGGTCTGGGACTGGTTGCGCGCAATGAAGGCGATCCGGGTTACAGAGAGGCGAAAGGGGCGCCCGGTTGTGCCTTCTTGGCCAGGCAACTAAATGGCGCAATCTTCTTTGGGGAAGGAAATGTGTGTAAGATCGAGAGAAAATCGGAGGATGAGTTGATGTATAGGGTAGGTGTAGCAAGGTCCTTAAAAAAAAACCTCAAATTTAATAGCGATCCACGTTACAGTGGCTATCCACGTTACAGTGGCTAGGTTACACGTCGACTACGTCGGCTCTGGTGCCTTGGGACCTTCTGAACAGTAGACTTCAAATTGACAGTTTCGCGAACATCTGTGTGGGACAAGTAGGGGCTCTTAAACACACTTCAGGACTGGCTCGACGGGGGAAAACGAGACGAAAGGAGCGAGCGAGACCCCGAGTAAGGTAGTCAAATGCTGGAATGAAGAAGAGCCCACGGGAAGTATCCAGGTATCCATTCGCGCTTTTCCTTTCAGCCAAGCGAGGTTCCTTAGGGTATAAATAGGAAGGCAAGAGAGAGAAAAGCGCGTCTTACGAGGTCGCGCCGTCTCTGAAGAGGTCTTAGCTTTTCCATTCAACCGCCTTTTTGGGAGCTGGGAAATTTGTGCGGCCAGCTGAGCCTCTTCCGGACTGAGAAAATGAGCGAGCGAGGCAACGATTGAGCAGCCAAGCAGCCCTTCATTCGGGCTTCCCTAACCTAGCGCACTCCTGATGAGTGGGGCTGACTAGACAGACTCTTGTCTCTCGATTCCGTTACTAATTTCACTGGCCGCAAAGGACGTCCGTTTGGAGAAAAGGGGTTTTTCACCTGCTGCCCAAGTCGGAGCTTCGGGTCTGGCCTTGGGGCGGAAAAGGCGAGCATGAAAGAACGAATCCTCATGAGTTTTCTCCGTTGTCTTTAAATGAAGTCAATTAAAACATTCTGCCCAGTATTTGTGGGGTCATCATGGCAAGCTATCAAGAGATGTTCATCACCTTTCCATATAGCATTATTTGTCAGTGAGTTAGCCTACAGGGTGAGCCAAGCCATGCTTATGTGTATTTCATAGCTTTATGTGACTTGTGAACCATTCATCTGAGATGAAACCAGTGATCAACACAAGGACTTGACATTACAATGTGTTTTCATGGGTCTGAGGTCACTTGCTGCATCAAAGACCTTTCATTCAGCTCTTGGTCTATCCAATGGCTACAGAATCTTAGTTGACAATGTTGCCCTGAGACTGCTAATTAAATGTACTGTGAAGGACATATAAGCAGTGGTGTATATTTCATCATAACATGCTTCCTAGGACACAGACATCTATACTTCCACCAAGAATATGCCAATGATTGCTCAAGGCTGAATTGATTATATAAATCAGGAAAGGAAGGGAAGTGTAATAAAGCTTATACATTGCGGCTTGATGTTAATAAGGAGAAAATGGTTATTTTCTGAAACAAGGGATTGACAAGATTGTTTAAAACAAGGGCTAGCATCATATGAAACTTTTGGTGCTGATGTAAACAGAAAAATGAGGAAAGTGCTAAAGGTTTCATCATCCAGTTTGGTAGTCTCACATAATTTTAACAGACGTCTCCCCTTGCCTCCCACCCGAATTTGGAGTCCATTTTTTTCCAATGAAGGCTTCAAGGCGAGGTTTTATTGTGAAGTCACAATAGATGCTTTCAGAGTAAATTTAGTACCACCATGAAAGGCAACCTAAGGAGTGCCACCTTTATCTCTTTAGTCAATGTTTTGGCAAAACATGCAAGAAAATGGTCGAATAATTTGGAAAATCTATAAATGGAAGGTAACACAAAGGGGACAGTCCCATAATACATATGATAAAGAACCTCCATGGAAGCCAAATATTAACTTGGTTCTAAGTCATTTTTCTCTAAACCTGCGGTTTTTCCTGGGAGTATGCAATGGGGAGGGAGGGAGGGGGGAGATAGAAGGGGGGGACGACAAACGTACCAGAGTTGGGAGTTGTGAAATGTGCTTAGTAGGGTGAAAAACAGATTTCTGTAGGAGTTTCCAGAGAAGGCTTTTACTGTGCCTCGGTCCTTGTTTTTATGGGCACTTAGACATTTAGTTAAAAACCTTGTTTTTTTCTCATTGGTTCTTTATCGTCTCTTTCTTTTGACATAACAAAATGCTTAAGGAAGAAAAGATGAAATTGGTACAGTTTTGTTTGACTGATTATGGGAGGTACTTAACTTGGCTGACAGCACCCTACAGTCCATTTGGCACAAGAGTGTTATGTTTTTAAAATATGCATTACAACTTGTACTCCAAAGCTGATTGGCTTTGCCTACCTCGTCTTTAAGAGATTTGTGTTTTCAACACTGATCATTTTCCCCCCAAGAGGATGCAGATGCTAAAGAGCTTTGAATTTAGCATCAAATGTTTCCATGTAGCAAGTTCACCAAACTATCTGCACATTCCTTTGTCCTGAAGCATTTAAAATTGTGTGGTTGGAGAAAGGAAATGGCTGAAGAATTATCACCATTACTTTTCAAGCACCTGTTTTTCCCCCCTATGGAAACATTGCTACATTTTTCTAGGTTGCTTTCTTACATGTTACGCAAATAAAAACTATTTTTAGTCTACTTCTAGGTTGTTGTTTTTTAAAATATGTAATTAAATTTAACCCATTTCTTTGGATTAATCTTTGTTGAAATGACTATTTTGCCATATATTAGAATATCCAGATGTGATATGACTTTTATTCAGAAATAAATTCCAAAATAAATTTTATAAGTCTGAGAGAATGAAGTCCACCCTGACAGCACTGTATATTTGAAAACAACATAAAATGTAACATTGCACAAAGGTATTAATAACATAACACTGATAGTACATCATACTTTGAGGAAAAATGAATAGGAATTTGCTATAAACATAGTAAAATGACTAGGTATCACAAACATAGCTAGATTACAGATTGCTGTACAAAAGTTGTTATAAATACTCCACATCTAGAAAAAATAACACTCCACCTTTGAAATAGACATTTCCCTCACATATAAACAGTCTTTGTAGGAAAAAAACTTCACAAATTTCTTTGCTAGCACCATTTTTTCCTTATTACAAAAATTTAACATGTAAATTACAAATCTAAATGGCCTTTTCTCCATGATTCTGAAATAACATTAAGATAAAATATGAAAACATGTTAAATCAGCATAAGATATAACAATGACAGAAGACTACAGATGGAGCATCTTTTGGAAATGTTTGAATTCAGAAAAAAACTTGGTTTAAAACAGCATTTTTATGTTGTAGAGTGTAATCCAAGTGGTTTCAATGTAGTTTGGCAAGTTCAATTTTGGCAAAAAAGCAATTCAGCTGCATCAATATTTTAAGACTAGAATGCTTATAAAACTTTATTTTATAAAAATGATCACTAATTTTGTTAATATTAAGACCAGTATTTAAAGTTAGTAATGTGCCATTTCAGAAGCATGGCACAAATTAGTGTTTATTGCTATCATGTTTTTCTACAAATATATTTTTATTTGTCAAAGAATATTTTTTACAACTTCTGTACAATTATTCATGAAAGTGCAAATTAAGACTTTAAAAGTTATAACTGTTACAGGTATTGTGTTTTCTTTCTTTTCACAAGGATGCAGTCTCCTCTCTTCATTGTATGATCACACCAGGATAGATGCTATGATGAGTCTTATCAACTCTCAATATATTTACTGATATTTTTTAGTTCTTCTGTTAAGTGCTTCATTGCTGTAGAATATCTTTAAATATTGTATGAGCTTGCACTGGGTGAGAAGCTATCATATAAAGAAACTCTCAAAGGTCCTGTATGTTCTCTATTTCAAGAACTATTTAGAGACATTTCTTCATTATTTCCATTTTCTTGTCCTTCAACGTTGTTTGCACTGTTGTTCCCCCCCCCCCAACAAAATGTATCAGTTGCTATTAAATTTAATGAGAGTTCAAAGAAAACTTTAGACATCCTTTTTTTGGGAGACTCTTTTTTTCATTTCCTCAGGTGGCTTCAATTTCTGTAACAATTTAAGAACAGGAGAATAAGAATTAGAAACACAATCTTTACAAAAACAAATAAAATTGGTAACCATACTATAAATGGTCAATTACTGGCTCTCTAACATTCATAGAAAGAAATAGATTGTCAAATACTTTTGGGCTTAATCCTCTATTATAATTAAATGCAATAATAAAGTCAATTTTGGGATAAATCATAGCTTTAATGATTCAGCTCAGACAACCAGGACTCAATTTGCAAAACACCATTTACATTTTAAGTAGCTGATTCTGGAATCTGTATGTGTAAAGTATGTTTGAAGTTTTCAGAGTAATTTACATTTCCATTCTTTAGCAATTATTTTTTAAGAACATCTTTGCCAAGAAAGCTAAATATTTATCTTTCGTGAACTTCATTACATATGAATTTACAGATAGAAATTTTGGATAAGACCGATAGGTTAAGCCTTTCTAATATCATTGGAACATTTGAGTATAAGACAAAAATATCAATTCAATGTTCTTAAACATACCTAGTTTCTTTTAGTTTGAGTAAAATCAGATTTGAATTGAAAATCCTTGCAAAATATTGAAATGTTTCTATTAATTCTTTTACATTACAGGTTTGAAAAACTGACATTCCAAACCAGTCCATATATATTCACAAATATACCACACTATGCAAGGGACTGTATTTTATATAAATTAAACACGTCCTCTGAGCCGGAAAAACTGGTCTATCAAATGTTTATGCACAGATTGAAATATGTACTAGCTATTTCAGTGGCATGAAAGTGACCTCTATTGTCCAATTAACATAAAGAAATGTATTGTCACTTAATAGGCTTTTGTATTGGGAACTTTTACACAGGAAGTCCCCAAGTTATAAACCTCTGGTTTACAAACAACTCCAAATTATGGATGGGCTATGTGCAGATAGCTGATTGGCAATGAGATCTGACCAAAATGGCAAACAGTGCTTTCCCCCAGCGAACAGAAGAATCACTGAAGTTGCATCATGAAGTAGTGCGTGCATGTTTAGCATATTGTGCAACCTGTTTCAGTGGTTTATGAAAGGACTGCACAGGTTCAGTGGTTCCTTGGATTGCAGAAGGAAAACAGTATCTTCCATTTTCAGTCACCTTGAACTCCCATTTTTCTCTGCGACATAGCAAGACAAACATTTGACAAAATAACCCATTCTACTTTACATACAAATTCACCTTGAGGACAGAATTAGGAATGGAATTAATTCTGAACCCCAGGATTTAACTGTACCTCAAATTGGGGGAAATAAAATTCTACCGTCTTTCTTTCTCACACACCACACAAATAGACAAATAGCAGATGCTAATAAAACATGGTAGAAAAATAACATTACCTTTTGCATATAAAACAAATTGATCTTTTTAACCTAAAATTATTCTCTAATAAAAGTAAGAACGGAAATTAAACTGAACTGATCCAATACCCTCAGACCAGAATCAATCAGATATTAGCCACATCTGCTCTGAGAAGAGTTGCAAAAGGTACATAAAACAAGCACTAGGCAATGAATCTGCACATTATATTAAAAACACAGCAGGACTGTACAATGCCAATTTTACCTCTTCGCTAGGAGATTATCAGTTATTTTAGAAAAAAGGTTTAGTAATAATGCCAAACCCCCCTTTCTTTTTTCTCATATAGTTTGCTCTTTTTATCTTACGTTATCATATATGATAAACCTTAATATATTAGGGAATTTAGAGATATATACACTTTTGCTATACCCATTGTTAAATGAGGTGTTCTATTCATATAATAAGGGAAACTACATTCATTTGTCATTTTCAGTATTAGTGCCAGGAAGAAATGAATAGATCAATAAGCTACTGGCAGTCCAAGACCGAACACTGTTACTTTATTTTGTTAGCAAATGAAATGGCTGATTTAGGATCACCTGAGAATATAGATAATAATATACAAGTCTATCAAAGACGAAAATACATTGCAATAGCGCTGCAAGCTTAAGATCAGGTATTCAGTAATAAAAGATTCAGTCTTTTGCTTTACTCTATAAACAAAGACATAATCTGTTTCTTATGCCTTATATTATGGGTGACATTTTCAGATAATGTTAAATGAAGTACAGTCAATGTAAAATCTATGATGCAGTTCCCATAATTGAATCCTAATTCTTGACCTAGCTAGTGCTAACCACTTCTATTTTAAAAACTGCATCTATTTTTTAATAATTATTATTATGCTTTAAATCCAAATTATAATTTCTTAAAGCTGAATTTGTATATTGGAGCAGTGTTTATTTTTGTATTACATAATTATTCAGTTCAGTGTTCTTGCTATCAGGCTATGTTGGGAGAGCCATCGGAAATTCAAGTTCATTTATTGACTGAAACTTCCCGTTAAATATACCCCACTAAAATGTTTATTCAATGTGGGTCTCTCAGATAAAGTAACAGTCAATCTCTATTAAAGATTTGTACACATACAGCATAAGAATAGAGTAAGGTATTTTGTTAAACTATAGTTATTAACAGAGACGCATGCAATGGAACATCCCTACTCACGCAAAAGAAAGTCTTTCTCCTTAAGGAGCAATGCAAAGAACAGTACACTGAAGCCAGTATGATCTATTTAAATTCAAGTATCCTAGTTTGATTATATTATAATCTAGTTCAGGGCTGACAAACTCGCATTGTCATGGCAGCATCACATGGTGTATCGGGACTTTTTCCCCTTTGCTAAACTAGGCGTGGGTGCATGATGTTTG
Organism: Natrix helvetica; assembly: GCF_964273705.1. Classification (NCBI taxonomy): domain Eukaryota; kingdom Metazoa; phylum Chordata; class Lepidosauria; order Squamata; family Natricidae; genus Natrix; species Natrix helvetica. The sequence continues at coordinate 140,701,007 of NC_138548.1, forward strand.
CTCATGCGGGCCATGAGTTTGACAGTCCTGCTCTAGTTCAATTAAAATTTTTACACATATATGCAAATAGTAAAGATTATCAACCCAACTATATATATTTCCATTTGGGAAAGATCTTAATGTGCTACAGCACTAACTGATCCAGGAACTGCACTTACATACCTTTACTGATAACCTTGAAACATTTTTTTAAACAGAAGATGCTTTGAATGGAAAATGCTTCTATGTAATTAGGTCATTATCAGTCCATGGAATATCCCACTTTATTGTACAGATTTTCTAATATTAGGAGGAACTTTTACAGATTGGCCTGGTGAAAGAATCTATGGGAAAAATAAACTGTAAAAATATGGTGCCATCTGAAGCCACATCATTTTTTAAAAAAATTAAAAGTTTAATTTGTAAATCTGAACGCTACAGTTAGCTGACCTATTGGCAGTTCAATCTTGCAAACTGATTTCATCAGTTATTTTGAAACTGAATAGATCAGAATGGCATGTAAATGATCAGTCCTATGGGTCTACCTTGCACTACTCCACACTGTGTCTCTCTCAACACTCTTAACATAACTTCAGTCCATATTGTGTTGCATTGAAGGTATAAAACTTTTGCTGTATCAGGACCAAGGATGGTTTTAATGCTGCTCCAGCAACCTAACATTTGTACAACTGAATTTATTATTTGGATCTTGATTCTTATCCGATGGTCTTTCTGCAGAATAGTAAGCTGTTGTAGGAAACTATAATTTTTCAGTTATTCCCAATTACATAGATGTGTTTTAAACATACCTTGCCCTAGCCTAGAAAGGATGTTAATAAAGAACTTACAACAGTTAATTGTTCGAAATATGAATGTTTAGGAGTGTCTAGGACTACCTACTTCAAAAGTAATTTATCTATCATCAAATAAGAAAGGTGTGTCATTATAATTTATTTATGTTTATATGTTTTATATATTTTGTATTATATGTTGCCTTTGATGTAGGAGTTCAAAATGGCATATACAGTGATTCTCCTCTTACATTCCTAACAATGAAGACTTTGAGGTAAGTTGGGTTGAGAGAGAATGTTTGCCCCAAAGTTGCACTGTCCTGTTACTGATACATGTTCAACCCCATAAAAACTACTGGGTCCAGCATTTATGACCTGATTTAAGATTATACATGTAGGAAAGATTTTTCAAAATGCTGAGACCTATAGGGTGAAATCAGCGCTTGCTGCTGATAGAGTTTAAGAGTAGAAAGGTAAGAAGTTCATGTCTACTTTCGGGGGAAAAAACTGAACGTCTGATTCTAGGATAGTAATTATATTGATATCTCAAACAAAATGATTGTAAGCTCCTTCTGTATCAGTTCTGTTTACCAGTGTAACATGACATTAACCAATAAAATGTATTGAAATAAGAGTTAAATATATTTCATAAAAAAGTGCGCAGTATTAAATCAAGTAACAAATCATTCTGAATTATCTAGATTAAAATTGTCAGTATTAAAAAAAGGACAAAGATTTAATATTTAACTTGAAATAAAAAGTTATTTAATAAATTGTAGCTTTTGTGCAGGCTAAGTTTTGAATGGCATCACTTTGCTTAGTTTCTATAATGATATGTCTTCTGGCTTTCCAAGGATAAAAAGGAGGCCTTTATCTATCCAAGCATGGTAATGGTAGAGAAAATGGGTTTATGACTAAAAATGAACAACTTTATTTTTTGAGTTTGACAAGAGATTTACACATACTGAAGATAATGTGTTTTTCCTTTGCTTAATTGAAGTGACATATAGTGAAATAAATAGGTGCTGTGATGATAATTGTACGTATTGCGCTATTTCTTTTTGAATAATTATCCAGGTATTAATAATTTTATTTGCTAGCCATAATTTTTCATTTTTGTAACAAGTCTTTGAGAAGAAAATTCTGCTCTACATATAAAATGGCAGGCATAGAAGTGACTCTAAAATGCTTGTGAAACAATTGTTAAAGAATAACTTTTACTTTACCATTCAAGGCTATTTCATTTGCAAAGCAGATTAACATCTGCATCCTGCTGTCATTGGAATAAAGAAGTTATATAATGCAACCTTCGATACACACATGGGCAGATGATTACAAAAGAAGTGCAATTAATTTGGGCACTATCTAATAAAATTGGGCACTATCTAATAAAATGAAATTCAATGGTGAAAAGAGTAAGGTTCTACATTTAGGCAACAAAAACGGAATGCACAGGTACAGTATAGGTGGTACCATGCTCAATAGTAGTAACTGTGAGAGGGATCTTGGAGTTCTAGTGGACAACCATTTAAATATGAGGCAGCAGTGTGCAGCAGCTGCCAAAAAAGCCAACACAGTTCTAGGCTGCATCAACAGAGGGATAGAATCAAGATCACGTGAAGTGTTAATACCACTTTATAATGCCTTGGTAAGGCCACACTTGGAATACTGCATTCAGTTCTGGTCGCCACGATGTAAAAAAGATGTGGAGACTCTAGAAAGAGTGCAGAGAAGAGCAACAAAGATGATTAGGGGACTGGAGACTAAAATATATGAAGAATGGTTGCAGGAACTGGGTAGAAGGACTAGGGGAGACATGATAGCATTGTTCCAATATCTCAGGGGTTGCCACAAAGAAGATTAGAGTCAAACTATTCTCCAAGGCACCTGAGGGTAGAACAAGAAGCAATGGGTGGAAACTAATCAAGGAGAGAAGCAACTTAGAACTGAGGAGAAACTTCCTGACAGTTAGAACAATTAATCAGTGGACCAGCTTGCGTCCAGAAGTTGTGAATGCCCCAACACTGGAAGTCTTTAAGAAGATGTTGGATACCCATCTGTCTGAAACGGTATAGGGTTTCCTGCCTAGGCAGGGGGTTGGACTAGAAGACCTCCAAGGTCCCTCCCAACTCTACGATTGTATTGTATTGTAATTATAAGTTTAAAAATAAACTCAATTATATCTTAAGCTTGTTCCTTAAAAATGATGTTAAGAATAAAGTTATAGAAATATTGTTCTTTCATGTCAGTGAAATAAAGTAGCCATTCCAATTGTTTATGAAAAAAACAAAGACAACCCATCATCTTTGAGCTAAAACAAATCATGTCACACTCTTTTCAATATCTGATTAATTTCTACTTTTGTCCACCTCAACCTTTGTATAGTTCCTTATTTCTGTATTATGAATTCTGAAAAGCTTTTGACAGATACAGAAATGAGATGTTTACTTGAAATAATTTTGTTAACTATTTCAGGAAGCACTCCGATTACCTCATCCAAGTTTGATAATAATAGAAATATTTCAGTTTTCCTAAAAAATCTAGATACAGTCTTGGGATTATCTTCACTACAAATATGGTAATGATTTTGTAAAGACTTGGAACAGCTATTGCAATGGTATACAAAAAGAATAAAATAACTTTCAATATATCAAGCATAATTAACTTGATATATTAAACACTCAGATCAACTTCGCGAGACTTCATCTAACCCTATTACTAATCTCATCTGCCAGCAATAGAGTTTGGTTCAGAGGTTCTCATGTATAAATCATTATTTTACTAATGCACTTTTAGTGTGAATCAGTGCCTCTTCTCGCTGATAAGGGCCACCTTGCAGGATATCAGATACATAGTGTATCCTGGGAATTGATTGCTCAGAAGTTTGGTAATAGTATATGGAGCCTTTAACCTTTTGGTCATTGGTTCAGATCAAATCTGGCCTACTGAAGTGACTGAAAATCATTATTATCTGGATTTTGAATCATGGACTTTGACTAACTTCAGATGTTTAGCTTATTTTCCAAATGCTCAAGCAGCCAGTATGGAGGAATGGGAAGAACAAAGAATGCAACAATGCCCTATGCTTTAATATTAGTAACTCTATATGCTTTTTTCATCCATTTCCTTAATATGTTCACATATTTCTCCAAATGGGAAATGTCTACTATCACCAGAAAGTGATGGGCTCCAGTGGTAGATGAGATTATTTTCACTTTTGTACTCTTGCACACATGTTCAATTCACATCCAGAGGTGAGAACAAAGTAATAATTAAGATTTGTAAGATTTGAAGATGGGGCAGCCCACTTTCAAGTCCTCCTTTATCCAAGGACTCTCACTTCTGATTGTATGACAGTAACTTCTCCCACATGATTGTTAAGGGAAAATTTATAAGAGAAAATGCTGTAAACTTTATCTGAAGCTCCTTGGAAAAAAAGTCTGGATATAAAGCTAACAAATAGGATGCTCAAAGTATGGTCTACTCATATGACATTGTTTTCATAATTTACATGATTAAGGATTTCTATTCTGCCTATTGTAATAACATGTTATCATTTCTTTCCTTGAGTTAAAAAGAATAAAAAGCATTAATATGCTATGCATTATATATTTAAATGAAGAAACAGCAAAACAGATATGAATGTTTCAGTAAATGTTAGTAAATGTTTTTTGTTTACTTTGTATCCATTTTGATTTGTCCACAGTTGTGTGTGAAACTATATTAAAATACACAAAAGGGCATACTCCATTCCTAATGACTGTTTGGAGAAAACAAAAATGGGTTCTCCACAATAGATAAAAAGAAGCCTTCTCTTGCAAACAATACTTGAAATCTTGAGTTCTTAATTACGGTACCTATATGCTACTAAAACTCTTATTATCATGATCTTTAACTGGGTGAAATGAAGCCATTGTAGGACAGCAATTTTGTAAATCAAGGTACCTCAACTCCTGAGGGAATAAAATTTGGTTGTTTCAGGCTACTGGCTGCTGCCCTGATCCTGCGGTCATGTGATCTTCATTTTAAATGTACATGACAGTTTCCCAGCCAGACTTGCAATTCCTTGTTCCCTCCCCCACCCAGCAGCAACCACTTATCTGCCTACTGAAAAGAGAAGGGATATACAGAGGGAGGGAGGGAGGAAGGGAGAGAAATGAACTCCTGTGAATCCTTCTCCCCTCACATATGCCTTCCCCACCCACATCGCCATCACCATCCCTGAGCTGGGGCCTCTTGTATATTCCCAAGCACCCTCAGGCACTCTTTCTAACCTATGATCCCCCATATGCCATCCTCAAAGGAAATGGGGCACTGGTTGTCTAATATATATTTGAAAATTATCTTGGAAGGAATTTGGACAATAGAGATATCACAAGACCTACACACAGCTCAGGCTTATAATCATTAAGCATTCATAAATATGTTCTTTTATAAAGTTATTATATGGTTTTACCATAAAACATTTTCCATTTTAAGACTCTTTAAAAATTGCTATTTTGAAAGGGCAGCTATGCCTCTTTTATTAAAACAAAAACAAATATAGAATACCCTAATCAGACATTAAAATTTACCACCAAATTATTTACGCTTGGCCATAAGAGAAAATTGTACAACATGTACAACTCTTTTATGCTTCTTTAACTCTGATTAGGTTCTCTGCATGGAAATATAAATTTATGGAACTGCTGTTACTTACTCACTGATCTGCAAGGAAATTGTGATAGGTTGGAGGGTGGGATCAATTGTATAACTATATAACCCAAGGTCTTCCATTTCACACCTAATTCCTGATCAGAACTAACCAAACTTGTTTCTAATTAAAAAGATAAAATAAAAAACATGGTGGAGTAATTTCCAAGTTGTTCACATGTTAAATCTTCAAGATACTTCTATTTGTTTAATCAATCAATCAATATGAACTCATAATCCATGCTATTTATCATGGTAATTTAACAATTTATCACTGTTAGATGTTTCAGAAATTATTGGTAGGAGTAAACAATTAATATTGAATACATTTCATAACAGCTGAGAGGGAAGGTTAACATTTTCAAGGGTTCTTTTTTTCATTTCCAAAAAAATATTCTGTGGTTAACAAAAAATTTCTAAATACTAGAAGTCAATTAAACAATACTATAAGTCAGATATCTTTTATTTTTTCACTTCGTAGTTGATGATAAATTGCACCTAGTCTTTTTGGAAAACTGGATATCAGTATGTGGAAAAGTAGGGGTTTTGGTTTCCAATTAGAATCCACAGTTCTCCAAATGTTGAAAATTGGATTAATCCAGCCTAGCAGGCTGCTTTGGATAATCTCCTGCCCATCCCCAAAACATAAGTATCTTCATAACATCTAATGATTCCGCTGTATTGCATAACTTTACATACAGTAGGTCTGCTCAGAATAAAATGCTGTAGAATGGGTGGAACCTTCCGACCATTTGCCTGATCCACAGATAAGACAGAAGAGAACTTGTTTAACCCTTCCTGTCAGGCTCTTATATTTCACTTGAAAGTGGTTATTTATTAGAAGGGAGAGGAGAAAACGATGGATAATGAGCATTACAGAGCTACTCCCTTCTCATTATTGATACCTTTGTATGCTGCTACTGTGCACAATCAAGACACATTTCCTGCTCATTTTTGCTGAATAATTCATTTGAACAAAAAGTAAAACTGGGTTACTTGTCAATTCCATATACTAGATACCTGATACTGCGTACAACAGGCTAATATTATCTATTTTGCAGAGATGGGAGACCATTGAAAATGTTTTGATTTCCATGCAGCTTAGTTTATTTTCTCCTCCATTATTTTTTGCCTGTCAGTTACTTCTATTCCACGTTGCCTCTACTACATGCTAGTAACTATGAGAAAGTATAATTATGTATAATTAGACCTGCTATCCACACTTCTATGCATCATCATGCACCGGTGTCATTCCTGAATCCCATAGTTGTCCAAAATTTGCCATTAATTCTCAGTTGGATCTTTTTTTTTTAATGACATAGTCTCAAGATCTCATTTAACTAAATGAAATCAGGAAAGCCCACAATAGGAATTGTAAAATCACCTCATGGAAACATCAAACTGAATATTACACCTAATAGTGTTTGGACTTTTTTCCCTTTAAAATGTAACCTTAAATAATAAGTAAGGTCTTTATTTTCCTTATATATTCTGTGAAACTTTCTCTTTTTTGAACATAGGATAATTTTTGAGACAATGATTTTCTTTTCTTTTGCTGCTTGACCAAAAATCCCATGATTATTTTTCCTGAAGCAGACAGTATTTTTCTCCACAGAACTCTATCACACTCTTAAGATAAATAATGAGAGGGCCTGTCTTTTCTGCCTGAAGAAAAAATATGAAGTGTTTGTGAAATTGATTTGATCATTATTTTTAAAAGAAAACTGTTTATATTTAGAAGTATCTTCTATTATGTTCATCTAAGGCATTATCATTTAACAAAATTCTCCAAAGAAAACAACCTTTATGTTACTTGACATTCTGGTCGCAGACAAAAAATACAACAATCTCTCATACACACTTCAAAGGCAATTATTGTTGGGGTGGAGTAGGGAATAATGAATTGCATGAGATAAAATGCCTCATTGGTATCTGCTCTGAATGGATCCTATCTGTTAAGCCAAAAATATATATACTTATTGATGAATGAAGCTGTGAAATTGAGTCACCTGAATTTTGATTGTTTCAATATCAGGAAAGAAAGGTGCTGAAGTAATGAACTATTTTCATTTAAAAACAAAGAACTGCAATCCAGTTCTATCACCTGGTAGAACTGGCATCCATTCATAACTTTTGGCCTGGGCACCTTGCTATCTTTTACGAGACTTTGTGAGGTTTAACCAGAACAGATTTGGGATATAGAGCAGAATATTGGAAGATGAAAGTAAAAGTATGTAAAAATAAGATTAGAGGATTACTATATTTTGGGAAGAAACTACGTTATTCCAACTGGCAAACAATAACATGACCAAATTATCTTAAATAGTGATTATGATGAGGATTAAGATAATGATAAAATACTCTGTAGCAAATACAAAATACTAGATAGCAAAATACTATGTAGGAAATATAATCTTGTGTACTTTGACCAGATATAAAAACTTAGTGTCGTCTCTAAATTCATTAGAAACAGCAAAGCTTGTGGTTAATGCTTCTGATTTTACACAAATAAGATTTAGGACTTACCTATAGAATAAGATATTATCCCACTTCACATAGGAGAAGATAGTTTTCAATACACCTGCAGAGTTTTATATTCCATTCTGTTCACTTATTCCATACTCTCTTATCTCGGAGCCAAGCTTTTAACTGAGTAAACGTACCCAGAATTGCATCATCAACACATTAAAGTTTCTGAACAGAGTACAATGACTTGGTAAGGCAGTTTATGCAACCCATCTTTCTGCTCTTCCTTCTGAAGCTCAGGTTTTCTGAAATACTCTTCAGTTACTCTTCTCTTTTGAATAGTGGAGGCTGTGTTGCTGTCTGCAATGGGTATTTTGCTGTTTACACTGAAGCCCTGCATGACATGGCTTCCATTGTTTAGAGAGGCATAAATAGGGTCAGTCAGTGGAAGGATGTGAAGGAGGGACAGGGATGAGAAGGTGTTCCAGTGCCTTTTTGTTTATACCTCTGAATGTGACAGTTTACAATATAGTCATGCAACATTTTGTTCTTATTAGCTCCGGGTTTTTTTGAATGGTTTTATTTGAATGAATGAATACTGATGCATTTAGATTCGCTTATTAGTTTAACTAGAGCCAGGGTAATTTTTTGGTGAATGGGAGGGCTGAAGTCACGGGATTGCAGTGGATGCTCTCTGATAGAAAAGGGAGAGGAATTGAGTTTTGCCAGTTTCTTTCTTCCCATGCTTGTGCCATTCAAGACCGTGCTCTGTAATTTATATGACAATTTGCCATTTCCCTAATTCTGTTTTGGCCTAACATAGCCAGTGCCCTCATTTGCAGAAATTGGCAAGAACTGATTGAGCTCTTTCCTTTCTCCCTGACGGATCCAGTAGAAGTCTGAAATCAGCCCAGCATTTTAATTTCTATAAACCACACTGAATAATTAAGAAAAGGATATTTAAGCATTAAAATCAAATAAATAAAGTATGCTTAAAATTTGAGCCTCTGTTAAAATCTATACCTACCTAAGTTGTATCAGCTTTTAAATAACAAATAGTATAAGCTGCCAAAAATGTTAAAAGCTAGTTAGAACAGCTTGCCTCCAGAAGTTGTGAATGCCCCAACACTGGAAGTCTTTAAGAAGATGTTGGATAGCCATTTGTCTGAAACGGTATAGGGTTTCCTGCCTAGGCAGGGGGTTGGACTAGAAGACCTCCAAGGTCCCTTCCAACTCTGCTATTGTATTGTATTGTAGAAACTTTATTGCTGTTTTTGCTTTTGTATAGTATCTGAAATTTCAAATGAATTCTACAATATCCATCTCTAAATCAGCATTTTTAAGGAATAACGTTCAGGGAATATTTCTAGCATGCATTTACATCCTCTTTTGTTCTGTTTCTCAGGCAATGTAAAATCAATTTAAGATAATACAGGTAAAATGGTAATAAAACACAGAGTAAATATTTTTATCAAGTGTTGCCCTAATGGGCATTCCGCTTCTGTACTACATTCAGTATATTACAAGTCCAATACTACTGGGATGTTCCCATTCATTCCGATAATGAATTCTGTCAGCATTCCTCCCAAGCAGTGCTCTGCGCTTTCTTTATTAGGATTTTTCAACTTGTTTTCTTACTGTTCCTGTTGTATTGTGTGTTATGTCAATATAATATAATATAATATAATATAATATAATATAATATAATATAATATGGTATGGTATAATAATATAATATAATATAATATAATATAATATAATATAATATAATATAATATAATATAATATAATATAATATAATAATATAATATAATATAATATAATAAATATAATATAATATAATATAATAAATATAATATAATAAATATAATATAATATAATATAATATATATATATATTGGGGCAAAAAAGTATTTAGTGAGCCACCAATTGTGCAAGTTCTCCCACTTAAAAAGATGAGAGACAAAATGTAAAAAAAAAAAAAACCCAAACAATCACATTGGCTGATTTGGAAAGAATTTATTTGCAAATTATGGTGGAAAATAAGTATTTGGTCAATATCAAAAGTTCATCTCAACACTTTGTTATATATCCTTTGTTGGCAATGACAGAGGTCAAATGTTTCCTGTAAGTCTTCACAAGGTTGGCACACACTGTTGCTGGTATGTTGGCCCATTCCTCCATGCAGATCTCCTCTAGAGCAGTGATGTTTTGGGGCTGTCGCTGGGCAACACGGACGTTCAACTCCCTCCAAAGGTTTTCTATGGGGTTGAGATCTGGAGACTGGCTAGTCCACTCCAGGACCTTGAAATGCTTCTTACGAAGCCACTCCTTCGTTGCCCGGGTGGTATGTTTGGGATCATTGTCATGTTGAAAGACCCAGCCACGTTTCATCTTCAATGCCCTTGCTGATGGAAGGAGGTTTGCACTCAAAATCTCATGATATAGGGCCTCATTCATTCTGTCCTGTACATGGATCAGTCGTCCTGGTCCCTTTGAAGAGAAACAGCCCCAAAGCATGATGTTGCCAACCCCATGCTTCACAGTAGGTATGGTGTTCTTTGGATGCAACTCAGCATTGTCTCTCCTCCAAACATGCCGAGTTGTGTTTCTACCAAGCAGTTCTATTTTGGTTTCATCTGACCATATGACATTCTTCCAGTCCTCTTCTGGATCATCCAAATGCTCTCTAGCAAACTTCAGACGGGCTCGGACATGTACTGGCTTAAGCAGGGGGTCACATCTGGCACTGCAGGATCTGAGTCCCTGGCAGCGTAGTGTGTTACTGATGGTAGCCTTTGTTACGTTGGTCCCAGCTCTCTGCAGGTCATTCATTAGGTCACCCCTGCTGGGTCCTGGGATTTTTGCTCACCATTCTTGTGATCATTTTGACCCCACGGGGTGAGATCTTGCGTGGAGCCCCAGATCAAGGGAGATTATCAGTGGTCTTGTATGTCTTCCATTTTCTAATTATTCCTCCCACAGTTGATTTGTTCACACCAAGCTGCTTGCCTATTGCAGATTCAGTCTTCCCAGCCTGGTGCAGGTCTACAATTTTGTTTCTGGACAGCTCTTTGGTCTTCACCATAGTGGAGTTTGGAGTGTGACTGTTTGAGGTTGTGGACAGGTGTCTTTTATACTGATAACAAGTTCAAACAGGTGCCATTGATACAGGTATTGAGTGCAGGACAGAGGAGCCTCTTAAAGAAGAAGGTACAGGTCTGTGAGAGCCAGAAATCTTGCTTGTTTGTAGGTGACCAAATACTTATTTTCCACCATAATTTGCAAATAAATTATTTCCAAATCAGCCAATGTGATTGTTTGGTTTTTTTTTTTTTTACATTTTGTCTTTCATAGTTGAGGTCTACCTATGATGCCAATTACAGGCCTCTCTCATCTTTTTAAGTGGGAGAACTTGCACAATTGGTGGCTGACTAAATACTTTTTTGCCCCACTGTATGTATGTATGTATGTATGTATGTATGTATGTGTATATATATGTATGTATGTATGTATGTATGTATGTATGTATGTATGTAGGTCTTGGTGTATTCGGGTCTTTTCCCGTGTAAGATTGAGAGTAGTATGGCGACATTTCGACAAGGTCCCACTCGCCATCCGAAGGCACCAGCCTGAAGATGGCGAGTGGGACCTCATCGAAACATCGCCAAGATACTCTCAATTTTATACGGGAAAAGATCCAAATACGCCAAGACCTACATACCTGTACCCGTGAAAATCTACGAAAACGTGTGTGTGTGTGTATGAATATGTATATGTATACACATACACATACACACACACACTAATGGGTCACATAGTGGACACACAGAGCAATTACAAGTACTTTGGTATCTCACAGTCAAATGGGAACCATGAGATAGACAGCAATATCCAAATACCACCAAAGAATCAGTCAAGTCGTGAGGGGCCAGTTCAGTGGGAAGCACAAGTTCCATGCTATCAAGATGTATACTCTGCCAGTCCTCAAATACCCTGTTGGTATAGAGAGCTGGCCAAAGGTCAGGGAAGCTGCCAAAAACCTGGAAGCTCCTTACAATGTATGGAGGTTTCCATCCCATGTCCAACATCCAGAGACTATACACTAGGGGGAAAGGGGGCAGTCATGTTGCGGTGAATGTCAAAGCTACTGTCATAGATGAGATCTGAATATAGTACAGAAGAGAGAATGCCTACATAGCAGCAGATGTGGGTGGAAGATCAATCAGAAAAAGCGCCATGCAAGACAAGACAAGACCCTGCATGGGATGTACTGTCAACAGATAGCTGAGATGGTAGACACTGGGTAATCCCCCTACTGGGTGGAAAGGATTGGACTAAAAGACAGTACTAAGGTACTGATCATAGCAGCATAAGAATAAGTACTAAACCCCAGATCCATAGAAGTAGGGGTCTACCACACCAGACATGACTCAAAATGCAAGTTCTGCAGAGATGCCTCAGAGGCAATTCAACTCCAACACATAGTTGGCAGGAATATTATACACTGAACAACACAACCAAATAGGTTGCATTGGATACAGAATATGAGCTAGACTCTCCTAGGTCTATAGGAAATCCCACAAAAGATTGTGGAGAGTAAGAAAGCTAAGATCCTATGATCCAGACCAGTGGTGGGCAACCTTTTTTTTCAACTGAGCCAAATCTTGCCAAAACCACGATTGAAATTTACTTTGAGAGCCACATTTTTAAAACCGAAAATACATAGGATGGTACACTGTTTTTAATTTCAATAAGTTTTTATTGAGAATATTCTGCATGCAAGTATCCACATAGGTCGGGAGGATACAAATAACACAACTAATAAAACAAAAACTTTAGAACGATATTATTTATCGATAACGTTAAATTCCGTAAAATTTGCCTTACAATGTAGAGAAAATTACATCCTGACATTGACTGACAAAGTCACAACCACTAATGTGAACATTGGCCTTGCATTTCCTTGGATAGTTTGAGTAAGTCAGGTTTGTATGTTGTTGTTTTTAATTTCATCTCTCTCTCCCACTTTCTTTCTTTTTTTCTTTTTCTTTCTCTCTCTCTCTCTGGCTCTTTGTCTCTCTCTCCCTCCCTCCCCCATCTCTGTCACTCTGTGTGTGTGTGTGTCTGTCTGTCTCTCACTCACTCTCTCTGTGTGTGTCTGTCTCTGTCTCTCCCTCTGTCTCTCTCCCCTCCCTTCCTCTCTCTCTGTCACTCTGTGTATGTGGGTGTGTCTGTCTCTCACTCATTCACTTAATCACTCACTCTGTGTGTGTCTCTCTCTCTGTCTGTCTATCTTTCTCTCCCTCCCTCCCCCTCTCTGTCTCTGTCTGTGTGTGTGTGTGTGTGTCTGTCTGTCTGTCAGTCTCTCTCTGATTCCCTCACTCACTCCCTCTCTCTGTTCCTCTCTCTGTCTGTCTGTCTCACTCACACACACACACACACACACACACACACACACACACACACTGTGGTCACCTTGTTGAGTGTTCCAATCACATTTGAAACACTCAACAACTGGCCTGCATTTATGGTATTTTGCAGCATTCTGCAGTCATAAGACCAAAATTGGTTGTCACTCGCCCGGGCTTTTGCAGAAGCTTCCCTCCGAAGCCCGAGAGGAGGGAGGGGAGCGGGCACCCGGCACACAGAAGAACCGCATTAAAGGGTGTAAAGAGCTGCATGTGGCTTGCGAGCCGCGGGTTGCCCACCACTGATCTAGACAGACAGAAAAGTATTGACCAATCAACCAGACATTGGGAGAGTAGACAAGGACCAGGAGAAGCAGTAGTGATATAGTAGTGCCAAGTAACAGCAACATCAGAAAGAAGGAGTGTAAGAAACTGGAGAAGGGCCTGAAGGAAGGTCAAAATAAAGGTCAAAGTGGTCCCAGAGTGGTGGTAGGAGCACTTTGGATTATGATTCCTAAGTTGGAAGAGTGGTTCCAACAGATGCCAGGAATGACATCAGAGCTCTCTGTCCAGAAGAGTGCAGTGCTAGGAACAAGCTTAGATAATGTGCAGAACTCTCAAACTCCCTGATCTCTGGTAGAGGACCTGAGATTGAGAAACACACAGACCCACCCATGAAGAATAATTTGTAATTATGAGTCAGTATGCATCTAAATATATTGGTGGGATAAATATAAGATTTATATGCAGACTTGATAAACATGGTGCATGTTAACAACACATTTAAGGAAAAATGTTATTGAGATGTGCATAACAACTATATGAAACATCCGAACTAATCTATGTAGAAATTTCATGGGAGTTTTTAATGATGTTTTAGCTATTATGCAACTACTATGGGAAGCACTTGTAACAATTCAGCAATACAGCGCACAGCTTTCTAGTACAGATGTAGTGCAAGAGAAAATGAGATGTGGGAAGGTTGGTCTCCCATGGCACTAGTCTTGCTTCAGCCTGCCTGCTGGGGTTCTGTCCACCCAGCTTAAGTCAACGCTCAATGCCAGCTTGTTACTTTTCACTTAGTTTCATCAAGTTGCTTTGGCTAACAAGGTGTGCAGCATATAAATTAATGTTTTTTCTTTTTTAAAAAATAAAACTGCCAAAGTGAAATCTGAGATTCCATTACACTATGTTACCATTTCAGTATGCTTAAATTGAACATTTATTTTCGGGGAGGGGGGATGCAAGTACTTACTGGACGTCATTTTTAGCATACATTATCAGTTGCAAGAGTTATTGTCTGAAGACTGACTATGCAGAATTTTGTGGCAATGTTAAAGACACTTGTGGAAATATATGTATATGTGCACATGTTCATGCATGAGTATTTATAAGGAAGTGGCCTATGGGTCTCCAGATACTGAATTGCAATGTTACCCTCCTTTACATTTGGCTGCAGGTCTTCTACCCCTGAAAAATCAAATCTCTCTTCAGCTTAGAAATACATTTATGAAGGTTTAAAAAAATTATACTTGCCAAAAGTATTATGTTCCTCTATTAGTCAATTTCAAAACTGTAGGTCTATCTGCAGATACTACTTGGACCTTTGTATAAGGCTTTAAAGCTTTAAAACTACTATAATTAGTCAATAACAACCTACTATATAAACATTTGAATGCAAACCTACTTTTTATAAAGTTGTATACCCTTCCACAATCACAACATGAATATAACCTCTTTATAACAAATTTTAAAATATATACTGTGGGGATAATATGTCAGCAATGCTATTATCATTCTGAGCTCTTCCATCTTCCATCAGAGGGGGGATGCCACCAAAACAGGGCACGATTGATCCAAAATAGAGGAATTTACCAAATTTCCTGCCTTGTTTTATAATAGTTGCTCCTTCTGGTACCTGATAAAGTATGAATGCCCACATTCACAACTGGATGTTGGTAAAGGAAGATCTCTGAAATCATTCAGAAGTGAGCAGAAATAAAACCTAGTATTTCCTTCCTTCCCCCTTCTCCATACTCTATATGTTAGTCTACATAGAGCATACAAGAACTGACGGAAGAATGCTTTCCAAGAAGCGAGAATGTTTAAAGATAACTCTATCTTTGGATTATCCTGTATTGGATTGTTTTATTGGGGGAGGTGGAATGACTTTTTATGGAGGAAATGCCGCCGAAGACCTTTTCTGACCGATGTCTAATCATCTTCATGCTGTATCTTCATGACATTGTCCTTTCCCATGTGGGAAACAAGCTTAAATTATGCCAGCACTTTTCTCCTTATTCCAATAACATCAAGGGCAGCCTCAAAGTGTGCAAAATCTGTTATGCTTTGCTACTCAATATGTCAGAGGGAAAGTCAGGTGAACAGTAGCAAGCAAGATCAGAGAGGCACTTCTTGGCTGTTCCAGCCTGATGAGGTCATGTCCTCTCCCCTTCAGTCAACCTTATCTGTTGCCACTCTGCTGCCGTTTCCCTCAAGAGATGGAGACAGCAGTGCATGAGACATAAAGAAAACTGCTTGCTGGGATTTCAATTAGCATAACAGTAAAATACTGTAACAACAAAATAATGTAGTAGGATGAAATAACACAGAAACTATAAGACCAATTGGAGTGGGGTGGGGCCCACTCCAATTGCCTCAGAGCTGAGAAGAATCTGGAAGCCAGCATCTGTTGTCTATATAAAGAAAGAAAAATAAGAGAGTCCTATATAAAAGAACTGCTTGTGACTCGGCTCCCTTCATGACTTTAATCTTTTTAAAAGAAAACAAACAAAAACACAAACAGCCTTTGTTCAGTTTCGGTTATGACCGACTGTTCTGGAAAAGAAGGAGCCTCAACATCTGTGTTTGGCAGTTGTTTTCCCCGTCAAGAAGTAAGTGCAAAAGAGGAAGGTCAGCAAAGTTGGAGAATTATCCAATTGCTTTGTTGATCTTCATTGTACATGCAGTATCAAGATAAAAACCAGCATTGTTATAACTGAAGTAATATTGGTAATATAGCCAGTGAGTAGAACAAGTATTATGCTAGAATAATTTCTGGCCAACTCACAGGAGGATGGAGAGCACCTTCACTCAGCCATCAGGAAAGGCCAGAAAAAGCAAACTATTGGGACTTCGTTATGCAATTTCCTTTGAATTTGAGGAGAATTTTGTTATCCAGTCCAATATTCCAATACTGCTATAAATCATATGTACAAACAGTTTATCAAAACAATAACAAATTAAATTTATTTCAGCATAGAGGCCACAATTTAAGGATCCCTGACATGGGCATTTGATGATCTTGAATTCTATCCAATTTAATGCTCATATGGCCTCTTTGCCTGCTCAGGAACATATTTGAGTAGATAGTCTCTATTATATGCAAGCTGTGATAGCCACACTTCCATTTAAGTGCCAAAACAATTGGGAACAAGACAAGCCTTTATACAAACGTACAATTTTCAGATAAATGTTCTATTTTGCTATTTCTTCTTCATATCTATTCAGGATGTAGTTGGTAAAATATATGCATGGAGTGTTGCTTCCCAAAATTAATTTTATCAGGACTTTGCAGCTGTATTCATCCCTACATCCATGAAGACTGTTTCCACAACGGAAACAGATGGGTACCCTTCCATGTATTTGAAAATACTCAAAATAACATACTCCCTATGAGTTTGTGGCTGTCTTGATAATGGCAAAATAATAAAATCAGAATAATTATAAGACAAATTGTTTTTTTAGTGCTACCTTATCCAGTTAAAGGCTCTTAATATTGTAACAGCAAAGTAGAAAATAAATGCCCTGAAGATTATTTCATTTTATGTGGTTTGAATCTGATTAGTGGTCAGTTCTGGTAGTTGGAACCAGGCGGGAACAGTAATCAAGGTTTTTCCTCTGCAGCTCTCTAACAACTGGAAAAAAAAATCTCTTGGCTCTTATCCCAAACGATGATAGGATATTAACCTAAAATCTAATTAATCTATGAATGAATTATGGGTCCAAAAATACATTGCATTATAATCAATTTTAAGTGAGTTCCTAAGAGAAGATAAGATGAAGTAAAAGCTGTAAAATTACCAGAGGTTGATACATTCTGTTAATATGACTGATGATTTTTAAGGGGATAATTTTACAATCCATCAAACTTTTGTCAGCTCAAACATCATGCTGCCAAGCATATGCAGTAAATTAATTTTTAGATTTACATATTTATTAAAAATCTTATTGAAACCAGCAAGAAATGAGCTATGTTTGAATAATAAAAGAATGCGTTATTCTATTGAATATAAAAGTCAGCAATGAAAATACACAACTTCCTTCTCTTCCTAGAAAGACCTTATAATCAGGTAATAATTGTATAAAATGCTATCTGAATTACCAAACAAACAATTTATTAAGATGCACAATAAAATTACATTAATAATTATGATTGTAATAGGAGAAATCAATCTGCAACCAGGGATCAACTTTATAGCATACCAGAATTTTTCCAGCTATCCGGAAGCCATTGCTATCCTCAGAAATTCAAAAGGAGATGAAGCAAAAAAAGTACTCTTAAATATTAATTTTTGAAGTATGTATGCAAAATGGCATTTTATTGCCTGATCTGGCCCAACTTGTGGATGAGATTAAATGTATATTTCCCTCCTCACTTGCATCCTATCCTTGCCACATTGTACTACTGCTCCTTTATGAATAAAAAAGTTCTTGATATCCTTAACTTTTTTTTTTTTAATTCCAGCACCAAACATTTGTATTGTGGATCTATTTACATCATCAACCATAAAACACAATCATCTGTACCACCATTTAGCCATCTAAACAATAGATTATTTACCAAAATACATCAAACACACCATTATTATATTACGACCATGAACAATCCCATACAGATGTTTGGAAGCAATATACTTCTGATCAATAGATCAGAAGTGCCAAAAGAGAAGGGGAAAAAAAAAACCTATTTCCCACTATGTCCTTTTTGGAAAGTTTCCTAGGGGCAAACAGCCTGAACTGGAACTGAATTATACTGAATTATCATGAGAACCAGCAAAATAATTCTTGTATATTCTAGAAATTTCATGTTCTTCTGACAGTTACTTAAAGGAACCTATATTGCATTGGTGGCCATTTTAAAGAGCTAGAGGTAACTGTTACCATTTCGATAGCATATCAAAATGGGTAAGCAGTGAATTAGTAGGCAGAGAAATGTGAAGTAGCTAATTAAAGTAAGGGGGGGGGAAAATTATGGAATATAATGTTCAGTCACAGGAATTCTTGGTAGCCCATTTTAAGAATAAAAAAGTAAGTTTCTTTGAACTGTTGGCCAATTTAATTTGCATCAGCAATTCAAGAGTTTACCTAGCATGTGTCCTGCGGAGAAAATGTAACAATAATTAAATTTGTTTATTTATTTAAAACATTAATATAGCCACCAATCGTAGAGTCTAGCTGGCTCCCAAATAGTGAATGCTGAGGAAAAAGAACATATCCCAGGGTCATTTTCTTGTAAATTTTGGAAACATTGATTTTAAGCACTATCTCAGCTCAGCATTCGAAGAGAAAGCCAGCTACTGTCTTTGGGAGAAACATTGGTGATTAGATATTGTTCCATAGGAAGAAATGGATAAAGAATATAAGCACCTCTTTCTTTTGAAAAAAAAAACTATGCTGCCCTCCAAAGGACATTAAAGTCTCCTTGTAAAATTCATGTCTATTCAGAAATAAGTTCTCTTCCTCAGAATAGAAGTATACTGATTCTTATACTTCACACACATACATATTTCATCTCTTACCTAAGAAAAATAGCATTTTTTTGCTTTTCTGTACAAAACAAGATTTGGACATTAAAACCAAAGTGTGCTACAAAAGGAAGATTTGGAAGTTGCAATTCCCCTTTAGCGCCTGATACAAGAAGAATAGAGACCCAGGTATTAGGCTGGGTAGGTCACACCTATCCTCTCTTCTCTTTATTCTTCCCCGTTAAGCCAATCCCAGAGATCTAAAAGAAGCAACTGGCACGTCTTTGCAAAACATTGCAATCAAAGAGATGCCTAGTTCATCTACCACTACACTACCCATTCACTGTGGTACCTATTATCTGTGTTCTTATGATGTTCCCTCTGCCCTGCTGTGCCAACAGCAATAGGAGAGGGATAATGTGCTTGCAGTAATGAAAGCAAAATAAAACCTGGTATAAAGACAACTCCAATGGCATAAACAACTGCTGCAGATCAGCAGTGGTAATTGTTGCTCCTCAGCTTTGAAGTGAGCAAATCAATCCTTTCCCACCAGGTACCCACACTAGAACCATAGTATGTGCAAATGCAAGCTCATTGAATCTGGAGAGCACCATAGTCCTACCAAGAATACAGTTCAGCATTTATTCCTATCTCATCCCCCCCCCCCAAAAAAAAAAACCAGAGCTAATCCACGACATGACAAAGTTCTTTCTGCTTTATATGTTGACTTCATTTGAATGACTTTGAGATATTAGAAAGCTTTAGAGTTGTGCAGGAGCTCTAAGGGGAAAGAGGGCTCCCATTATCAGCAACTCCTAAACACAAATAAAACATGATTCTGGGAAAAGTTGCAGTTGCTTTAAAGGGTTGCCAGAAAATGTTGTGTGACTGCCCGTGTGTATATAAGTATATGATAGTTGTTATGGCTGCATTTGTCCTGAGTTATTCCAGAAAACCAGCCACAAAGGACAATAAACCTCATGTTCCCCAACATGCTAATGGAAGCCTGCCTACTTGGCTCAGCCAGAGATAGTGGATATACCAGCAGAATCCTAGCTAATGCCTGGTCCTAATATTGACATACATACAGTCACCATAAATCAGTTCTCCGACAGGTATATTTGGAAAGGAGATGAGAGGTTTTTATGGATCACAGTCACACCATCTCCCCACCCACTTTTCTTGGTTTGGTTTGCTCTCATGACTCAGGTGGAAGAAGCTAGATCCATACCAGTAGACCTGGCTCATCGAGGACCAAGACCACAAAACAGATTGCCTTCCTCAGTCATGATCATCTATATGTTCTCTTTTGAACTGATCTGGCACAATCAATTTACACCTCACAAAAGGAACAAATAATAGTTAATGAAGATTTACCTAAACCATATGAAATACAAAAAGAAACAAGGCAAGGTTGTCATTGTCTCCTCTTTTGTTATTTCAGCTTTAGAATATTGAATTAGAGACATAAGACAAGATGAAAAGATCAAGGGCATTCAGATTAAAAAAGAAACTTATAAAGGAAGAGCTTTTGATGACTTGTTGCTTGTCTTGGAAGACTGTTTAAAGGGAACTGAAATTTTGATGGAAAATTAAAATATCTGGTATACTTGCAGATTTTTAAGATCATCAAACAAAAGACAACGATGTTGACAAAAACATGAAGACACAAGATCAAACAGATCTGATGAATAAAACAGGTCTTAAGGTTGACAACAAGATCCTTGGATATTGGTATGACAAACATGAATTGTATGTTGTTTCAAAATAACTATTGTATCTTAAGACTTGGAATGAAATTTTAAAAAGACATGTTAAACACAATTGTCACTGTTGGGGAAAGATTCTTTGATTAAGATAGATGTCTTGCCTAGAACATTATTATTATTATTATTATTATTATTATTATTATTATTATTATTATTATTATTATTATTATTATTATTATTATTATTATTATTATTATTATTATTATTATTAATTTATTTCAGACAATACCTCTTTGAAAATGCTTATCTTTCAGAAGATAAGCAGGTTCCAAGGATACCAAATATCCAACAACTCAACCCTGAATTAACTATATTCTCCTCTATGATAATTACCCTAATTAAATATCTGTCTGCATGAACTTCAGACTTAAGTAGGTATACAGAAAAATAAAACAATAAAAGCCTTACAGAGGGAAGATTCAAAGTTGAAATATGGAGGAACATCTTGCTTATCAGAGATATTAAGCAATGGAAAAGTCTCCTTCTTGAGTCACTCAATCTCTAATACTGAATGTTTTTAAGCAAAGGATGGACAGGCATTTGTTTTGGAAAGGCATGAGGATTCCTGCCACGGGCAGGGGGCTGGTCCCAATCCTATGATTCTGTGATAAGTAGAAGTCTATGTGGGAGATCTAATTGCAAGCAAACAAAACTTACTACCTGGACTTTTTTAATTCTAAAAAATGTGTCCTACATCAGAAGACATGACTTCTAATGAGGATTTAGTCCAATTAATTTAATTTTACATATGAGCTCTTGAGCTGCTGATACAGTTTTAGAGAGGAATTATTGAGTCTGTCATCTGCACCTATATAACTGTCTGGTTTGGTTCTGCAACCCAACAAGAAAGGCACAGACTTCAGATGATAATCAGAACTGCAGAAAAAACTAATTACTGCCAACCTGCCTTCCATTGAGGACCTGTACACTGCACGAGTAAAAAAAAAAAAAGGGTCGTGAAAATATTTACAGATCCCTTGTATCCTGGACATAAATTGTTTCAGCTCCTATCCTCAAAATGACACTATAGAGAATTTCACACCTAGACAACTAGACACAAGAACAGTTTTTTCCCAAACACCATCACTCTGCTAAACAAATAATTCCCTCACCACTGTCAAACTATTCACTAAGGTTGCATTACTATTACTATTAGTCTTCTCATCATTCCTATAACCCATCTCCTCCCACTTATGACTGCAGGACTGTAACTTTGTTGCTTGTATCCTTACGATTTATATTGATATTGATTGTTTCCTGATTCCTTATTTGTACCCTATGACTATCATTAAGTGTTGTACCTTATAATTCTTGACGAATGTATTTTGTCTTTTTATATACACTGGGAGCGTATGACAAATTCCTTGTGTGTCCAATCATACTTGGCCAATAAAGAATTCTATTGTATTGTATTGTATTGTATTGTATTGTATTCTATTCTATTTATAGCAAAATGATAGGAAATTTAAAGGACAAGCTGGAGTGCTTATTAGTGAACAAATGTAATCTTGTACTCTAGAAATACCCTTGGATGAACAACCCATGTATAACAAAGTAAACTTAATATTTGCCAACCAGGTCAAGTTTATATTAGTCATGGGATGTAACCCGCCTGGCCTAATCTAAGAGAAAATGAGAAACAGAAAAGAGTGACTGCAGGGAAATAATAGTTCTTTTCAGAAACAAGATGCCTCCTGCCTTTTTTGAACATTAGAAATAAAAAGGAAAAGGGAAAAATCAAAAAATCAAAACTCATGACTGGCAAGAAGAAACAAGACAGTGAAAGTTTTATACTTTTGTCCAAGAAAGCTAATCTAATTTTTAATGTCATAACACACACTGCCTGTTTCATTCTTCTTTTTGATGTGTGAAAAATTGTTTAACTTACAATTATATGCAAATTTATCAAAACCTGCAGAAAAAAAAAATGACTCGACAAAGAAAGATATCCTTCCAGCTTATTTTTGCCTTAGAGCTGGTAAGAAACCATTGTTCTGGTCTCCTAATTATAACAGATCTGGTAAATCAGATTTTTTTTTTTGCAAACATGTTACTGAACTTTAAATATAAATACAACTGTCTATTGGAAAAGATTCCACATTGACACTCCCCTCCAGTCAATATAGAAAGCTACATTCAACCCTTTTCTACATCTTGTGTATTTTAAACCATTTTTTCTTCTTTTCCTTTAAATGCTGAATATCAAACCGGGGTTTTCAAAACCATAGCCCAAAGATCAGTACTGGTCCATGTAAATATATAGGTCAGGGCTCCCCAACCCTTTTCTTTCATTACTCAAAACTGCTTATCAGAAAGTCCTTTTTACCCAATGTAGGTAAAAGAGTTCAAGGCAATTTAAAGGTCCCAGTTGTGATTGGCTAATGGTTATTTGTTTTTACCCAAATAAAAAAATCACCTTTATCCAATTTTGGTTATTTTACCCAGGTGTGATCGGAATCTTTAAAAAATCTTTTAAAAATATAAACATTTTTGCTCTCTCTTTCTTCAACCACAGCACTGCATCTGTGACTGTGCCAGTACTCTGCTCAGAGGAGTGGGGAGGGAAGCTTTGACCTAATAATGAGGCTTAGAACAGCTTTAAAAAAACTTACTTGTTGTATGTATCATTTTCTGCATTTTTGTATGTAAAAAAAAAAAAAAACCTGAAAAAAATGCTCCCTAGCTACATAAAGTTTGTGAAGCACTAATTTAACCATCCTGTTTCTAAGTTTCTAAGTCAGGTGACAGAGATAAATCTTTACTACCTTAGTTTTGTGGAATACATAAACTCAGGCCTGTGTCTTCGCTTGCTTTGGGCTATAATTCTGGCAGCTCTTCCTCTGATTCCATTCCCCAAATTTTAAGATGAATATTGTACTTCCCTTCTATTCTAGTAATCTGTAAAAATGCATCCTAGTTCTTTTTACTATTACAGGTAGTCCTTGACTTCCAACAATTGGTTTAGTGACTATTCAAAGTTACAATGGTATTGAAAAATAACCATTTTTCATTTATGACCTTTGCAGCATCCCCATGAACACGGGATCAAAATTCAGATGCTTGGTGACTGGTTCATGTTTATGACAGTTGCAGTGTCCCAGGGTATTGTGATCCCCTTTTGCGTCCTTCGGACAAGCAAGGTCAATGGGGTAGCTGGATTCACTTAACAATCAGGTTACTAAACTTATCAACTGCAGTGATTCAGTTAACAACTGTCATAAAATGGAGCAAACTCACTTAATAAATGTCTCACTCAACAGTAGAAATTTTGGGCTCAACTGTAATCGTAGGACTACCTATACCTCGTGGTACTTCAACAATTCTGAAAGTCAATTACTGAGGCAGATAGTAAAACTACATGGTGAAACTCACGTAATCATACTAGAGTTCAAGTTTATATGGGGTACAGAAAAATATAATTAAATTTATACGATTAATGTAATTAATTCTTTATTAGGTACTGCTACTACATTTGCTTTCCTACTTAGCACTGAAGAAATTCTATCAGCCTAATTTAATAATATCTTCAATTGACTTCAGTTTTAATATGAAAAGTTGCGATCTGCACACATTTTCACATAGAATTTTACTGCAGCTAAAGAGCACTGTTGCCTGACTTCTTCCAATTGATGTTTTAAATTCCTTAGTTGTATAGAGGTTATTCTCTTTCAGCCAAGAAATTTCCCTGAAACAGTTATCATTTGAGGATTAGTCTTTTGTAAGATTATTTCTTTCAATAGTGTCAGAAGGCTTACATGGATATTAACTCTACTGTTTTCAAAGTTGAAGTAATTTTTTCTAGTAACTTCAGTGATTTTTTTTTTTAATCAGGCCCACATATGATTGAATTTGCCCCTCTTCCCTTGTAACAAAATACCAAGTCACAAACAAGCTAGCAAATACCAAATGGGATGCCATCTGGTGCAATGAACAGAATGTAACCAGTTCCCATGACTTCCAAAATAAAATCTGAAATGGATATTCATTAGATCCCCGAGCGGCTTGCAAAACTGCCTTAATACTGGATGGCAATTACTTTTGACACTGATTGACTTAAGATAGTTCAAACAGATTATTCCATAATGGCCAAAGCCTTAATTTGTTTGGATTGTTCTTCATGAAGTTTCGTGGCATTTATTCACATTAAATGTGCTAAAATTTATAAATGCAGCTATCTTTCTACACCAAAGCTAACACATATGAAAGAAGGACAGAGGAAATCCTATGCTATCCTAGCAGGGTATTATTTTATTTTGTTGGTTGTTTAATTCTAATTAGTTCAGATTACTTTGCTTGTTATAACAGAAGCTAATACAGACACTTGGTGCATATTTGTGCCGCAACTTGAAAAACAGTCATGACCTTTTCATGATTGAATATAAAAATAAATGCAGATAAATAGATTTATACTGCAAAATCTTCCAGCAAACTTTGCAATTTTTTTTTTTGTTAGCACACAAGGATGGGATCATGCAGATAAGACTTATTATCTTCTTCATGTCATCAGGACATCATTACAGATTCTGATATTTTTTTGCTTGTAACTTTCAAAATGTCTTAATATTATAGCTAAAACACTTAAATTTTTAGATCAAGTGCTCAGGAGCACTTATTTTCTAGCACATATAATTTATTTTACTTATTAATTTACCATATTTGTATTTATTCAATAATACATATAATTTCTATTGTTTTCAAGGAATTCTAATAAATTTAGAAATTTATTTCACATTCTGTTCTTCACTTCTATGAATGTGTGACCTCAGTAAAGTTTAACACTTCCTGTTGTAAAAATTTTGATGCTTCTGATGTATTTTATTCCTCTCTGCCTGATTCTCACCTTGTTGCATTTTGTTTGATAGTTACTGAAAACGGAAGCCCTACATCACTGTTACATTCTTGCTTTAAAAAGATTACAGACAATCCTTGAGTTATTGACCATTCATTCAATGACCATTCAACATTACAATAATGCTGAAGGAGAGGACCAGTCTGCAAAGTTGAAGCTGTTGCAGTGTCTCTAGGGTCATGTGATCACAATCAGGCACTTGGGTAACTTGTTTGCAATTACAACATTTCAGGGATCCATAGTCATCTGATTGCAATTTGCATCCTTCCCTTCTGGCTTCCCAGAAGCAAAGCTAAAGAGAAGCTGGCATGGAAGAATGCAAGTTACTCCCTCCATTTTTTCTCTACTATGGAATGAGATCCACAGACTCTTATACTCCATAATGCCTCCCCCCTCTGCCCACAACCTCCATTGGCCCACCATAGCACCTACCCATGGCAATCTCTAGGTCTCCAGAGCCTGCCTTCAGCATCCCTCCAACTGTGGCATCCATGCAACTCTTCCTGCTTAACAACTCTAATGATCCTAGGATTAAGAGAGCAACTGGGATTGGTAAGCAATGGGGTCCCTTGATGTTTTACTTCACAACTGCATGACTGAGCAACGGAAATTCCTTTCCCAACTGCTATCGTAACATGAGGATTACCTGCATCTACCACAGGAATCACCTCTAAATGCTTAGTGGCACTTATTCAAATAATGTTCAGAATAGCAAAAATAGCTCCAGAACTGTTAAAAGAAACCCTTAGGGCTGTAGGCATTTGTAAGTTGCAGGCTTGATAATGAAAAAAGGAAAAGTAGAAGAATCCAAAGTAGCTGCTTGATAGAAATATAGCAGTTAAGTAAAGTGTTTAGCAGAGAGCAAATCAAGTTGGGAAAAGTATGATATAAGCCACTAACAGTTACATCAGATTAACAAGACTTTGTAAAATTATTAAAACATGGCTACATTATGTAAAGAAGGGACTCATTGGCCTAGCAGTTTAGGCTGGTCAACTGGAAAGTTGGAAGTTCGAGACCCAAGTACCACATGATAGGGTGAGTCCCAGTTACTTGCCCCAGATCCTGCTCACCTAGCAGTTCAAAAGCATGCAAGTGCAAATTGATAAATAGATACTACTTTGGTGGGAAGATAACAGTGTTTTGTGAATGTCAGTAGATAGTCTTACTGGCCACATGAAATGTCTTCTGGTTCCCTTGCCTAAGACATGGAGATGAGCATCACTTCATCTCACAGAACTGGATGGGGAAAACTTTACTTTTACCTTTATATTATGTAGCTGTAACATACGGATATCTTCACTAATATAGTCATCCATTGCTCATTGCTATTACAGAGACTGTATCTCCATGCTAGTTTATCATTACTGATATAGCTGCTGTTTTTTTCAAGCAGTGTGGGGCATTACAAGCCAGGTTCCAAAAAAAAAAAAAACACGACATCTAATGTCAATGAAAGAGAAAGGGGAATGAATAGTACTATTCATAATTAAGGGTAAGAGTTCCATCAATGGTTGTTCTCAACTCTTAAACTGAAATAATTTGAGGAAGCCTTCCTAAAACAAAATTCTGGATTTTTTTTTGGCTTTTTTAAATCAAGAATTTCTGATTCCAGCAAGTATTGTCTATTAACTAGCATTGCTAGTTACAAAGAAAAGGGCTGTAGTCCAACACATTGGGGAGAAACAATGGTTAGGAGGGCTGACAAAGAATTTGAGTTACGGTATTTCTAAGGAAATACAAAGCAGATGTTTTGAGGAAAAAAATTAAAGAATAAAGAAAGATTTGTTATCTTTAAAACATATTTGTTAACCCATATTACAAATCTGTGTTTTATTTTAGAACTTTTAAAAGTATCCCTCTTTTAAGAACTTAAGATACTGTATTTTTCGGAGTATAAGACGCACCAAGGTTTGAAGAGGCAAATAAAAAAAAAAGTAGGTAGGTAGATAGAGGAATAGAGAGGGAGAGAAAGAGAGAGAGAGAGAGAAATGCAGTAGGTAGGTAGGGAGAGAGAGAGTAGGTAGGTAGGTAGATGTTTCCAGGTGTATTTATCCATGTGCTGGAGAAGGAAATCGCTGACAATCTGCAGCACCTTAAGACTTTGTTTCTGCTGGCACAACACTTGATCAATGTAATTCTCATCAATCAGTTAAAGAGCTTTCCAAAAGGAAAAAAAAAAGTTTTTGCACTCTGCAAACCTCCCCAAAATGGCCCGTTTTTCTCAAAAACGTGTCTGTTCCCCCCCCCCATAAAAGGCATGAATAGCCTTGGGAGGCTTGCAGAGTGCTCCCGGGGGGGGGTCAAAACGAGCAAAAAACAGCCCATTTTTCGCATAAGTGGGTCCATTTTTCATCAAAAAAATGCATGCATAGCCTTATGGAGGCTTATAGAGTGCTGCTGGGGGGTGGGGGGAAACGGCCTGCTTTTTGCTCATTTCTGCCCTCCACAGCCCCCAGGAGCTCTCTGAAAGCCTCCATAAGGGTATGCACGGCCATTTTGGTGAAGGGGCGGGGTTTTGGGAGGCAAGAAATGCTGTATTCGATGTATAAGACGCACCCAGATTTTCAGCCTCTTTTTGAGGAAAAAAGGTGTGTTTTATACTCTGAAAAATATGGTAAATACAATTCAATAGAATTATAAACACAGCTAGTTACATTAGAATAAAATCTCCTTGAGTATTTCCAAAACTTTTAGTTAGGATTTTGTTCCACTAAGTTAGATTTACTCTGTTCATATTCATGTTTGTTGTACACATACGAGAATAATCTCACATGGACTCAATAGGGTTTCCATCTGAATAGAAGGTATACATTTTCAGCCTGAATCTCAACTAATTCCAGCTGATCAGAGGTGGTATTCAGCAGGTTCTGACCAGTTCTGAAGAACCGGTAATGGAAATTTTGAGTAGTTCGGAGTACCAGTAAATACCACCTCTGACTGGCCCCGCCCCATCTATTCTCTGCCTCCTGAGTCCCAGCTGATTGAGAGGAAATGGGGATTTTGCAGTAACCTTCCCCTGCCATGCCCAAGTCACGCCCACCATGCCACGACCTCCAAGCCACGCCTACAGAACCGGTAGAAAAAAATATCCCACCATTGCAGCTGATGTCAATGGAACATAACAAAAACTTTTTATAATAAATAAATGATTAATTTTACAATTTATACTGCATATTTAATATAAATTGAATTTTAATTTTTTTCTTAAAATGTGCCATTAAAAATTAACATGGCTCCAAAGCATAATTATGAACTTAACTTCTGATTATCTTCTCTTTTACTAGTTAAAATGGAGATGAGAGATAAAATAGAATACCCGATATCTGGCTTTTCTTTAAATGTACAATGATAAAGAAAGTTAATGAGTATGAGATGATGGGAAAGCTCTGGCATGGGGGAGCCGTCTGAATATAAATGTGAAGGAGAGAGGACTGGAATTCCTGTCAACCAGACTCTTTAAAGATTAAATTTTGGGACCTGAAGATTGTCTTCAATTCATTAAAAGTTAATTTTAATTCTCATGTTTCAGCAAAGTTATTATTATTAGGCTATTGTAGTTTAATGCAATTAAACAAAGCAGGAGTTGCTTCAGTCCTTTTTCTATTTAACTTTTATTAGTGCATGCATTTGGTTATATTGGTAGGAAACCCTACCTTTACTGAATTCTGTTAGATGAATTGATTCTTACACTACAAGATTCTGTTCACTCTCAATTGCTACTAGGGATGTCCACGGGGTATGGTTGAAAAAATAAACAGGTGCAATGGTGCAATATACTTATAAATCAGGCACAGATGTCATTAGGTCCTCATGGCCACCGTTTTGATTGTATTTTAGCTATACTTTGCAGACACAAATGGTTTCTACCATTTTATAATGTACAAATGAAAGTATTATATGCCACACATTAGAAAGACCTATCATATCACTCCTAGATGCAAAAACAAAGAATCAACCAAACCAAAGAAAAAAAAATTGCCATAGAAAATTTTATAATTAAAGACATCAGAAAGACACGACTAAAGAAAATTGATTGGTTTGTTTAAGCCAGGGGTGTGAAACTCGCAGCATCACATTGTTGTGATGAGACGTATCATGATTCCCCCCCCCCTCCTTTGCTAAACTGGAGGTGGGCATGGCCACTGTTGATGCGGGCCACAAGATTGACACCCCTGATTTAAGCAAAACTCCTCCTTTCTGTAGATTGAGAAAAGAAAAACTTAATTGCTTAATTGATGTGGCTCAGTTTGACCAGGATAAGTCCCTCTAACAGAATGTCTATTGCAGGGAAATTGTTGGATAAAGTCCATAAGAAAGAAAGTAACAACTGTATATTTAATCTACAGGTAAAATGGTTACATGAACTCCGAATTGCGGTATGATATATGATTATGTATCAACAAAAATTGATTTACCTTCTTTATTGGAATAAGTGATATATAAATAAATACACACTCTGCTAAATATTCACAAGATATACCAGTAAAAGATAGAACACCATCAACATAATTTTGAATGTTTACAGTAATCTTTGTCATAGATAATGCTACAAATATATCCTAGAGAAGAAATATAGAGGAAAGTGAAGGGGCTGCATAAGTAATAGCATCAGTTTCAGTGTTTAGTTAACCCCAAATTTCAGAAAAGATAATGCAGCAGACATTGTAAAGTACTTCTATAATAACCACCTTGCAACACCTGCTCTGAACAAAAGAAAATGAATGAAATTAATTTTCCAGCAAGACACATCAGAATATTAGTCAAAACACTGTACCAAAAATTCACCAATTCTGATGGAAATGCATGAATTAAATCAAGAACAAATAGCTAGAAATGTCATGGCCAAAATTTTCAATACAGGGAGAAAATCACTTAATGTATGTTAGCTATCCGAAAATCAATGATTGTAGTCTTGAATAAAGTGTAGAGAAATGACTTTTGTTTCTTACGCTGTTGAAATTTGGAAGAAACTGTAATTTTAAGCAAGAAGAATTTAAATTATATTATTAAACATGAATAGCAATGCCTCCAATCATTTTCTTGTCAATATTCTTAATACTAAAAATCAGTGTCGCTCTTTAACTGCTACAGAACTGGAGTTAGTTATGACATGGATATCTAGCAAAATACTTCTATAATATCAATTATAATAAATTTCATGGTAAATGGTGTTCCAATAAAGAATAAAGATGTTTCAAAACACGTCATATTAATGAGTTGGTAGAAATTATTTAAACATTTAGAATTTGAAAAAAATTCTGAGTTCAACTCTTAGCATACGTTTCTTTTACCATTTAAAAATAATGAAAAGGGGCAAATAATTAAAATAAGAAAGAAAGAAAATAAATAGGAAATATTCAGATTCTGAATAAAGAAAAAGACATGGGGAAAATATTCAATATATAGGTACTGATTTGGCTAAGATTGTGTATTTTTAATTTCTTATTATAAGTGAATCAGTCAATTAAAATGGATGTACTTGATTTTTGTTAAAATAACAACTTTTTAATTTTTTTAATTATTAGTCCAATTTTAACAGCTGGTGATGGTTGGTCTCCTACATCTAAAATAATTAATTGAACTGAGGCTGGTTTAGCTCCTAATTATTTCACAAGTATGTCTCTGCTTGTTTGATACTAAGATTATCTTGTCATTTTAATAATTAATTTGAAAAAAATGACCATATTACTGCTTTATTTGTTCTAACCTCTAAAATGAAATCTACTTTTCACTGCTGAGGAATATACAACAACAATCTTCTAGACTAGTATATATTGTAGTTGAAAAATAATAGTAATTGAAATTTATCTTGAGTTAAATGCTTCATGAAATATCTTAAACAAATCCAATAAACTAATTAAATAGCGACATCACCGTGCATCTCTGGAAAATGTTAGATATCCTTCCTGTGCATTATTGGTGCATAGAATACATAACTTAGATGAAAATTATGTTCTTCCTAGTTACCAAATGATGCTTTACACAAACATAATTCAGTTCTAGATTTGGTACAAGAGAAAAAAGCAATCTGCAATCAACAACAGAAATATATATAGGGGAACAATTAGAGTCACATAATGTACTGCCTTAATGAATGTAACTATAGTTTTTATGGCAATACTTCCAAAAGAAATAAATGGCATTTTGAATGAATATAATACAATCAGACAAGATGTGTTTCAAAGAGATGTTTAAGAAATAATACCAGCTATAGTTGGATGCTATTGTGTAATATTAGCTAGAAAAATAAGAAGGCGACTATGATCTTTCGTATTTGAGAGAAAGTTTTTGACAACTTAGGATGGCTCTTCACGCCATGACTTATCTTTAATACATTAATATCTATGTAGCATTCCTCAAAATCATTTGGGTTCTGAACCGACAACATGCATTACCCATATACAAAAGTACACAGTTATTCACATCTCCAACCAAAGCACCTCTAATATCTACATAAACTTTTCTTATACGGTACATGTATCCGTAAATACATTAAATGGCTCAGGAGTCTATGGCAGGATGTGTCACCATGAATAAGATTCGAATTTCTAAAATCCTGCCTCTCCCACCTTATTAAGAGTTTTTCTTTCAGTCTCCCTGCCTCATTTAGGACTACATCTGGGAGGATTTAGGTCATCCAGGAATATCTACAATGTGGCATGTGTGCTTTGTCACCCAAGTCTTGAAAATGACCAGGCTTTAACTGACAAGGGTGGCTTTTTCTAGGTCTATCAGAGGCACTATCTATTTATTGTTGTGGCAGTGACTGACAATGTTGAAGGAAGAGAGGTGGAAATGAAATGAAGGACGAGCAGCGATGAAGAGCAGAAGAGCAGAGCAGAAGGAATTGCTGCTAACAACTGGGAGCTGAAATCCTGGCTTAAAGCAGATGAAGTGTGAGTGACTCCAGGGAAGAATGCATTGGTGGGAGACTGAACTCTAGAATAGAGGTGGGAAATAGCTGGGGTTGAAAGAAGTTCAAAGAAGCAGGAGAATGTAAGAACATGGCTCACGTTTAGCTTTTCAAAAAGAGAATGGTGATTAGCTCATTCAGGAAATGACCTATGCATTGATATTGTTTCACTGTCTCTTCTTCCTCCCAAACCTCTCTATCCTTCAGAATCCAAAATAGTTCTTGGAATCTATTCAAAATACAGGAAACAACAGAAAACAATATAGCTAATAGCAAAAAACCCCCCACAGAAGTACAGTATAGGATGAAAAATAAACAGTCACCTATAGGGATAAGAACAAATCATAGAAGCACAATAAGAATATACGCATAAATAGTAGCTATAATGAGTAGTAATGAAAATAAAACATGTTATATACAAAAGTATAGAAGTCTAGAAATAAAGACAGGCTATGTATAAAACAAAGGAAGTACAACAAAATAAATTTTAAGAGCTTAAGCAATGCTGTATGAAAGAGCTGGGAATTAAAAGCATCACATGAAACAGAAACTTTAATGTCTGTACGTTTTGATTATTCCAATAAACTACTTAGGTTTCCCGTTACATTTGTTCAGTCATTATATGCTCTTTAACATTTCTTTTATATATATACCATAGTTGTTACTAGATGTACCCATAGATATTGGCTTCAGTTGCCCAACATGATTGGATCATAAAAACTTTCGCATAATGCTCTTTAGTAGGAGAAAGTACTGTATGTATAATAACTTTAGTCATATCACACACAGCATTTTATTTCTCGAAAGACAGTACTCATGAGTTTTACCATGTTTAGTTCAATGCCACACAGTTTTATCTCAAACATGCTCGCGCTGTTCTGTTCAAGTAGGATTTAGAATTTACTTTGCAAATCAACATAGCTGCTCATAGTTAATCAACTAGGAAGTATAGGAAGTGTACCGAGATGTGCTTAGAATGTCCAGAAACAATCAATGCAGCATTATTATAAAGAAAGATTTAGAAGAAGCCTGATTACATTTCACCAGTTGCCCTGGCTATTAGGAATAAGGAAGGGTGAAGCTAGATGTCCTTAAAGCACACCCAAGTTCTAACCATCAACTTTCAAGTTATTTCAAAGCAATTGTTTCTTGTAAATATAATTCTGCTTCTGAGTAGCTGAATTTAGCTACTCATCTTAGCTACTACTGCAAAGGTGTCCTAAATTAGAGTTGTGCAAAACTTCAATTTTCAGATTTTTCAGTTCAACTTAATCTCTAATTAAATTTGTTTTACAAATCAAATTGGAATATTGAATCAAACTCTACCAAAGTGATTTATACCAATTTTACACCTGAAACAAAAGTTATTTTTTTCCGAAACAGTTCGGAATCAGTGTCTTACCGTAATTTTCCAATCATCAAATTGAACTGGATCAACAATACAATTCAAATCAAGAATTCAAAGCAAATCAGAATAGATCTGCATACTCCAACTACTGCAATATGTTCCTTTCATACTTACTTGTGTTGAGTAAGTTATTATTGAATGAAAGCTTTTATTCTTGAGTTTATCTTCATTTCATTATATGTACAGGAAAGTAATATGTTTTGACAAACATTCTGGACATATTTTTATTTCCACATTACTGATTCTGGCAACCAGATAAGCTGAGATGCTCAATTCATAATGAGGAAGACAGCAGGGATTAATATATCTGGGTCATTTCATATGTTCAGATAGTCTATTGTTGGTATAATAGAACATCTGCAGAAAAGGCACCTTCATTGTATACAGTCTTTTCAAAGGAATGGTTGGGTTGTGGAGATATACTATTCCCCTAGCACTAAATCTACGTTTGAACCTTTCTGTCAAATGCAGTTGTTCTAGTGCCACTGCATACTGCTTGGAACCCAAAACACGTGCGATAGAGAAATGGATATTTGTTTAAAAAGTTTATTTTTAATTTTGAAAATTGACGGCTGATACCATGTTTCATACATTCTGTGTTTCCAAAAGTTAAACAAATATATCTAGCCCTTAAAAAAAAATTACAAGCAGTGGCACACAGGCTTCTGTTTTGAGAACCATTAATCAATTTTATTTTGTTTCTGCTTTTCCTCCTGTACCAGCACACTTGCTCAGACAATTAAAAGAAGAATTATAAAATAATGCCTATACAGCTTTCTCTTATGGGCTTTACAATGAGAAACACAGTACTAAGCCAGTTCTATTCCGGCAGAGTAGGCCTTTAGAGCGAACGAATCCACCTTATACAATTAGGCATTTCCCTTGGCTCCCAATATCCAACAATAATTTTCTAGGCCTGGAGCATACTTAAAAATAAGGTATCTTTTTTCCATCCTCTACACATGACTTGTCAATTTCAAAAACTAGAGGATTAAAAACTGGAGTAACCTTGATGTATTTTTCCTCTCACCACCAAAATACAGAATCAAAATACAGAGTTGGAAAGTTATCTTCTAGTCAACCTCTACTTAGTGCAGGACATCTCTGACAGATGAGCCTGCAACCTTTGTTTGAAGACCTTTATCAAAGTTGTAGCATGCCATTTTATAGCTTCTTTCAGTAATCTGTAGTCTGAATTTGTTCCATTGTAATTATAACTCACTGGTTCTGGTCCTCCTCTTTTGGGCAATAAAGAATAACTCCATTCTCTTGTCTAAGTGACAAGCCATCAGACATCCAAATACTATTATTAGCCTTATTTTTGGAAGGCTAAACATACTCAGAATCTTCAATGCAGAGCTTGGTTTCCAGACTTTTCTGAAAGTACTTTCCTGTGCTTGCTCTAATTTTCATTGTCCTTTCTGACCTCTGGTGCTCAGAATAGGACAAACTATTTCAAATGGGAACCCTCTTCTTATATTAGTGTAAATTTACATTTACGGTCAAACAAAAGAGTATGATTAAACGTATAAATGATGTATTCACAAATTTTCTGAAATTTGTAAATTCTTTCAGCACCACTTTTCCTGATTCTCCTTCAATCATTCCAAAGCAAGCCATCTTGCTTAATCAAATCCTCACCATAAACTTATTTAAATAATAACTTATATCGAAAATCTTCTGACTACCTTTTTCTTTCCTAAGCAGGTGAGGAGAAATGGCAGCAGTAGTAGTGATAAGGAGGATGTTTTCCTTCTTACATTTCCCAATATATTGTTTAGTAATTGGGTACAGCATTCCTAAATGTGATGCGGTAACATGTAAAGTATAATGTCACATGTTTACATCACTAAGTGCCAGCAATTCCCACATTCCCCACTGATGTTGTTAAGTGAGGATCATGGGTTGTTAAGCAAATCCCAGGCAGCTCACAAGCATGTGGTCAGGGAGGTGAGTGGCTCTGCTGGATGGGGAAGACTGCATAGCTACCAGTGAGTCGTAAGCACAGCCAGGTGGGTGAAGAGCAGGGACGGCGAGCACAGTGCTGGCACAGACTGTGGCAAGAATTGGCAGCTGCCAGGTAGGAGAGGGTGCACAGGCGGCCCATGAGGCACCGCACAAACATGGCGAGGTCGGGGATGGGTGGAGTTGCTGCTGGGGAAAGAGAGTATGAGTGACCGGAATGACCTATTGAATTTGCTTGTGGGAAGCCAGCAGGGAAGATTGACAATGGCAATTACGTGATGGGGGGATGCTTCAGCCATTGTAAAGTGTCAGTCAGTTAGCAAGTGCTCAGATCACAATAACATGACCGCTGAGTTGCTGGCATGACCACAGCTATGAGAACCTGTTGTAAGTACCACTCGTTCAGTGCTGTTGTAACTTCAAATTATGGCTGAATAAGCGGTCATTAAATGAAGACTACCTGTAAACATATTACATGTGTAAAGAATGTCACTGTGTCAGAGGGAAAGTGAAGGAAAAAGAAAATTTGATTCATCCTTTCTTTTTTATAGTCTCTGTTTGCAGCTCATCAGAAACAGAGAGGAAGCTAATTTGGTGGCTGGAAGGCTGCTGAGCCTTTTTGTTGAGGAAGAGGAGGTAGGTGGATATTAGAAGGGAGAGAAGGTGAGAGATCTTCTTGATCTAAGCCTAAATGGGTGTTTATTTAGAGAGATGGAGAAATGGTTTTCTATGGAGTCTGAATTTCTGAACAGACCTGGGAAAACTTTGTCAGCCTCAGAATCAATCATTATGATGCCTGATGTTTATTTCTGAAAGCAGGAACTAAGGGGCTTCATTGTTTTTGAAATCATAGTCTCAGAAAATGTGGGAAGGGTGCTCTCCAGATTTAAAATGCCAAGATGGAAATTATATGTTATTCCTACAAGAAGCAAGACATTAGAGATAAAAGAACTCAGGATCTGTATTGGCAATGCACAGCTGCAAATTTCCCGTGTAGAGAAAAAAAGCCAAGGTTTTTAAAGATTTGCAACATACGATATGAAACAGCATTTTTTTGTTTCAACATGCAGTGATTTTTAAAAAGGTAAAAGAAACCTAATATTCAAATCTGAAGTGAAAAGTTGATACAAAGTGCTACTAAAAATACAAAAATACTCAGCAGTTCATTTTCAATGCTACACACAATTCTCATTAATGCAAGCTATGAAATCTATTCTCCACCCATCATGCTGAGAACATAACTCTCATATTAGTAGATCAGTAATTTCCTATTCCTTTCTTCATAATATTTAACTGCTTAATGCAGAGCATATCAATGTTATAAATGAAGAAGGTACATTTCAGCTACAAAGAAAAAAAAAGAACACCCTCAATTCCCTGAAATACTTTAGCATTAGTCATGTAATTTGACTTAGCTGATAAGATTCTCTTTTCTGAATCAAAATATTTTTCCAATCCTGCATTAAAGGGGAGGGGGTAGATATATCTGTGAATGGTGCTATTTCCTACCTCTGTTATCTTGATTGATTTAATTCTATATTTATTGTATTCAATTTATTTTTTATCTTTTTTATTAGCAATAACATCTGTGCAGGTAATAACATACTATGTTACAAACATTCTATATAATATTTGTCATTTGTTGCTTTGCATTTCGGTTCAACCCCATGTTGGTTGTATTGTTTATCATTATAATCTATTATATAGCACAACAGGTAGCCAAGTGAAAATAAATCCCTCATGATTTTATAGGTACAACTATTTTGTTTAGTAACGTTGAAAGTTAGAATGCTTTAAGAAGAAAACCCCCCGGCTTTATGACCAATCCTTACATTTATGACATTGCAATACCCCATGGTCATGTGATCACCATTTGTGTGCTTCACAATTGGCTTTCGACAAGCAAACTTAATGAAGAATGTAGAAATAAAATTTCAAGTCCCTGTCATAGCACATCTTATTTAACAACTGCAGTAACTAGCTTAATGACTGAAGTGGAAGTGGGGTTGTAAGCCCATTGTGGTCCTATGAAGTTTCACTTATTGTCCCTAGTGCTTAGCAATGGTGTTGCCAGTCTCAACTGTGTTAAGCAAGGACTACCTGTATATACGTTTTCATTTACAGTTCAAGAAGACATGGTGAGAAATCAGAGAAGCCTTAATTTCTTTAGAAATTAAGTATACAGTGTGTCACTATTGTCAACCTAGTTCCCTCTAAATATCTTGGACAGTGGCCCAATAAAGATGCAAAATAGCTAGAGGTAATGGGAATTATAGTCAGAATATTTTGAAGAGTTTTGAAAATAGTTGGAAAAAATAGCATTTCTTATATTCTTTAATATTTTATAGCAATAGCATTTAGACTTATAAACTAGCCCATGGTATATTGGGCAGTTTACAATGTCAGCATTATTTGCCTATGACTCCCAATAATCTGGGCCCTTGTTTTGGAAGAATGGAAAGCTGAATCAACTTTGAGCCCCATAAGGATCAAACTCCAGACTATGGACAGAGTTAGCCTGTAATACTACACTTAAACATTGTGTCACCAAAGTTCTCGTGAATTATTTTATATCTGGATTGTACCAGCAAACATGATTAAGGATACCCTGTAAATAAAAAGCAAGTCTTATGGAACTGGATCTAGCTGCCTTTCCATTTATGAGTACCTTGCCTGAACAGAAATCTGTCAAAATGCTCCCACTAGTGAAAAAGATTAGAGGGATTATTATTTATTTATTTAGCATGTGGCATATCATACATGGACTAGCAATATTTATTAACATTTCAACTAGATTACTAGAACCTAATAAAATATAAATTTTAAAAAGATCTATGTTAAAATATTAATGTCTAGGCCATCTAACCATTGAAGTGCAGCGTTGTTTATATTTTTTTAAAAAAATCACTGGTATATGCCCTCTGCTTACAACTGGTCACAATATGATCTATGGTTTGGTGTGGGATCCTGCAGTCACATTGAGAGGATACTATGCCCCATTTATACTAAAAGTCCTGGAAGATGTGAATTCTATTCAGGATTGTCCATTGCTGACGTAGTAGTTCAAAGTCTCGCACCTTTTTTGTGGGGTCATTATATGTCTTCCTATATCTAGGTAATAAGTGATCCATTTAGTTTTCCATTGGGAATCAATGTTAAAGATGTCGGGCAGATGTTGTGCAAGTGCCAGTGGGAGCTTCCTAAATTTGAGCCTACCTGCTGATAAATGAGGAAGATCAGCAATGAGAGGTAGGAGTGAGTTGTTCATAATTTTTCTGTATTCTCTCACTAGTGCATCTTGTCTTCGTAAAGCTGGCAGTGCTATATGACTCATAACAGGAAGCCAGCAAGTTGGAGCAAATTTAATACATCCCCTTAACCTCCTCATGGTGTTGAGTCT
Source organism: Natrix helvetica (assembly GCF_964273705.1). Classification (NCBI taxonomy): domain Eukaryota; kingdom Metazoa; phylum Chordata; class Lepidosauria; order Squamata; family Natricidae; genus Natrix; species Natrix helvetica. The sequence goes on from NC_138548.1 coordinate 140,740,400, forward strand.
GGCGTCTATCTTACTAGTGTGGCAGCTCTTAAGCCATACAGGGGCTCAGTATTCAGCTGCAGAATAGACCAACCTTAGGGCTGATGACCTGATGGTGGCAGCTGAAACTCCCCATTTAGACTGATAATCTTTTAATTGTTCAACCATCTTCTGCAACCATGTTTTTAATTTTCATCATTGTGTCGGAGAATCCGCCAGTACTTTAAAGGTTCTCTTCTAGAGTATGTGGATTTTCATTGACTGATCGTATGCCAGCAGGTCATTGTCAATTCTTAGCAACACATAGACACATACCGTGTTTCCCCGAAAATAAGAAAGGGTCTTATTTTCTTTTGGCCCCTGAAATAAGCGCTTGGCCTTATTTTTGGGGAGGACTTATTAGTTTTGAGGTGCAGGAGGCAGCGAGCGTGGTCACTTGATGACTGCTGCTGTGCTGCAGTATTTTCGGGGAGGGCTTATTTTCGGGGGAGGGCTTATTTTAGTGCATGCGCTCAAAAGCCCAGTTGAGCTTATTATCTGGGGAGATCTTATTATCGGGGAAACAGGGTAGATAGCAATACATAGATAGATTTTATCCATGGTGATCTGTCCCTAACCTAGTCTTCCAACAGTTAAGCTGGTTTCAATGGTCAAGATGAAAAGGACAGCTTATTGTTGAAATTTTCATTGCAACTATTTTCTTTTTTATATAATTATATAACATATTCACTATGAACAGCTGTTTCTTTTGGTTGGGATTTTTGTGGGGCGGTGAAGGTAGTGTTAGATAGCATAGAACGTTTCTCAACCAGGTTTTTAGGCATCCAGAGCATGGCGGATCCAACTCAATGTTTCCTCTGAAAATCACTTCCTCCTACAGCTCGTAAATGACATTTAACTGTTGAAAAGAAGGGATCTGCAAGTATCAATACACAGCTAAGAAACAAAAGGTTGGCAACATGATATCCATGCTGTTTAGCATTGTAGCATTCTAAAACAATCTTTCTGAAACAAAGAATCTGACACCAACTAGTTCACAAACAGCACATTTTCAAAACAAAATGTGTTTCTTTATATATCCAATTTTTATGCCTATCTATTTCAAACAAGTGACTCTGGGCACAATATGTGTTCCAGGATGTGCCTTTGCTTTGGTGTATAGTAGATTTTCCCCAATGTGGAAGCCTTAAAGCCTTAAAGTTGTGGCCACTTTAACCATGGCTGAGATTTCTGGGAATTGAAGATTTTTTTAAGACATAAAAGGACATAAGGATATAAAATATAAAAAGGATATAAGACCTAAAATGCATAAGGATGGCTGGTCCTTTCCTAAGCATCATCTGTTGTGAAAATATGAGATATGAACCTCAAGAGAAATGACTCTGTCTTCCTGCATTGACATATTTAGATTTAAGTCTTCATTGGTAAAATGTAGAATTTTTCAACGTGGTCCCAAATATATCATCTGATGATTGGTGCAATTTAGATAGAACTTTGTGCTAATATAATACATCTGAAAAATCTCAACCTTAATGAGACATTTTTCTATTATTAAATCCAGAGCAAGTCATTCATGTGAACAAAATCCCTCAATTTTCTTAGAATGAAGCCATTTGAAGTGATCAGTCGTGACTACTGTGTAAGAGAGAAAGCGTGTGTTTAGTATTTTCTTTTGAATAATTCTGTTCATCTGTGCTTGCTAGGTTTTTTTAAATTGCAAGGCATGGTAATAAAGAATATCAAATCTCCTTACTAAATCATCCCTATGATATAAAAAAAAAACATTCCCAAGAGAGGTAAAATGGAACAAATTGAAAGCTACACTTAGATGAATGTAAGGCTCTTTGGGTAACTAGAGCTGTATTCCATTTACATATAAAGTAAAAGATAAAAAGGAAAGAAAAACAAATCAGAAGAGAAGCCAGAACAGAATTAGGATTATAATGTAAACTGAAAAGTTCCTGGACCATTTAGACTATGCACTAAGAGTAAGCAAGTTAGAAAACTAACTGCCAAATGTAAAAAAAAAAAAAAACATGGAAGATGATTTTGAAAATGGGAAATTGTGAGTTTAAGTCCTGCTTTAGGCATGAAAGCCAGCTGGTGACTTTGGGCCAGACACTCTCTCAGCCCAACTCAATTCAGAGAGTTGTTGCAGCGGGAAAAATAGGAGAAGAGGGTACTGAATATGTTATCTGCCTTGAGTTATTTGTAAAAATAATAAAGGCCAATATAAATAGACAAACGAATAAATGCCAAAGCGACAAGGGGAAAGACATATCTTAAATCCAAAACAAAGAGAAGGCATACATCAGGGGTGTCCAAACTTGGCAACTTTAAGACTTGTGGACTTGTGGCAGAGCTGGCTGGAGAATTCTGGGAGTTGAAGTCCACAAGTCTTAAAGTTGCCAAGTTTGGACACCCATGGCATACATGAAAGATGCAGGCAGACATTTCCCAAATTCACAAAACTATAAAGGGGGGGGGGGAATTAAAGTATAATGAGGCTTTCAAGATTCTGTTACTACAGTCAATGTTGATGCAAGTACTTCAATGGATACATTTGTTTTATTTTATTTTATTTTTTATTATTTTATTTTATTCTCCTGCATCTTACACAGGGAAATTCTGGACAGTTTACAATGTTAAAAATATAAAACTATACAAAATCTATACACAATACAAATAAAATACTATAAAGATACATATAACTCAAGGGGAGGGATGGATTAAAATGAGTGGGGGAGAGATGAGTTCTGTTAGCAATCTATCAACTGCCCTCCATATAGAACCCCTCCCCAATGGGAGTCCCAAGACAATTGGCAGAGCCAGGTCTTTTAAGCTCTTGTGGAAGGTCTGAAGAGTTGGAGCCAAACTCATTCTCTGAGGGAAGATGTATGGAGTTAATTTCTTGGTTTGGTTTATATATAATAGAACTGACACAAGCCTTAAATTAGCTCAACTAGAAGATATATCCTCTCAGAAGTGAAGAAATACAATTTTATAAGATGTAGTGAATGTCAGTCTTTTCTCTACCACAGTTCAGTCTTATTTGTTGCTCAATCATGGTTTAACAAGTGGTTTGCCTAGTTTCTCTTTGACTTCCATTATTTCAAGCTAAGCCTCTTGACTTTTTTCAGATTCTGAGTATAAAATCACTTTATAGCCTAAAAGTCATTCTTATAGCCAGTAAGTGCTACAAATAAAATGGAACGGTGGAAATACCTTCAAAACTAAGGGGCCACATGAGAAACGGGGACTGTTGTGGAGGGCAACTCCAAGCGCTGCACAGGCGCAGAAAAGTGCTTTCCCTCCTGATCGTTCTGCCGCCTGAAGGGACACACGGTGAGTGAGCAGAGCCGAACGTGACTTAGCTTTTTCTCTTGTCACTTACAGCGGCATGCTTATTTACATTTGATTTCTAATTTCTGATTGACCTTACATGGGCTGAACAGGAACAATCAAAGGGCCAGATGTGGCCTGGCCGCTATAAAATGCTGAGGTCTGATCAAAACTATCAATTCCTGGGCCATACCCGAGATATAATATATTGTTGGACTGTTAATAATAACTGTCAAAGCTGAACTGAATAGTTTGGACTGAAAAACAATAAAGCCAATGACTATTCACTATGTATTACAACCTTTAGTGATATTAATAATTTATACCTGCCCTGTAGAACTAAAGGCAGAGGTTAACTTCAAGATAAACAAGCTGTCAAAGAAGAAAAACATGCATTGGGCTATTATATAAAAGACAGCCAGGAACAAGCATGGAGGCAAGTTAAAAAATTAAACTTAATGAATGTACAGAAAATAAAAGAAGAATATCAACATGTAATAAAAACCCAAACAGAATTCTGGCAAAGAAAAACATGACATGATAAAATTTCTACAAAAAATCAAGGGGAAAGTGGATAAAGGTAAAACCTGGCAATGCCTTACAACTGGTACATTTAAAAAAAGAAACTGAAAGCTTGATTTTAGCTGCTGAAGAGCAACCTATTCAAATTAATGCAATCAAGGCCAGAATTGAAAAATAGTCAAATGATTCAGAGTACAGATTGTGCCAAGAGCCAAACGAAAGAGTAGATTATATGCTTACTTCATGAAAGAAGATTACACAAACTGATTACAAACCAAGACATAGCACAGAAACTAAAATGATTCACTGGAAGATCTGTAAAAATGATTATGTGTCAGTAATGGAAAACTGGGGTGAACACAGAATGAAAAACTAATAGAAAATTATCACATTAAAATACTGTAGGATTTCTGAATACGAAGTGATAAAAGTCTTAATTCATACCACACCAGATTAAACTGTGGTTGAAAAGAAGAAAGTGTGGTTAATTAATGTGGTCACACAATGAGATAATATAATAAAAGACAAAGAATTGGAGAAGTTCACAAAGTATCAAAACCTGAAAATTGAAGTTCACAGATTTTGGCGTAAACTGCCTATGGTGGTCCCAGTGGTTGGCACCCTATGTATTGTACAAAAAAATCTTGGACAGCACTTAGAATTTCTATTTGTCAATTACAGAAGGCCACACTGCTCGGATTTGCACATATACCATGCCTGACATGCTAGGTGTTTTGGAAAAACCTGATACATATGAAGGGCAAAACCAAGACCATCTAAAGAACTGGCAGCTGTGATTTCACATTTTTGTGCATATTATCGGGATCATCAAGTTTTGGGAAATAAGCAAATTAAAATCTTATGGGACTTTAAGATCCAACAAGGCATTTTGTCCATGACTGGTATAAATATTATTGAAAAGGAAAAAAAAGTCTCATACATTGATTTTTGTATAGAACATGATCCTGGGATTAAGGAAAAACAATCTGGAAAAAATTACAAAATACAGGGCTTGCAGATCAAAGCTAACAAAATTCCATTGTTATTCCAATCATAATTGGAGCCCTCAGAGCAATATCTTGCTTTGATGAGGCTAATGAGGAAGAGCTAGAAGAAGACAAAATCAAAGGCATAATTTTTCCAAAAAAATTATAAAAAATTTACTTTTTGTACTATTAAACATCTTATTGACAACAGTTTTGAATAAGATGAACTCTGGAAATGAATTGGCTAAAAAGAGGATTAAAATTTTTGCATTTACTCGTTATGGATGACTTCAAATTATTTGGAACAATGAAGGCTGAACTGGATTCTTGGCTACAAAGCACAAAAAAAATTCAACCAAGATTTTGGAATGCAATTTGGCCCTGACAAGTGTGCAACTGTAGCCATAAAAACAGGCAAAATTGTTGGACTTCCGGTTCCGGCGGCCACCAGCGACGAGCAAGTGTTTGCTCGCTCCGGCTCCTTGGTGGGCTTCCCCACTCCTTGGGGGGGCACAGGACGCCCCGCAGAGGCGTCCTGCCGGAGGGGCGGCATCGCGGGGATCCCTGCATCGGCGGCGGCCGGTGGGAGGTCCCCCGCTTCGCCCAAGGCACTGGGGAGCAGATCGGAGGACGCGTGGGCGTCTTCGCTGAATGCTGTGCGGAGAATGAACAAGCAGAAGGAAGCAGCGGCGGTGCAGTGAGGCACACACCCCCCCTCCACTCCCTTTATTGAATTGAAGAACTTTTCAGCAGTTTAAAACTTTTTCTTTCGGCTAACTTGGGAGACGCGGCTGGAGGGAGGGGGATTTCCCCCCCCCCCTCGGACAGGCGGCTTGGAACAATTTTGCTCTCAGCCCCAGGGGAAGGAGGAGGGGGGAGAGCCAACCAATGATGCCACACCCTTGCTTAAAGTGACTTTCTTTGAACTTAACCCCATAATATACTGATGATCTGAAAACTTTGGGAACTTTGAAAACTTTGTTATGCCTCTAAACCCGAAGCTGGCAGGGCAAGATGGCACACTTCCGTTGTCTTCATGAACTGTGAAACCTGACTCCACCTTTAAAAATTCAGGCTTCCGGTCTTTGTCTCCGTGCTACTCAGATAAATCTCTTGTGGATTGCTACTCTTTGAACTCCCTGGAGTGAAAAACTCTACTCTACTGCCAGGCTGATTAGAGAAATTCTCTCCTGCCTGGACCCTCTGCCTCCTGGACTCATCTGGCTGCTCTGCTGCTCTAACTGTCCATTCTCTACACTGACTGAGCTCTTTATTCTATAAACAATGTCTCCTAAAACACCACCTCCTGGAAAGCCTGGCTTTGCTACCTCTGCCCCGACATCAGCAACTTCCAGCCCTGCTACACAATCAAAGATAACAGACCTGATGCAACCTAAAAGTACAGAGATGGATTTGCAACAAATGCTCCAGCAACTTTTACAGGGACAAGAGGAAATTAAGAAACAACTAAAGGAAATGAAAGAAGAAATTAAAGAGAATCAAGCCCAAATTTATAAGAACTCACAGAGACTGGACTTTTTGGAGGGTGGGGCGGCTGAGATGAGGGAGGGGGTGGAGGCGGTGCAGAAGGGAAACAAAGAACTTGATACCCAACAAATGAAAACAGAATTTGAGAGAATGTCCTTTTATCTTAGATTTCAAAACGTGATGGAAGCAGATGATGAAAACATAAGGGACATCATGATAAATATTTTGGCTGAATATATCCATAAAGAAAAACAACAGATGGAATGGGAGATAGACCTGGTTTATAGAGTGAACTCAGCCTATGCCAGAACACACAACGTACCCAGGGAGGTAGATATTAAATTTCTCAGGAAAAGCACAAGAGACGAAATTCTGGGTGCACAAAGGGGGCAAGCCCTGACATACCATGATAGGGAAATAACCATTCTGAAGCAGATCCCCAAGAAAGTGAGGGAAAAAAGAAAAAATTATTCGCAATTAGCGAATAAATTATACCAGAAGGGGGTGTGGTTCAGATGGTTGATGCCTGAAGGTATGTTAATATTCTGGGAGGAGACAAGAATTAGAATCAACACACCCAGAGGCACAGGCCTTTATGGAAAAAAACAAAACACACCTAGAAAAAACAGAAGATCCTACAACAGATATGCAGGACACGGGAGTGGCCGGAGCTCTGCTGGCGGGGGGAGATGGGGCAATACCAAGAAAGCTCAGATCACAAAAATGAATAAGAAAATCTTTTTGACATAAACTGATCGAAAGTACCAATGGAATTAACATGTGGACTATATACTATTATGTATTAAATTGATTGAAAGTACCAACAGAATTAATATGCTGACTATATATTTTTTTTTACTTTACTTTACTTTTATTTAGATTTTTATACTGCCCCCTCTCCCCAAAGGGAGTCGGATAAAAACACATCAATAAATAGAAAATACAAACACAAAAGAGGAGGCAATAAGAAACTGTACATATCTGAAGCAAAGTAGTTAAAAGCAATATTTAAATAACCCTAAAAATACCCAATTAAAATATCTGCCAGGAGGTAGAATAAAACTATAAATGGGCCAGGCCGGCTAAACGGAACAGGTGAGTCTTCAGTTTTTGTCGAAAGGAGCGGAAGTCGGTGGTGGTTCTGATATCGGGGGGGAGGTCATTCCAGAGGGTTGGGCCCATCACAGAGAAGGCTCTACTCCTAGGCGCCGCCCGTTGGCATTGCTTAGTGGACGGCACCCGGAGGAGTCCTTCCCTGTGAGAGCGAATCGGTCGCAGGGAAGTGTGTGGTAGTATGCGATCCCGCAAGTACCTAGGTCCTGAGCCATGGAGCGCTTTAAAGATAGTAATTAACACCTTGAAACGCACCCGAAAGACCACAGGCAGCCAGTGCAGCTCGCGCAGGAGCGGTGTTACGTGGGAGTACCTAGTACTCCCCATAATAGCCCGCGCGGCTGCGTTCTGGACTAGCTGCAGTCTTCGAGCGCGTCCCAAGGGAAGCCCCATGTAGAGGGCATTGCAGTAGTCCATGCAATACATATGACTATGTATTAATGACTTTTACCCAGATGTATACTATGAGTTTGGAGGGAGGGGGCACCTACCACACTTTGCAACTGCCAAAATTTGTATACTTTTTCCACTACCTTTTCCCTTGTAAATTTTAAAAAAAGCAATAAAACTTTGTTAAAAAAAAAAACCAGGCAAAATTGTTGAAGATGATGAAATACAACTTGATAATAAAGATTTGATTAAGGCAGTATAGCACCTGAAAAAAGCAGCAAATATGTGGGAGTTTTGGAAGCTTCTGATGTATTATAGAACCAAATAAAAGAAGTAATTCTACCAAATATAGCAATTGAGTTCATAAAATTTTGAAATCAATGGCGGAAACTTCATTAAAGCAATCTATACATGGGCCATCCCTTTTATTTGATATACATGGATTTAATGGATTTAATCTTTTTTAACTTTTGGGATGTGTGTTTTTTAATGTTGTACGCTGCCCTGAGTCCTTTTGGAGAAGGGCGGCATATAAATCCAAATAAACCAAACCAAACCAATACAGTAGCAACTTGATAGAACTTGATCACTTGAATCGGAAAACAAGAAACACAACGTGCTCTACACCTAAAAAGCCATATTGATCAATTGTCTTTGCCAAGAGCTAGAAGGACAGAGGATTCCTACAGGTGAAACAAACTAAGGAGGAAGAAAAGCATGGTTTGAATGATTTCATCAATAAATGTGAAGAATTTGAAAGAAGTCAATCAAGGCAGAGGTGGTATTCAGCAGGTTCTGATCAATTCTGGAAAACCAGTAGTGGAAATTTTGAGTAGTTCAGAGAACTGGTAAATACCACATCTGACTGCCCCCACCTCTGCCTCCCAAGTCCCAACTGATCTGGAAAAAATGGGGATTTTTCAGTAACCTTCCCCTGGAGTGGGGAGGGAATGGAGATTTTACAGTATCCTTCCCCTGCCATGTCCACCAAGCCATGTCACGCCCATCAAGTCACGCCCACGGAACCAGTAGTAAAATCTTTTGAATCCCACCACTGAATCAAGGAAAACTCTTGGGGGGAAAAAAGGTGAAAGCTGAGTATAGAAAAGAAACAATTGAAAACTGGTGTCTTAGCTTGAAGAATAAGCCAATGCAGAGTCAATATTTGAAAAATATAAAAGGAAAAGTCGATAAAACCCAAACATATGGTTGGTGAAGATTGGGAGTGTTAATGAAACAGAAGGCTTTATTTTAGCAGCTTAGCAACAAGTCTGCCAACTAATTGCTGAAAGAGAAAACTCAGCATGTAACACACAAAATTACCTTTGTAGTGAAAAAGATGAAACAATTGACCATCTGATCAGGGGCTAATCAAAATTGCATATTACAAGCAGCAGCATGACCTATTATGTCAAAATTTGCTAAATTTATTACCACGTTGCAAAAATTATTCAGAAGTTTGGTTTTGAATACAGCAAGAACCCCTGGGAGTTGAGAAGGTTTTGGAAAATGAACAGGTTAAGATCTTATCGGACTTTAAGATTCAAACAGACAGGCATCTTGTTTATAACATGCCTAATATAACAGTAATTGAAAAGAAGAAAGTCTAATTTATTGATGTTGCTATAGTGAGTGATGCTAGGAAAAACAATTAAAAATGTGAAATACCAGGGCTTGTAGATCAAAATCTTAGGGGAAAAGAAATTTGCTGTATCAGCAATTGTGCTGGAGCCCTCTAAAGGATTATCTTGATATTTAGAAATTTTGATGGCAATTCCCTGCCATGCAGTTACTAAAGGCCCCAAGGCATTCCCCTCCTCTACCAGAGAAGTGGGCACTGCTTCAGAGAGTGCCCTCAAAGCATAAATTAGTATCTGTGCAATACCATTATGTTGAAGCTGTATTGTCCTTTTTAACTGAGCTATGCAGAACTATACCAGCAGGAGAAACTCATTCTGTCCATCATGACATCTATTTTAACCCCCTAAATCTCCAGTCTTTGGAGTGATGGGATTCTGGTCACGTAATACTTTTAGTTTTAAACAGACCTCATTATAGCTCTAAATTGCTTTATGGAACCATGGCTTTTTAAATTCTTGTTTTTTCCCCCTTTTCTCTCTGTGTGAATGACATTTTGGTTAAGATGTGCTTTTCATTAAAAAAAATTGTGAACAATTGCAGCAGGAGATGCATATTACAATGCTGTGTTAAACAAGAAATTCAGAAACAACTGGTTTTTCACAGACATTGCTGCTCATTTGTCATTCTGAAAAGTTTAATTCTAATAGGCAAATCCCATGTGTTTCATTGAAGTTTTATTAGATAGCGAAAGTCAATAATGTCAAATAAAATAGAATTAGGCAACCTGGGACACCCTAGATATTTTGGACTACAAATCCCATCAATCACAGTCAGTCTCGCGTGTAGAAAACCATTGGTATCGAAAAGACTTGGAAAGGGTCAGGTTGACTATCCAGATTTTAAAGTCTTCAGTTTTAACATGCATTTACACAATGCTGACACGAAAAGCATACTTCCAAACTAATGAGGCGTTTGCTTGCCTTCCCACTCTGGCAGGGCATTTTGGATTATCTCAGTTAATTTTTATGCAACACTTGATTTGCACATTCTAGAGATTTTCTGCATTTAAGGAATACACCATGAATGAAAAAGAAATCCTTAGAGTTATAGAAATGTAAAAGTTGGAAGGAACCTAAGAGTTATCAAGTTCATGCTGTAGAAGAAAGCACTCCATATGGTAACCTCTTGCACTGGTTGACATATTTTTTATCAATAGGTTCTTCTCCTGTAACAATTCTGATTATTGCTGAGACCCTGGATTTAAGAAAAGGATGTTCTTATATTTCATATAATTTGCCATGCTTGGATAATATCAGGTATGCTACTAGATCAGACCAGAAAATACAATTATATGTGTGATTTCTAAACAATTTAATAGTGATATTAAAGGAAAGACAAGCCATTTACCCTTTGTAACATACTGTATAACACTGTTTTCTTTTTTCTTTTACAACTCTGAACTCCCATTTCCTCATGTAGCTCATTAAGGAAAATCAAGAGCTACAAATCTGAGTCAGCTACAAACAAGAGTCATGTCCTTTAACGATCCAAACAAGATCAAGATGGTCCAAGTTAAAATCATATTCTGAGCATCTTTTAGTCTAAGAAACCCTTCTTAACAGATGAAACAGGAGCGGTGGGAACCATATGAAAGGTGAAATAGAAATGAATAAACAAACTTATGCATTAATATGATCTGAAGAATATCTACCAGCCACCCCCTCCTCCTTTGATCAAGTTACTTCTAGGAGGTCAATTTTTCAGATAGTAACTGTAGTGAATATTTTTGTCCAACTAATTGAAGAATTGAATAATTTTAGCTTGGGGGCTCAGAACCTCTGTATTCAACGCCCAGGACAGAACTTATTTGTGATACAAATAATAGATTCTAAAACCTGTTTTACACGAGAAGAGATTATGGATGTTGATATTAGCTTCAAATATTATTATGTGTGCTGTTTCTACTATTTAATGGTGTGGCATATCACTCTTCTGATTGCAGCAAAGTATCTCAGAAACTTTGATTTTCTCTTGTTTAAAATACATGCAAACATGCACAAATACAGGGTGAGTTTTAGAATACCAGCTCGGTTCAGCATTCAAAGCCTTTCCTGGCCACTATAAATTATTATGAGGAAAAGAAGTGCTTAAAACTTTATTTCATTCTTCCCCACAGCCTGCATGAGATTTTTCAATCTGGACATCTATAAAAACTAATGATGCATGCAGAAAAAGAAAGTACACTACACATATCCCTGAAGTTAAGAAGAGATAAAAGCATTTAAGGGAAAAGAAGATACACAGAGGGGGGGGGGGGAGAGATGGAGAATATCATATTCATACTAGAAATCTTTCTGCCATTTTTAATTATTTTAATTATTCAGACAATTCCAACCCCCCTTGATAGTGGCTATACAGTGCAAGACTGGTATGGGTCTCCTCATAATGAACTTGCTCACACTATTTTCTTCTTACACAGCTAAGCACACATATGCCTGCACATATCAAAACTTATTGTCTGTATATATTGATACATGAGGTGACTGTATTTTTTTTAAAAAAAATATAGGAAACTGGAACTATCAGCAGCAAAGACTGTATCATCTCCTGTGATACCATCATGACCAAAATATTTATGAAGTAATTTAAACATCATAAATCAAGTAATTAAAGCTTCAAACTTAAAAAAACCCTGACACATAAATGCTTCTGTTACTAGTAGGTAATTTTCAACGCTTGAAATGACATTCCTAAAATTACTTTAATGCTGAGTTTTGAGCATCAGTATAATTTAAATGTGCATCTTAACCAGAGTGGTTTACCTGCCTTATATACAGTAAATGTCTAACTTCCAGTTTTAAAACATTTTTTTCTTTCTGACAATTTGCATTATGATAATTTTATATGCTTAAGTGAGGGATGGAGAAGTTGATAAAATTGTACATTTTTATGTCTGCAATGGATTTTACAACTTCTGTGAAGTAATATACCTTTCTTACACATTTATTCTTTTTAAATTCTTCAATTATTGAAAAATATTAATGTTCAATTTTAGCTGTCAGAAATGAAAGCTGGAATTGAACAATATTTAACATTTTTTCCAATGAATGTTCAGTGTCTTAAGACTTCAACCATATTTGCTGTGAAAGTTAAACTTTTAAAGGAATCAGTAAGTTTTATCTTCAAACCAAGTTTTGGACAATAAATGTGATTTGCCTTAGTTCTAATGGATCTTTTTCCAGATTGAAAATATAATCTCCATTACGTTGCAGAACTTCTTCCATTACATGTGCAGTTAGTCCTTGATTTACAAGCATTCATTTAGTGGCACTGCAATAAGTGACTTATGACTGGTCCCCGCTCTTACAACTGTAGCAGCATCCTCTTTGTTGTGTGATCAAAATTTGGGTACTTGGAACCCAACCCAGTATGTATTTATGACAGCTGCAGCATCCCGTGATCATGTGACCCGGTGGGCACGTGATCACCCTTTGTGACTTTGCCAGCCAACCTCCAACAAGGAAAGTCAATGGGGGAAACCAAATTTGCTTAATGACCGCATGATGCATTTAAAAACTGCAGAGATTTGCTACTTTGCTTAGCAACAGAAATCCTGGTCCCAATTGTAATCATAAATCAAGGATTACCTTGTCCCAAAGGTGCTTTTTCAAGAGGCAACTGGGTCTTCTGGTTTTTCTTTGACATTTCCCTTCTCATCCAAGAAGAAGAGAGCTGAAGAAGCTTCTTGGATGAGAAGGGAAACATCTTCAAAGAAAAACCAGAAAGTCCAGTTGCCTCTTGAAAAAGCACCTTTGGAACAACCATGACCTGAATGACTGAGAATCTCCATAGATATCAAGGACTACGTGTACTACAGCCTGCTAATATTTACGCCGTCTCAAAATTGTCGTATCTGATAAAATAATTATGTTGGTTATTAGTGAAGAGTATGCTATGGAAGGTGGATGCAGGCATAAAAGCCTAAAAGCTCCATGTACTGGTTTCAGTTGTCATACTGAAGCATACAAAGGTGGGGAACACGCATAGCTAGAAAACTCTTTGCAATCCACTTTGGCCACTATATAAAGGTAGTCCTCAACTTACAGAAGTTCTTTTAGTGATTGCTCAAAGTTGCAACGGCACCGGAAAAAGTGATTTATGACCATTTTTCACACTTATGACCATTGCAGCATCCCCACGGTCACCTGATGAAACTTCAGAAGCTTGGCAACTGACTCATATTTATGATGGTTGCAGTGTCCCCGGGTCATGTGATCCCCTTTTACGATCTTCTGACAAGCAAAGTCAATGGGAAAGGCAGATTCACTTAACAACCATGTTACTACCTAAACAACTGCAGCGATTCACTTAATAAAGGTGGCAAAAAGGCCATGAAATGGAGCAAAGCACACTTAACAACTGTCTTGTTTAGCAACAGGAATTTTAGTCTCAATTATAATTGTAAGTAGAAGACTATCTGTAATGAGAAAACTGGGTGCCTTATTTATTTTATTGAATTATGTGGCCAACACATCTCTCTTATTTGCCATTGCCACTTACAATGGCAAATAAATAGCTTATATACCACTTCACAGTGCTTTACAGCCCTCTCTAAGTGGTTTAGAGAGTCAGCCTATTGTCCCCAACAATCTGGGTCTTCATTTTACCCACCTTGGAAGGATGGAAGGCTGAGTCTATCTAGAGCCTGGGGAGATTTGAACTGCCAAACTGCAGGCAGCTGGCAGGCAACTGAAGTAGCTTACAGTACTGTATTCTAACCACTAGGCTCCTGTAGCTCTTAAATAAAGATGCATATAATACAAAAAAATAAAACATATAGTAACTGGAAATCATAAAAAAGACCACCATTAATATATTTGGGGTATATTAACAAACCAAGTTTTAAGGCCTAACAGATAGCCAACAGAAATGGGGTCAATCTCATCTCAGGGGGGGGATCATGTTCTGAAGGGCAGGTGCCATGGCAGAAAAAGCTTTCCTTCTGGGCTCTGTCAACCAACCCTCCTTATCTGATGGCACACAATAGCCACCATCACTGCTTGTCATTTGAATGTTAGCCATCAAATAAGAAAGGGTTGGGGTTTTTTTTTAATGCTTTAGGGTTGCTTCCTTTTCACTCCAACTTTATTTTCTCCTGCTCTTAAATGCAGAAATGAACAGCTGAGCCAGGAAAAAAAAAAAGAGAAGCAGAAAAGCCAGAAGCCTATTTCCTTCCATTCTGGTTGATAAAGCCAAACAGAAGGATGCCAGGAAGGTGTAGCTTGTGTCTTCCCAATATGTAAAGTACTATTGTCATTTGCAAGGACTTTGCAGAAGCAGAAGCCTGCAGGAAGATTCTTATATTAGCTAGGAAGGGGGAACACTTATGCCATCCTTGTCCAAATGTATCCCATGCTTTTCTGTTACCTAATTACCTTGATTGTTTACAGATTTCCCCTAATAAGCAGCTGCCATTCTTCTGTGTTTCTGTTCATTATTTTTGTTCATATTTTTCTGTTCATTATTTTTGGCCTCTTGCATGAAATCTGTGGCAAGGGTTGTTCATGCATATTAGTAGTCTTTGTGCAGGGGTTATGCTGAAAATACGACAAATAGCATATCTACCTGAAGCAGGTTCAATTTTTTTGAACCACTAATAACCAGATTGGCCTGGACTCAAACAAATACTCAGAACCCCAGAGTTCTGAAGGAACTAGCAGACGAGATCTCAGAACCACTGAATTATATCTTTCAGAGATCCTGGAACACCGGGGAACTACCAGAGGACTGGAAAAGAGCTGATGTGGTTCCCATCTTCAAAAAAGGGAAAAAATTAGATCCAGGAAACTACAGACCTATCAGCCTAACCTCAATACCAGGAAAGATTCTGGAAAAAATAATCAAGCAACGAATTTGCGAACACCTAGAAGCAAACAAAGTAATAGCCAAAAGCCAACATGGATTTGTCAAAAACAGATCATGCCAGACTAATCTTATTGCATTCTTTGATAATGTGACAAAATTAGTGGACCAGAGGAATGCCGTTGATATAGTTTACTTGGACTTCAGTAAGGCTTTTGATAAGGTAGACCATAACCTACTACTAGATAAAGTAGAAGAATGTGGGTTAGACAGCATCACCACCAGATGGATTGGTAACTGGCTGACCAACCGCACTCAACGTGTAGTTCTCAATGGAACTGCATCTACATGGAGGGAAGTATGCAGTGGAGTACCCCAAGGCTCTGTTTTAGGCCCAGTACTCTTCAACATCTTCATCAATGATTTGGATGAGGGAATAAATGGGGAACTCATCAAATTTGCAGATGATACCAAGCTGGCAGGAATAGCCAACACTCCAGAAGATAGGCTTAAGATACAGAAGGATCTTGACAAACTTGAACATTGGGCACTATCTAATAAAATGAAATTCAATGGTGAAAAGAGTAAGGTTCTACATTTAGGCAACAAAAACGGAATGCACAGGTACAGTATAGGTGATACCTTACTCAGTAGTAGTAACTGTGAAAGGGATCTTGGAGTCCTAGTGGACAACCATTTAAATATGAGCCAGCAGTGTGCAGCAGCTGCCAAAAAAGCCAACACAGTTCTAGGCTGCATCAACAGAGGGATAGAATCAAGATCACGTGAAGTGTTAATACCACTTTATAATGCCTTGGTAAGGCCACACTTGGAATACTGCATTCAGTTCTGGTCGCCACGATGTAAAAAAGATGTGGAGACTCTAGAAAGAGTGCAGAGAAGAGCAACAAAGATGATTAGGGGACTGGAGACTAAAACATATGAAGAACGGTTGCAGGAACTGGGTATGTTTAGCTTAAGAGAAAGAAGGACTAGGGGAGACATGATAGCATTATTCCAATATCTCAGAGGTTGCCACAAAGAAGAGGGAGTCAAGCTATTCTCCAAAGCACCTGAGGGTAGAACAAGAAGCAATGGGTGGAAACTAATCAAGGAGAGAAGCAACTTAGAACTGAGGAGAAATTTCCTGACAGAGAGAACAATTAATCAGTGGAACAGCTTGCCTCCAGAAGTTGTGAATGCCCCAACACTGGAAGTCTTTAAGAAGATGTTGGATAGCTATTTGTCTGAAATGGTATAGGGTTTCCTGCCTAGGCAGGGGGTTGGACTAGAAGACCTCCAAGGTCCCTTCCAACTCTACTATTGTATTGTATTGTATTATTGTATTAAAGCACTGCAATTCTGGACGATTGATCGGATTTTTACATCTCCATTCAGTAAGTGCAGGAAAGACTTGTATTTCAAAAAAGGAAAGCTTCAAGGGTTCAATTTGCCTTTTAGCTTTTGTAGTTGCTGCTTTCTAGTTCTGTGCTGTCACAGTCTTTACTTTTTCTGTGCCTGTGCTGGGCTTCTTAATTCTTCTCCTCTCCTTCCAAATCTCAGCCCTTTCTGAGGGAAACAGCAGGAGTAACTTTTTTTTCACACCAGTTCTGAAAGAAAGAAAGAAATGCCACCCCCTCTCTCCTTCCTTCCTCTCTTTCTCTTTCTTTCTCTTTCTCCCCCCCCCCCTCTTTCCCTCGTTTCCTCAGCTGCTGCCTCTTTCTTATCAGGCCTGTTATCTTAGTTAGTGTTTAATTGATTCCTGGGCTTTGGCTCTTGTTGATTCAGCTTCTTCTTCAATGAGGCCTCCTCTCTCCTGCTTCTTCCCCGTTTGATTGGCAGCCAGATTATCCTGACAATGGGGGAGGGCCACATTGGGAGGGGGAGGAAGGAGGGAGCAAAGGGGCTTTTAATCTCTTCAGGCAGTCCGTCCTTCCACACGATTGATTACTAAATCTATTTTACAGTAAGTTATAGCCCACAGAATGGAGCAGAAGATTTGTCATGAGATAGCACTTGAATTAGGCATTGGTGCTGTTTTTCTTTTACCCTGACACTGCTTTGAATGTTCAGCTGAAGCCCTGAAAAATCCTTGAGGAGCATCTCCTGCTGTCTCTATTTTTCCCCTTGTTAGATATTAGCATATATCGTGGCAAGTCTCCCCTCTGGTCCGCTGCTACAGAGGGGAGCAGGTATTGTTCTGATTGGTCGAGGGGCGTACCCGATCCCTATAAAAGGGGAACCCTCCAACCACAGAGCAAGCTGGATCACTACTACTATTAATAAAGAGCTGATAAGTCACTTCGTGTCCACAGTCTGTCCTCTCGCTGTCCAGATCCAACATTGGCGACGAGGGTGGGATCGAGAGGCAGATAGGACGAAGAACGCTACCTCCAGAATCTCCGGATTTGATCCAGCCCAGGAATTCGGCAGAAATTCCGGCAGCCATCTCAGATCACCGCAGCGCGGCAAATTCAAACAGAGAAGATGGCGATGCATGCTCCCCCCGCTCCTTTCGACCCAGCAAACGACAAATGGGAAGCCTTCATGATTCGTTTCGAGTGTTTCCTCGAAGCGAACGAATACACGGGGATCACCGACGTGAGGAAGAAAAACATCTTCCTCGGCTACTGCGGAAAGGAAGTCTTCAATACGGCCAGAGACCTCACCGCGCCTACTCCAATACAGGCAGTATCGTGGACGGCGTTGCAACAGGCCCTGCAAACTCATTACGCGCCAAAACCTTCCCGCCATGTCTGCCGCAAGGAATTCAACACGAGGAACCAGAAGGCGGGAGAATCCATAAATCAATATGTTGCAGCCCTACGAAAAGCAGCAACTCACTGCGAGTTCAGGGATCTGGACGAGCACATCTTAGCGCAGCTCATCTGTGGGTTAAGAGACATTTCACTACAAAAGAAGCTGTTGGCAAACCCGAATTTAACCCTACAGATAGCGCTAAACGAAGCAAGAGCGTCAGAGTCAGCGGAGAAATCATCGGTGACCATACAACGAGGGGCCAACGTAAACCAGCCAGCACCAAGACAAACCAGAGTACACTACGAGGACACAAGCCCCGACTACGAGAATCCCGAGTTTGAGGACAGTCACATGATGCAGAGCAGTCACATGAGGCCTGGGGGGAGACCCGGATCCCGTTTGCCGCCCTGCGCAAGTTGCGGAGGGAATCACCCCAGGTCTACTTGTAGGTTCAGGAACGTTGTTTGTTCGCACTGCAACAAACTTGGGCACATCGCACGAGTGTGCCGGAGCGGAGTCCCTGCCTCATGGCAGCCACCCATGTACCGCCAACAGAAGCCCAACCCAGGGGCTTGGCGAAATCAGAAAGGGCGCCCAGAGAGAAATCCACAAGTGTATACCCAGAGAGAAAATTCCCAAATAATAATAATAATAATAATAATAATAATAATAATAATAATAATAATAATAATAATAATTATTATTATTTTATTTGATTAGCCGCAACCCTCTCCCGAAGGACTCGGGGCGGCGTACAATCAAGCAGATAAAAAATACACATAAGACAAACATATATACAAAAACAGAGACATATACATATGTGCATGGAGGAGGATGGACTTAAGTGAAAGACAGTTAAAAAACACAATTTAAAATCCCCTAATAAAATTACCAAATTAAAAAACCCATCAGGAGCGTTACTAAGTTATGGTCGAGCCAGGCCAGCTATTTGGAAAAGGTGGGTCTTGAGCTTGACACGGAAGGAGCGGAGGTCAGTAGTAGTCCTAATATCCGGGGGGAGGTCATTCCACAGGGCTGGGCCCGCCACAGAGAAGGCTCTGCTCCTAGGCGCCGCCAAAGAGCTGAGCGAGCGTATCCCCAGAGAGATTACTCACAAGGAGCTGAGCGAGCGTATCCCCAGAGAGGATACACACAAAGAGCTGAAAGAGCGTTCTATCAAGACGCTCAACGAGAGTATTTTCAGGATGTAGACAATGAGATAGAGTTGACCCAGAGAGAGGAGTTGCGAACGTATCTCACCACAATACATCAGGTCCGCCCTAAGCGGCCAAAAAGGCTGAGAGTCACAGTCCTCTTGGAGGGCTCACCTTGCGAGCTAGAAGTTGACACAGGATCGACCCTGACGATTATTTCATGGGCATCCATGAAACAGGCTATCCCTAGCCTCAGAAAGAGCCAACTACGCGCTCCAGACGTCCTGCTACGAGACTACCAGGGGA
The DNA here is from genome assembly GCF_964273705.1 of Natrix helvetica. NCBI lineage: Eukaryota > Metazoa > Chordata > Lepidosauria > Squamata > Natricidae > Natrix > Natrix helvetica. The sequence goes on from NC_138548.1 coordinate 140,759,883, forward strand.
ACCAAGTCCCCATCGTGGGCCAAGGCACATTCCAAATCCGTTTCAAGGACATCGAAGCCCAGCTGCCCGTGACCATCGCCAGCGCGCCATTACAGAACCTTCTGGGGCTTGATTGGTTTGAAGCCCTGGGGTTAGAAGTCACCGGAATCAACGCCGTGAGAAACAGCAGCGCTGAACAGATTTTTAAGGAGTTCGAGGATGTGTTCAGCCCCGGTCTTGGTAAGTATGTGGGTAAACCAATATCATTCAATTTAGACCCCAAAGTGGCGCCAATCCGACTTAAACCGAGACGAGTGCCTTTTGCACTCCGCCCAAAAATAGATAAGGAAATAGATAAGTTAGTGGAGCAAGGAATCCTTGAGCCGGTGGATCACGCGCGCTGGGAAACACCCATCATGACCCCAGTCAAACCAGACGGATCAGTCCGCATCTGCGCGGACTATAAATGCACAATTAATGTCACGCTACAACAGAGCGCATATCCTGTGCCTGTAGTACAGCACTTATTGCACTCGTTGGGGCCAGGAAAGGTATTTGCTAAATTAGACATGGCACAAGCTTACCAGCAACTGCCAGTGGATAGCGCCACAGCGGAGGCCCAAACTATAGTGACGCATAGAGGAACATTCAAATGCAACCGGCTACAATTCGGCGTGAGCATTGCCCCAGGATTGCTCCAGAGCGTCATGGAACGACTTTTGCAAGGGATACCGGGAGTCGTCCCCTATTTTGACGACATCTTGGTGTCCGCTGCAAATGAGGAGCAATTAAATAAAAGAGTCAGAACTGTTTTGGCCAGAATCAGAGAAAAGGGTCTCCGCCTCAAAAAGGAAAAATGCCAAATTAACGTGCCTAGCGTAGAATTCCTGGGTTATAGAATCGATGGTCAGGGAATACACCCCACTTCAAAGAAAATTAAGGCGATCCAGGACGCCCCCACACCACGAAATCAGACCGAGTTGCAGGCCTTCCTCGGACTACTTAACTTCTACAGCGTTTTTCTGAGGCAGAAGGCAACCGTTGCTGAGCCACTACACCGTCTACTCCAGAGGAACGCACCATGGAGATGGGGACGATCCGAAGCTGCAGCTTTCGCCGGGGTAAAGCGCCTGCTCACCACTGACTCACTGCTTGTCCAATACAGCCAGACCCTACCGCTGGTATTGACCTGCGACGCATCACCCTTCGGAGTTGGAGCAGTCCTCAGCCACAGGATGCCCGACGGAAAAGAAGCGCCCATCGCCTTCTACTCCAGGACTCTTTCATCGGCCGAAAGGAATTACAGCCAAATGGACAGGGAAGCGCTGGCTGCTGTAGCTGGAGTAAAACGTTTCCACGAATACCTCTACGGCCGCGATTTTGAACTAATTACAGATCACAAACCGTTGTTGGGACTTTTGGCGGGAAACCGCCCCACTCCGGTCTCCCTTTCTCCACGCATGACCAGGTGGACTGTTTTCCTGGCTGCGTACTCATACAAATTGATTCATCGACCGGGCTCCACTCTCGGACACGCAGACGCAATCAGCCGTTGCCCATTACCTGACATTCTGCCAGACCCCACTCCAGAAGTACCGGTATTGCTCATTGACTGTTTGGACTCTGGACCGGTTTCTTCATACGACGTTGCAAGGTTCTCCTCTAAAGACAATTTAATAAAGCAAGTTCAAACTTGGGTTTGGAGGGGGTGGCCGAAGGGAAACGTGGGCCCGGAATTCAAAGTGTTTTGGTCAAAACGGGACGAACTCTCAGTGTTGCAAGGTTGTTTATTGTGGGGGGATCGAGTTGTTATTCCGTATGCGTTACGTAGGAATGTATTAGATGCTTTACATGTGGGTCATCCGGGGATTGTTAGGATGAAGGCGTTAGCAAGAAGTTACGTTTGGTGGCCAAACATGGACAAAGAAATAGAGGAGTGGGTGGCCACTTGCGACCCATGCCAGGAATCGAGACCAGCACCCCCGGAAGCGCCCGCCACAGAATGGGAGAAACCTAAAGCACCCTGGTCGCGAATACACATCGACTTCGCAGGGCCATTCCAAGGTCAGACTTTCCTTATAGTTGTGGATGCATACTCAAAATGGCTAGAAGTAGTCCAAATGACTTCAACCACGGCAGAGGCAGTCATTAATGTTCTACGGCGACTTTTCGCCACCCATGGCCTGCCCAACCTCCTGGTCTCCGATAACGGGCCCCAGTTCACGGCCATGCAATTTGAGACATATCTAGCAGGTCAGGGAATTCGGCACGCCCTCGTCGCGCCATTCCATCCGGCATCAAATGGACAGGCGGAGAGAATGGTACGATTCGCAAAAGAGGCCCTCGCTAGGATGGGTCCAGGTGATTGGCAAACACGCATTGATCATTACCTTTTAATTCAGCATATCACCCCAAGTGCAACGACGGGTAGGAGCCCCGCTGAACTACTCATGGGCCGCCGTCTACGGTCTCACCTGGACCGTCTTCACCCAAATTACTCTGCCACAGCTCCCCCAGACTCCTCAAGCAAAATTCGGTCTTTTAGCATAGGGGATTCAGTATACGCCCACAACTATGCAGGGGGAACATTGTGGATGCCGGCAAAGGTCATTGGCATCACGGGTCCACGATCGTATCTGTTGGAACTGGAAGATGGGCGGAACTGGAAAAGGCACATCGATCAACTTCGGGGTCGCCTAGCACACTCAGACCTTCGAAACGAAGATGAGATTTTCCTGCCTACAGAAAGTCAGCCACACGAGAGCCCCATCATAGAAAACTACGACACCTGCGAAGCAAGCTCGGAACAAGAAAGCACGCACGAAGCAGAGCAACCCCCAGGCAACGCAACCGAGCAGACTCCGGAACGCCCTAACAACGAGGGTACGAAACCTCCCGAACGTGGAACGGGAAAAGCATCCGATCCGGAAACTATTTCTGACCAACCAGAACCACGATGTTCCTCCCGAGTAAGGCAACCCCCAACATACCTAAAAGACTATGTTACCTACCGCAACGTTCCGTCTAGGAGGGGAGGGGTGTTAGATATTAGCATATATCGTGGCAAGTCTCCCCTCTGGTCCGCTGCTACAGCGGGAAGCAGGTATCGTTCTGATTGGTCGAGGGGCGTACCCGATCCCTATAAAAGGGGAACCCTCCGACCACAGAGCAAGCTGGATCACTACTACTATTAATAAAGAGCTGATAAGTCACTTCGTGTCCGCAGTCTGTTCTCTCGCTGCCCAGATCCAACACCCCTCTTCTTTGGCAATAAGCACAACAAATACTTATTACTCCCTTTCTCGGGGAAAGAGCCTGAAATACTCTTTGCTGTGTCCTGCAGAAGGGGGAAGCAAGGAAACCCTGGGAAGTCCAGCACAATGGGATGAGTACAGTCTGGATGAAAATTGAATGAACAATATTTAATATGGTTATATGGATATCTCATCTTTGTCTTCCTGCTGACAATTTTGAAAGGGACCATCCAAACTTATAATGGGGTAGGGCCATCTCAATTATCATATCTTAAATATGGGGGTGATGATACTGAGCAACCAGCAAGGAAAAGGATGATATTTAATTGATTTCAACTTTTCATGTCCTAATACACACCATTTAATCAGGATTGTTGATCAATAATTGCCTCTTTGAGTCCTTATAAAATAAGGGTTAAAAAACTTAAAACAGTGAGCATCAAATGCAGCAAGTACAATTATTTTTATAGCGTTAGCATCCATCTTGAAGCAAACAAGAAAGAGGAATTGATAATAGCATTTTGTTGTAGAAAGCACATATTGGATGTCAGTAGGTAGTATAATAAGGTGTAGGGCAGTTACACAACTAGTTCAAAAGTAAACCATCTGATTTAAGAAGCACAGAATACAGTCACACATTCAGCTCTACAACTGGTAATCAGCAGTATGCTAAACATAAGGATGTCTGCTTATATATTGTTGCAAATATGTTGTTATTTCTTTAATGAAAAACTTCTATATAAGAATAGTGATTTGAGAAAAGTTTAAGGAATCTTAATTAAGCTACTGCAAAAAGCATTTTATTTAACTGTAACATAAAATAATTATTCCCTCAATTTTCTTCTGTTTTAAAAAAAGTTTTCTTTAGGTCAAATCCATTTGCTACCGTCTGGCTTACATACATATTGGTGATGGTCAAAATGATTCTGAACATAATAGCAATTGCACAGATTTAAAAAGAACCAACCATCTGTCCAGGGAAAGAAAGTGGAAATGATTTTGGAACTAAAAGCAATAAACAGTGTTTTGTTATGAAAAGTGTGTAAAAAAAATCCTATGATCTCTGCTATCCTAGGGCATATATGCAACCATACCCTTTGTTTTGCAATTAATGGAAAATCGTCTATTCCAGATTAATAGTTTCACATGATGTCATTTTTAGAATGTTATGGTTTTTCAGCTTTATCATTTAATTTTTTTTATGTATTCTGGTTTTAACAGTTAAACTCTATCTATCAGCTGCCTAGAGCTGGTTGTTGCAGGTGCTCTGATAAAATTTATAAATAAATAGATTTTATCTCCTATAGCTCTTATACATGTGATTGTATATGAATATTATTTCTTGCCAGCAGACATGTTCCAATGTGTTTTACTTGCACCCTTATTTGCACTTTTTATGCTTGATCAACTAGAGTTGGTTAGTCAACATGAACACCAGCTCCCCAGTGAAATAGTGTTGCTACTTTTATTTGTAGATCAGAGGTTAAGCAATCTAGTAATTTCCTAATGGTTCAAGCCAGCAGAAGCAACTGATGAAGAGATTTAATAGGCTCCCCAATTTTTTGGTAGTCGAGTTTAGAATTCCAGAATGGCAAACGGGTACTTTCAAACCAGCTTTTTGGTCACTGTGACTGTGAGCTTTCCCCTTATTAACCTTCTAGACACCAAGAATGCTCTTTACTCTTTTGCTTTATTATTATTATTTTTCTGAACACTTAGCCCTAATATCCAGGCACCCATCATTTTATTCTCAGAACAACTGACAATTTAAATAGGGATTCATTATATTCTGTGAAATAAAAATTATGCTTAAGAGTGTATCTTCAGAGTAGCTGCTCATTTTTACACACATTCCTACAACATGTATTAATAGCCTTGTGAGTGCTAAGACAGATGTCACCTGCCACACTGATGCCCATGATGAAAGTTCAGTATGTCTATTTCAAAAGAAAAATTAGATATGACTTTAACTACAGAATAGGAACAGAGTTCATGGCTCATTGGCTTCTTTTAAATCATTTAAGTATGGGACTTGTGCGTATGTCTCTGTGTTGTATAATATACTATCGAAGCAATAACCCAAGATTATTGTTTTACTTATGCCATAGGGATTTATAACAAAAATGTTAGGGTTTGACATCTAGTCACAATCATGCTGCAAAAGGTAAAAAAATGACACAATAAAGAGTAATGACAAATGAGATTTTAGAAGTGTTGGCTAAAATTCACCTGTCACAACAGAAGTGGGATTTATACATTTCCGTGCACAAATGGTACAGTACCTTGTTTGTTGTTCTTCATTAAATCTACCAACATTTCCCCTCCAGTTCCAAAATCATTTGTTTCATGCTCTAGCTCCATTTCGGTATCACTGCTACTGCTAGCAGAGTAAGTGCACACTCTCAGTGCCCTGTCCTGTACAAAACAACATATAATTCCTTGACTCAAAATAGAAAACATTTCACCAAAAGCAGTGGGTCTAAAGTGCAGGCAAATAAGGTGAGTCATTTTTTTTACCTTTTTCAGCCCAAACTATTTATTTATCTGCTGCCATTTGCTACCTATTATGTCATTAAATATCATAATCCCTGAACTTTCTCCCAGCACAACCTAAATATTAAAACCAATCCAGCAATCCAGCTATAGAATCCACCTTGCTTTAATGTTTACTCAAAGCATTTAAGTAAAAAGGATCCGTGAAGAGTTAGTGGCAACCCAGAAATTCAGAGTGGGTCATTTGCCTGTTTTTTCTCTGGGGCATGAAACAGTCATCCTGTTAAATCCCTGAAATGACAGAAATGGAAGCATTACTCCTGGATGAGGAATACTATGGGAATATTTTGGATGTTTCCTATATTATAATTTAATTGGTTGGCATTTATATTTTTATTGTTTTAGAGATATTTATTTCTTAGGATTATAATTTTAATGCTGTGAGCCACACAGAGTCATTTCGTTATAAGATAGGGGCAAATAAATTCAATAAATACATAAATAAAATATTAAAGAAACATAAGGTTGGAGGGACCTTGGATATCTTCTAGTACAGTGGTCTCCAACCTTTTCGATTTGGCGGCCCAGTCAGGAGGGAGAGGGGATGGAGTGTCTGAGTTGTAAGCGTGTGTTCAAGTCGCAAACAGCTCCATTTGCACACACACATGCTCACCCACTGTTTGCACAGCCCAGTTCTGAACAGGCTGAGGCTTACTAGTGGGCCATGGCCTATGGGTTGGGACCCCTGATCTAGTATAGTCCCTACCCAGTGCAGGAATCCATATGAAACAAAGTGTACTGTATTGCAGTAAGGAATGTGAATCAATACCATTCCCCAGAGGTACAATCTTCTGTAAGCATAATTATTTTTTATTTTGTTTGGGCTTAAATCTAAGCATAGTGCTACACTGAGTTTTTCTCATAACTATCACCTGCTGAGGTTGATGGAGCTGAGACAAGAGTGAATGGCTCAGAGACATCTAGAGGGATTCTGTGGCTGAAAGTGGTTGAAGTTATAGTGGTTAAGGTGCTGGCTTAGAAACTAGGAGCTGATGAATTCTAATTCTGCCTTAGGCATGAAAGCTGGCTGAATGACTTTGGCCAATCACTCTCAGCTGGCCCACCTCCCAGGGTTGTTGTTATGGGGTAAATAAAAGGAGGAAAGGGTATTAAATGCATTGATCACCTTGAATTACTTATAAAAATAATACAGGCGAGATAAAAATCTAATAAAATTTAGGTCTTCCCAGTCAAATCCAATACTTTAATCCCCTCCACCACCCTGACTTCCCCTCACTATTCTAAAGGAAAGGATTCAGACTATTATCTTAAAGGACTATAGATTTATTCTAATTCTTTATTTGGCACAATGCAAATAATTGTATGATTGTAATTTTTCAGTATAGCTTTTTTTAAAAAAAATAGCTTTTTTAAAAAAAAATGATGCAAGGTAGACATGTAGTATCTTCTTGGTGAGTTTCTTCTCTTTTTTCCAAAGGAGATTCTGAGTTTGATCACAGAAATGCAATGGGATTTTCTTTTACTCTTTGACACAGTCCAGGCTTCCAAAAGAAATCAACCCAAGTTTTTTTTTTTTCTCTCAGAGGAGAAATTATAACTGCTCCATATATTCTTTGCACTTCAAAAAAGGAAAGCAGCTTTGGATGAAGGCAACTTTGATTCGGAAGCAAAATATTATAGCAAAAAATTTAAACATTCCTATCTTCACTGCCTCTTTTATCAAATTCAAGGCTGCTAACACTTGCAGTAAAGAAAATAACAACAGCACGAAATATTCTATGCATTTTTCACATTAAACTTTGGCCTTCAAATTCTCTTGCAATTGACCTCAGTTTCCTGGAACATAGTAAGAGGCAGAATATAATCACTTTTTAAAAAGAGATAGTATGAAACTACAGTAATCAGTACATACAAAAAAAAAAAAAAAAAAGGAGAATGAATCTCTACTGTATAGTGTTTGGGGGTAACAAAGGCTCAATGTCCTAAATTGATAGATTATTTGACATCACATCACAAATTACTGCCCTGTAAATTAACTATGCAACCAATAAAATTTTTATTTACAAATAAAATTTTCTAAATATTGTAAATGAAAGGGGAAAGCACATATAACGTGTTCATGCTAATGAATATGCATGATATATTACTGAACAGAACTTCAGTTGAATGTAAGTTTATTTTTTGTACACCTACTGCTACACAAAATATTCAGCAGTAATGTTATTTTACCACTCGTCTATCTGTTAAACAGCTCACGTCTTGTACGGAAATGAAGAGACACTAGTGGATTTGGTCTAAAAACAGAGGTAAGGTATTTCTTTGCCATGACCCTTATTGGGTGTTGGGTTTGTCATGTGAATTAGTGAATCATAATAATCCGGCTTATACCAGGTTTGACTTTAAGTACGTCTTGCCTACTGCTCTATACTAAATGGCAATAGTTGTTCGGGATTTGGGGCAAGATTTTTTTTCTAATATAGCATGGAGAATCCAGGGCTGAACTTGGGACATTCAGAATGCAATCCATCAATGCACTCTAATACTGTGTTAAAACCAAATTCCCAATATAACTGACATCACAGAATTTGTAAAGATGAAGGGGGGCAGAGGATAATTACTTAGGGGATGGGCAGAATATAAATTTGAGAAATAAATATACTTTGAGAAATAAACCAAATACTTTCAAAATCTTTTACATTTATACCTTGGCTTTGATAACATTCTTGCTGCTCCAGTCTGGAAACATCTTTATGTTGCTACTGTTTTCTTTCTCTGAATCATCTAATGATGTCGAAGCCAAACAACTCGATTCTTGACTGTTTTTTTCCACAGGACCTGTTATTCCAAAAAGAAATGGAACATGACATCTTGGATTCTGTTTGTATGTAAGGATCAGATTCATTCATGAATTGACTTAATTATACAATGGTCATGGGAAAAAGAGAGGATATCGGCTTGAAGAACGCTACAAATGCAGAACATCTGCACATTCTTCTTTTATCGGGAAAACATGGAGTCATCTCTGCCAGAAGACATTTACCAATAAATTGGATATTAAAGTAAATGCAATGAATTGTCAACATTTTTTATAAAAAAATTTCTTCCCTTTCAATAAATTTGAGTAAAGAAGACTGTGTGGGAATTTCACTTCTTTATTGTAAACTGCTGCTAAGGGCTCGATAGCTCCATTTATACAAAATGGAGGAAGAAGTAGTAGATATAAATTCTACAAGCCAAATCACTTAATATCATGGATCATAGTTCTTACATAAATACTTTGGCCACCTAAAGAGAAGGAAAGACTCACCGGAGAAGAGCCTAATGCTGGGAAAGATTGAGGGCAAAAGAAGAAGGGGACGAAAAAGAATGAGGTGGCTGGATGGAGTCACCAAAGCAGTAGGCGTGAGCTTAAATGGACTCCAGAGGATGGTAGAGGACAGGAAGGCTTGAAATAATATCCTCCATGGGGTCGCAATGGGTTGGACATGGCTTTGCAACTAACAACAACAACTTATTTCATTATAAAAAGGGCATAATTCTCAACCATCCTTATTGTTAGGGATGTACAAGAAGTACACATAACCTCCAATTATAAATAAAATAAAATAAATTGGCATTGAAATCACAACGATCTATGCATCCCGACCATTTTTTTAAATGGAAAGTTTGAGGAAGGGAACCATCAGATGTGGATTTTCCAACTGAGAGCAAAAGAACGAAGCAGTAGAAAAAAATTCTCTCATCACAAGTGTTCTTAGCCAAATAATTTACTCTTTTTCAATTGAACAACTTGTAGAACAAGAGCACACGTAAATCACAGTGCTTTGTAAGATTCACTGTATGCATGCATTTGGGATGGAAAAGAGAGATTGGTAAGACGATAACATTTGAAAGTGAGAATGTTGCCCTCCCAATCTGCAGCATACCAGGCTTTTTTTTTAAAAAAAATATCTTCAAGACAATTTAATTAAGAAACAGACCATAGAAGGCTGGTGCAGTGAATATTAGCATTAAGATCAGGACAATCTTACTGCTACTGACTACTTATGAAGCAATTCAGTGCTTGCAGTTTCTATTCAATTTGTTATAATGACAGTGTTTAATCATGGAGTCTTTTCTATAGCACGCTGGTGAACTGAGGTCATACATGTGGCTATTCAAGCATGTAGCATATAATCTATACCTAAGATTTCTGTTCTAAATCTCCTTTAGTTGTGCTATTAATTAACAATACACTTTAAAAAAAAACAGTTTAACTTAAAATACCTTTTCTTTAACTACAATTTGAAATGAGCAGGGGAGTTTCCAATGAAGCATACAGCATGTATTTGCATTCTGTTATAAGCAGTACAAACCCGTATTAGGAATATTACTAAATCAATTAAATTCCAGCATGTTTAATTAGAAGGTGTCTCATAAACTTTCAAGAATCTTTAATGCAGCTTATTTACTCATCTGTTCAATTTAAATATTGACACATTAGCAAAACATTATTTGGGAGTCTTGCAGCAGATTTCTAATTCTCATTTGAATGTGGCAGTCAAATAAAAGGTCAGCTTTGGCAAATAATTGTGCAGTCTAAACATCTTAACGTTCCTAAAAGGTACATGGGATTTTTTAAAATAATAACATTTAGCACATGAGGTTCACATACCTCTGATGAACTTGAAAAGGGCAGTTTTTTTCCCTTCTTCTCAGTAAAATGTCTAGGGAGATTCTCAGTCATCCAGATCATAGTTGTCCCAAAGGTGATTTTCAAAAGGCAACTGGACTTTCTTAGGGTCCCTCCCCCGCCACCTTGAAAATGTTTCTTCAGTTAAATTGAATTGAAGAAGGTCCTTGGATGAGAAGCAAAACGTTTTCAAGGAAAAAAAACCCCAAGAAAGTCCAGATGTCTTTTGAAAAGCACATTTGGAATTCTGAATAAAATGGTTAAGCTATTTCATGATGTAGATTGTTTGAAGGCTTCATATAACAAGAATCATCCTGGGATACTTTTAAGAATTTGAATGGGCATTTACAACAAATCCACCTGGACTAAGACCCACATGGTCACATAGGAGATACCCACACATTACATGCACATATGCCAGTGGTGGGCTCCGGATCCCGTTGCAACTGGTATGGTGGAACGGGGCCAGGTGTCCACCACATGCACGCACGCATCACGCGCATGAATAACCACCGCCCACGATGCTCCAGCTGCTGGGCGGATAAACATTTTAAAATGAAAAGCTCTCCCAACTCTGGAAAATCTTCAATTTGCTTCTGGCTACAGCTTAAACTTGCCCTGACTTATGGTAGCTTTGACATTATCCACAAGGTATTTAAAGACAGGGTGTGGAAAAGTAAGCTACTGGAGCAAAATTTCAGGAACCTCTGCTCCCTTCTTTTTCTCTTATTTGGACCTTTTCCCCAGCATCAGCCTTGCAGAATTGCCATTAAAGATGCAACCTTGACCCAGGTGTGGTAGGAGGTGTGTGCTTTGGAGCTCTACAGCCACCAGCAGAGTATAGCAGCCAAATGAATGGTGATTTTCCTTCAGCAGGAATGGATGCTCCGAAAGAGAGGAAAAGAAGTATAAAGGCTCAACTAGATAAAGCACCACATAAAAAAAGACGCAAGAATTCTACATGGTGGCCATTAACAGAAAAAAAAAAAAAGAAAGGTTTGGGGGAGACTTAAGACAGAACAGACTTAAGACATAAGTATAAGGCATAAGATACACTTATTTATTTTATTTATTTATTTTATTGAACTTATTAGTCGCCCCCTCTCCCCACAGGGACTCGGGGCGACGTACAGAGCAATAATCAAGATAGCACCATATATCGTGCAGAGGAGGTAAAAATAAGTCCATAAATAAGCATACTTACAAAATTTAAAACCCCAAAAATATTAAACTCTAAAAACTTTAAAAAACAAAATTTCCCATTATAAAATGACCTGGGGTGGCAAGATTGTAACGTTATGCCAGGCCGGCTTGACGAAACAGGTAGGTCTTCAGCTTCATACGGAAGGAGCGAAGGTCGGTTGTTGTCCGGATGTCTGGGGGGAGGTCATTCCAAAGGGTAGGGCCCACCACAGAGAAGGCCCTACTCCTGGGCACCGCCCTCTGGCACTCTCTAGAGGACGGCACCCGGAGTAGCCCCTCTCTGTGTGAGCGAATGGGTCGCAGGGATGTATGGGGCAGGACGCGATCCCGCAGGTAACTGGGCCCTGTGCCATGGAGCGCTTTGAAGATGGTAACCAGTACCTTGAAGCGCACCCGGTAGGCCACAGGAAGCCAGTGCAGCTCGCGCAGGATAGGTGTTATATGGGAGAATCTCGATCTCCCCATAATAACCCGCGCGGCTGCATTCTGGACCAACTGCAGTCTCCGGGCGCACCTCAAGGGGAGCCCCATGTAGAGAGCGTTACAGTAGTCCAGGCGGGACGTCACCAGCGCGTGAGTGACTGTGCGCAAGGCCTCCCGGTCCAAAAGGGGCCGCAACTGGCGCACCAGGCGAACCTGGTGGAACGCCCCCCTTGCCACGGCCGCCACGTGATCTTCTAAGGTCAGCCGATCGTCAAGGAGGACGCCCAAGTTGCGCGCCCCTTCCACCGGGGCTAATTGCTCATCCCCGATGGTCAGCGATGGAGTATGCTGATTGAATCGGGAAGCCGGGAACCACAGCCACTCTGTCTTGGAGGGGTTGAGCCTGAGCCTGTTGTCATCCATCCAGACCCGTACGGCTTCCAGACACCGGGCCATCACTTCGACAGCCTCGTTGGGGTGGTTTGGGGTGGAAATGTACAACTGAGTGTCATCAGCGTACAGATGGTAACTCACCCCAAAACCACGGATGATCTCGCCCAGCGGCTTCATATATATGTTGAACAGGAGAGGCGAGAGGATCGACCCCTGAGGGACCCCACAAATGAGGGGCCTTGCGGTCGACCTCTGCTCCCCCGTCAACACACATTGCGTCCGGCCAGAGAGGTAGGAGCGGAACCACCGTAGCACGGTGCCTCCAACCCCCAACCCCTCCAGCCGGTGCAATAGGATACCATGGTCGATGGTATCGAAGGCCGCCGAGAGATCTAATAGGACAAGGATGGAGGAACAACCCCCATCCTTTGCCCTCCAGAGATCATCCACCAACGCGACCAAGGCCGTCTCCCTGCTGTGACCGGGTCGGAAGCCGGACTGGCGCGGGTCTAGATAATCAGCTTCCTCCAGGTGGCGCGGAAACTGCTGAGCCACCACACTCTCAACAACCTTCGCTAAAAAAGGAAGGTTGGAGACAGGACGATAATTTGCTAGCTCCTTTGGGTCCAGAGAAGGCTTCTTGAGCAGGGGCCTGACCACCGCCTCTTTCAAGGCGGCCGGCATCAGGCCCTCCCCCAACGAAGCGTTCACCAGTCCCAGTAGCCAGCCTCGTGAGCCCTCCCAGGAGGCCAGCACCAACCAGGAGGGACACGGGTCCAGTAAACATGTGGTGGCCCGCAGTTGCCCGCGCAACCTGTCCAAATCTTCGATGACAACAGGGTCAAACTCCTCCCAGCATGGTCTCTCAAGACTAGTCTCGGACGTCCCCACTGGAGCACTTAAAACAGTGTATCGTATATTGAATAGTAATAATATGAACATTGTCAAATATAGTAATTGTCACATAATTATCATATAATTACATACTTGTTTTACAAAATAGAACATCCCTCCAACCTTTATAGGGTGATAGAAAGAAACCACCTGTTCAGGGCCCAGTTTGTTTGTGTCTCTCTTGAATTTGGGTCAGGCTAACTGGGTACAGTTTAAAAAAGAACCCGTAACACATGTTACGTCTTCTTTATAAGACAATAGATAACCATTCAGCATCATAACATCTCCCTTTCACTGGGATCCCCGGCTTGTAAAACATCTACAGTAGTGCGAGGAGTCTTTTCAGCTGCATATTTCACACCATGCTATCTGCTGGGAGGCCTCTGCTAATGAAAACTAACAGGTGGACACAAAGCATCTCATTTGCAAAAACCAGAAGCTGTCATTTTACCTGAAGAAGCTGCTTTCGGAAGATGACACTGCAAAACCTGCACACCTCTATCAGCCATCGCAGGATCTGATGCCGAATGAGAAATTACACTCTCGATAGACCCCGGGCTTTTATTAGTTGTTGAAGGCACTTCTCGTTCTAGGGTTTGGGCTTTCTCAGATGGAGCCTGAGGAAAAGGTTGCTCGGGTGATGTGAAATCTTCATTTTCTAAATCCAGTCCTTGTTTAGAAACATGTCGGCCCGTTGAACGGTTTCCTGAGTCTGGAAGGGGAAAGGTTCCTATGCCACTGTCCAATGTCCTCATTTGGCAGCAGGATTCTAAAAGGTAAAAAGACAGGCTACTTTCAATGGAAAAGGCAAAGCCTAACAGAGGGCAGCTTGAAGAAAGGGCTTCTGTGTAGAGGACAGGGCTATGGTTCATAGGCTTTGTACATACATCCCTAGCTGGGAGTATTTTAAAATGATATAAGGCCTTTAAAAATCATTGCAAGTCAAAGCGAACCGTATTGATCTATTTATTTATTTTTTATTTATAAGATTTATAAAGCTGCTTGAATCCATAACACCCCAAGGAGGGTTTAAACAATTAAAATAATAAAATAAATAAAGCAGAAAATAAAAAAGAGGTTCGGGAAGAACCATCCAGGTTAACAAAAAAACAATATTCTATAAGAAACCCATCATGCGCTTTAATCCAAGGCCTGACGAACAAGCCAAATCTTTGACCAACTTTTAAATGAAAGCAGGGGAGGAGCCATGGGGAATCTCTGGAGAAATGCCGCTCCAGAGGACTGGCAGAACATAGACAAGGCATACTTCCTGGATCCCATCAGATCCCTCTGTCTGAGCAATGGGATCTGCAGCAGTCCAAATCTGTCTGATGTAATAGTACAGGCAGAAACTGCTGGAGATAGACAATCCCTCAAGATAGCCAGGCCCTAGTTCATGGACCAGACCTTGAATTGCATCTGAAGGTTAATTGATGACTACCACAGCTCACAAAGTACTACATTGTTAAGCAAAGATGAGCCTTTTACTGCCTGTGCCACGACATTCTGAACCAGATGAAGCTCCCAAGTGCTTTTCAAGAGCAGGCAAGGTAAAATATGTGTGAAAGCCTTCCTAGAAACAGCTGACACCTGCTTTTGTGCATTCTGGAAAGCTGTGCGTTCTGGAAAAAAAACCCAGATTGTGCACCAGTCCTGAATAAGGAAGTGCACTAAAAATGAAGGTTGAACTGTTGTGATCCAGGGCCAAATGACCCAAATCACAACAGTTCAACCTTGACAGAGTTGAGTGTGAGTCTGTTTCTCCTCACCAGCTCCCTCACAGCTCGCAAGCATTGGGAGAAGACTTCTAACAGCATCCCTCAGAGATAGCATACTGATTTATTCCAAAATTGGGTAAGCAAGCAAAAAAGGAATCAGAAAATGATCTAAGTATGACAAAAGATTGATAGCAATGTCCTTCCATGTCAAATCACAAAAACTATATCTATATCATGCCCTTAAAGGTTTGGGTCAGAGCTGAGATGGCGCAATGGTTAGAGTGCGGTACTGCAGACTACTTCAGCTGACTGCTAGCTGCAGTTTGGCAGATCAAATCTCACCAGCTCAAGGTTGACTCAGCCTTCCATCCTTCCGAGGTGGGTAAAATGAAGACTCAGATTGTTGGGGGCAATATGCTGGCTCTGTAAAATGCTTAGAGAGGGCTGTAAAAGCACTATGAAGTGGTATACAAGTCTAAATGCTATTGCTATTGCTAAGTGCTTTGGTGGCCAAGAATAGCCCAAATTCTGAGTCACCCTGGGTAATGCCACAGCCTTTGTTGAACTATAAAGCCTTTTCTTTTTGACAATCTCAATATCCAACCTATTCAAATAGTGTGGTAGTACAACAAAGCTAAGTACAAAGCAAAACAAAATGTCTGTTCTGTAACTACCAGATCTGTCCATTATCTAATAATACCACTAATCCAATTTCAAGTAGAGGAATTGGAAAATAAGTGAAGTACAGAGCATATGCAAACCAGGTGTTCCACTTTACTGCCATCTACATTAAAAATGGAAGTAAGGCATGGAGTACAAATTAGTCAGAACTGTTGCATGTTTCATAGCCAGGCCTATATGAGTAATACAGATCCAGTGCGTTTCAATATACTCTGAAATTTTATTTTACTTTTTAATTTTATTTATCAAATTTATTTGCTTCCCGATCTTGTCATGGGGCTATTGTGGGCAGCCTATAACAGTAAATGGAAAACAAAAATGATAAAAATGTAAACATAACATTAGTAAAGCAATGAAACAATAAAAATAAGCAACAAAGGTACAATATGAATTAAAATATGGTTGGTGGGGAATATTATAGTATATGGTCCTCAAAGAATCACAAAGCAAGTAAAATGAAGCTTTTGTTAGAGGTATTATCTTTTATTTTTCCTAAGGGACTTTCATAATAGCATTTGCTATTATAGTTATAACTTCACATATGCCTAGAATGACTTTAGTCTAAATAAGACAGGGTTAGGCTCTTATTTTTAGAGAAGAAACTCAAAACGCTATCATATAAAGTTATTTTTAACCAGTCCAGTAGCTATCTGGAAATAAATCAATCTGGGATATTTGAGATTTGAGCAATGACTGTACTCTTCTTACAAAATAAAAATCAAAGCATCCCAATTATTTTAGGCTCACTAAGTTACTCACAGAATTGTAAAATTGGCTTAGGAGATTTCATGAAGTGAAAGATTGCACAGAATACATCTTAAACCAAATGTAGACCTATACGACTAGTCTATTTCAGGCCATCCAATACATGTCATTCTAGAGACAGATATAAAGAAATAAAAAGGGTATCCATGCGTTCTGAACACTGCTTGCACATAGCAATAGATGGAATTTGTATGAGTAAGAACAAACAATGGTAAGATTAGGAAAGTATAGGCCTATCACTCATACCCGGCAATTAACCACCACTATTTCAGCACCATGGATAGCCCCTATCTAAAGTTCAAAGTGTGTAAAACAGTTGCTGCAACCTGAATATTTTACAGTAATTTAAACCAGGTTCAACAGTGTAAAATGGTGGATAAATATCTAAGTGCAACACCACAAGCACCAAACGATAGTCTCTCTGAAAGCACAAATAAGGAATATTTTTTCAGGAATAAGTTTAAATTTTAGTTCCAAAATGCAGTGAATATTACTAATAGTATTATTGTTAGTAATACTATCCTTGACTAATTAGCTTTACAATCTTCCAAGTTGTATTTCTACGTAAGGAGACAGAAGGTAAAGGGTTGGTTTTTTTTTGCTTTTGGAAATGGATCACTGCCAGATTTAATGAATCAATCTAATTGTACTGCTCTTCCTTGACCCCTCCTCTCTCCATATATTTGTAATGGACCAAGACGATCTACAATGTTTACCATCGTTGTACTATTTCAACTACTCACTTTTACAAGATTTATAAAAGGTGGGAATTTTGGATCTATGTTTCAAAAAGAGAGTTTGCTTTGGAGAAGAAAGAACAACATTCACCAAATAGATAAACAAATATTTCTGAAACCATTTTGACCCATTTTAATAATTTGTTCTCTAGACAAGAAAGATCTACTAATTTGATAAAAAAAGATTCTTTAATATTTCTTATCTCTGTTTCTTATAACAAATCAGTTCTTTGATATTACATTTTTCATTTTAGTGATTCCATTAGCTCCAAAATACCCCTCTTCAATACTCTTCAGTACAACTATAGGCAGTTATCTCTTATTATATTTTACAGTTTATGTGAAATGAAAAGAAAATGAGTCCCATTAATGCCAATATCATTTACAAACAAGTTACCATGATTACGGAAAGTAGTTTGAATTCCACAGCATTAGCAAAGAGGCAGTAAGGGCTCATTTCAAAGAGGCTTTAAAATTGAAATGCTATTCTCAAAATCCTGGATATCTGGAAGTTACTACAACTAATTTTCCAAATAAACATAAATTGGATCCAGCTGCAAATAAACATCTGAGGCCTCCAACCTGTACAGTATTGCAAGAGTTTGGGTATCACCATTTAATTTCTCATTGTGTTCAGAAAGAGTACAAAAAAGAGCATTTCCTTCCTTCCTTCCTTCCTTCCTTCCTTCCTTCCTTCCTTCCTTCCTTCCTTCCTTCCTTCCTTCCTTCCTTCCTTCCTTCTTCCCTTCCCTTCCCCTTTGAGACTAGTCTCTTGATTTAACTTACAATAGTCCTATTTACTTACTTAAAAGAATTAAATGGCTGCCCATTTTATATATCGTAACCCTGGACAGTTCAAAATGTAAAAAGCAAAGCGTAAAAACAAACAGTAATATTAACAGAAACTAGATCTCATGGCACCCCCAAAAGAACATTCCCCATGTATCTACCGGTCAACGGTCTCACCCTACCTCAATGTTGTGGGAAGACCCAATGCTTCACGGCCTTCTGGGAGCTTCTTCACTGATATATTTGACTGGCAAAAAGGGGTTGAGGATCACTCTGGCTTGCAAATGGGAAAATGAGCTTACCTATTTTCGGAGTATAAGACGCACCTTCCCCACCCCCCAAAGAGAGGGTGAAAATCTAGGTGCATCTTATACACTGAATACAGCATTTTTGCCCTCCCGAAACTTGCCCCCTTTGCAAAAATTGACATTTTAAAGGCTTTGGGAGGCCTGCAGAGTGCTCCTGGGGGTGGAGAGGGCGAAAACGGGTAGTTTTTTGCCCGTTTCCGCCCTCCCCTGCCCCCAGGAGTACTCTACCAAAGCTTATGCAGGCCCTGTTTTTTTTTTTTTTGCAAAAAATGTGCCCGTTTTCACAAAAAATGGGCTGGTTTTTGCTCATTTTTGCCTCTGCCCCCAGGAACAATTTGCAGGCCTCTCAAACTCTCTGCATGCCCCATTTTTCACAAAAAATGAGGCATGCAGAAGTTTGGGAGGCCTGCAGAATGCAAAACCTTTTTTAAAAAATTTACCTCTTCAAAATCTTGGTGCATCTTATACTCCGGTGCATCTTATATTCCGTAAAATATGGTAATTATCTCAGCCAATGACCTTGTGGGTGTTAAAAATTCCACATAGCCCTAGCCTTGATTTGGACTGAAGTAGCCCTCCCCAGCCACCATCTTGTTTAAACTCCTTCCTAAGGGGCTTACTAACCCAACCACTTTGAATGCTGCTTCTCTAGGATTATTATGTAGATCATTCTCTGAATTTCCATATGATTCCTTAGTTTATATTACTTGATTCTGATCTGAAGAGTTAGAACAAGAAGCTATTCTGAATAAATTCCCATTATGCCATTGTTTCAGTGACCAGAATTCATTATTATCTCTCAAATTCCTCTCTATATTTTATGACTGAATAAAACATGGGAGCCACATATATGTTTTTCTTTTCTTCTGCTCTAGTTCCTTGGAGGCAACTGTCAGTCAGACAGAAGAAGGTATCTCAATCTCAATCCAGTAATTTTAGAGTCACTAATGAAGCTGAAAAATTAAAGAAATGTATCTGTTGAAAATCCCTGCAAGTGTATCAAGTTCACCCTCGCAGCAATGAGCACTAAGCTTTCCTTTCTTCTTGAAAAATATAAACAAAACAAGAGGAAAATATCCTCTGGTCCTGAATCATATTTTCTTCATAAAGGTGTAAAATGGAAGCTATTGTGCTTCCTGCTATTTGCATGTTTCTGGAGAGGTGAGAGAAAAATCTTGTGCTTATTTTATAGGTGTTCCATGTGACATTCAATGCAAACCTCCTTCCATCTAGACAGAGTAATTTGCAAAATATTACAAAAGAGATTACACTAAAAGGGTTCATTGGTATCTCTCGGCTGACAACCGCAGAAGCATTAGCTTAAAACTGAGAGAGAGAGAGAGAGAGAGAGAAAAAAAAGTCTGATCACATATTCTCACAAGCTATATAAAGCTGATGGGAAGCCCACTTCTACTGTCAGCCTGAGAGGAAATTTAGAAAGTCCAGAGTGTGGGTATGTTTAAATTGTACTGAACGGATGTAACTGAAATTGGGGGGGGGGGGGGTTATAGCAAATCAGCAAGAAACCTGGAAGGGTTCTAGAAAATGTGCTAAACTTTTTGGGGTTAGCCATAACTCAGCAGAAACCAAACCAAAAAAATTAGGTTGTTCCAGATTTTAGTTAAAACAAAACTCAGCTGAGTGAAAAGGGCATGGTTGGTGTGTGTTCCCCCTCCCCCTTCAGCAGCTTATCTGAGGTCCCAGTAGCATTCCCAGTGTCTTCCTTGCCTTCTCTCCTCCTGCCATCATCAATGTCCCAATATGTCACAGGCTTCCTTTCAGGGGAATTGATTTCTTTGTAAACTATTAAATAGCATGTGGTGCTTCTATTGCTGCAGGGAGTAATAACTAGCCTAAATTACATACAAAACCTGCAAAAAAAGTTATTCGCTCACCTGGAGAGGATGTCTTGGGATTCCATACCATGTAAGGCATATACAAAAAGAAGAGAAAGTCAAAGAACATGAGGAAGACCCAGAAGAAGATGGAGAGACTACCACAGCATCAATTAACGATGGATGCCAGAAGAGCGAGAGCCAGAATTTTGTATTTCCTTTGACATCCAAAGTGGTAGAAGGAGAATAGGAAGGAGGAGAAGGAGAAGGAGAAGGAGGAGAAGGAGGAGGAGGAGGAGGAGGAGGAGGAGAAGAAGAAGAAGAAGAAGAAGAAGAAGAAGAAGAAGAAGAAGAAGAAGAAGAAGAAGAAGAAGAAGAAGAAGAAGAAGAAGAACCACCACCTAGCAGGAGATGTTTGGAGCTCTACTATGTGTTGGATAGGGACCCTGAGTTTATTCAAATTTCAGCATCACTGCATTGGATAGTTCATGATTCCAATTATGTTGTAAGTAGATTTTGGAATGCTTTTTTACATTTGAGATGGGAGAGGCAAAACTCCTCATGTGAGTTTGTGCATAGAATCATAATCTGTGGAGTATTCACATTTCTTTTTCCCATTTGTTTTATCGTTTTATTGGAGACAACAGAAAAAAAAATTCTTGACTGCTAGATCATTAAAGCAATACCTTCCATTATTAATCTGACTGACTGGGAACTCCTGTGCAATGCAGAAGATTTCAAGGGTTCATGTCTATGGTAGCACTGTCTATAGTAGAGCCTTCTAGGTTTAAGTATAAATTCCAAAACACAGCCGTGTTATCTTGGAATGCTGCAGTCTATCAGATTCAAAAAGGCAACTGATTGTGGATGATTGTTCTAGAAAATGTGTTTGGCTTCATGTGGAATATGAGCCAAGAAGATTGAGTTCATTTGCTGCCTGCAATGAATGGAACATGGCCAACTTTCTCCAGAAGTAGGGAGCAAAGGAAAGTGCTGAGAAAATTGAGGGTAGGGATGCTAAAGGGTTATCTTCTATCTTTCACTTCTACTATCAACGTGTCCTGTGGCACGTTGGTAGTAGAAGTGAAAGATAGAAGAAGAGGAGGAAAACAAAGACACTGAAAAGATTGGGAATGGATGGGGTAGTGGAATATTTAGCACTGGGAGCTGAGGAAGGAAGGAAGAAAGAAGGAAGAAGGGAGGAAGGAAGGAAGAATTGTTGTGTCACTGATGTTCTTGTTTTGTTCTCAGTTCTTCCTGTACTTCTACCCATTGCCCTGTTTCAGCCTATACATAATCTATAACAGTCCAGTTTAGTTTTATGCATCAAATCATCTGAATAATATGTGGAAAACAGGTGCTCTCTCTGCTGAATACTTCACATACAAAATCTTTTGCACATCCTTAAATTAGATCAAATAAAATAATTCAACCTAGACTGTAGTGAGCAATCATGTATTGGCTGGCGCTGCTCAATACAATCTAACAAATCATTTCCTTTTCAATTTTATGTTTCCTCATATTGTTTTCATAATATTTCCCATTTGTTATTTAATTTTGTCACAGTAAGCAAAACTCTTTCAAATTTTATTTTCCTTTTTACTATATTGTGAATCTTAGTGGACTGCTAGCATGTTCCCTGGCTCAAATACTGTTTGAACACCAATGACATTTATTCTAAGAAATCATTACATTTACATCCAATATATTGACCAAACCAAATAGTTCAAACATACATAGCAGGGGCAAAGGATTCCCCTGCTAGAAATTAAATGTGAGAAATGGGCCTACCTACAACTTGCACTAAATTAAATGGCTGGTTTTCTTGGAAGGAAACAGATTCATCCATGGATGCCTATTAATTCTGAAACATTACCATTTCCAAATATTAGCCTGATTTTTCATAAGCGCTCCAATGTGAATCATTCTTTTCTTTAAAATGCATTTGCAATTGGCAAGTAGGCCTCAAACTACAGATGGCAGAACAGCTCTCTTTATTTGCCTGTCCTTCTCATTCTTGGAAATGCTAAAACAAGCAAAACAAACAAAAAACAAACAACCACCCTCTCCCCAGAAATTAAGATTTTGGCTTCCAAATCAGTTTTAAAGTGGATTACATATGTTGGGCTGTCTTTAACTACATTAGCTAAAGTTGAATGCATCAGGTTTTCAGTTTTTGCTCTGAATGGCCAACTAGTAAATGAAACTGAAAAGAAATAAACTGCTTGTAAAAGTTTATTTTTTGAGATTAGTTTGTAAAAACTAGTCTCAATGTCTTGGCATACACAGAAGAATAGAAACAACAGGAACTAGAATAGAAATAGAAAGAATAGAAACTTCATGCATTCAAACCAGCATGCATGAAGCAAAAATGTACTGTCAACCAATAAGGCTGCACGTAAGGCCTTGGCATTCACTGGGACGTCAAATTCTAATACTGAGTTGGAAGCACACCACTCTCAAAACTGCAGCATTTTTGGCAGATGGAACTGCTGCCTTCTTTTTGACTGCACCACAACTTTATCCTGAAGATGGCTGGGGCGAATACAGGTGGTGCTTGTCTTACAACCACAACTGAGCCAAAAATTTCAATGGCTAAACATTTGAGACATTTGCTAAGTGGTGTTTGCCCCATTTTATGATCTTTCTTGCCATGGTTGTTAAATGAATCATCACAGTTGTTAAGTTAATAACATGGTGTTAAGGGAATCTGTCTTCCCTGTTGACTTTGCTTGTCAGAAGGTCACAAAAAGTGATCACATGAACCTGGGACACTGCAACCGTCATAAATATGAACCAATTGTCAAGCATTCAAACTGATCAAGTGACCATGGGGATGCTGCAATGGTCATAATGTGAAAAATAGACATGCCATTTTTTTTTCAGTGCTGTTGTTAACTTCTAATAGTCACTAAACAAATAGCTTTAAGTGAAGGACTGCGTGAACTATAGCAGACCATAGGATCAGGCGACTGACTGAATGAATCAGACCATATTTAGCTTTATGTAACAGCTATGAATCCATAGACTTCTTGAAAGTTAAACATTATACCCTTTTTGTTGCCAATTTAGGTAGATCTACCAAATCCATAAACCTATTTCTTTCAAATTTAAAACATATAAGGTAATATCCGTTTATCTGTTGGTCCACACTAAGTTCCTTTTCATATGATCCTTTACTTCATTTTCCTTATTCAACTACTGAAATGTAATACCAGCCAACTAGCCACTTCCTGAAATGTACTGCCAGAGACATTAGAAACCACAGAAACAAAAACATTTGCAATAGAACGAAGTTCCTACTTATAAACTGGACAAACTTTAAAAGTTACAGTTTTGTTTATCAGCCATTTGGAAAACCTTGTACAACAGCCTTCCCTACCCAAAAAGTGACTTTGCTGAATGTTAACTTTCATGGGAGGACTTAGGGTTTTGCGTGCCACCTGTGGCTCAAATGCCATTGGTTCGCCATCATGGCCCTAGAATCTTTTAGTCAAAGTTTACATTAGAGAACCTTAGCCAATGAAGAGCAAATCAATGCATTCATAGTTAATAGTTTTCTAAAGATCTATGCTATTTATTCATTTTCTTGTACTTATGTCTCCCTGTCTCAAAACATTTTTTTTTCAGGATCTGTCTCCATATGAAAAAAAAGGGGAAATTAATATCCTTATTCATCTGCTGCAAACGTGAAGATGAACTGAGGTGCTGAAAAGGTCCACCTCAACAATATGGAGTACCAAACAAAGAAAAGGCAGCAGAAAATATCAGAATCCAAACCTCTGGCTCTAGTGAAAAAAAAAGGAGTTGTAGAAGTCTGTAAAACCAGAACAAGTTAGAGTTGTGTCAGGCAGCATGACAATGAGTTCATTCCTTCTTTGTACATCCAATGTGTACCATCAACCCTAAACTCTCATACTTTAGCCATGTGAAGGCAGTCACGTGGGCTGCAGCCTGGCGGAAGCCATTCGAGCAAACCAGTAGTTGTGATCACAGCTGGGTAAGCCCACCTTCAACTGCACTATCCTTTCCATATATAACTAACTTTCTGGCTCGTTCCCCCTGCCCACACTGCCCAACTGAGTTCCATGCCATGCCTGCTGTACTCACTGCAGCCAGGTGAGTTGATTAGATGCATGTTTGAAGCTATGTTTCAGCCCCGAAGAGGCATGCATGAGCGAAGCGAGCAAATGCTCGCAACCAGCGAATCGGTTGTTAACGTAAGTGCAGCCCACCTCTGCTTGAATGTCAGGTTATTGTATTGTTGGGTTTCTTAAATTTAGTGGTCCACCTTCTGCATGCTGAGTTTACAATGGATGGTATTTTAAAACAGTTTAAGGAGATAAGGGGTGGAGAATAAGGCCTTTTTTTTTCATAATAGTAATAAAACTTTCCTATTTTCTCTCAAATGAAGTCTGGTTCCCACACACCTATGTAAACTTAAAATGTAAGCAATTAGCTGTTTATAAGATTTGAGGTATCAAATTCTGCTCACTTAGTTTCTAACCAAACCCCCATTTTATTTAAATGTGACCCAAATATTTGCTAACTACTGAATTATCACTGACTGCTAAACAGGAATTCTTGCTCAGATGTCTTCCAAGTTCCACCCAGATCCTATTCTGCTAAGGTTGTTCAAAACCAATCTATATAAATTTGACTCAATAATGCACAGAATTTATGGTTTGTTTTTTTTGCTTTTTCTTTCACACAGATTATTATTTTGAGTAAGAAACCAATTTAATATTGTGGCAACTTGTTCTCTAAACCAAGAGTAGAAAGTTTCGGTGAAACCACACATTTTCTTCCACATTATCCCAATTTCAGGACATGAATTCTCCTCCTCCAGACCAGATGATATTCTAAGCACTGTGCCCAAAGCTAACTGAATATAAGCAGGAAGCGACAGTAGTTAGCAAATGGTTATGATTTAAGGCCAACATTTTAACATGAATTTATTTCGGGAAGCTATTTTCCTTTTAACAAATTACTGCAATAAAAGCTGGTTGGGGGTGGGTGAGGGGAGAATTAACTTGATCTTCATAAAAAGAATTCTGTCCCTTCATATTAGCTGGAGTTTAAATTGATAAATAATTCATTGATAACAGTAAAGGCCTTCACTTAGGCCATCTGAACAGTATGGAACTTTGGAGGACTTCCCATTGTATTTTCCCCATCTGTAGAATATGGTCTTGGTGATAGAATGAGCATTTTTTTTTTAGCTAACCACAAGTCATATTTATCATTTTTGGGGGCATAGATGTAAGGAAAAATAGGTAAATGAGACTTCAAATAGCTAGAATTTCTATGCATTGTTTCTGTAAAACCACTTCACTGAGAAATCACAACACAATCAGAAATCACAACACAAAAGAGAAAAGTCCATAAAGAGAATTGTCAGAGCCTTTTATGCATTGGAATACCGTATTATATACCGTGAGTATAACACACACCTCCCCCCCCAAAGTGTGGAATGTTGGTGTGTCTTATACATCGAATACAGCTATTTTTGGCCTCCTGAAGCCCCGCCCCCGCATCCCATTTTTGTGAAAAATGGGGAAAAAATGGGCTGTTTTTCACAAAAATGGGGGTATTTTTCCTCCACTCCACAGAAGCACTGCAGCCTTATGCAGGGCTAGGAGGAAAGGGAAAAATGCCCCCGTTTTAGTGAAAATGGGCAAAAAACAGTCCGCTTTTGCCTTCCCCCACTCCCCAGAAGCACTCTGCAGGCTTAAGCAGGGCTGGGGGAAGGGAAAATTTTCCCCATTTTGGCAAAAAACAGGGTTGATTTTGCCTTCCCCCAGCCCTGCTGAAGCCTGCAGAGTGCTACTAGGGGCCGGGGAGGACAAAAACTTTTTTTTCTTACTTACCTCTTCAAAATCCGAAAAATACGGTATAAGACTCTGACAATTCTGTTTATGGACTTTTCTGGTTCTCCCTTTCATTGTTAGGAATCCCTGAATACTAGGATGTCGGGTAAGAAACGTAGGATACTTTTTACAAAGCTAGATTTTAGCTGCTTCTTCCAAGAATTTTGTCATATCATCACTCTGTGACCATTTCTCTCTTTTTTAATAGATGTTCTAAATTTGATTCCCTTAATATTCTCCTACAAGCTACATTATGCAGGTGGCACATCCTCTGTGACAGAACGTAAGACGACTTCCTATTCCTAATTTACAGATTATTGCATGAGTGGGGGAACCCACTTTATCTTCCTAACAAGTAAATACAGAATTTTAAAAGAACGTTTGAAATCAGGGAAAGATACATTGCACACACGGAAATCAAGTTTCTCATTTCTAGATGTACCCTGAGTTATTCATCTTTAGATCAAAACTAGTGTTCTTACTAAAAATAAAACATAATAAAGCCATCCAATTTTTATATATTATTTATGAAGCAGAGGATTGAAAGCAGTTACCCCCAAATTAGCTATTATACATATACATACAGTGCATTCAGAAAGTATTCAGATGCCCTTCACTTTTGTCAATTTTGTCATGCTGCAGCCTGATTCTACAGCTTATCGAAATTCATCTTTTTCTCACTGATCTACACTCAGTACCGCATAATGACAAAGTGAAAACAAAATTTTAGAAATGTCTTTAAATTTATTAACTAGTGGAATGGAATAATTAACCAGTGGAATGGCTTCCCTTCAAAAGTTGTGGATGGCCCATCACCATAGACTTTTAAAAAAAGACTGAACAGCCAGTTGTCTGAAATGGCATTGGGTCTCCTGCTTGAGCAGTAGGTTGAACTAGAAGACCTCCAAGGTACCTTCCAACTCTGTTATTCTGTTAATTTTGGAGATGTGCTTCCTGTCAAACCATTCAAAGAACAAGCACAGATCAACTTGAAAAAAACGTACCACTTTGACTTAGAAGGATTCTATAAAGATGAAATCCACATGAAACTATAGTACTGATCATATTTAAAAGGGTAGGCTTTAAAGGTAAAGGTTCCCCTAGCACATATGTGCTAGTCATTCCCAACTCTAGGGAGCAGTGCTTATCTCCGTTTCAAAGCCAAGGAGCCAGTGCTGTCCGAAGACATCTCTGTGGTCATATGGCCGGCATGACTAAATGCTGAAGGCGTACAGAACGCTGTTACCTTCCCACCAAAGTGGCTCCATTTTTCTACTTGCATTTTCACATGCTTTCGAACTGCTAAATTGGCAGAATCTGGGACAAGTAACCAGAGCTCACTTGTTATGTGGGCTAGGGATTCGAACTGCTGAACCGCCAACCTTTCTAATTGACAAGCCACTGAGCCGTCCCATCTTTAGGTCTATCTAATCTTTAGGTCTATCCATCTAAAGGAAATCTTTAGGTATTGCCTAAAAAAATCATTCATTTGGAACAATATGCCTTAAATTGATAAAACAAAAACTGCAAAAAATGAATTTGGCATTAAAACATTAAAGTGTTTGAAGGAAACGACATCTTACCATAGTGAATCTAGTATGGGTTGGGGTTTGTGGCAGCTAGTTGACAGGAAATATGGTCCAGATGTAAGGATGGATTTGATTAAATATCAATATACCCTAAATATTAACATTTCACTGCCAGTGAAGAATTGAAAGGCAGAAAGAGAGTGCTTATTTCAGCAAGACAGTGATTTGAAATGTAGCCTGAAATCAGTCAAAGTATTTAGTTACAAAAGATAAATGTTTTTAAATGTCCCCATATCGGAACATTACTGAAAATATGTGGTCAGATCTCAACCATGTAGGGCTTATAAAGAAACATAAGAATATGTCTGAACCAGAAGAGTTTTGAAAAGAAGAGCAGGATGGGAAATGACCTCCCAATGCAATGATAGAAATATGCTTCATTGTTTTGTTATTTTGAATCTGTATATAATTGTTCATAAAAGGATGCAAAGTATGCGTTCAAATCGGCAAGAACATTAGTTGTTTAACTTTGTACACTTTAAAGGTTGTGTCCGCTCTGATTCATTTAGAGTTTATTGAAACATACCATTTGACCAGCCTAAACATTTGCATGCAACTGTTGGATTTACACGTATTTTTCAGAATGCTATTTTTTTAATATATATTCTCCATATAACTGAGATGGTACAGGGTAAATTTTCTGGAAAAGTAATTATTATAATTGAGTAGCTGATTGTACATAATCATAAAGGCATTTTTAAGGCTATGTTTAAAAAGGAAGTCGATCCAGAACACAAATGCATTTGGCTTACAGGAGGGACAGCTAAACCGAATGCCCCAGTAGTGTTGCAGAAGAATTGGCAATTAGACAAGTGCTATGTGTATTATCTCTTAGAAGAAGAAAGTAATTATTTGTCTTCAACAGACTGTGACAAAGAGTAACTTGACATTATTTAGAAGATATTACTGCATACTAGATATTTATTATTCAGGAAGGGAAGTTGTTTTTTTAAAATAATTCCCTTTATAAAGGATGAGTGCCTGTTTCTAGAAGAGAATTGTTTCTACATAAAACCATTTCAACAAATTCCAGTTAACTTTGCCTATCCCAATCATTATCAAAGTTCTGACAATTTTCAATTAGCCCATGTTTACTTTTAAGTATGCTTTCTTTAAAAGGCGTAATTGGAAGTTTTACAGTATGTTGAACACAACAAACAGCTATTATGGCCAAGTCTTCTGGGAAGTATGTTTCTCAGTTCAGAAGGGGTCTTTCATTGGGTATAAGACTGTGATGAAAATAAATGTGATTCTAGAAAGTAATGCTTTGTTCCTTAACATTCCAACCTTAAATATGTGGGCTATGGTTTCTGGCAGATGTCACTGCACACTTCAGAATTTGGACAATATGGATGTTTTAATTTTTTTGCAAATCATGTAACTGTTGAGAATTACAAAATTGAAAGTTAAATATCAGTCAATCAAATAAATAAATGCCCTGCTCCCGTATCTGCCTGGCCTTATTTCTCCTTATAGTCTTGTTCACTTCTTATGATCCTTTCAGAAGGACCTTTTTCAGTTCTAGGTCATAAATTCTGAACTTGCAGGATTTAGCCTCATAACTCTGGAATCAATTCCCTCCTTCTCTTTGTCTCTACAATGACCTCAAAGGCACTTAAATATTTGACACGAGTTAGTGGAAATCCAATTATCTCAATTTATGCTTACTCTTCTCGCTTAAATATTGTTTTATTTGACTTTTGGATATATGTGCATTTGTTAATACCATGAAGCAATGTTTTAAATATGTATGGTTCAGTGGTGGGATTCAACTTTTTTTACTATTGGTTCTATGGGCATGGCTTGGTCGGTGAGGCATGGCTTGGTGGGTGTGGCAGTGGAAGGATACTGTAAAATCTCCATTCCCTCCCCACTCCAGGAGAAGGATATCCCCTGGAGAAAATCCCCATTTCCTCTAGATCAGCTTGGACTTGGGAGGCAGAGACTAGATGGGGGCGGGGCCAGTCAGAAGTGATATTTACCGGTTCTCCAATCTACTCAAAATTTCCGCTACTAGTTCTCCCAAACTGGTCAGAACCTGCTGAATACCACCTCTGGTATGGTTGTTGCATTTGGTTTCTCCTAGTTAATATTCGTGTCCAGTGCTATTGGGATATTTTCTTGTACAGGAACATTTGTATGTTGAACTGTGTATGCAAAGGGAAGTTTTCTAAACAGATCTACAAAGTTCTAAAGATATCAAAAGGATAATCTATATGGCATGCATGAAGTCCCATTCTCAACATAAGCATTGGAGTAAGTTGTAAAAATAATATTTGCATATAACTACAGTAAACTATTGTTTCTCAAAAGTGTGCCAGCGTATTTCCATATTGATTCCCTGCTAAGATTTCAGTTTTCTGAACCTGTCTTCAAAAGTTACAAATCAACAACTACAAGAATGTTACCTGCCTGATTGCACTAACTTGTTAGATCTCTCTTTCTCACATACATGTGATGGCATGCAGATTTGGGCAGGTATAGATAGTTAAAAACGTGATCTGGTGGTATCCTTTTTATCCATATATAACTCCTCAGAGTAGATTTTTTTTAAAAAAGGTACTCCCTCAAAAAAGTAACAGTTGATTTGATGCTACTAGTTTTATCTGGCAGCAGGTATCCTACTACATTTGCTTACAAAAACATTTAGGGGTTCTATAGATTTCTCTGGGTAGCAAGTAAAGACATAATGCAAATATTCCTTTATCAGATGGGATAGAAAATGAATGGCTCACACATTGCGAAAATGATTGCTACATGATTCTACTCAATTTCTATTGAAAGGGTTCATTAAATAAAGATTGACACTGTTAAGCTACACTCTCAAGCTGCAGGAGAGCATAACAAACTTCTGTTGAATATAGATTTTGTTTTCAGGTAAGAAGATTTTTTTTGTACTTTTCTTTCTCTGAATTTTACACCCGTTTTCTGAATAAAAACTCATCCAATTCATTACGGTTTGTTACGAAATCTGCTCATTTAAATAGATCATTCCGTAATATCATAATAATTCATTGATGCTCTCACCTAATTTAACTGTTCCTTTGCAGATATTTTTAATGCAAAGGATATTATCTCAAATATGATGAGCTTAAGCGAGACACTAAAGCCTTAGTCTTCTCTTCCACATAACTTAAACAATAAAATAATAAACCTTTTTATTGATTATTTCAATAAAAGTAATACTTGGGTATACCCAGAGGATGTAAGTTACTGCTTCTATATTACTTGGGAAATAATTTGGTGTTTGTGGTTAGAAAGAATTCAAAACTTCCCGTGTTGGAACATTCACAACTTCTGAAGGCAAGTTATTCCACTGATGGGTCTAACTGTCAGCAAGTTTCTCCTAAGTTCTAGGTTGCTTCATTCTTTGATTGGTTTCCACCATTGTTACTTGTCTTGCTTTCAGGTGCTTTGGGGAATAGGTTGACCCCCTATCAGGGTTCTTTTCTTTGGGACCTTAGGCCTGCCACCCCTTATTCTTTGTGGCAACCCCGTACACATTGGAACACTGCAATTATGTCATCCCAAGTCCTTCTTTTCATTAAAGGCATGCTGCTCCCATTCACTTTGATTTCAGGAAAGGAGTCAAGATCTCCCTTTTCTGTCATGCTTTATTGGTCTGAATTGGCTGTAGTCTTAACTTTTAAAATGAGAGTTTTATTGCTTATATTTTCTCTTTCCTTCTTTCTAATGGTTAGGCACCTTCAGTAACTTTTGAGTAGCAAGATGGGATGTAAATGCAGTAAGTAAACAACCAAAGGCTATCAAAAGATAGAAAAGAAATAACCTCTTAAAATCTTGCCCTTCTTACTATCTAATATATAAGCCTCCTAATAGGTGCTCTTAATACATGGAGAGAATACTGACCTACAATAAGGAGGGATGGGTAATGCCATGACTACTAGATTGGAGGCTGCACATAAATAGTTTATTATCCTTTCCTCCATAATTTCTAGAATTTAATCACCTTCCTCTTGGTGATCTCTTTCCTTGGCAATTGCATTCTTGATATCTGTTCCAACAGCAGATTAGCCAAGTATTATAAGCTTGTTTTTTTCCCCCTTGGGAAGAAATTGCATTAGGACAATATTCATTTATCTTCT
This sequence comes from Natrix helvetica, assembly GCF_964273705.1. Lineage (NCBI taxonomy): Eukaryota > Metazoa > Chordata > Lepidosauria > Squamata > Natricidae > Natrix > Natrix helvetica. The sequence goes on from NC_138548.1 coordinate 140,791,613, forward strand.
CTGAGAGATCATACAAACAATTCCTCAACCTGTGCAGTAACAAGAGTAGTAGTGCTGCCAAGAGTATAATGGGGGTAGGAATTGCAGAGCATGTGCGGGCTATGGGGTTACCAACATTGAAAACCCTTAATGGAATATTAACAATTGTGGAAATTGGACAAGCATTGCTATCCATCTGCTGAACTGACATAGGCTACTTTAGGTCCAAAGAGTTGCAGTAATTGAAAAAGTATGATCTACTTTCTCATGAAGCAGGCAGATATACAATACAATACAATAGCAGAGTTGGAAGGGACCTTGGAGGTCTTCTAGTCCAGCCCCCTGCCTAGGCAGGGAACCCTATATCATTTCAGAGAAATGGCTATCCAACATCTTCTTAAAAACTTCCAGTGTTGGGACATTCACAACTTCTGGAGGCAAGCTGTTCCACTGATTAATTGTTCTAACTGTCAGGAAATTTCTCCTCAGTTCTAAGTTGCTTCTCTTCTTGATTAGTTTCCACCCATTGCTTCTTGTTCTACACTCAGGTGCCCTGGAGAATAATTTGACTCCCTCTTCTTTGTGGCAACCCCTGAGATATTGCAACACTGCTATAGCGTTTCCCCTAGTCCTTCTTTTCATTAAATAGACATATCCAGTTCCTGCAATCATTCTTCATATGTTTTAGTCTCCAGTCCCCTCATCATCTTTGTTGCTCTTTGCACTCTTTCTAGAGTCTCCACATCTTTTTTACATTGTGGCGACCAGAACTGAATGCAGTATTCCAAGTGTGGCCTTACCCAAGGCATTATAAAGTGGTATTAACACTTCACGTGATCTTGATTCTATCCCTCTGTTTATGTAGCCTAGAACTGTGTTGGCTTTTTTGGCAGCCGCTGCACACTGCTGGCTCATTTAGATATCTGATCAGCTTATTAAAGAAAGCTACCGTTATACAAAGTACCTTCACAACATGAAATGGAGATGTAGATAGAGATATATATACAAATGCCTTTTACAAGACAAAATAAA